>NC_090403.1:14245758-14951784 GCF_036365525.1 Heterodontus francisci
CCAGCATTTCTTGTTTATATTTCAGATGTCCAGCATCTGCAATATCTTGCTTTTATCCATTACTGAACCCTGGCCAATTGCTTTCCAAAATGGACATCCGTGGTCCATCAGTTTCTGTCGACTTTTTAATCATCTCAGTCTACGCTCATCCCTACAACTTGAAATCCAGCTGAAGACCAGATTTTTCTCATCATTCTTTAAAGAAATGAGCCAATATTGGAGTTGAGGAGTGTGTCCAACTTCCGTCACTGAGACGCAAAAATCATATTCCAGCCCTCGAGGTGAGGCTGACCCCAAGAGTGAAGACAGAGGAAAGGGTATAAAATCCTGAGATATTAACCCTTGAAAGGAGGTGACTGACAGGGGACCTCATAAAGAGAAATGAGATAGTGAACAATGTAAACCATTCAATTAAGCTGAATCATGAAAGTAGGACAAGCAACATGGGATTAAAGGAAACATCTTGCATTTCTGGATGTCCCAAAGCACCTTACAGTCAATGAAGTGCTTTTGAAATGTGAACACTGCTGTAATATAAAGAAATGCATCAGCCAATTTGCACACAGCAAGATCCCACAAAGAGCAGTGAAATAAATGATCAGATAATCTGTTTCAGTGATGTTGGTTGAGGGACAAATATTGGCCAGGACATTGGGGAGAACGCCCCTGTTACTCTTTGAAATAGATCCACAGGATATTTTACATCTACTTCAAAGGGAAGGTGGCTTAATGTCTCATCCGAAAGACTGCACCGCCACAGTGCTGCACTCCCTCAGTACTGCACTGAAGTGTCAGCCTTGATTTTGTGCTCAAGTCTCTGGAGCCGGACTCAGACCCACAAAATTCTGACTCAGTGGCAACAGTATTCCCAACTGAGCCACAGTTGAGTCTCAAATTAATGCATGGCAGATTTGGGATTGATCAGAAAGTTCTTTATCACTGATCCATGATCCATGATCAACACATGGAATAGTCTGCAAAGGGAGGGATGGAGGGGCAAAAACCCTGGGACCATTTAAATAACAATTGGATGTTTGTGATGGGTGTGGGGTAACTGTACGATGAGCTGGGGAGGGCAAAATAGCCTTCACTATCCAGTATCTCTCTTTGTGAACAATTTGACTAGTCATTCAGATGAGATACTAAACTGAGGCTCCCGTTTGCCATCTCAGATGGGTGTAAAAGATCCCATGACAGATGCAGAGGAGTTCTCCCCAGTGTCCTGGCCAATACTTATCCCCCACCAACACCTAAAATAGATCATCCAATAATTTATTTCATTGCTGCTTGTGGGAGCTTGCTGTGCACAAATTGGATGTCACATTTCCTACATTACAACCATAACAAACTTCAAAAGTTCTTTCTTGGCTGTAAAGTGCTTTGGGATGGCCCTGAGGTTCTGTAAGGTGCTACATAAATGTAAGTCCTTTTATTCTTATTTGAAGTGAGTTTTCCCATCCAGATGTGAGAGTGACCCCTTTATCTGCCCCAAGCCCCAGAAGCTATAGCAGCCGGGATATATCTCCCTCTCCAGGTGGAGAGGGAGAGCTTTTCAGAGCTGTGAAAATAATCTGCACACAGCTGGCCCTGGGAGATTGGCCACCATCAGTAACAGGGCACATAAGGGAGTGCAGAGATCACCCCACCCCTCCCCCACTCCCACACTCATTCTCACCCTCACCCTAACCCTCACCCCCAAGCTCACCACACATCCGTGCCCAACACCCTCCCCCTCAACTCCTCTCTCTTAGCATTTTGTGTATTCAAACAGTCTGACAAAGACAAAGGACAAATCTTCAAAGCCAAAAGGCGTGAACAAAACCTATCTTACACCTATCTGGAAAACATTCCAGAATTGAATGCCTTCGTCCAAAACAAAGGAGGTCTGAAGTAGCCACATCCTGGGCCATTGTGTGATCTGGTCTGACAACACTGTGACATTTGCAAATGTGTCCAATTTGAAATTAGTAATATGTCCATTGAGATAACTGTCTGCCGTCCAGAATGCCTGATTGGGGTTGTTAATTTCCCTTAGGAAATCTCCTGGTTTGTCTTCCAATGGAAGTTGTTCCACTTCATTCACAGCTCCATGTGTTAAAGCCTTTTGCTTGGCATTTCTGTGCGAAGGGGTCTTGCTCCAGCACTTCTTTCCGAAATGGCCTCACTTATTGCAATTAAAGCATTCTGCTTTATCAGGAGGATACTGTTCATTTCCGTGGGTCTTTCTGGCTCTGCAGCGCTGGCAGGGTTTCACGGTGTCCTGCACCTTCCCCGCTGAGTGTACCTTCTTATCTGAAGATTGCGTTTCCATCCTGGCCTTCAGGAACTGTAGCGTCATCGGATTCTTTCCGATCCAAGGCCTCTCTTTAGCCTGCAGGATGGCTCTATTACGTCTTCTGCCTGTCACACCACCTGAATCACTTCCTCAAGAATGAGTCATCTTTTGACTGTAAGAGACCTGATCAAGACTCGCCAGCTATTCCCACTACTATTCGGTCCTTGATCAACTCAGACTTCAGTTCTCCATAGTCACATCCCCCAGCCAATCTGTACAAATCATTAATGAAAGCTTCTGGATCCTTTTATTAAACTTTGCTCTTTCCAGGATCTTATTGCTTCTTAAATTAAAGTATTTATCGAAGACTTGTAAAATATCATCAAACTTGCCTAAAGCCTCTTTGATTTCTTGTCTGATGATCATCTTATATCAACAGCAATTGCACCCATGGAGTATAGTAGAGTATTTATTTGTTCTGCTTCAGATTTGGTACGTAGCTGAGAAGCTATTCTAAATCTTAGAAATCTATTTCTCCACATCGACCAATTCGGTATCTAATTGGGCCCTTCCAAATTCTGGAAGCTTTCAGGCATCGTGTATTTCAAATCCATTTTTCCTAACTCTTTAGGATTTCTCTTTCTTCGAAGAAATCTTTCTTTGCTTTAATGGAGGTGTTCCCGCTCTTTTTGGAGATTTCTTCTCTTTTCAGGTGTTCCTGCGCTTTTCCTCCGTGGTCTGCTTGAGTAAAGGCCGCTGACTCTGGACTCACAAGGGATCAACTTTTTTCCCTGTCTCGCTTGCCCAGTGCACTATTAAACAATAAATGCACCCTTTCTCACTGGATCCCCGACCATCACTTGGTACTATGACCCTCAGCCCAAGCGCTGGACCTAGTTTCTGCTCACAGACCACCATGCTTCTGTGGTGCAGCCTGAATGCCTGTACAATTGACTCACCGACTGTTCGTGTCTTCCTTCAGCTACAGAACAGCTCTGGAGCTCTTCACATTCTCCCTTCCAGATCTACTGTCTTCTTGGTGCTACTGTACGAGGTGAGGTCTTTCAATAATGTCTGGCTGTTTTCACCATTACCACCATATTATATATTGTCGTTAGCATAGTTCGAGTGTTGTTTACAGATGTCTTTGTATGGCTAAATAGCAACTCGTTTAATTTATATACATAACTATCATGATGCTTCTAGCTTCTTCCAAGCCTATTACCCATCTGACTATTACATCATCATCACTACAGCAGGAGGAGTTACTCTCACTGTCTCAAACATTAACCCTTTCAGACCCTTGGTGGCTCTGATTTCAGCTCCCTTTGCCCTAAGCCCTGGAATTCTCTCTCTAAACCTCTTTGCTTCATTTCCTCTCTTTCCTCCTTTAAGATGCTCTTAAGAACCTACCTCAATAACCAAGCTTTTGACCACCTGACTCAGTATCAAATTTTGTTTTTTAACGTGCCTGTGAAGCAGCTTGGGATGGTTTTCTATGTTAAACATGCTATGTATATGCAAGTTTTTGTTGTTGTTGACCAGTAATCCAGAGGTCTGGACTAATAATCATGAGAATACAAGTTCAAATGCCATCAAGATAGTGTGAGAATTTGAATTCAGTTTAACACAATCTGGAAATGAAAAGTAGGCATCAGTAAAAGTGACCATGAGCTGTTGCATTGTCGTAAAAACCCATATGGTTCAGTAATGTCCTTTAGGAAGAAAATCTGCTGTCCTCACCCAGTCTGGCCTACATGTGACTCCAGTCGCACACCAATGTGGTTGACTCTTAACTGTTCTATTGGCCTAGGAAACCACATGGTTATATTCAAGATCTGAGTAATAATGTGACTTTACCAGCGATGCCCACGTCCTGAGAATGAATAAAAGCTGATTGAAGAATGGCAATTGGGGTCACACAGGTACATGGAGCTGTACCTTAGCAACAAGTCACAATCTACAGGAGAGGAGGGCAAAAATAAAGTATGTCAGATGGCATCAAGTACCACCTCCCCCCTGCACACATTGACCCCCACCCTCCCCATATCCCAATCAGCATGAATGGTTAAGAAGGTATAGAATATAAGTTTATGCTGGAACTGTATAACTCATTGGTTAGGTCACAACTTGAATACTGTGTGCAGTTCTGGTTAAAGGCCTGCTCAGGTCACGAAAAAAAAACCCGACCCAAATCCCACAGAACCACATCGGACCCGAGCCCGACCCAGCCCGAGCCCCTTCATTTTTCTCCCATACCCGACATGACCCGAGCCCGACCCGAGCCCAACCCAACCACTGGAATATTCCCTTTACTTACCTTGCATAGAAACATAGAAAATAGGAGCAGGAGTAGGCCATTTGGCCCTTTGAGCCTGCTCCATCATTCATTATGATCATGGCTCATCATCCAACTCGGTAATCTGTTCCTGCTTTCTCTACATATCCTTTGATCTCTTTTGCCCCAAGAGCTATATCTAACTCCTTCTTGAAAACATACAGGCTGGAATTTTACTGTGGGCGTACGGGAGCCAGACTCCGACGTAAATGTCGGTGACGAACCCGCTTCCGCGCAGCCTGGGGATCTGTCCCATATTTTCCAGATCCCCAGGCTTTAATTGGCCCGAGGCAGGACTTCCACCCACTTGAGGGAGGAGGTCCTGCCTCAGTGAGCTGCTGGCCAATCAGCGGGCTAGCAGCTCTTAGTCTCAGCAGCGCCACCGGGAGCAGTGGCCACTGATGGGACTGCCGCCCAGCTGACCGAGGAGGATGCCAAGGAGCCCAGACTGAAGGTAAGTTTGGGTTGCCTCAGCAGCAGGATCAGTCTTGCCCTGATGAGTCGAGGGTGGTTGTTTGGTGGGAGGGGGGGACATCTTGGATCCCGGGTGTGGGTTGGGAGGCGGGGGCGGCCCTCAATCGGGCACCCTGTGCCCGACTGCGCAGACTCAGAGTTTCCCTCTTTGATGTCCCAGACTCCCAGCTCAGGTAGGTTTTTTACTTTTAACACTTCTTGCTGTGTGTGTCTGACCCGGACCTGGCCCAACCCGAGCCCGAAAGAGTGACCCGGCCCGACCCCAACCCGACATGTTGTCCAGTCCTGTCGGGTTTGTGTCGGGTAGCCGGCCTTTAGTTCTGGTCACCTCATTACAGAAAGGATGTAATTGCACTGGAGAGGGTACAGAGGAGATTTACAAGGATGTTGCCAGGACTGGAAAAATACAGCTATGAGGAAAGATTGGATAGGCTGAGAATATTCTCCTTGGAACAGAGAATACTGAGGGGAGATCTGATTGAAATGTACAAAATGTTGAGGGACCTGGATACAGTGGATGTGAAGGGTCTATTCACCTTAGCAGAGAGGTCAGTGACGAGGGAGCATAGATTTAAAGTGATTGGTAGAAAAATTAGAGGGGAGATGAGGAAAGCTTTTACACCCAGAGGGTGGTGGGGGTCTGGAACTCACTGTCTGAAAGGGTAGTAGAGGTAGAAACCCTCAACTCATTCAAAAGGAGTCTGGATATGCATCTCAAGTGCTGTAATTGCAGGGCTCGGGACCAAATGCTGGAAGGTGGGATTAGAATAGGTGGATCGTTTTTTGGCTGGCACAGACATGATGGGCCAAGTGGCCTCTTAAACTTTCTATGATTCTATGATTCTAACTCATGATAAATAAAAACAGAAAATGCTGGGAATACTCAGCAGGTATGGCAGCATCTGTGGAGAGAGAAACAGAGTTAACTTTTCAGGTTGATGACCTTTCAGATTTCCAGCATCTGCAGCATTTTGCTTTTGTATCAGCGTTAACTCATTCCCAGGTATATCATTAATGAATGAAAGAGATTTCTCCATCTGGGTTTGAAATGGAAAGTTTGCAAGTCGATGATTTGAATCCATTCTCTGACCCATGGACAAAGGCCCAGATTTTCCATCTTGATAGAACACAAGTCTATCCCTGACAGGGCAGGAACTCCTCTCAGGACAGTGGTGTATCCCTGACCCCAGCCAAACGTCCAGCCTGGGGGTCATTTAAATGTTGGAGGCAGGTTCACCAGCTGTGCTCGGGAACCAGTGCCGGAATGGGCACAGGACATTACTGTGACAGGGTTCATTAGGGCAGCAGACAGTTTCCACGTTGATTGTAAAACAGCAAACATTTTCAAAACTCTTTCTAGGTTTCCCGTTCGGTCTGACTCTCTGACTAACTGAAATGGCTCCATCAAACTGTTACTGAACAAGAGAACATTGTTTATAAATGTAGGCTCAGAGCAGTTCTCCATCATTTCAGTGCTAACCGGTCAGGATCTGCGGGGGTCAGCAGGTTAGCACCTCGTTTCATGGGACAGGCCCCACTTTGGGAGTTCGACTGGCATTGAGTTCTGGAAACTCAGGTGTCTACCCTATCTGTGGGGAGAAAGTCTAACCCTCCAGACCCAGCAATTGTCCCATCAGCAAAGCAGTCAGTGTGCAGGCTTTTTAAAAAATAAAATTGTATGTTCTTCTAGGGGTCTAGGTCAGTGCACCTCCAATCACTTGGCACCACTTAGTTCCCCTTTCAGTTTAAGGAGCAGGAAGCAAGCTGCAGGGAGTCCCTGCCCCTGGCTCTGCCCTCTTGATGCTACTTGCCTTGTTCCTTACGAGGCAGCCCACATATTCCTGACCTAGAGCCTGTTTTCCTGGGGATTGTACCGGTGATCTACCCAGAGGTCTGGTGTGGGACCACAGTATGAAGTGCCCTTTGCATAAAAGTTTTACTAGAAAAATAAAACATGACTGAACCAAGGGCTAGTTTACACTGTGCACATATTCATTTTCAACATTAAGGGACCAATGAGCAGCAGTGAGATTTTATACCAATATTATCAGGGGATTTGTGTTAGTGGCTTGTAAAATTCTGCTTTATATCGATATGAACATATGAATGAACAATGACAGATCTCTGATCCATCCAGCATGTCCGGCACAACTCTGAAACTCTGAATTTTTTCCCCGATATGGGGGTGAGAAAGGAGGTGGAAGCGCACGTAAATTCACACTGTTCACCGGCCTGCTGGTTGGCCAGCACAATCCTCACCCTTCCCTGGGTAATTTTCCTGGAGGCAAGATTGGAGGCTTCAGACTTGAGGAAGATATATCGTGGGGTTCCCTGGGGGTCAGTACTAGGATCCCTGCTTTTCTTGATATATATTAATGAGCTAGACTTGGGAATACAGGGCACAATTTCCAAATTTGCAGGAAGTATTGTGAACTGTGAGGAGGATAGTAATCGACTTCAAGAGGACATAGACAGGCTGGTGGAATGAGCGGACACGTGACATTTGGAATTTAACGCAGAGAAGTGTGAGTGATACATTTTGGCAGTAAGAACGAGGAGAGGCAATATAAAATAAAGGATAGTATTCTATAGGGGGTGCAGGAGCAGAGCAGAGGTATAGGTGTACAAATTATTGAAGGTGGCAGGGCAGGTTGAGAAAGATGTTAATGAAGCATATAGGATCCTGGGCTTTAGAAATAGACAGAGAGTACAAAATCAAGGAAGTTATGACAAACCATTATAAAACATTGGTTTGGCTTCAACTGGAGCATTGTGTCCAACACTTTAAGATGTGAAGGCATTGGAGAGGGTGCAGAAAAGATTTACAAGAATGGTTCTGGTGATGAGAGTCTTCGGTTACAGGATAGATAGATTGCAGAAGCTGGGGCTGTTCTCCTTAGGGAGGAGAAAGTTGAGAGGGCATTTGATAGAGGTTTTCAAAATCATGAGGGGTCTGGACAGAGTAGATAGAGAGAAACTGTTCCCATTGGCAGAAGGATGGAAAACCAGAGGACACTGATTTGCAAAAGAGCCAGAGGCGACAAGAGGAAAAACATTTTTATGCAGTGAGTGATTAGGATCTGGAATACACTGCCTGAGAGTGTGGTGGAGACAGAGTCAATCAAGGCCTTCAAAAGGGAATTGGATAACTACCTGAAGAACAAAGTATTTTCAGGGTTACAGGGAAAGGCAGAGAGCTGGCACAGACACTAAAGGCCAACTGGACACCTTCTGTGCTGTATCCATTTCATGATTCAATGATCATAAAAACAGACTATCTGGCCATTATCTCATGACTGTTTGTGGAATCTTGCTCTGTGCAAACTGGCTGCCGTATTTCCCACATTACAACAGTGACTGTACTTCATTAGTTGTAATTTGCTTCAGGATGTCCTGTGGTTGTGAAAGGTGTTATATAAATGCAAGACTTTTTTTTTTAATACGCACTGCAGACACTGTGTGCCAGTGCTGGAGTGAGTGAATGTTGAAGGTGGTGGATGGGGTGCCGATTAAGTGGGCTGCTTTGTCCTGGATGGTGTCAAGTTCCCTGAGTGTTGGATCTACACCATCCAGGCAAGTGGAGAGTATTCCATCGCACTCCTGACTTGTGCCTTGTAGATGGTGGACAGGCTTTGTGGAGTCAGGAGGTGAGTCATTCGCCACAGAATCCCAGCCTCTGACCCGCTCTTGTAGCTACAGTAGTTGTATGGCTGGTCCAATTAGCTTCTGGCTTATGGTGATGCCCAGATGTTGATGGTGGCGGATTCAATGATGGAAATGCAATTAAATGTGAAGGGGAGATGGTTAGATTCTCTCCTGTTGGAGATGGTCATTGCCTGGCACAAATAAAACTTGCCATTTGTCAGCCCAAGCTTTCATGTTGTCCAGGTCTTGCTGCATTTCTACATGGACTGCTTCTATCTGAGGAGTTGCGAATTGTACTAAACTCTATGCAATCATTAGCGAACATCCCCACTTCTGACCTTATGATTGAAGGAAGGTCATTGATGAAACAGCTGAAGATGGTTGGGCCTAGGACATTACCCTAAAGAACTCCTGCAGTGATGTCCTGGGACTGAGATGATTGACCGCCAACAACCACAACCATCTTCCTTTGTGCTAGATATGAAACCAACCAGTGGAGAGTATTCCCCCTCATTACCTTTGATTTCAACTTTATTGGAGCTTGTTGATGCTGTACTTGGTCAAATGCTGCCTTGATGTCAAGGGCAATCACTGTCACCTGACCGCTATAATCCAGCTCTTTTGTCTATGTTAAGGCTATAATGAAGCTACAGCCGAGTGGCCCTAGTGGAACCTAAACTGAACATCAGTGAACAGATTATTAGTGAGCAAGTTCTGCTTCATAGCACTATCGCAACAATGTTCATTACTTTGCTGATGCTGAGAGTAGACTGATGGGGTGGTAATTGGCTGGATTGGGTTTCTCCCACTTTTAGTGGACACGACATACCTGGGCAACTTTCACATTGTGGGGTAGATGCCAGTGCTGTCCTGGAACTGCTTGGCTAGGGGCATGTCTAGTTCTGGAGCATAGGTTTCCAGTACTACAGCCAGGATGTTGTCAGGACCCATTGCCTTTGTTGTATCCAGTGTATTCAGCCATTTCTTGACATCATGTGGAGTGAATTGAATTGGATGAAGACTGAATTTAGTGATGCTGGGGACCTCAGGAGAAAGATGGTTGCAAATGTTTCAGTCTTGTCTTTTGCACATACCTGTTGGGCTTCACCATCATTAAGGATGGAGACATTCATGGAGCCTCCTCCTCCTATTAGTTGTTTAATTGTCCACCACCATTCATGACCGGATGTGGCAGGGCTGCAGAGTTTTGGTCTATCCGCTGGTTTTGGGATTGCTTAGTTCTGTCTATAGCATGCTATTATAGTTCTGTGTTGTAGCCTTTACACTGTTACTATTCCAGTCTAAAGTGGGATAATTGAAGTCCCCCATTATTACTACTCTGCAGTTTTTGCATTCTTTCTGTAATTTACCTTCAAATTTGCTCCTCTATTTCCTTACCACAGCTTGGTAGCTGAGAACATAGTGTCAACCATGGCTTAGTTAGTATCACTATTAACTCTGAGTGAAAAGGTTATAGATTCAAGTCCCACTTCAGGACTTGAGCACAATAATTAAGGCTGAAGCTCCATTGTAGTACTGAGTCACTGCCTTTTTGATGAAATATAAAATGTCTGCCCTCTGAGATTGAAGCAAAAGATCCCATTCCACTATTTTGAAGAAGAGAATGGGTGTTTTCCCTGGTGTCCTGGCCAATATTTATCCTTCAATCAACATCACAAAAACAGATTATTTGGTCATCATCACATTGCTGCTTGTGGGAGCTTGCTGTGTGCAAATTGGCTGCCATGTTTCCTACATTGACAACATAACAGTGACTACTCTTTAAAAGTACTTCATAGCTGTAAAGCACTTTGGATGTCCTGAGGTTGTGAGGGGTGCAATTTCTCCTCCAAGTCACACCCCATCCCAACTATATCTCCGTTCCTTCCCTGTCGCTGGGTCAAAATCCTGGAACTCCCTCCCTAACAGCACTGTGGATGTACCTGTACCACATGGACTGCAGCGATTCCAGAAGGAGGCTCACCACCACCTTCTCAAGGGCATCTAGGGATGGGCAATAAATGCTGGCCTGGCCAGTGACGCCCATATCCCAAGAACAAATTAAAAATAATGCAAGTCTTTCTCTTTAGTATGAACTCAGAGGCATAATATCTCTATTGTTCCTTAATTCTAACCAAATAGATTCCGCCTATGACCCCTCAACTATATCATCCCTTTCTAGTGCGGTAATAACTACTCTGTTGAAGTTCAGCATGAGGTGAAAGCTGCACTCCAAACATTACCCTATATTTTTTCCCTGACGTCAACAGACTGCCCTGCATTTGCAGAATATTTGCAGCCGATTACAGTTATCTAGCTGTTTCAATGAATTTTATTGTTTAATCTCAAGTTGTGCTAAAAACAGGTTAAAAATTGAATAATAAATCCTGGGGCAGCAAATGATTACTCACTGATAAAATCTCAGCAGAACCCTTTTAAATATGAGATAGAACTGGTAAATTTCTTTTTTACTGGTACAATAACAACCGCAACTCATCCTTCTCAGTCCTGGATTTATAGTCCTGGGATCTGAGGCTCCACTGATTTATTCAGGAAGGAGGTCTTGACTGTCAAAATCTAATTACACTGAATCTCAGAAACAGGTCCCCAACACAACCCATAATCAATGGGAGCTTTATATCAAAAAGAGGCAACATAGAAAAAAGGCAGAATATCACCAATGCTGGAAATATGAATAAAGAGATCAGATTAAACATTTCGGTTCAGAGTGTGGAACTTAAGTAATTAATATTAGTAATGAAAAAGTACTGGAGAGATTCATGGGACTAAAAGCTGACAAATCCCTTAGACCTGATGGCCTACATCCGAAGGTTTGAAAAGAGACAGCTAAAGAGATAGTGGACGCATTGGTTTTGATCTTCCAGAATTCCCTAGATTCTAGAACAGTGCTCATGGATTGGAAGATAAAAAGCGTAACCTCGCTATCCAAGAATGGAGGGAAAGAGAAAACAGGAAACTATGGTGGAATTTGCCCAACATCAGTAGTAGGGAAAATAGATTTTCGCATTTCCCAAAGACATGTTAACAGGGCACTTGGAAAATCACAATATGATTAAGCAGAGTCAACATGGTTTTATGAATGGAAATTATGTTTGAACAAATCTATGGGAGTTTTTTGAGGGTGTAACTGAAAGATTAGATATGGGGGAACCAGTGAATGTAATGTATTTGGATTTTCAGAAGGCATTTGATAAGGTGCCAAACAAGAGTTTGTTATTCAAGATTAGGGTCATGGGATTGGAGGTAATATATTAACATGAACAGAGGATTGGTTAAAGGACAGAAAACAGAAAGTCAGAATAAACGTGTCATTTTTAGGATGGCAGGGTGTAACTAGTGGAGTGCCACAAGGATCAGTGCTAGGAGCTCAGTTATTTACAATCTATTGTGACGGAAAACCCACATGCCAAATGGAAACTATTAATATCGTCGTATGGAACACTGCCTGAAATCTTTTTACCTCGAATGGTTTAGTCAATGTTGGGCGTCAAAAGCCATCGACACCCATTGACTTTGTAACAGCCAACGCCCCCCCCCCCACCCCCCTCCCCCCCACCAAGTATGTCTGAACAACTTTGAATTTCAAAGGTCATTCCAGAAACTTGTGGTTCAAACAAAGAGTTGGTCACATCACATGATTGTCTGTGTGACTCTGAGTGTTTGTGAATTGTGCCTCAGAAAGACAGTAACTGAACTCCAAGGAAGAAAGCACCTCCCTCTCTCTCTCTCTGTCTCCAGCAAAGTCCCAGGGAAGCCTCAGTGGCAGCTACTAAGCCTTAAGACTACAGACTCTTATAGACAACAACCAGGGGACATGGATAAAGCCTTTCTCCTGCCTTCCAAAAACA
Source organism: Heterodontus francisci (assembly GCF_036365525.1). Lineage (NCBI taxonomy): Eukaryota > Metazoa > Chordata > Chondrichthyes > Heterodontiformes > Heterodontidae > Heterodontus > Heterodontus francisci. The sequence continues at coordinate 14,258,360 of NC_090403.1, forward strand.
GAGGAGCAAGCCCGAATTGTGCACATGGCCCAGTGAAGACTTCAAGTCTTTAACTTCAACAAAGGACACTAAAACTGCACTTTACTTCAACCTCTCAACTCTTTTTTCCCCTCTGTATCTATTTGTGTGCATGTGTGTCTACCTCTCGTATGAATGTGAACGTGGATGTGACACGTATTTTAGTGTTTTTAACTGCTTTAGAGTGACAAGGTTAATAAATTTACATCTTCCTTGTTTAAACTCAAGAAAACCTGTCCGATTGGTTCATTTGCAAGTATATATTAGAGTAACAGGAGCAAGTGCTCACTGAGTTGGTAAGCTAAATCACTGTGTTAAAAGAATGAACCCTGTTGCCTTCAAACCAAAGAAGGGGCGAAAGGGGAGCCTGAGACCCTTCCTCATCTGGTCATAAAACTATACTAATGATTTAGATGAGGGGATCAAGTGTAATGTATCCAAGTTTACTGACAATACAAAGCTAGGTGGGAAACTAAAGAGACTGCAACAGGTTATAGACAGGTTAAGTGAGTGGGCAAGAAGGTGACAGACAGAATATAATGTGGGAAAATGTGAAATTATCCACCTTGGTAGGGTGACGAGAAAAGCAGAATACTTTTTAAATTGAGAGAGGCTGGTAAATGTTAGTATGCAGAGGGATTTGGGTGTCCTTGTACAGAAATCACAGAAAGTTAACAAAGTTACAGCAAACAATTAGAAAGTTAAATGGTATGTTTGTCTTTAATGCAAGACACTTGGAATACAAGAGTAAAGAAGCCTTGCTGGAATTGTATAGAGCTTTGAGACCACACCTGGCGGACTGTGCACAGTTTTGGTCTCCGTACCTAAGGAAGGATATACTTGCCTTAGAGAGGATGCTATGAAGCTTCACTAGATTGATTTCTGTGGTCAGAGGGCTGCCTATGTGGAGAGATTGAGTAAAATGAGAGTGGATAGTCAGAAGCTTTTTCCCAGGGTGGAAGAGTCAGGGGACATAGGTTTAAGGTGAAAGGGGCAAAGTTTAGAGGGGATGTACGAGGTAAGTTCTTTACACAGAGGATGGTGAATGCCTGGAACTTGCTGCCGGGGGAGGTGGTGGAAGCAGGTACGATAGCGACGTTTAAGAGGCATCTTGACAAATACATGAATAGGATGGGAATAGAGGGATACGGACCCCGGAAGTACAGAAGGTTTTAGTTTAGGCAGGCATCATGATCTTGGAGGGCCGAATGGCCTGTTCCTGTGCTGTTCTTTTTGAGAGGTGATCTCATAGAAACATAAAATTCTTAGAAAGCTTGACAGGGTAGATACTGAGAGGCTGTTTCCCCTGGGTGGAGAGTTTTCAATTAGGGATCATTGTCTTAGGATAAAGGGCGATTGAATAGAACAATACAACACAGAAGGAAAACATTCAGCCCATCGTGCTTGTGCAAGCTCTTTGATAGAGCTATCGAATTGGTTCCACTCCCCTGAATTTTCCCTGTAGCTCTGCAAATGTTCCCCTCCAAGTATTTTCCAATTCCCTTTTGAAAGTTACTATTGAATCTGCTTCCACTGCCCTTTCAGGCAGCGCGTTCCAGATCACAACAACTCGATGGGTAAAAATCTTTTCTCATGTCACCTCTGGTTCTTTTGGCAATTATCTCAACTCTGTGTCCATTGGTTACTGACCCTCCTGCCACTGGAAATAGTTTCTCCTTATTTACTCTGTAAAAACCCTTGAACACCTCTATCAAATCTCCCCCTAACATTCTCTGCTCTAAGGAGATCAAACCCAGCTTCTCCAGTCTCCGCATGGAACTGATATCTTTCATCCCTGGTACCATTCTAGTAAATCTTCACTGCACTCTGTCGAAGGCCTTGACATCCTGCCTCCCGATTGGTCCCCAGAAATAAAAACAATGAGGTTTTGATGAGGTAACAGAGAGGGTTGAGTGAGTAATGCAGCTGATGTGGTGCACATGAACTTCCAAAAGGTGTTTGACAAAGTGCCACTTCACAGGGTTGTCAGCAAAGTCAAAGCCCATGGAACAAAAGGGACAGTAGCCGCATGGATATGAAATTGGCACCCTCATTTACAAGCAGAAGGGGGAGAGGGCAGAAATCAGAAATTGGCGGCCCATCTCACTGCTTAATGTTGATTACAAGATTCTGTCCAAAGTCATAGCCAGTCGAGTCAAGTCTGCTCTGGAGTTGGTGATTCACCCCGATCAGACCTGCACTGTACCCGGCAGGAAGATCTCTGATAGCCTCGCGCTACTCAGGGATACGATCGCCTACGTACGGGACAGGAGGGTGGACACCTGCCTCATCAGCCTGGACCAGGAGAAGGCTTTTGACAGGATATCGCACACCTACATGATGGACGTGCTTTCCAAAATGGGGTTTGGGGAGGGAATCTGCAATTGGATCCAACTGCTCTACACAAACATCAGTAGCGCAGTCTCAATCAACGGGTGGGAATCTGAAAGTTTCCCGATCAAATCTGGAGTCAGACAGGGCTGTCCTCTGTCCCCGGTCTTGTTTGTTTGCTGTATTGAACCCTTTGCTGAGTCTATTAGGAAGGATGCGAGCATAAGAGGGGTGACAATCCCAGGCAGCGGAGGCACTCAGGTTAAAACCTCCCTGTACATGGATGACGTCGCCGTCTTCTGCTCGGATCCGCTGTCCGTGCGCAGACTGATGAGCATCTGCGACCAGTTCGAACTGGCCTCGGGAGCCAAAGTTAACCACGGCAAGAGCGAGGCCATGTTCTTTGGCAACTGGGCTGACCGATCCTTTGTCCCCTTCACCATCAGGTCAGATTACCTGAAGGTGCTGGGGATATGGTTCGGAAGGGCCGGGGCGTGTACCAAAACATGGGAGGAGCGAGTAGCTAAGGTACGACAAAAGTTGGGCATGTGGGGGCAGCGATCTCTCTCCATTGTGGGTAAGAACCTGGTCATCAGGTGCGAGGCGCTCACGTTGTTGCTCTACATGGCGCAGGTCTGGCCCATACCCCACTCCTGCGCCGTGGCAGTCACCCGAGCCATTTTCCGCTTCGTCTGGGGATCTAAAATGGACCCGGTCCGGAGGGACACGATGTTCAAATCTCTGGACAAGGGCGGGAAAAATGTACCCAACGTGGCCCTCATCCTGATGACCACCTTCGTGTGCGGCTGCATCAAGCTGTGTGTAGATCCCCAGTACGCAAACTCCAAGTGTCACTACGTGCTGAGGTTCTATCTGTCCTCAGTGTTGCGAAGGATGGGCCTGGTCACATTGCCGCGGAACGCTCCATGCAGTTGGGCGGTGCCGTACCACCTATCCTTCGTGGAGCAGTTTCTGCGGGAAAACACCTTTGACCACCGGTCCATCAGGCAGTGGTCTGCACGGAATGTCCTCAAGGCCCTACGGGAAAAGGAAACGGTGGATCCTGTCGGATGGTTCCCCGAGCAGACCGTCAAAGTCATTTGGCGGAATGCCTCATCACCAGAACTTTCAAACAAGCACCAAGACGTAGCTTGGCTGGTGGTGAGAAGGGCCCTCCCCGTCAGATCCTTCATGCACACCCGAAGTCTCGCCCCCTCCGCACAATGCCCCCGCGTTGGCTGTGGTGGGGAAGAGACGGTCACCCACCTCCTCCTGGAATGTGCGTTTGCAAAGCAGGTGTGGAAAGAAATGCAGTGGTTTTTGTCAAGGTTCATCCCAAGCAGCTCTGTAACACAGGAGTCTGTGCTCTACGGGCTGTTCCCAGGGACGCACACCGAGACAAACATCAACTGCTGCTGGAGGACTATCAATTCAGTGAAAGACGCCCTTTGGTCTGCCCGAAACTTGCTGGTCTTCCAGCGCAAAGAGTTGTCCACCACCGAATGTTGCAGACTGGCACATTCCAAGGTCCAGGACTACGTGCTGAGGGACGCACTAAAGCTTGGGGCAGCCGCAGCAAAGGCTCAATGGGGAAAGACCACAGTGGAAGGTTCCCCCACCAAGCTGGACTGAGGGGATGGATCAATGGGAAACCCCTCGAACTGTATCGTTAATATTCTCAATTGCTGTAAATGTAAAACTGTAATTGATATGACAATTGTGAAACGGAAGGGTTGGGAAGAAACTCATGACAGTATTGAAGGAAACTGATCTCCCTTGCAATGTTTGTATTTTTTGGTGCTGTTTGGAAACTGTTTGGCAATGTAATTTTTACAGATTTTTATGAATAAAGTATATTTTGGAAATAAAAAAAAAATTGGCTGAGTGACAGGAAACAGAGAGTAGCGGTGAATGGTTGTTTTTCAGACTGGAGGAAGGTTTACAATGGGTTCCTCAGGGGTCAGTACTATGACTGTTGTTTTTTGATATATATTAATGACTTGGACTTGGGTGTACAACGCACAATATCAAAATTTGCAGATAATACAAAACGTGGAAGTATCGTGAACTGTGAGGAGGATAGTGATAGATTTCAAGAGGATATAGACTAGTGGACTGGGCAGGTACGTGGCAGATGAAATTTAACACAGAGAAGTGGAAAGTGATATATTTTGTTAGGAAGAGCAAGGAGAGGTAATATAAAATAAAGGGTACAATTCTAAATTCTATACCCCAGAGAGACCAGGGGTATATGTCCACAAATTGTTGAAGGTGGCAGGGCAAGTTGAGAAAGCGGTTAATAAGGCAAACAGGATTCTGGGCTTTATAAATAAAGGCATAGAGTACAGTGGCGCAGGGCAGCACAGTGGCGCAGTGGTTAGCACCGCAGCCTCACAGCTCCAGCGACCCGGGTTCAATTCTGGGTACTGCCTGTGTGGAGTTTGCAAGTTCTCCCTGTGTCTGCGTGGGTTTCCTCCGGGTGCTCCGGTTTCCTCCCACAGCCAAAAGACTTGTTGGTAGGTAAATTGGCCATTATAAATTGCCCCTAGTATAGGTAGGTGGTAGGGAAATATAGGGACAGGTGGGGAGGTGGTAGGAATGTGGGATTAGTGTAGGATTAGTATAAATGGGTGGTTGATGGTCAGCACAGACTCCGTGGGCCGAAGAGCCTGTTTCAGTGCTGTATCTCTAAAACTAAACTAAACTAAAAAAGCAAGGAAGTTGGTTTGAACATTGATAAAACCCTGATTTAGCCTCAACTAGAGTATTGTGTCCAATTCTGGGAATCACACTTCAGGAAGGATGTCAAGGCATTAGAGAGGGTGCTGCAAAGATTTACGAGAATGGTTCCAGGGATGAGGAACTTCAGTTACATGGATAGATTGGAGAAGATGGGGCTGTTCTCCATAAAGAGATGGTTAAGAAGAAATATGATAGAGATGTTCAAAATCATGAGGGGGCTGGACAGAGTAATTAGTAATTAACTGCCCCCATTGCTGGAAGGGTCAAGAAATAGAGAACACCAATTTCAAGTGATTGGCAAAAGAACTAAATGTGACATGAGGAAATGTATTTTACACAGTGAGTGGTTCGGATCTGCAATACACTGCCTGACAGTGCAGTAGAGCCACAGCCTGACAGTGTGGTGGAGGCACTGCCTGACAGTGCAGTAGAGCCACAGCCTGACAGTGTGGTGGAGGCACTGCCTGACAGTGCAGTAGAGACACTGCCTGACAGTGCGGTAGAGGCACTGCCTGACAGTGCAGTAAAGACACTGCCTGACAGTGTGGTGGAGGCACTGCCTGACAGTGCAGTGGAGACACTGCCTGACAGTGCAGTCGAGACACTGCCTGACAGTGCGATAGAGACACTGCTTGACAGTGCAGTAGAGACACTGCCTGACAGTGCGGTAGAGACACTGCCTGACAGTGCGATAGAGACACTGCTTGACAGTGCAGTAGAGACACTGCCTGACAGTGCAGTAGAGACACTGCCTGACAGTGCAGTAAAGACACTGCCTGACAGTGTGGTGGAGGCACTGCCTGACAGTGCAGTAGAGACACTGCCTGACGGTGCGATAGAGACACTGCTTGACAGTGCAGTAGAGACACTGCCTGACAGTGCAGTAGAGACACTGCCTGACAGTGCAGTAAAGACACTGCCTGACAGTGTGGTGGAGGCACTGCCTGACAGTGCAGTAGAGACACAGCCTGACAGTGCAGTAGAGGCACTGCCTGACAGTGCAGTAAAGACATTGCCTTACTGTGTGGTGGAGGCACTGCCTGACAGTGCGATAGAGACACTGCTTGACAGTGCAGTAGAGACACTGTCTGACAGTGCGATAGAGACACTGTTTGACAATGCAGCAGAGACACTGCATGACAGTGCAGTAGAGACACTGCCTGACAGTGCGGTAGAGACACTGCCTGACAGTGCAGTAGAGACACTGCCTGACAGTGCGGTAGAGACACTGCCTGACAGTGCAGTAAAGACACTGCCTGACAGTGCAGCAGAGACACAGCCTGACAGTGCAGTGGAGGCACTGCCTGACAGTGCAGTAGAGACACAGCCTGACAGTTTAATGGTGGCACTGCCTGACAGTGCAGTAGAGACAGTGCCAGACAGTGCAGTAAAGACACTGCCTGACAGTGTGGTGGAGGCACTGCCTGACAGTGCAGCAGAGACACTGCCTGACAGTGTGGTAGAGGCACTGCCTGACAGTGCAGTAAAGACATTGCCTTACTGTGTGATGGAGGCACTGCCTGACAGTGTTGTGCAGGCACTGCCTGACAGTGCAGCAGAGTCAAAGCCTGAGAGTGCAGTAGAGACACTGCCTGACAGTGCAGGAGAGACACTGCCTGACAGTGCAGTAGAGACACTGCCTGACAGTGCAGTAAAGACACTGCCTGACAGTGTGGTGGAGGCACTGCCTGACAGTGCAGTAGAGACACAGCCTGACAGTGCAGTAGAGACACAGCCTGACAGTGTGGTGGAGGCACTGCCTGACAGTGCAGCAGAGACACTGCCTGACAGTGCGGTAGAGGCACTGCCTGACAGTGCAGTAAAGACATTGCCTTACTGTGTGGTGGAGGCACTGCCTGACAGTGTTGTGCAGGCACTGCCTGACAGTGCAGCAGAGACAAAGCCTGAGAGTGCAGTAGAGACACTGCCTGACAGTGCAGGAGAGACAAAGCCTGACAGTGTGGTGGAGGCACTGCCTAACAGTGCAGTAGAGACAAAGCCTGACAGTGCAAAACAGACACAGCCTGACAGTGCGGTGGAGGCACAGCCTGACAGTGCAGTGGAGACACTGCCTGACAGTGCGGTAGAGACACTGCCTGACAGTGCGGTAGAGGCACTGCCTGACAGTGCAGTAAAGACACTGCCTGACAGTGTGGTGGAGGCACTGCCTGACAGTGCAGTAAGGACACAGCCTGACAGTTCAGTCGAGACACTGCCTGACAGCACAGTAGAGACACTGCCTGACAGTGCAGTAGAGAAACAGCCTGACGGTGTGGTGGAGGCACAGCCTGACAGTACGGTAGAGAAACAGCCTGACAGTGTGGTGGAGGCACTGCCCGACAGTGCAGCAGAGACACAGCCTGTCAGTGCAGTAGAGACACAGCCTGAGAGGGCATGAGAGACACAGCCTGACAGAGCAGTAGAGACACAGCCTGACAGTGCAGTAGCCACACAGCCTGACAATATGGTGGAGGCACTGCCTGATAGTGCAGTCGAGACACAGCCTGACAGTGCAGTGGAGGCACTCCTGACAGTGCAGCAGAGACACAGCCTGTCAGTGCAGTACAGACACAGGCTGACCGAGCAGTAGAGACATAGCCTGACAGTGCAGTAGCCACACAGCCTGACAGTATGGTGGAGGCACTGCCTGACAGTGCAGTAGCGACACAGCCTGACAGTGCAGTAGAGACACAGCCTGACAGTGCAGTAGCCGCACTGCCTGACAGTATGGTGGAGGCACTGCCTGACAGTGCAGTCGAGACACAGCCTGACAGTGCAGTGGAGGCACTCTTGACAGTGCAGCAGTGACACAGCCTGACAGTGCAGTAGAGACACAGGTTGACAGAGCAGCAGAGACAGCGTGACAGTATGGTGGAGGCACTGCCTGACAGTGCAGTAAAGACACAGCCTGACAGTATAGTGGTGGCACTGCCTGACAGTGCAGTAGAGACAGTGCCAGACAGTGCAGGAGAGACACAGCCTGACAGTGTGGTGGACGCACTGCCGGACAGTGCAGTGGAGGCACTGCCTGACAGTACATTAGAGACACTGCCTGACAGTGCAGTAGGGACACAGCCTGACAGTTCATTCGAGACACTGCCTGACAGTGCAGTAGAGACACAGCCTGACGGTGTGGTGGAGACACTGCCTGACAGTACAGTGGAGACACTGCCTGACCGTGCAGTAGAGACACAGCCTGACAGTGTGGTGGAGGCACTCCTGACAGTGCAGCAGAGACACAGCCTGTCAGTGCAGTAGAGACACAGGCTGACCGAGCAGTAGAGACACAGCCTGACAGTGCAGTAGCCACACAGCCTGACAGTATGGTGGAGGCACTGCCTGACAGTGCAGTAGAGACACAGCCTGACAGTGCAGTAGAGACACAGCCTGACAGTGCAGTAGCCGCACTGCCTGACAGTATGGTGGAGGCACTGCCTGACAGTGCAGTCGAGACACAGCCTGACAGTGCAGTGGAGGCACTCTTGACAGTGCAGCAGTGACACAGCCTGACAGTGCAGTAGAGACACAGGTTGACAGAGCAGCAGAGACAGCGTGACAGTATGGTGGAGGCACTGCCTGACAGTGCAGTAGAGACACAGCCTGACAGTATAGTGGTGGCACTGCCTGACAGTGCAGTAGAGACAGTGCCTAACAGTGCAGTAGAGACATCGCCTGACAGGGCATTAGAGACACAGCCTGACAGTTCAGTAGAGACACTGCCTGACAGTACAGTAGAGACACAGCCTGACAGTGCAGTGGAGACACAGCCTGACAGTGCAGTCGCCACACAGCCTGCCAATATGGTGGAGGCCCTGCCTGACAGTGCAGTCGAGACACAGCCTGACAGTGCAGTGGTGGCACTCCTGACAGTGCAGGAAAGACACAGGCTGACAGAGCAGTAGAGGCAGCCTGCCAGTATGGTGGATGCACTCCTGACAGTGCGGTGGAGGCACAGCCTGACAGTGCAGTAGAGACACTGCCTGACAGTGCAGTAGAGGCACTGCCTGACAGTGCAGTCGAGACAGTGCCAGACAGTGCAGTAGAGACACAGGCTGACAGAGCAGTAGAGACACTGCCTGACAGTGCAGTAGAGACACAGCCTGAGAGTGTGGTGGAGACACAGCCTGAGAGTGTGGTGGAGGCACTGCCTGACAGTGCAGTCTAGACACAGGCTAACAGAGCAGTAGAGACAGCCTGACAGTATGGTGGAGGCACTGCCTGACAGTGCAGTATAGACACAGCCTGACAGTGCAGTAGAGACACAGCCTGACAGTGTGGTGGAGGCACTGCCTAACAGTACAGTAGAGACACTGCCTGACAGTGCAGTAGAGAAACAGCCTGACGGTGTGGTGGAGGCACAGCCTGACAGTACGGTAGAGACACAGCCTGACAGTGTGGTGGAGGCACTGCCTGACAGGGAGGTAGAGAAAGAGTCTGACAGTGTGGTGGAGACACTTCCTGACAGTGCAGCAAAGACACAGCCTGTCAGTGCAGTAGAGACACAGCCTGAGAGGGCATTAGAGACACAGCCTGACAGAGCAGTAGAGACACAGCCTGACAGTGCAGTAGCCACACAGCCTGACAATATGGTGGAGTCACTGCCTGACAGTGCAGTCGAGACACAGCCTGTCAGTGCAGTACAGACACAGGCTGACCGAGCAGTGGAGACAGCCTGACAGTACGGTGGAGGCACTGCCTGACAGTGCAGTAGAGACACAGCCTGACAATGCAGTTCAGACACAGCCTGACAGTGCAGTAGCCGCACTGCCTGACAGTATGGTGGAGGCACTGCCTGACAGTGCAGTCGAGACACGCCCTGACAGTGCGGTAGAGGCAAAGCCTGACAGTACAGTAGAGACTCTGCCTGACAGTACAGTAGATACACAGCCTGACAATGTGGTGGTGGCACTGCATGTCAGTGCAGTAGAGACAGTGCCTAACAGTGCAGTAGAGACATCGCCTGACAGGGCATTAGAGACACAGCCTGACAGTTCAGTAGAGACACTGCCTGACAGTGCAGTGGAGACACAGCCTGACAGTACATTAGAGACACTGCCTGACAGTGCCGTAGGGTCACAGCCTCAGTTCATTCGAGACACTGCCTGACAGTACAGTAGAGACACTGCCGGACAGTGCAGTAGAGACACAACCTGACGGTGTGGTGGACACACTGCCTGACAGTACAGTGGAGAAACTGCCTGACCGTGCAGTAGAGACACAGCCTGACAGTGTGGTGGAGGCACTTCCTGACAGTGCAGTCGAGACACGCCCTGACAGTGCAGTAGAGACACAGCCTGACAGTGTGGTGGAGGCACTTCCTGACAGTACATTAGAGACACAGCCTGACAGTGCAGTAGCCACACAGCCTGACAATATGGTGGAGGCACTGCCTGATAGTGCAGTCGAGACACAGCCTGACAGTGCAGTGGAGGCACTCCTGACAGTGCAGCAGAGACACAGCCTGTCAGTGCAGTACAGACACAGGCTGACCGAGCAGTAGAGACACAGCCTGACAGTGCAGTAGCCACACAGCCTGACAGTATGGTGGAGGCACTGCCTGACAGTGCAGTAGAGACACAGCCTGACAGTGCAGTAGAGACACAGCCTGACAGTGCAGTAGCCGCACTGCCTGACAGTATGGTGGAGGCACTGCCTGACAGTGCAGTCAAGACACAGCCTGACAGTGCAGTGGAGGCACTCTTGACAGTGCAGCAGTGACACAGCCTGACAGTGCAGTAGAGACACAGGTTGACAGAGCAGCAGAGACAGCGTGACAGTATGGTGGAGGCACTGCCTGACAGTGCAGTAGAGACACAGCCTGACAGTATAGTGGTGGCACTGCCTGACAGTGCAGTAGAGACAGTGCCAGACAGTGCAGGAGAGACACAGCCTGACAGTGTGGTGGACGCACTGCCGGACAGTGCAGTGGAGGCACTGCCTGACAGTACATTAGAGACACTGCCTGACAGTGCTGTAGGGACACAGCCTGACAGTTCATTCGAGACACTGCCTGACAGTGCAGTAGAGACACAGCCTGACGGTGTGGTGGAGACACTGCCTGACAGTACAGTGGAGACACTGCCTGACCGTGCAGTAGAGACACAGCCTGACAGTGTGGTGGAGGCACTTACTGACAGTGCAGTCGAGACACGCCCTGACAGTGCAGCAGAGACACAGCCTGACAGTGTGGTGGAGGCACTTCCTGACAGTACATTAGAGACACTGCCTGACAGTGCAGTAGGGACACAGCCTGACAGTTCATTCGAGACACCGCCTGACAGTACAGTAGAGACACTGCCTGATGGTGTGGTGGAGACACTGCCTGACAGTACAGTGGAGACACTGCCTGACCGTGCAGTAGAGACACAGCCTGACAGTGTGGTGGAGGCACTTACTGACAGTGCAGTCGAGACACGCCCTGACAGTGCAGCAGAGACACAGCCTGACAGTGTGGTGGAGGCACTTCCTGACAGTGCAGTCGAGACACGCCCTGACAGTGCGGTAGAGGCAAAGCCTGACAGTACAGTAGAGACTCTGCCTGACAGTACAGTAGATACACAGCCTGACAATGTGGTGGTGGCACTGCATGTCAGTGCAGTAGAGACAGTGCCTAACAGTGCAGTAGAGACATCGCCTGATAGGGCATTAGAGACACAGCCTGACAGTTCAGTAGAGACACTGCCTGACAGTACAGTAGAGACACAGCCTGACAGTGCAGTGGAGACACAGCCTGACAGTGCAGTCGCCACACAGCCTGCCAATATGGTGGAGGCCCTGCCTGACAGTGCAGTCGAGACACAGCCTGACAGTGCAGTGGTGGCACTCCTGACAGTGCAGGAGAGACACAGGCTGACAGAGCAGTAGAGGCAGCCTGCCAGTATGGTGGATGCACTCCTGACAGTGCGGTGGAGGCACAGCCTGACAGTGCAGTAGAGACACTGCCTGACAGTGCAGTAGAGGCACTGCCTGACAGTGCAGTCGAGACAGTGCCAGACAGTGCAGTAGAGACACAGGCTGACAGAGCAGTAGAGACACTGCCTGACAGTGCAGTAGAGACACAGCCTGAGAGTGTGGTGGAGACACAGCCTGAGAGTGTGGTGGAGGCACTGCCTGACAGTGCAGTCTAGACACAGGCTAACAGAGCAGTAGAGACAGCCTGACAGTATGGTGGAGGCACTGCCTGACAGTGCAGTATAGACACAGCCTGACAGTGCAGTAGAGACACAGCCTGACAGTGTGGTGGAGGCACTGCCTAACAGTACAGTAGAGACACTGCCTGACAGTGCAGTAGAGAAACAGCCTGACGGTGTGGTGGAGGCACAGCCTGACAGTACGGTAGAGACACAGCCTGACAGTGTGGTGGAGGCACTGCCTGACAGGGAGGTAGAGAAAGAGTCTGACAGTGTGGTGGAGACACTTCCTGACAGTGCAGCAGAGACACAGCCTGTCAGTGCAGTAGAGACACAGCCTGAGAGGGCATTAGAGACACAGCCTGACAGAGCAGTAGCCACACAGCCTGACAATATGGTGGAGTCACTGCCTGACAGGGCAGTCGAGACACAGCCTGACAGTGCAGTGGAGGCACTCCTGACAGTGCAGCAGAGACACAGCCTGTCAGTGCAGTACAGACACAGGCTGACCGAGCAGTAGAGACAGCCTGACAGTATGGTGGAGGCACTGCCTGACAGTGCAGTAGAGACACAGCCTGACAATGCAGTTCAGACACAGCCTGACAGTGCAGTAGCCGCACTGCCTGACAGTATGGTGGAGGCACTGCCTGACAGTGCAGTAGAGACACAGCCTGACAGTGTAGTGGTGGCACTGCCTGACAGTGCAGTAGAGACAGTGCCAGACAGTGCAGGAGAGACACAGCCTGACAGTGTGGTGGAGGCACTGCTGGACAGTGCATTGGAGGCACTGCCTGACAGTACATTAGAGACACTGCCTGACAGTGCCGTAGGGACACAGCCTGACAGTTCATTCGAGACACTGCCTGACAGTACAGTAGAGACACTGCCTGACAGTGCAGCAGAGACACAGCCTGACGGTGTGGTGGAGACACGGCCTGACAGTACAGTGGAGACACTGCCTGACCGAGCAGTAGAGACACAGCCTGACAGTGTGGTGGAGGCACTTCCTGACAGTGCAGTCGAGACATTCCCTGACAGTGCGGTAGAGGCAAAGCCTGACAGTACAGTAGAGACACAGCCTGACAATGTGGTGGTGGCACTGCATGACAGTGCAGTAGAGACAGTGCCTAACAGTGCAGTAGAGACATCGCCTGACAGTGCAGTCGAGACACAGCCTGACAGCGCAGTGGAGGCACTCCTGACAGTGCAGCAGAGACACAGCCTGTCAGTGCAGTACAGACACAGGCTGACTGAGCAGTAGAGACAGCCTGACAGTATGGTGGAGGCACTGCCTGACAGTGCAGTAGAGACACAGCCTGACAGTGCAGTAGAGACACAGCCTGACAGTGCAGTAGGGACACAGCCTGACAGTTCATTCGAGACACTGCCTGACAGTACAGTAGAGACACTGCCTGACGGTGTGGTGGAGACACTGCCTGACAGTACAGTGGAGGCACTGCCTGACAGTGCAGTAGAGACACAGCCTGACAGAGCAGTGGAGACACAGCCTGACAGTGTGGTGGAGGTACTTCCTGACAGTGCAGTCGAGACACGCCCTGACAGTGCGGTCGAGGCAAAGCCGGACAGTGCAGTAGAGACTCTGCCTGACAGTACAGTACAGACACAGCCTGACAATGTGGTGTTGGCACTGCATGACAGTGCAGTAGAGACAGTGCCGAACAGTGCAATAGAGACATCGCCTGACAGTACAGTAGAGACACAGCTTGACAATACAGTAGAGACACTGCCAGAGAGTGCAGTAGAGAGACTGCCTGACATTGCAGTTGAGACACAGCCTGAGAGTGTGGTGGAGGCACTGCCTGACAGTGCAGTAGAGACTCTGCCTGACAGTACAGTAGAGACACGCCCTGACAGTGCGGTAGAGGCAAAGCCTGACAGTGCAGTAGAGACTCTGCCTGACAGTACAGTAGAGACACAGCCTGACAATGTGGTGGTGGCACTGCATGACAGTGCAGTAGAGACAGTGCCAGACAGTGCAGGAGAGACACAGCCTGACAGTGTGGTGGAGGCACTGCTGGACAGTACATTGGAGGCACTGCCTGACAGTACATTAGAGACACTGCCTGACAGTGCCGTAGGGACACAGCCTGACAGTTCATTCGAGACACTGCCTGACAGTACAGTAGAGACACTGCCTGACAGTGCAGCAGAGACACAGCCTGACGGTGTGGTGGAGACACGGCCTGACAGTACAGTGGAGACACTGCCTGACCGAGCAGTAGAGACACAGCCTGACTGTGTGGTGGAGGCACTTCCTGACAGTGCAGTCGAGACACGCCCTGACAGTGCAGTAGAGACACAGCCTGACAGTGCAGTAGGGACACAGCCTGACAGTTCATTCGAGACACTGCCTGACAGTACAGTAGAGACACTGCCTGACAGTGTGGTGGAGGTACTTCCTGACAGTGCAGTCGAGACACGCCCTGACAGTGCGGTCGAGGCAAAGCCGGACAGTGCAGTAGAGACTCTGCCTGACAGTACAGTACAGACACAGCCTGACAATGTGGTGTTGGCACTGCATGACAGTGCAGTTGAGACAGTGCCTAACAGTGCAATAGAGACATCGCCTGACAGTACAGTAGAGACACAGCCTGACAGTTCAGTAGAGACACTGCCAGAGAGTGCAGTAGAGAGACTGCCTGACATTGCAGTAGAGACACAGCCTGAGAGTGTGGTGGAGGCACTGCCTGACAGTGCAGTAGAGACACAGCCTCACAGTATGGTGGAGACACTGCCTGACAGTGCAGTAGAGACACAGCCTGACAGTGCAGTAGAGACACAGCCTCACAGTATGGTGGAGACACTGCCTGACAGTGCAGTAGAGACACAGCCTGACAGTGCAGTAGAGACACAGCCTGACAGAGCAGTAGAGACACAGCCTGACAGTGTGGTGGAGGCACTTCCTGACAGTGCAGTCGAGACATGCCCTGACAGTGCGGTAGAGGCAAAGCCTGACAGTGCAGTAGAGACTCTGCCTGACAGTACAGGAGAGACACAGCCTGACAATGTGGTGGTGGCACTGCATGACAGTGCAGTAGAGACAGTGCCTAACAGTGCAGTAGAGACATCGCCTGACAGTGCAGTCGAGACACAGCCTGACAGCGCAGTGGAGGCACTCCTGACAGTGCAGAAGAGACACAGCCTGTCAGTGCAGTACAGACACAGGCTGACTGAGCAGTAGAGACAGCCTGACAGTATGGTGGAGGCACTGCCTGACAGTGCAGTAGAGACACAGCCTGACAGTGCAGTAGAGACACAGCCTGACAGTGCAGTAGGGACACAGCCTGACAGTTCATTCGAGACACTGCCTGACAGTACAGTAGAGACACTGCCTGACGGTGTGGTGGAGACACTGCCTGACAGTACAGTGGAGGCACTGCCTGACAGTGCAGTAGAGACACAGCCTGACAGAGCAGTGGAGACACAGCCTGACAGTGTGGTGGAGGTACTTCCTGACAGTGCAGTCGAGACACGCCCTGACAGTGCGGTCGAGGCAAAGCCGGACAGTGCAGTAGAGACTCTGCCTGACAGTACAGTACAGACACAGCCTGACAATGTGGTGTTGGCACTGCATGACAGTGCAGTAGAGACAGTGCCTAACAGTGCAATAGAGACATCGCCTGACAGTACAGTAGAGACACAGCCTGACAGTTCAGTAGAGACACTGCCAGAGAGTGCAGTAGAGAGACTGCCTGACATTGCAGTAGAGACACAGCCTGAGAGTGTGGTGGAGGCACTGCCTGACAGTGCAGTAGAGACACAGCCTGACAGTGCAGCAGAGACACAGGCTGACAGAGCAGTAGAGACACAGCCTCACAGTATGGTGGAGACACTGCCTGACAGTGCAGTAGAGACACAGCCTGACAGTGCAGTCGAGACACAGCCTGACAGAGCAGTAGAGACACAGCCTGACAGTGTGGTGGAGGCACTTCCTGACAGTGCAGTCGAGACATGCCCTGACAGTGCGGTAGAGGCAAAGCCTGACAGTACAGTAGAGACACAGCCTGACAATGTGGTGGTGGCACTGCATGACAGTGCAGTAGAGACAGTGCCTAACAGTGCAGTAGAGACATCGCCTGACAGTGCAGTCGAGACACAGCCTGACAGCGCAGTGGAGGCACTCCTGACAGTGCAGCAGAGACACAGCCTGTCAGTGCAGTACAGACACAGGCTGACTGAGCAGTAGAGACAGCCTGACAGTATGGTGGAGGCACTGCCTGACAGTGCAGTAGAGACACAGCCTGACAGTGCAGTAGAGACACAGCCTGACAGTGCAGTAGGGACACAGCCTGACAGTTCATTCGAGACACTGCCTGACAGTACAGTAGAGACACTGCCTGACGGTGTGGTGGAGACACTGCCTGACAGTACAGTGGAGGCACTGCCTGACAGTGCAGTAGAGACACAGCCTGACAGAGCAGTGGAGACACAGCCTGACAGTGTGGTGGAGGTACTTCCTGACAGTGCAGTCGAGACACGCCCTGACAGTGCGGTCGAGGCAAAGCCGGACAGTGCAGTAGAGACTCTGCCTGACAGTACAGTACAGACACAGCCTGACAATGTGGTGTTGGCACTGCATGACAGTGCAGTAGAGACAGTGCCGAACAGTGCAATAGAGACATCGCCTGACAGTACAGTAGAGACACAGCTTGACAGTACAGTAGAGACACTGCCAGAGAGTGCAGTAGAGAGACTGCCTGACATTGCAGTTGAGACACAGCCTGAGAGTGTGGTGGAGGCACTGCCTGACAGTGCAGTAGAGACACAGCCTGACAGTGCAGCAGAGACACAGGCTGACAGAGCAGTAGAGACACAGCCTCACAGTATGGTGGAGACACTGCCTGACAGTGCAGTCGAGACACGCCCTGACAGTGCGGTAGAGGCAAAGCCTGACAGTGCAGTAGAGACTCTGCCTGACAGTACAGTAGAGACACAGCCTGACAATGTGGTGGTGGCACTGCATGACAGTGCAGTAGAGACAGTGCCTAACAGTGCAGTAGAGACATCGCCTGACAGTGCAGTCGAGACACAGCCTGAGCGCAGTGGAGGCACTCCTGACAGTGCAGCAGAGACACAGCCTGTCAGTGCAGTACAGACACAGGCTGACTGAGCAGTAGAGACAGCCTGACAGTATGGTGGAGGCACTGCCTGACAGTGCAGTAGAGACACAGCCTGACAGTGCAGTAGAGACACAGCCTGACAGTGCAGTAGCCGCACTGCCTGACAGTATGGTGGAGGCACTGCCTGACAGTGCAGTCGAGACACAGCCTGACAGTGCAGTGGAGGCACTCCTGACAGTGCAGCAGTGACACAGCCTCACAGTGCAGTAGAGACACAGGCTGACAGAGCAGCAGAGACAGAGTGACAATATGGTGGAGGCACTTCCTGACAGTGCAGCAGAGACACAGCCTGACAGTGTAGTGGTGGCACTGCCTGACAGTGCAGTAGAGACAGTGCCAGACAGTGCAGGAGAGACACAGCCTGACAGTGTGGTGGAGGCACCGCCTGACAGTGCAGTAGAGACACAGCCAGACAATGCAGTAGAGACACAGCCTGACAGTGCAGTGGAGGCACTCTTGACAGTGCGGTGGAGGCACAGCCTGACAGTGCAGGAGAGAAATTGCCTGACAGTGCAGTAGAGACACAGCCTGAGAGTGCAGTGGAGGCACTCCTGACAGTGCAGTAGAGACACAGCCTGACAGTGCAGTAGAGACACAGCCTCACAGTGCAGTAGAGACACAGCATGACAGTGCAGTGGAGGCACTTGTGACAGTGCGGTGGAGGCACAGCCTGACAGTGCAGTAAAGACACAGCCTGACAGAGCAGTAGAGACACAGCCTGAGATTTTGGTGGAGGCACTGCCTGACAGTGCCGTAGAGGCAGTGCCTGACAGTGCAGTGGAGGCACTGCCTGACAGTGCAGTCGAGACAGTGCCAGACAGTGCAGTAGAGACCCAGCCTGACAGTGCAGTCGCCATACAGCCTGACAATGTTGTGGAGGCCATGCCTGACAGTGCAGTCGAGACACAGCCTGAGAGTGCAGTGGAGGCACTCCTGACAGTGCAGCAGAGACATAGCCTGACAGTGCAGTGGAGACACAGGCTGACAGAGCAGTGGAGACAGCCTGACAGTATGGTGGAGGCACTGCCGGACAGTGCGGTGGAGGCAGAGCCTGACAGTCCAGTGGAGACACTGCCTGACAGTGCAGTAGAGACACAGCCAGAAAGTGTGGTGGTGGCACTGCCTGACAGTGCAGTAGAGACAGTCACTGACAGTGCAGTAGAGGCACTGCCTGACAGTGCAGAAGAGACAGTGCCAGACAGTGCAGTAGAGACGCAGGCTGACAAAGCAGTAGAGACACTGCCTGACAGTGCAGTAGAGACACAGCCTGAGAGTGTGGTGGAGGCACTGCCTGACAGTGCAGTCGAGACACAGCCTGACAGTGCAGTGGAGGCACTCCTGACAGTGCAGCAGTGACACAGCCTGACAGTGGAGTAGAGACACAGGCTGACAGAGCAGCAGAGACAGCCTGACAGTATGGTGGAGGCACTGCCTGACAGTGCAGTAGAGACACAGCCTGACAGTGTAGTGGTGGCACTGCCTGACAGTGCAGTAGAGACAGTGCCAGACAGTGCAGGAGAGACACAGCCTGACGTTTGTTGGAGGCACTTCCTGACAGTGCAGTCGAGGCAAAGCCTGACAGTGCAGTAGAGACACAGCCTGACAGAGCAGCAGAGACACAGCCTGACAGTGTGGTGGAGGCACTTTCTGACAGTGCAGTCGAGACACGCCCTGACAGTGCGGTAGAGGCAAAGCCTTACAGTGCAGTAGAGACTCTGCCTGACAGTGTGGTAGAGACACAGCCTGACAGTGCAGTAGAGACACAGGCTGAGAGTGCAGTGGATGCACTCCTGACAGTGCAGCGTAGACACAGGCTGACAGAGCAGTAGAGACAGTCTGACAGTGTAGTAGAGACACAGCCTGACAGTGTAGTAGAGACACAGCCTGACAGTGCAGTCGCCATACAGCCTGACAGTCTGGTGGATGCACTGCCCGACAGTACGGTGGAGGCACAGCCTGACAGTGCAGTCGAGACACTGCCTGACAGTGCAGTAGAGACACAGCCAGAAAGTGTGGTGGTGGCACTGCCTGACAGTGCAGTAGAGACAGTCCCTAACAGTGCAGTAGAGGCACTGCCTGACAGTGCAGTGGAGGCACTCCTGACAGTGCAGCAGAGACACAGCCTGTCAGTGCAGTACAGACACAGGCTGACTGAGCAGTAGAGATAGCCTGACAGTATGGTGGAGGCACTGCCTGACAGTGCAGTAGAGACACAGCCTGACAGTGCAGTAGAGACACAGCCTGACAGTGCAGTAGCCGCACTGCCTGACAGTATGGTGGAGGCACTGCCTGACAGTGCAGTCGAGACACAGCCTGACAGTGCAGTGGAGGCACTCCTGACAGTGCAGCAGTGACACAGCCTCACAGTGCAGTAGAGACACAGGCTGACAGAGTAGCAGAGACAGCGTGACAGTATGGTGGAGGCACTTCCTGACAGTGCAGCAGAGACACAGCCTGACAGTGTAGTGGTGGCACTGCCTGACAGTGCAGTAGAGACAGTGCCAGACAGTGCAGGAGAGACACAGCCTGACAGTGTGGTGGAGGCACTGCCGGACAGTTCAGTGGAGGCACTGCCTGACAGTACATTAGAGACACTGCCTGACAGTGCAGTAGGGACACAGCCTGACAGTTCAATCGAGACAGTGCCTGACAGTACAGTAGAGACACTGCCTGACAGTGCAGTAGAGACACAGCCTGACAGAGCAGTAGAGACACTGGCTGAGAGTGTGGTGGAGACACAGCCTGAGAATGTGGTGGAGGCACTGCCTGACAGTGCAGTCTGGACACAGGCTGACAGAGCAGTCGAGACAGCATGACAGTATGGTGGAGGCACTGCCTGACAGTGCAGTGGAGACATTGCCAGACAGTGCAGGAGTGACACAGCCTGACAGTGTGGTGCAGGCACTGCCTAACAGTACAGCAGAGACACTGCCTGACAGGGCAGTAGGGACACAGCCTGACAGTTCAGTCGAGACACTGCCTGACAGCACAGTAGAGACACTGCCTGACGGTGTGGTGGAGGCACAGCCTGACAGTACGGTAGAGACACAGCCTGACAGTGTGGTGGAGGCACTGCCTGACAGGGAGGTAGAGACAGAGTCTGACAGAGTGGTGGAGACACTTCCTGACAGTGCAGCAGAGACACAGCCTGTCAGTGCAGTAGAGACACAGCCTGAGAGGGCATTAGAGACACAGCCTGACAGAGCAGGAGGGACACAGCCTGACTGTGCAGTGGAGACACAGCCTGACAGTGCAGTACAGACACAGGCTGACTGAGCTGTAGAGACAGCATGAATGTATGGTGGAGGCACTGCCTGACAGTGCAGTAGAGACACAGCCAGACAGTGCAGTAGAGATACAGCATGACAGTGCAGTGGAGGCCCTCCTGACAGTGCGGTGGAGACACTGCCTGACAGTGCAGTAGAGACAAAGCCAGACAGTGCAGTAGAGGCACAGCCTGACAGTGCAGTAGCCACACAGCCTGACAATATGGTGGAGGCCCTGCCTGACAGTGCAGTCGGGACACAGCCTGACAGTGCAGTGGTGGCACTCCTGACAGTGCAGTAGAGACACAGGCTGACAGAGCAGTAGAGACACTGCCTGACGGTGTGGTGGAGGCACTGCCTGACAGTGCAGTCGAGACAGTGCCAGACAGTGCAGTAGAGACACAGGCTGACAGAGCAGTAGAGACACTGCCTGAGAGTGTGGTGGAGACACAGCCTGAGAGTGTGGTGGAGGCACTGCCTGACAGTGCAGTCTAGACACAGGCTGACAGAGCAGTAGAGACAGCATGACAGTATGGTGGAGGCACTGCCTGACAGTGCAGTATAGTCACAGCCTGACAGTGCAGTGGAGACAGTGCCAGACAGTGCAGGAGTGACACAGCCTGACAGTGTGGTGCAGGCACTGCCTAACAGTACAGCAGAGACACTGCCTGACAGTGCAGTAGGGACACAGCCTGACAGTTCAGTCGAGACAATGCCTGACAGAACAGTGGAGACACTGCCTGACAGTGCAGTAGAGAAACAGCCTGACGGTGTGGTGGCGGCACAGCCTGACAGTACGGTAGAGACACAGCCTGACAGTGTGGTGGAGGCACTGCCTGACAGGGAGGTAGAGACAGGGTCTGACAGTGTGGTGGAGACACTTCCTGACAGTGCAGCAGAGACACAGCCTGTCAGTGCAGTAGAGACACAGCCTGAGAGGGCATTAGAGACACAGCCTGACAGAGCAGTAGAGACACAGCCTGACAGTGCAGTAGCCACACAGCCTGACAATATGGTGGAGGCACTGCCTGATAGTGCAGTCGAGACACAGCCTGACAGTGCAGTGGAGGCACTCCTGACAGTGCAGCAGAGACACAGCCTGTCAGTGCAGTACAGGCACAGGCTGACTGAGCAGTAGAGACAGCCTGACAGTATGGTGGAGGCACTGCCTGACAGTGCAGTAGAGACACAGCCAGACAGTGCAGTAGAGACACAGCCTGACAGTGCAGTGGAGGCACTCCTAACAATGCGGTGGAGGCACAGCCTGACAGTGCAGTTGAGACACTGCCTGACAGTGCAGTAGAGACACAGCCAGACAGTGCAGTAGAGACAGAGCCTGACAGTGTGGTGGTGGCACTGACTGACAGTGCAGTAGAGACATAGCCTGACAGTGTGGTAGAGACACAGCCTGACAGTGTGGTGGAGGCACCGCCTGACAGTGCAGTAGAGACACAGCCAGACAATGCAGTAGAGACACAGCCTGACAGTGCAGTGGAGGCACTCTTGACAGTGCGGTGGAGGCACAGCCTGACAGTGCAGGAGAGAAATTGCCTGACAGTGCAGTAGAGACACAGCCTGACAGTGCAGTAGAGACACAGCCTGAGAGTGCAGTGGAGGCACTCCTGACAGTGCAGCGGAGACACAGGCTGACAGAGCAGTAGAGACAGACTGACAGTGCGGTGGAGGCACAGCCTGACAGTGCAGTAGAGACACAGCCTGACAGAGCAGTAGAGACACAGCCTGAGATTTTGGTGGAGGCACTGCCTGACAGTGCCGTAGAGGCAGTGCCTGACAGTGCAGTGGAGGCACTGCCTGACAGTGCAGTCGAGACAGTGCCAGACAGTGCAGTAGAGACACAGCCTGACAGTGCAGTAGCCATACAGCCTGACAATGTTGTGGAGGCCATGCCTGACAGTGCAGTCGAGACACAGCCTGAGAGTGCAGTGGAGGCACTCCTGACAATGCAGCAGAGACATAGCCTGACAGTGCAGTGGAGACACAGGCTGACAGAGCAGTAGAGACAGCCTGACAGTATGGTGGAGGCACTGCCGGAGAGTGCGGTGGAGGCAGAGCCTGACAGTGCAGTGGAGACACTGCCTGACAGTGCAGTAGAGACACAGCCAGAAAGTGTGGTGGTGGCACTGCCTGACAGTGCAGTAGAGACAGTCACTGACAGTGCAGTAGAGGCACTGCCTGACAGTGCAGAAGAGACAGTGCCAGACAGTGCAGTAGAGACGCAGGCTGACAAAGCAGTAGAGACACTGCCTGACA
The DNA here is from genome assembly GCF_036365525.1 of Heterodontus francisci. Taxonomy (NCBI): domain Eukaryota; kingdom Metazoa; phylum Chordata; class Chondrichthyes; order Heterodontiformes; family Heterodontidae; genus Heterodontus; species Heterodontus francisci. The sequence continues at coordinate 14,281,259 of NC_090403.1, forward strand.
GTGCAGTAGAGACACAGCCTGAGAGTGTGGTGGAGGCACTGCCTGACAGTGCGGTCGAGACACAGCCTGACAGTGCAGTGGAGGCACTCCTGACAGTGCAGCAGTGACACAGCCTGACAGTGGAGTAGAGACACAGGCTGACAGAGCAGCAGAGACAGCCTGACAGTATGGTGGAGGCACTGCCTGACAGTGCAGTAGAGACACAGCCTGACAGTGTAGTGGTGGCACTGCCTGACAGTGCAGTAGAGACAGTGCCAGACAGTGCAGGAGAGACACAGCCTGACGTTTGTTGGAGGCACTTCCTGACAGTGCAGTCGAGACACGCCCTGACAGTGCGGTAGAGGCAAAGCCTGACAGTGCAGTAGAGACACAGCCTGACAGAGCAGCAGAGACACAGCCTGACAGTGTGGTGGAGGCACTTTCTGACAGTGCAGTCGAGACACGCCCTGACAGTGCGGTAGAGGCAAAGCCTTACAGTGCAGTAGAGACTCTGCCTGACAGTGTGGTAGAGACACAGCCTGACAGTGCGGTAGAGATACAGCCTGACAGTGTGGTGGAGGCACCGCCTGACAGTGCAGTAGAGACACAGCCAGACAATGCAGTAGAGACACAGCCTGACAGTGCAGTGGAGGCACTCCTGACAGTGCGGTGGAGGCACAGCCTGACAGTGCAGTAGAGAAATTGCCTGACAGTGCAGTGGAGACACAGCCTGACAGTGCAGTAGAGACACAGGCTGAGAGTGCAGTGGAGGCACTCCTGACAGTGCAGCGGAGACACAGGCTGACAGAGCAGTAGAGACAGTCTGACAGTGTAGTAGAGACACAGCCTGACAGTGTAGTAGAGACACAGCCTGACAGTGCAGTCGCCATACAGCCTGACAGTCTGGTGGAGGCACTGCCGGACAGTACGGTGGAGGCACAGCCTGACAGTGCAGTCGAGACACTGCCTGACAGTGCAGTAGAGACACAGCCAGAAAGTGTGGTGGTGGCACTGCCTGACAGTGCAGTAGAGACAGTCCCTGACAGTGCAGTAGAGGCACTGCCTGACAGTGCAGAAGAGACAGTGCCAGACAGTGCAGTAGAGACACAGGCTGACAGAGCAGTAGAGACACTGCCTGACAGTGCAGTAGAGACACAACCTGAGAGTGTGGTGGAGGCACTGCCTGACAGTGCAGTAGAGACTTAGGCTGACAGAGCAGTAGAGAAAGCCTGACAGTATGGTGGAGGCACTGCCTGACAGTGCAGTAGAGACACCGCCTGACAGTGCAGTAGCCACACTGCCTGACAATATGGTGGAGGCACTGCCTGACTGTGCGGTAGAGGCAAAGCCTGAGAGTGCAGTAGAGACACAGCCTGACAGTGTAGTGGTGGCACTGCCTGACAGTGCAGGAGAGACACAGCCTGACAGTGGAGTAGAGACACAGGCTGACAGAGCAGCAGAGATAGCCTGACAGTATGGTGGAGGCACTGCCTGACAGAGCAGTAGAGACAGTGCCAGACAGTGCAGGAGAGACACAGCCTGACAGTGTGGTGGAGGCACTGCCGGACAGTGCAGTAGAGACACTGCCTGACAGTGCACTAGAGACACAGCCTAACAGTTTGTTGGAGGCACTTCCTGACAGTGCAGTCGAGACAGGCCCTGACAGTGTAGTGGTGGCACTGCCTGACAGTACAGGAGAGACAAAGCCTGACAGTGCAGTTGAGACAGAGCCTGACAGTGCAGTGGAGAAACAGTCTGACAGAGCAGTAGAGACAGCCTGACAGTATGGTGGAGGCACTGCCGGACAGTGCAGTCGAGACAGTGCCAGACAGTGCAGTAGAGACACAGCCTGACAGTGCAGTAGCCATACAGCCTGACAATGTTGTGGAGGCACTGCCTGACAGTGCATTCGAGACACAGCCTGAGAGTGTGGTGGAGGCACTGCTTGACAGTGCAGCAGAGACTTCGGCTGACAGTGCAGTAGAGAAAGCCTGAAAGTATGGTGGAGGCAATGCCTGACAGTGCAGTAGAGACACAGCCTGACAATATGTTGGAGGCACTGCCTGTCAGTGCAGTAGCCACACTGCCTGACAATATGTTGGAGGCACTGCCTGACAGTGCGGTCGAGACACAGCCTGACAGTGCAGTGGAGGCACTCCTGACAGTGCAGCAGTGACACTGCCTGACAGTGCAGAACAGACAGTGCCAGACAGTGCAGTAGAGACACAGCCTGACAGTGTAGTGGTGGCACTGCCTGACAGTGCAGGAGAGACACAGCCTGACAGTGTGGTGGAGGCACTGCCTGACAGTGCAGTGGAGACACAGCCTGACAGTGTAGTGGTGGCACTGCCTGACTGTGCAGGAGAGACACAGCCTGACAGTGTGGTGGAGGCACTGCCGGACAGTGCAGTGGAGGCACTGCCTGACAGTACAGTAGAGACACTGCCTGACAGTGCAGTAGAGACACAGCCTGACAGTGTGGTGGAGGCACTTCCTGACAGTGCAGTCGAGACACTCCCTGACAGTGCGGTAGAGGCAAAGACTGACAGTGCAGTAGATACACAGCCTAACAGTGCAGTAGAGACTCTGCCTGACAGTGTGTTAGAGACACAGTCTGACAGTGTGGTAGAGACACAGCCTGACAGTGCAGTGGAGGCACTCCTGACAGTGCGGTGGAGGCACAGGCTGACAGAGCAGTAGAGACAGCCTGACAGTGCAGTAGAGACGCAGCCTGAGAGTGCAGTGGAGGCACTCCTGACAGTGCAGCGGAGACACAGGCTGACAGAGCAGTAGAGACATAGGCTGACAGAGCAGTAGACACAGCCTGAGAGTTTGGTGGAGGCACTGCCTGACAGTGCCGTAGAGGCATTGCCTGACAGTGCAGTGGAGGCACTGCCTGACAGCGCAGTCGCGACACTTCCTGACAGTGCAGCAGAGACACAGCCTGTCAGTGCAGTAGAGACACAGCCTGAGAGGGCATTAGAGACACAGCCTGACAGAGCAGTAGAGACACAGCCTGACAGTGCAGTAGCAACACAGCCTGACAATATGGTGGAGGCACTCCTGACAGTGCAGCAGAGACACAGCCTGTCAGTGCAGTACAGGCACAGGCTGACTGAGCAGTAGAGACAGCCTGACAGTATGGTGGAGGCACTGCCTGACAGTGCAGTAGAGACACAGCCAGACAGTGCAGTAGAGACACAGCCTGACAGTGCAGTGGAGGCACTCCTAACAATGCGGTGGAGGCACAGCCTGACAGTGCAGTTGAGACAGAGCCTGACAGTGTGGTGGTGGCACTGACTGACAGTGCAGTAGAGACATAGCCTGGCAGTGTGGTAGAGACACAGCCTGACAGTGTGGTGGAGGCACCGCCTGACAGTGCAGTAGAGACACAGCCAGACAATGCAGTAGAGACACAGCCTGACAGTGCAGTGGAGGCACTCTTGACAGTGCGGTGGAGGCACAGCCTGACAGTGCAGGAGAGAAATTGCCTGACAGTGCAGTAGAGACACAGCCTGACAGTGCAGTAGAGACACAGCCTGAGAGTGCAGTGGAGGCACTCCTGACAGTGCAGCGGAGACACAGGCTGACAGAGCAGTAGAGACAGACTGACAGTGCGGTGGAGGCACAGCCTGACAGTGCAGTAGAGACACAGCCTGACAGTGCAGTAGAGACACAGCCTCACAGTGCAGTAGAGACACAGCATGACAGTGCAGTGGAGGCACTTGTGACAGTGCGGTGGAGGCACAGCCTGACAGTGCAGTAAAGACACAGCCTGACAGAGCAGTAGAGACACAGCCTGAGATTTTGGTGGAGGCACTGCCTGACAGTGCCGCAGAGGCAGTGCCTGACAGTGCAGTGGAGGCACTGCCTGACAGTGCAGTCGAGACAGTGCCAGACAGTGCAGTAGAGACCCAGCCTGACAGTGCAGTAGCCATACAGCCTGACAATGTTGTGGAGGCCATGCCTGACAGTGCAGTCGAGACACAGCCTGAGAGTGCAGTGGAGGCACTCCTGACAGTGCAGCAGAGACATAGCCTGACAGTGCAGTGGAGACACAGGCTGACAGAGCAGTAGAGACAGCTTGACAGTTTGGTGGAGGCACTGCCGGACAGTGCGGTGGAGGCAGAGCCTGACAGTGCAGTAGAGACACTGCCTGACAGTGCAGTAGAGACACAGCCAGAAAGCGTGGTGGTGGCACTGCCTGACAGTGCAGTAGAGACAGTCACTGACAGTGCAGTAGAGGCACTGCCTGACAGTGCAGAAGAGACAGTGCCAGACAGTGCAGTAGAGACGCAGGCTGACAAAGCAGTAGAGACACTGCCTGACAGTGCAGTAGAGACACAGCCTGAGAGTGTGGTGGAGGCACTGCCTGACAGTGCAGTAGAGACACAGGCTGACAGTGCAGTAGCCACACTGCCTGACAATATGGTGGAGGCACTGCCTGACAGTGCACTAGAGACACAGCCTAACAGTTTGTTGGAGGCACTTCCTGACAGTGCAGTCGAGACAGGCCCTGACAGTGCGGTACAGGCAAAGCCGGACAGTGCAGTAGAGACACAGCCTGACAGTGTAGTGGTGGCACTGCCTGACAGTGCAGGAGAGACACAGCCTGACAGTGCAGTTGAGACAGAGCCTGACAGTGCAGTGGAGAAACAGCCTGACAGAGCAGTAGAGACAGCCTGACAGTATGGTGGAGGCACTGCCGGACAGTGCAGTCGAGACAGTGCCAGTCAGTGCAGTAGAGACACAGCCTGACAGTGCAGTAGCCATACAGCCTGACAATGTTGTGGAGGCACTGCCTGACAGTGCATTCGAGACACAGCCTGAGAGTGTGGTGGAGGCACTGCTTGACAGTGCAACAGGACTTCGTATGACAGAGCAGTAGAGAAAGCCTGAAAGTATGGTGGAGGCACTGCCTGACAGTGCAGTAGAGACACAGCCTGACAATATGTTGGAGGCACTGCCTGACAGTGCAGTAGCCACACTGCCTGACAATATGTTGGAGGCACTGCCTGACAGTGCGGTCGAGACACAGCCTGACAGTGCAGTGGAGGCACTCCTGACAGTGCAGCAGTGACACAGCCTGACAGTGGAGTAGAGACACTGCCTGACAGTGCAGAAGAGACAGTGCCAGACAGTGCAGTAGAGACACAGCCTGACAGTGTAGTGGTGGCACTGCCTGACAGTGCAGGAGAGACACAGCCTGACAGTGTGGTAGAGGCACTGCCTGACAGTGCAGTAGAGACACAGCCTGACAGTGTAGTGGTGGCACTGCCTGACAGTGCAGGAGAGACACAGCCTGACAGTGTGGTGGAGGCACTGCCGGACAGTGCAGTGGAGGCACTGCCTGACAGTACAGTAGAGACACTGCCTGACAGTGAAGTAGAGACACAGCCTGACAGTGTGGTGGAGGCACTTCCTGACAGTGCAGTCGAGACACTGCCTGACAGTGCGGTAGAGGCAAAGACTGACAGTGCAGTAGATACACAGCCTAACAGAGCAGCAGAGACACAGCCTGACAGTGTGGTGGAGGCACTTCCTGACAGTGCAGTCGAGACACGCCATGACAGTGCAGTAGAGACTCTGCCTGACAGTGTGTTAGAGACACAGTCTGACAGTGTGGTAGAGACACAGCCTGACAGTGCAGTGGAGGCACTCCTCACAGTGCGGTGGAGGCACAGGCTGACAGAGCAGCAGAGACAGCCTGACAGTGTGGTGGAGGCACCGCCGGACAGTGCAGTGGAGGCACTGCCTGACAGTACAGTAGAGATACTGCCTGACAGTGCAGCAGAGACACAGCCTGACAGTGTGGTGGAGGCACTTCCTGACAGTGCAGTCGAGACACGCCATGACAGTGCAGTAGAGACTCTGCCTGACAGTGTGTTAGAGACACAGTCTGACAGTGTGGTAGAGACACAGCCTGACAGTGCAGTGGAGGCACTCCTCACAGTGCGGTGGAGGCACAGGCTGACAGAGCAGTAGAGACAGCCTGACAGTGCAGTAGAGACACAGCCTGAGAGTGCAGTGGAGGGACTCCTGACAGTGCAGCAGAGACACAGGCTGACAGAGCAGTAGAGACATAGGCTGACAGAGCAGTAGACACAGCCTGAGAGTTTGGTGGAGGCACTGCCTGACAGTGCCGTAGAGGCATTGCCTGACAGTGCAGTGGAGGCACTGCCTGACAGCGCAGTCGAGACAGTGCCAGACAGTGCAGTAGAGACACAGCCTGACAGTGCAGGAGAGGCACAGCCTGACAGTGCAGTAGAGACACAGCCTGACAGTGCAGTAGAGACACAGCCTGACAGTGCAGTAGAGACATAGGCTGACAGAGCAGTAGACACAGCCTGAGAGTTTGGTGGAGGCACTGCCTGACAGTGCCGTAGAGGCATTGCCTGACAGTCCAGTGGAGGCACTGCCTGACAGCGCAGTCGAGACAGTGCCAGACAGTGCATTCGAGACACAGCCTGAGAGTGCAGTGGAGGCACTCCTGACAATGCAGCAGAGACGTAGCCTGACAGTGCAGTAGAGACACAGGCTGACAGAGCAGTAGAGACAGCCTGACAGTATGGTGGAGGCACTGCCGGACAGTGCAGTCGAGACAGTGCCAGACAGTGCAGTGGAGACACAGCCTGACAGTGCAGTAGCCATACAGCCTGACAATATGTGGAGGCACTGCCTGACAGTGCAGTAGCCACACTGCCTGACAATATGTTGGAGGCACTGCCTGACAGTGCAGTAGCCACACTGCCTGACAATATGTTGGAGGCACTGCCTGACAGTGCGGTCGAGACACAGCCTGACAGTGCAGTGGAGACACTCCTGACAGTGCAGAAGTGACACAGCCTGACAGTGGAGTAGAGACACTGCCTGACAATATGTTGGAGGCACTGCCTGACAGTGCGGTTGAGACACAGCCAGAAAGTGTGGTGGTGGCACTGCCTGACATTGCAGTCGAGACAGTCCCTGACAGTGCAGTGGAGGCACTGCCTGTCAGTGCAGAAGAGACAGTGCCAGACAGTGCAGTAGAGACACAGGCTGACAGAGCAGTAGAGACTCTGCCTGACAGTGCACTAGAGACACAGCCTGAGAGTGTGGTGGAGGCACTGCCTGACAGTGCAGTAGAGACTTAGGCTGACAGAGCAGTAGAGAAAGCCTGACAGTATGGTGGAGGCACTGCCTGACAGTGCAGTAGAGACACAGCCTGGCAGTGCAGTAGCCACACTGCCTGACAATATGTTGGAGGCACTGCCTGACAGTGCGGTCGAGACACAGCCTGACAGTGCAGTGGAGGCACTCCTGACAGTGCAGCAGTGACACAGCCTGACAGTGGAGTAGAGACACAGGCTGACAGAGCAGCAGAGATAGCCTGACAGTATGGTGGAGGCACTGCCTGACAGTGCAGTAGAGACACAGCCTGACAGTTTAATGGTGGCACTGCCTGACAGTGCAGTAGAGACAGTGCCAGACAGTGCAGGAGAGACACAGCCTGACAGTGTGGTGGAGGCACTGCCGGACAGTGCAGTAGAGACACTGCCTGACAGTGCAGTAGAGACACAGCCTGACAGTTTGTTGGAGGCACTTCCTGACAGTGCAGTCGAGACACGCCATGACAGTGCGGTAGAGGCAAAGCCTGACAGTGCAGTAGAAACACAGCCTGACAGTGCAGCAGAGACACAGCCTGACAGTGCAGTAGAGACACTGCCTGACAGTGCAGTAGAGACAGAGCCTGACAGTGCAGTGGAGGCACTCCTGACAGTGCGGTGGAGGACCTGCCGGACAGTGCAGTAGAGACAGTGCCTGACAGTGCAGGAGCGACACAGCCTGACAGTGCAGTAAAGGCACTGCCTGACAGTGCAGTGGAGGCACTCCTGACAGTGCGGTGGAGGCACTGCCGGACAGTGCAGTAGAGACACAGGCTGACAGAGCAGTAGAGACACTGCCTGACAGTGCAGTAGAGACACAGCCTGAGATTGTGGTGGAGGCACTGCCTGACAGTGCAGTAGAGACAGTCCCTGACAGTGCAGTAGAGGCACTGCCTGAGAGTGTGGTGGAGGCACTGCCTGACAGTGCATTTGAGACATAGGCTGACAGAGCAGTAGAGAAAGCCTGACAGTATGGTGGAGGCACTGCCTGACAGTGCGGTCGAGACACAGCCTGACAGTGCAGTGGAGGCACTCCTGACAGTGCAGCAGTGACACAGCCTGACAGTGCAGTAGAGACACAGGCTGACAGAGCAGCAGAGACAGCCTGACAGTGTGGTGGAGGCACCGCCGGACAGTGCAGTGGAGGCACTGCCTGACAGTACAGTAGAGATACTGCCTGACAGTGCAGCAGAGACACAGCCTGACAGTGTGGTGGAGGCACTTCCTGACAGTGCAGTCGAGACACGCCATGACAGTGCAGTAGAGACTCTGCCTGACAGTGTGTTAGAGACACAGTCTGACAGTGTGGTAGAGACACAGCCTGACAGTGCAGTGGAGGCACTCCTCACAGTGCGGTGGAGGCACAGGCTGACAGAGCAGTAGAGACAGCCTGACAGTGCAGTAGAGACACAGCCTGAGAGTGCAGTGGAGGGACTCCTGACAGTGCAGCAGAGACACAGGCTGACAGAGCAGTAGAGACATAGGCTGACAGAGCAGTAGACACAGCCTGAGAGTTTGATGGAGGCACTGCCTGACAGTGCCGTAGAGGCATTGCCTGACAGTGCAGTGGAGGCACTGCCTGACAGCGCAGTCGAGACAGTGCCAGACAGTGCAGTAGAGACACAGCCTGACAGTGCAGTAGAGACACAGCCTGACAGTGCAGTAGAGACACAGCCTGACAGTGCAGTAGAGACATAGGCTGACAGAGCAGTAGACACAGCCTGAGAGTTTGGTGGAGGCACTGCCTGACAGTGCCGTAGAGACATTGCCTGACAGTGCAGTGGAGGCACTGCCTGACAGCGCAGTCGAGACAGTGCCAGACAGTGCATTCGAGACACAGCCTGAGAGTGCAGTGGAGGCACTCCTGACAATGCAGCAGAGACGTAGCCTGACAGTGCAGTAGAGACACAGGCTGACAGAGCAGTCGAGACAGCCTGACAGTATGGTGGAGGCACTGCCGGACAGTGCAGTCGAGACAGTGCCAGACAGTGCAGTGGAGACACAGCCTGACAGTGCAGTAGCCACACTGCCTGACAATATGTTGGAGGCACTGCCTGACAGTGCAGTAGCCACATTGCCTGACAATATGTTGGAGGCACTGCCTGACAGTGCGGTCGAGACACAGCCTGACAGTGCAGTGGAGACACTCCTGACAGTGCAGAAGTGACACAGCCTGACAGTGGAGTAGAGACACTGCCTGACAATATGTTGGAGGCACTGCCTGACAGTGCGGTTGAGACACAGCCAGAAAGTGTGGTGGTGGCACTGCCTGACATTGCAGTCGAGACAGTCCCTGACAGTGCAGTGGAGGCACTGCCTGTCAGTGCAGAAGAGACAGTGCCAGACAGTGCAGTAGAGACACAGGCTGACAGAGCAGTAGAGACTCTGCCTGACAGTGCACTAGAGACACAGCCTGAGAGTGTGGTGGAGGCACTGCCTGACAGTGCAGTAGAGACACAGCCTGGCAGTGCAGTAGCCACACTGCCTGACAATATGTTGGAGGCACTGCCTGACAGTGCGGTCGAGACACAGCCTGACAGTGCAGTGGAGGCACTCCTGACAGTGCAGCAGTGACACAGCCTGACAGTGGAGTAGAGACACAGGCTGACAGAGCAGCAGAGATAGCCTGACAGTATGGTGGAGGCACTGCCTGACAGTGCAGTAGAGACACAGCCTGACAGTTTAATGGTGGCACTGCCTGACAGTGCAGTAGAGACAGTGCCAGACAGTGCAGGAGAGACACAGCCTGACAGTGTGGTGGAGGCACTGCCGGACAGTGCAGTAGAGACACTGCCTGACAGTGCAGTAGAGACACAGCCTGACAGTTTGTTGGAGGCACTTCCTGACAGTGCAGTCGAGACACGCCCTGACAGTGCGGTAGAGGCAAAGCCTGACAGTGCAGTAGAAACACAGCCTGACAGTGCAGCAGAGACACAGCCTGACAGTGCAGTAGAGACACTGCCTGACAGTGCAGTAGAGGCACAGCCTGACAGTGCGGTGGAGGCCCTGCCGGACAGTGCAGTAGAGACAGTGCCTGACAGTGCAGGAGCGACACAGCCTGACAGTGCAGAAAAGGCACTGCCTGACAGTGCAGTGGAGGCACTCCTGACAGTGCGGTGGAGGCACTGCCGGACAGTGCAGTAGAGACACAGGCTGACAGAGCAGTAGAGACACTGCCTGACAGTGCAGTAGTGACACAGCCTGAGATTGTGGTGGAGGCACTGCCTGACAGTGCAGTAGAGACAGTCCCTGACAGTGCAGTAGAGGCACTGCCTGAGAGTGTGGTGGAGGCACTGCCTGACAGTGCATTTGAGACATAGGCTGACAGAGCAGTAGAGAAAGCCTGACAGTATGGTGGAGGCACTGCCTGACAGTGCGGTCGAGACACAGCCTGACAGTGCAGTGGAGGCACTCCTGACAGTGCAGCAGTGACACAGCCTGACAGTGCAGTAGAGACACAGGCTGACAGAGCAGCAGAGACAGCCTGACTGTGTGGTGGAGGCACCGCCGGACAGTGCAGTGGAGGCACTGCCTGACAGTACAGTAGAGATACTGCCTGACAGTGCAGCAGAGACACAGCCTGACAGTGTGGTGGAGGCACATCCTGACAGAGCAGCAGAGACACAGCCTGACAGTTTGGTGGAGACACTTCCTGACAGTGCAGTCTAGACACGCCATTGACAGTGCAGTAGAGGCAAAGCCTGACAGTGCAGTAGAGACTCTGCCTGACAGTGCAGTAGAGCCATAGCCTGACAGTGTAGTGGTGGCACTGCCTGACAGCACAGTAGAGACACAGCCTGACAGTGCAGTAGCCATACTGCCTGACAATATGTTGAAGGCACTGCCTGACAGTGCGGTCGAGACACAGCCAGAAAGTGTGGTGGTGGCACTGCCTGACATTGCAGTAGAGACAGTTCCTGACAGTGCAGTCGAGGCACTGCCTGTCAGTGCAGAAGAGACAGTGCCAGACAGTGCAGTAGAGACACAGCCTGACAGTGCAGTAGAGACACAGCCTGAGAGTGCAGTGGAGGCACTCCTGACAGTGCAGCGGAGACACAGGCTGACAGAGCAGTAGAGACAGCCTGACAGTGCAGTAGAGACACAGCCTGACAGTGTAGTAGAGACATAGGCTGACAGAGCAGTAGACACAGCCTGAGAGTTTGGTGGAGGCACTGCATGACAGTGCCGTAGAGGCATTGCCTGACAGTGCAGTGGAGGCACTGCCTGACAGCGCATTCGAGACAGTGCCAGACAGTGCAGTAGAGACACAGCCTGACAGTGCAGTAGCCATACAGCCTGACAATGTTGTGGAGGCACTTCCTGACAGTGCATTCGAGACACAGCCTGAGAGTGCAGTGGAGGCACTCCTGACAGTGCAGCAGAGACGTAGCCTGACAGTGCAGTAGAGACACAGGCTGACAGAGCAGTAGAGACAGCCTGACAGTATGGTGGAGGCACTGCCGGACAGTGCAGTCGAGACAGTGCCAGACAGTGCAGTAGAGACACAGCCTGACAGTGCAGTAGCCATACAGCCTGACAATATGTTGGAGGCACTGCCTGACAGTGCAGTAGCCACACTGCCTGACAATATGTTGGAGGCACTGCCTGACAGTGCGGTCGAGACACAGCCTGACAGTGCAGTGGAGGCACTCCTGACAGTGCAGAAGTGACACAGCCTGACAATGGAGTAGAGACACTGCCTGACAGTGCAGTAGAGACAGTCCCTGACAGTGCAGTAGAGGCACTGCCTGTCAGTGCAGAAGAGACAGTGCCAGACAGTGCAGTAGAGACACAGGCTGACAGAGCAGTAGAGACTCTGCCTGACAGTGCACTAGAGACACAGCCTGAGAGTGTGGTGGAGGCACTGCCTGACAGTGCAGTAGAGACTTAGGCTGACAGAGCAGTAGAGAAAGCCTGACAGTATGGTGGAGGCACTGCCTGACAGTGCAGTAGAGACACAGCCTGACAGTGCAGTAGCCACACTGCCTGACAATATGTTGGAGGCACTGCCTGACAGTGCGGTCGAGACACAGCCTGACAGTGGAGTAGAGACACAGGCTGACAGAGCAGCAGAGATAGCCTGACAGTATGGTGGAGGCACTGCCTGACAGTGCAGTGGAGACACAGCCTGACAGTTTAATGGTGGCACTGCCTGACAGTGCAGTAGAGACAGTGCCAGACAGTGCAGGAGAGACACAGCCTGACAGTGTGGTGGAGGCACTTCCTGACAGTGAAGTCGAGACACGCCCTGACAGTGCGGTAGAGGCAAAGCCTGACAGTGCAGTAGAAACACAGCCTGACAGTGCAGCAGAGACACAGCCTGACAGTGCAGTAGAGACACTGCCTGACAGTGCAGTAGAGAAAGAGCCTGACAGTGCAGTAGAGGCACAGCCTGACAGTGCAGTAGAGACACAGCCTGACAGTGCAGTGGAGGCACTCCTGACAGTGCGGTGGAGGCACTGCCGGACAGTGCGGTGGAGGCACAGCCAGACAGTGTGGTGGAGGAACTGCCTGAAAGTGCAGCAGAGACACTGCCTGACATTGCACTGGAGACACAGCCTTATACTGTGGTGGAGGCAGTGCTTGACAGTGCAGCAGAGACACAGCCTGACAGTGCAGTAGAGACACTGCCTGACAGTGCAGTAGAGACAGAGACTGACAGTGCAGTGGAGGCACTCCTGACAGTGCGGTGGAGGCACTGCCGGACAGTGCAGTAGAGACAGTGCCAGACAGTGCAGGAGCGACACAGCCTGACAGTGCAGTAAAGGCACTGCCTGACAGTGCAGTGGAGGCACTCCTGACAGTGCGGTGGAGGCACTGCCGGACAGTGCAGTAGAGACACAGGCTGACAGAGCAGTAGAGACACTGCCTGACAGTGCAGTAGAGACACAGCCTGAGAGTGTGGTGGAGGCACTGCCTGACAGTGCATATGAGACATAGGCTGACAGAGCAGTAGAGAAACCCTGACAGTATGGTGGAGGCACTGCCTGACAGTGCAGTAGAGACACAGCCTGACAGTGCAGTAGCCACACTGCCTGACAATATGTTGGAGGCACTGCCTGACAGTGCGGTCGAGACACAGCCTGACAGTGCAGTGGAGGCACTCCTGACAGTGCAGCAGTGACACAGCCTGACAGTGGAGTAGAGACACAGGCTGACAGAGCAGCAGAGATAGCCTGACAGTATGGTGGTGGCACTGCCTGACAGTGCAGTAGAGACACAGCCTGACAGTTTGGTGTGGCACTGCCTGACAGTGCAGTAGAGACAGTGCCAGACAGTGCAGGAGAGACACAGCCTGACAGTGTGGTGGAGGCACTGCCGGACAGTGCAGTAGAGACACTGCCTGACAGTGCAGTAGAGACACAGCCTGACAGTTTGTTGGAGGCACTTCCTGACAGTGCAGTCGAGACACGCCCTGACAGTGCGGTAGAGGCAAAGCCTGACAGTGCAGTAGAAACACAGCCTGACAGTGCAGCAGAGACACAGCCTGACAGTGCAGTAGAGACACTGCCTGACAGTGCAGTAGAGACAGAGCCTGACAGTGCAGTGGAGGCACTCCTGACAGTGCGGTGGAGGCCCTGCCGGACAGTGCAGTAGAGACAGTGCCTGACAGTGCAGGAGCGACACAGCCTGACAGTGCAGAAAAGGCACTGCCTGACAGTGCAGTGGAGGCACTCCTGACAGTGCGGTGGAGGCACTGCCGGACAGTGCAGTAGAGACACAGGCTGACAGAGCAGTAGAGACACTGCCTGACAGTGCAGTAGTGACACAGCCTGAGATTGTGGTGGAGGCACTGCCTGACAGTGCAGTAGAGACAGTCCCTGACAGTGCAGTAGAGGCACTGCCTGAGAGTGCATTTGAGACATAGGCTGACAGAGCAGTAGAGAAAGCCTGACAGTATGGTGGAGGCACTGCCTGACAGTGCGGTCGAGACACAGCCTGACAGTGCAGTGGAGGCACTCCTGACAGTGCAGCAGTGACACAGCCTGACAGTGCAGTAGAGACACAGGCTGACAGAGCAGCAGAGACAGCCTGACTGTGTGGTGGAGGCACCGCCGGACAGTGCAGTGGAGGCACTGCCTGACAGTACAGTAGAGATACTGCCTGACAGTGCAGCAGAGACACAGCCTGACAGTGTGGTGGAGGCACATCCTGACAGAGCAGCAGAGACACAGCCTGACAGTTTGGTGGAGACACTTCCTGACAGTGCAGTCTAGACACGCCATTGACAGTGCAGTAGAGGCAAAGCCTGACAGTGCAGTAGAGACTCTGCCTGACAGTGCAGTAGAGCCATAGCCTGACAGTGTAGTGGTGGCACTGCCTGACAGCACAGTAGAGACACAGCCTGACAGTGCAGTAGCCATACTGCCTGACAATATGTTGAAGGCACTGCCTGACAGTGCGGTCGAGACACAGCCAGAAAGTGTGGTGGTGGCACTGCCTGACATTGCAGTAGAGACAGTTCCTGACAGTGCAGTCGAGGCACTGCCTGTCAGTGCAGAAGAGACAGTGCCAGACAGTGCAGTAGAGACACAGCCTGACAGTGCAGTAGAGACACAGCCTGAGAGTGCAGTGGAGGCACTCCTGACAGTGCAGCGGAGACACAGGCTGACAGAGCAGTAGAGACAGCCTGACAGTGCAGTAGAGACACAGCCTGACAGTGTAGTAGAGACATAGGCTGACAGAGCAGTAGACACAGCCTGAGAGTTTGGTGGAGGCACTGCATGACAGTGCCGTAGAGGCATTGCCTGACAGTGCAGTGGAGGCACTGCCTGACAGCGCATTCGAGACAGTGCCAGACAGTGCAGTAGAGACACAGCCTGACAGTGCAGTAGCCATACAGCCTGACAATGTTGTGGAGGCACTTCCTGACAGTGCATTCGAGACACAGCCTGAGAGTGCAGTGGAGGCACTCCTGACAGTGCAGCAGAGACGTAGCCTGACAGTGCAGTAGAGACACAGGCTGACAGAGCAGTAGAGACAGCCTGACAGTATGGTGGAGGCACTGCCGGACAGTGCAGTCGAGACAGTGCCAGACAGTGCAGTAGAGACACAGCCTGACAGTGCAGTAGCCATACAGCCTGACAATATGTTGCAGGCACTGCCTGACAGTGCAGTAGCCACACTGCCTGACAATATGTTGGAGGCACTGCCTGACAGTGCGGTCGAGACACAGCCTGACAGTGCAGTGGAGGCACTCCTGACAGTGCAGAAGTGACACAGCCTGACAATGGAGTAGAGACACTGCCTGACAGTGCAGTAGAGACAGTCCCTGACAGTGCAGTAGAGGCACTGCCTGTCAGTGCAGAAGAGACAGTGCCAGACAGTGCAGTAGAGACACAGGCTGACAGAGCAGTAGAGACTCTGCCTGACAGTGCACTAGAGACACAGCCTGAGAGTGTGGTGGAGGCACTGCCTGACAGTGCAGTAGAGACTTAGGCTGACAGAGCAGTAGAGAAAGCCTGACAGTATGGTGGAGGCACTGCCTGACAGTGCAGTAGAGACACAGCCTGACAGTGCAGTAGCCACACTGCCTGACAATATGTTGGAGGCACTGCCTGACAGTGCGGTCGAGACACAGCCTGACAGTGGAGTAGAGACACAGGCTGACAGAGCAGCAGAGATAGCCTGACAGTATGGTGGAGGCACTGCCTGACAGTGCAGTGGAGACACAGCCTGACAGTTTAATGGTGGCACTGCCTGACAGTGCAGTAGAGACAGTGCCAGACAGTGCAGGAGAGACACAGCCTGACAGTGTGGTGGAGGCACTGCCGGACAGTGCAGTAGAGACACTGCCTGACAGTGCAGTAGAGACACAGCCTGACAGTTTGTTGGAGGCACTTCCTGACAGTGAAGTCGAGACACGCCCTGACAGTGCGGTAGAGGCAAAGCCTGACAGTGCAGTAGAAACACAGCCTGACAGTGCAGCAGAGACACAGCCTGACAGTGCAGTAGAGACACTGCCTGACAGTGCAGTAGAGAAAGAGCCTGACAGTGCAGTAGAGGCACAGCCTGACAGTGCAGTAGAGACACAGCCTGACAGTGCAGTGGAGGCACTCCTGACAGTGCGGTGGAGGCACTGCCGGACAGTGCGGTGGAGGCACAGCCAGACAGTGTGGTGGAGGAACTGCCTGAAAGTGCAGCAGAGACACTGCCTGACATTGCACTGGAGACACAGCCTTATACTGTGGTGGAGGCAGTGCTTGACAGTGCAGCAGAGACACAGCCTGACAGTGCAGTAGAGACACTGCCTGACAGTGCAGTAGAGACAGAGACTGACAGTGCAGTGGAGGCACTCCTGACAGTGCGGTGGAGGCACTGCCGGACAGTGCAGTAGAGACAGTGCCAGACAGTGCAGGAGCGACACAGCCTGACAGTGCAGTAAAGGCACTGCCTGACAGTGCAGTGGAGGCACTCCTGACAGTGCGGTGGAGGCACTGCCGGACAGTGCAGTAGAGACACAGGCTGACAGAGCAGTAGAGACACTGCCTGACAGTGCAGTAGAGACACAGCCTGAGAGTGTGGTGGAGGCACTGCCTGACAGTGCATATGAGACATAGGCTGACAGAGCAGTAGAGAAACCCTGACAGTATGGTGGAGGCACTGCCTGACAGTGCAGTAGAGACACAGCCTGACAGTGCAGTAGCCACACTGCCTGACAATATGTTGGAGGCACTGCCTGACAGTGCGGTCGAGACACAGCCTGACAGTGCAGTGGAGGCACTCCTGACAGTGCAGCAGTGACACAGCCTGACAGTGGAGTAGAGACACAGGCTGACAGAGCAGCAGAGATAGCCTGACAGTATGGTGGTGGCACTGCCTGACAGTGCAGTAGAGACACAGCCTGACAGTTTGGTGTGGCACTGCCTGACAGTGCAGTAGAGACAGTGCCAGACAGTGCAGGAGAGACACAGCCTGACAGTGTGGTGGAGGCACTGCCGGACAGTGCAGTAGAGACACTGCCTGACAGTGCAGTAGAGACACAGCCTGACAGTTTGTTGGAGGCACTTCCTGACAGTGCAGTCGAGACACGCCCTGACAGTGCGGTAGAGGCAAAGCCTGACAGTGCAGTAGAAACACAGCCTGACAGTGCATTCGAGACACAGCCTGAGAGTGCAGTGGAGGCACTCCTGACAGTGCAGCAGAGACGTAGCCTGACAGTATGGTGCAGGCACTGCCGGACAGTGCAGTCGAGACAGTGCCAGACAGTGCAGTAGAGACACAGCCTGACAGTGCAGTAGCCATACAGCCTGACAATATGTTGGAGGCACTGCCTGACAGTGCAGTAGCCACACTGCCTGACAATATGTTGGAGGCACTGCCTGACAGTGCGGTCGAGACACAGCCTGACAGTGCAGTGGAGGCACTCCTGACAGTGCAGAAGTGACACAGCCTGACAGTGGAGTAGAGACACTGCCTGACATTGCAGTAGAGACAGTCCCTGACAGTGCAGTAGAGGCACTGCCTGTCAGTGCAGCAGAGACAGAGCCTGACAGTGCAGTAGAGGCACAGCCTGACAGTGCATTCGAGACACAGCCTGAGAGTGCAGTGGAGGCACTCCTGACAGTGCAGCAGAGACGTAGCCTGACAGTATGGTGCAGGCACTGCCGGACAGTGCAGTCGAGACAGTGCCAGACAGTGCAGTAGAGACACAGCCTGACAGTGCAGTAGCCATACAGCCTGACAATATGTTGGAGGCACTGCCTGACAGTGCAGTAGCCACACTGCCTGACAATATGTTGGAGGCACTGCCTGACAGTGCGGTCGAGACACAGCCTGACAGTGCAGTGGAGGCACTCCTGACAGTGCAGAAGTGACACAGCCTGACAGTGGAGTAGAGACACTGCCTGACATTGCAGTAGAGACAGTCCCTGACAGTGCAGTAGAGGCACTGCCTGTCAGTGCAGAAGAGACAGTGCCAGACAGTGCAGTAGAGACACAGGCTGACAGAGCAGTAGAGACTCTGCCTGACAGTATGGTGGAGGCACTGCCTGACAGTGCAGTAGAGACACAGCCTGACAGTGCAGTAGCCACACTACCTGACAATATGTTGGAGGCACTGCCTGACAGTGCGGTCGAGACACAGCCTGACAGTGGAGTAGAGACACAGGCTGACAGAGCAGCAGAGATAGCCTGACAGTATGGTGGAGGCACTGCCTGACAGTGCAGTGGAGACACAGCCTGACAGTTTAATGGTGGCACTGCCTGACAGTGCAGTAGAGACAGTGCCAGACAGTGCAGGAGAGACACAGCCTGACAGTGTGGTGGAGGCACTGCCGGACAGTGCAGTAGAGACACTGCCTGACAGTGCAGTAGAGACACAGCCTGACAGTTTGTTGGAGGCACTTCCTGACAGTGAAGTCGAGACACGCCCTGACAGTGCGGTAGAGGCAAAGCCTGACAGTGCAGTAGAAACACAGCCTGACAGTGCAGCAGAGACACAGCCTGACAGTGCAGTAGAGACACTGCCTGACAGTGCAGTAGAGACACAGCCTGACAGTGCAGTGGAGGCACTCCTGACAGTGCGGTGGAGGCACTGCCGAACAGTGCGGTGGAGGCACAGCCAGACAGTGTGGTGGAGGAACTGCCTGAAAGTGCAGCAGAGACACTGCCTGACATTGCACTGGAGACACAGCCTTATACTGTGGTGGAGGCAGTGCTTGACAGTGCAGCAGAGACACAGCCTGACAGTGCAGTAGAGACACTGCTTGACAGTGCAGTAGAGACAGAGACTGACAGTGCAGTGGAGGCACTCCTGACAGTGCGGTGGAGGCACTGCCGGACAGTGCAGTAGAGACAGTGCCAGACAGTGCAGGAGCGACACAGCCTGACAGTGCAGTAAAGGCACTGCCTGACAGTGCAGTGGAGGCACTCCTGACAGTGCGGTGGAGGCACTGCCGGACAGTGCAGTCGAGACAGTGCCAGACAGTGCAGGAGCGACACAGCCTGACAGTGCAGTAAAGGCACTGCCTGACAGTGCAGTGGAGGCACTCCTGACAGTGCGGTGGAGGCACTGCCGGACAGTGCAGTAGAGACACAGGCTGACAGAGCAGTAGAGACACCGCCTGACAGTGCAGTAGAGACACAGCCTGAGAGTGTGGTGGAGGCACTGCCTGACAGTGCATATGAGACATAGGCTGACAGAGCAGTAGAGAAAGCCTGACAGTATGGTGGAGGCACTGCCTGACAGTGCAGTAGAGACACAGCCTGACAGTGCAGTCGCCACACTGCCTGACCATATGGTGGAGGCACTGCCTGACAGTGCGGTCGAGACACAGCCTGACAGTGCAGTAGAGACACAGGCTGACAGAGCAGCAGAGACAGCCTGACAGTGCAGTGGTGGCACTGCCTGACAGTGCAGTAGAGACAGTGCCAGACAGTGCAGGAGAGACACAGCCTGACAGTGTGGTGGAGGCACTGCCGGACAGTGCAGTGGAGGCACTGCCTGACAGTACAGTAGAGATACTGCCTGACAGTGCAGCAGAGACAAAGCCTGACAGTGTGGTGGAGACACTTCCTGACAGTGCAGTCTAGACACGCCATTGACAGTGCAGTAGAGGCGAAGCCTGACAGTGCAGTAGAGACTCTGCCTGACAGTGCAGTAGAGCCATAGCCTGACAGTGTAGTGGTGGCACTGCCTGACAGCACAGTAGAGACACAGCCTGACAGTGCAGTAGCCACACTGCCTGACAATATGTTGGAGGCACTGCCTGACAGTGCGGTCGAGACACAGCCAGAAAGTGTGGTGGTGGCACTGCCTGACATTGCAGTAGAGACAGTCCCTGACAGTGCAGTAGAGGCACTGCCTGTCAGTGCAGAAGAGACAGTGCCAGACAGTGCAGTAGAGACACAGGCTGACAGAGCAATAGAGACTCTGCCTGACAGTGCAGTAGAGACACAGCCTGAGAGTGTGCTGGAGGCACTGCCTGACAGTGCAGTAGAGACTTAGGCTGACAGAGCAGTAGAGAAACCCTGACAGTATGGTGGAGGCACTGCCTGACAGTGCAGTAGAGACACAGCCTGACAGTGCAGTAGCCACACTGCCTGACAATATGTTGGAGGCACTGCCTGACAGTGCGGTCGAGACACAGCCTGACAGTGCAGTGGAGGCACTCCTGACAGTGCAGCAGTGACACAGCCTGACAGTGGAGTAGAGACACAGGCTGACAGAGCAGCAGAGATAGCCTGACAGTATGGTGGTGGCACTGCCTGACAGTGCAGTAGAGACACAGCCTGACAGTTTAGTGGTGGCACTGCCTGACAGTGCAGTAGAGACAGTGCCAGACAGTGCAGGAGAGACACAGCCTGACAGTGTGGTGGAGGCACTGCCGGACAGTGCAGTAGAGACACTGCCTGACAGTGCAGTAGAGACACAGCCTGACAGTTTGTTGGAGGCACTTCCTGACAGTGCAGTCGAGACACGCCCTGACAGTGCGGTAGAGGCAAAGCCTGACAGTGCAGTAGAAACACAGCCTGACAGTGCAGCAGAGACAGAGCCTGACAGTGCAGTAGAGGCACAGCCTGACAGTGCAGTAGAGACACAGCCTGACAGTGCAGTGGAGGCACTCCTGACAGTGTGGTGGAGGCACTGCCGGACAGTGCGGTGGAGGCACAGCCAGACAGTGTGATGGAGGAACTGCCTGAAAGTGCAGCAGAGACACTGCCTGACATTGCACTGGAGACACAGCCTTATACTGTGGTGGAGGCAGTGCTTGACAGTGCAGCAGAGACACAGCCTGACAGTGCAGTAGAGACACTGCCTGACAGTGCAGTAGAGACAGAGCCTGACAGAGCAGTAGAGACACAGCCTGACAGTGTAGTAGAGACACAGCCTGACAGTGCAGTGGAGGCACTCCTGACAGTGCGGTGGAGGCACTGCCGGACAGTGCGGTGGAGGCACAGCCTGACAGTGCAGTAGAGACACTGCCTGACAGTGCAGTGGAGGCACTGCCTGACAGCGCAGTCGAGACAGTGCCAGACAGTGCAGTAGAGACACAGCCTGACAGTGCAGGAGAGGCACTCCTGACAGTGTGGTGGAGGCACTGCCGGACAGTGCGGTGGAGGCACAGCCAGACAGTGTGATGGAGGAACTGCCTGAAAGTGCAGCAGAGACACTGCCTGACGTTGCACTGGAGACACAGCCTTATACTGTGGTGGAGGCAGTGCTTGACAGTGCAGCAGAGACACAGCCTGACAGTGCAGTAGAGACACTGCCTGACAGTGCAGTAGAGACAGAGCCTGACAGAGCAGTAGAGACACAGCCTGACAGTGTAGTAGAGACACAGCCTGACAGTGCAGTGGAGGCACTCCTGACAGTGCGGTGGAGGCACTGCCGGACAGTGCGGTGGAGGCACAGCCTGACAGTGCAGTAGAGACACTGCCTGACAGTGCAGTGGAGGCACTGCCTGACAGCGCAGTCGAGACAGTGCCAGACAGTGCAGTAGAGACACAGCCTGACAGTGCAGGAGAGGCACAGCCTGACAGTGCAGTAGAGACACAGCCTGACAGTGCAGTAGAGACACAGCCTGACAGTGCAGTAGAGACATAGGCTGACAGAGCAGTAGACACAGCCTGAGAGTTTGGTGGAGGCACTGCCTGACAGTGCCGTAGAGGCATTGCCTGACAGTGCAGTGGAGGCACTGCCTGACAGCGCAGTCGAGACAGTGCCAGACAGTGCAGTAGAGACACAGCCTGACAGTGCAGTAGCCATACAGCCTGACAATGTTGTGGAGGCACTGCCTGACAGTGCATTCGAGACACAGCCTGCGAGTGCAGTGGAGGCACTCCTGACAGTGCAGCAGAGACGTAGCCTGACAGTGCAGTAGAGACACAGGCTGACAGAGCAGTAGAGACAGCCTGACAGTATGGTGGAGGCACTGCCGGACAGTGCAGTCGAGACAGTGCCAGACAGTGCAGTGGAGACACAGCCTGACAGTGCAGTAGCCATACAGCCTGACAATATGTGGAGGCACTGCCTGACAGTGCAGAAGCCACACTGCCTGACAATATGTTGGAGGCACTGCCTGACAGTGCAGTAGCCACACTGCCTGACAATATGTTGGAGGCACTGCCTGACAGTGCGGTCGAGACACAGCCTGACAGTGCAGTGGAGGCACTCCTGACAGTGCAGAAGTGACACAGCCTGACAGTGCAGAAGAGACAGTGCCAGACAGTGCAGTAGAGGCAAAGCCTGACAGTGCAGTAGAGACTCTGCCTGACAGTGCAGTAGAGCCACAGCCTGACAGTGCAGTAACCACACTGCCTGACAATATGTTGGAGGCACTGCCTGACAGTGCGGTCGAGACACAGCCAGAAAGTGTGGTGGTGGCACTGCCTGACATTGCAGTAGAGACAGTCCCTGACAGTGCAGTAGAGGCACTGCCTGTCAGTGCAGAAGAGACAGTGCCAGACAGTGCAGCAGAGACACAGGCTGACAGAGCAGTAGAGACTCTGCCTGACAGTGCACTAGAGACACAGCCTGAGAGTGTGGTGGAGGCACTGCCTGACAGTGCAGTAGAGACTTAGGCTGACAGAGCAGTAGAGAAAGCCTGACAGTATGGTGGAGGCACTGCCTGACAGTGCAGGAGAGACACAGCCTGGCAGTGCAGTAGCCACACTGCCTGACAATATGTTGGAGGCACTGCCTGACAGTGCGGTCGAGACACAGCCTGACAGTGCAGTGGAGGCACTCCTGACAGTGCAGCAGTGACACAGCCTGACAGTGGAATAGAGACACAGGCTGACAGAGCAGCAGAGATAGCCTGACAGTTTAGTGGTGGCACTGCCTGACAGTGCAGTAGAGACAGTGCCAGACAGTGCAGGAGAGACACAGCCTGACAGTGTGGTGGAGGCACTGCCGGACAGTGCAGTAGAGACACTGCCTGACAGTGCAGTAGAGACACAGCCTGACAGTTTGTTGGAGGCACTTCCTGACAGTGCAGTCGAGACACGCCCTGACAGTGCGGTAGAGGCAAAGCCTGACAGTGCAGTAGAAACACAGCCTGACAGTGCAGCAGAGACAGAGCCTGACAGTGCAGTAGAGGCACAGCCTGACAGTGCAGTAGAGACACAGCCTGACAGTGCAGTGGAGGCACTCCTGACAGTGTGGTGGAGGCACTGCCAGACAGTGCGGTGGAGGCACAGCCAGACAGTGTGATGCAGGAACTGCCTGAAAGTGCAGCAGAGACACTGCCTGACATTGCACTGGAGACACAGCCTTATACTGTGGTGGAGGCAGTGCTTGACAGTGCAGCAGAGACACAGCCTGACAGTGCAGTAGAGACACTGCCTGACAGTGCAGTAGAGACAGAGCCTGACAGTGCAGTAGAGACACAGCCTGACAGTGTAGTAGAGACACAGCCTGACAGTGCAGTGGAGGCACTCCTGACAGTGCGGTGGAGGCACTGCCGGACAGTGCAGTAGAGACAGTGCCAGACAGTGCAGGAGCGACACAGCCTGACAGTGCAGTAAAGGCACTGCCTGACAGTGCAGTAGAGGCACTCCTGACAGTGCGGTGGAGGCACTGCCGGACAGTGCGGTGGAGGCACAGCCTGACAGTGCAGTAGAGACACTGCCTGACAGTGCAGTGGAGGCACTGCCTGACAGCGCTGTCGAGACAGTGCCAGACAGTGCAGTAGAGACACAGCCTGACAGTGCAGGAGAGGCACAGCCTGACAGTGCAGTAGAGACACAGCCTGACAGTGCAGTAGAGACACAGCCTGACAGTGCAGTAGAGACATAGGCTGACAGAGCAGTAGACACAGCCTGAGAGTTTGGTGGAGGCACTGCCTGACAGTGCCGTAGAGTCATTGCCTGACAGTGCAGTGGAGGCACTGCCTGGCAGCACAGTCGAGACAGTGCCAGACAGTGCAGTAGAGACACAGCCTGACAGTGCAGTAGCCATACAGCCTGACAATGTTGTGGAGGCACTGCCTGACAGTGCATTCGAGACACAGCCTGAGAGTGCAGTGGAGGCACTCCTGACAGTGCAGCAGAGACGTAGCCTGACAGTGCAGTAGAGACACAGGCTGACAGAGCAGTAGAGACAGCCTGACAGTATGGTGGAGGCACTGCCGGACAGTGCAGTCGAGACAGTGCCAGACAGTGCAGTGGAGACACAGCCTGACAGTGCAGTAGCCATACAGCCTGACAATATGTGGAGGCACTGCCTGACAGTGCAGTAGCCACACTGCCTGACAATATGTTGGAGGCACTGCCTGACAGTGCAGTAGCCACACTGCCTGACAATATGTTGGAGGCACTGCCTGACAGTGCGGTCGAGACACAGCCTGACAGTGCAGTGGAGGCACTCCTGACAGTGCAGAAGTGACACAGCCTGACAGTGGAGTAGAGACACTGCCTGACAGTGCAGAAGAGACAGTGCCAGACAGTGCAGTAGAGACACAGCCTGACAGTGCAGTAGCCACACTGCCTGACAATATGTTGGAGGCACTGCCTGACAGTGCGGTTGAGACACAGCCAGAAAGTGTGGTGGTGGCACTGCCTGACATTGCAGTAGAGACAGTCCCTGACAGTGCAGTAGAGGCACTGCCTGTCAGTGCAGAAGAGACAGTGCCAGACAGTGCAGTAGAGACACAGGCTGACAGAGCAGTAGAGACTCTGCCTGACAGTGCACTAGAGACTTAGGCTGACAGAGCAGTAGAGAAAGCCTGACAGTATGGTGGAGGCACTGCCTGACAGTGCAGTAGAGACATAGCCTGGCAGTGCAGTAGCCACACTGCCTGACAATATGTTGGAGGCACTGCCTGACAGTGCGATCGAGACACAGCCTGACAGTGCAGTGGAGGCACTCCTGACAGTGCAGCAGTGACACAGCCTGACAGTGGAGTAGACACACAGGCTGACAGAGCAGCAGAGATAGCCTGACAGTATGGTGGAGGCACTGCCTGAGAGTGCAGTAGAGACACAGCCTGACAGTTTAATGGTGGCACTGCCTGACAGTGCAGTAGAGACAGTGCCAGACAGTGCAGGAGAGACACAGCCTGACAGTGTGGTGGAGGCACTGCCGGACAGTGCAGTAGAGACACTGCCTGACAGTGCAGTAGAGACACAGCCTGACAGTGCAGTGGAGGCACTCCTGACAGTGCAGCAGTGACACAGCCTGACAGTGGAGTAGACACACAGGCTGACAGAGCAGCAGAGATAGCCTGACAGTATGGTGGAGGCACTGCCTGACAGTGCAGTAGAGACACAGCCTGACAGTTTAATGGTGGCACTGCCTGACAGTGCAGTAGAGACAGTGCCAGACAGTGCAGGAGAGACACAGCCTGACAGTGTGGTGGAGGCACTGCCGGACAGTGCAGTAGAGACACTGCCTGACAGTGCAGTAGAGACACAGCCTGACAGTTTGTTGGAGGCACTTCCTGACAGTGCAGTCAAGACACGCCCTGACAGTGCGATAGAGGCAAAGCCTGACAGTGCAGTAGAAACACAGCCTGACAGTGCAGCAGAGACACAGCCTGACAGTGCAGTAGAGACACTGCCTGACAGTGCAGTAGAGACAGAGCCTGACAGTGCAGTGGAGGCACTCCTGACAGTGCGGTGGAGGCACTGCCGGACAGTGCAGTAGAGACAGTGCCAGACAGTTCAGGCGCGACACAGCCTGACAGTGCAGTAAAGGCACTGCCTGACAGTGCAGTGGAGGCACTCCTGACAGTGCGCTGGAGGCACTGCCGGACAGTGCAGTAGAGACACAGGCTGACAGAGCAGCAGAGACAGCCTGACAGTGTAGTGGTGGCACTGCCTGACAGTGCAGTGGAGACAGTGCCAGACAGTACAGTAGAGATACTGCCTGACAGTGCAGCAGAGACACAGCCTGACAGTGTGGTGGAGGCACTTCCTGACAGAGCAGCAGAGACACAGCCTGACAGTGTGGTGGAGACACTTCCTGACAGTGCAGTCTAGACACGCCATTGACAGTGCAGTAGAGGCAAAGCCTGACAGTGCAGTAGAGACTCTGCCTGACAGTGCAGTAGAGCCATAGCCTGACAGTGTAGTGGTGGCACTGCCTGACAGCACAGTAGAGACACAGCCTGACAGTGCAGTAGCCACACTGCCTGACAATATGTTGGAGGCACTGCCTGACAGTGCGGTCGAGACACAGCCAGAAAGTGTGGTGGTGGCACTGCCTGACATTGCAGTAGAGACAGTCCCTGACAGTGCAGTCGAGGCACTGCCTGTCAGTGCAGAAGAGACAGTGCCAGACAGTGCAGTAGAGACACAGCCTGACAGTGCAGTCGAGGCACAGCCTGAGAGTGCAGTGGAGGCGCTCCTGACAGTGCAGCGGAGACACAGGCTATCAGAGCAGTAGAGACAGCCTGACAGTGTAGTAGAGACATAGGCTGACAGAGCAGTAGACACAGCCTGAGAGTTTGGTGGAGGCACTGCATGACAGTGCCGTAGAGGCATTGCCTGACAGTGCAGTGGAGGCACTGCCTGACAGCGCATTCGAGACAGTGCCAGACAGTGCAGTAGAGACACAGCCTGACAGTGCAGTAGCCATACAGCCTGACAATGTTGTGGAGGCACTTCCTGACAGTGCAGTCAAGACACGCCCTGACAGTGCGGTAGAGGCAAAGCCTGACAGTGCAGTAGAAACACAGCCTGACAGTGCAGAAGAGACACAGCCTGACAGTGCAGTAGAGACACTGCCTGACAGTGCAGTAGAGACAGAGCCTGACAGTGCAGTGGAGGCACTCCTGACAGTGCGGTGGAGGCACTGCCGGACAGTGCAGTAGAGACAGTGCCAGACAGTGCAGGAGCGACGCAGCCTGACAGTGCAGTAAAGGCACTGCCTGACAGTGCAGTGGAGGCACTCCTGACAGTGCGCTGGAGGCACTGCCGGACAGTGCAGCAGAGACACAGGCTGACAGAGCAGTAGAGACGCTGCCTGACAGTGCAGTAGAGACACAGCCTGAGATTGTGGTGGAGGCACTGCCTGACAGTGCAGTAGAGACACAGCCTGAGAGTGTGGTGGAGGCACTGCCTGACAGTGCATTAGAGACATAGGCTGACAGAGCAGTAGAGAAAGCCTGACAGTATGGTGGAGGCACTGCCTGACAGTGCAGTAGAGACACAGCCTGACAGTGCAGTCGCCACACTGCCTAACCATATGGTGGAGGCACTGCCTGACAGTGCGGTCGAGACACAGCCTGACAGTGCAGTGGAGGCACTCCTGACAGTGCAGCAGTGACACAGCCTGACAGTGCAGTAGAGACACAGGCTGACAGAGCAGCAGAGACAGCCTGACAGTGTAGTGGTGGCACTGCCTGACAGTGCAGTTGTGACAGTGCCAGACAGTGCAGGAGAGACACAGCCTGACAGTGTGGTGGAGGCACCGCCGGACAGTGCAGTGGAGGCACTGCCTGACAGTACAGTAGAGATACTGCCTGACAGTGCAGCAGAGACACAGCCTGACAGTGTGGTGGAGGCACTTCCTGACAGAGCAGCAGAGACACAGCCTGACAGTGTGGTGGAGACACTTCCTGACAGTGCAGTCTAGACACGCCATTGACAGTGCAGTAGAGGCAAAGCCTGACAGTGCATTAGAGACTCTGCCTGACAGTGCAGTAGAGCCATAGCCTGACAGTGTAGTGGTGGCACTGCCTGACAGCACAGTAGAGACACAGCCTGACAGTGCAGTAGCCACACTGCCTGACAATATGTTGGAGGCACTGCCTGACAGTGCGGTCGAGACACAGCCAGAAAGTGTGGTGGTGGCACTGCCTGACATTGCAGTAGAGACAGTCCCTGACAGTGCAGTCGAGGCACTGCCTGTCAGTGCAGAAGAGACAGTGCCAGACAGTGCAGTAGAGACACAGCCTGACAGTGCAGTAGAGACACAGCCTGAGAGTGCAGTGGAGGCACTCCTGACAGTGCAGCGGAGACACAGGCTGACAGAGCAGTAGAGACAGCCTGACAGTGCAGTAGAGACACAGCCTGACAGTGTAGTAGAGACATAGTCTGACAGAGCAGTAGACACAGCCTGAGAGTTTGGTGGAGGCACTGCATGACAGTGCCGTAGAGGCATTGCCTGACAGTGCAGTGGAGGCACTGCCTGACAGCGCATTCGAGACAGTGCCAGACAGTGCAGTAGAGACACAGCCTGACAGAGCAGTAGAGACAGCCTGACAGTATGGTGGAGGCACTGCCGGACAGTGCAGTCGAGACAGTGCCAGACAGTGCAGTAGAGACACAGCCTGACAGTGCAGTAGCCATACAGCCTGACAATATGTTGGAGGCACTGCCTGACAGTGCAGTAGCCACACTGCCTGACAATATGTTGGAGGCACTGCCTGACAGTGCGGTCGAGACACAGCCTGACAGTGCAGTGGAGGCACTCCTGACAGTGCAGAAGTGACACAGCCTGACAGTGGAGTAGAGACACTGCCTGTCAGTGCAGAAGAGACAGTCCCTGACAGTGCAGTAGAGGCACTGCCTGTCAGTGCAGAAGAGACAGTGCCAGACAGTGCAGTAGAGACACAGGCTGACAGAGCAGTAGAGACTCTGCCTGACAGTGCACTAGAGACACAGCCTGAGAGTGTGGTGGAGGCACTGCCTGACAGTGCAGTAGAGACTTAGGCTGACAGAGCAGTAGAGAAAGCCTGACAGTATGGTGGAGGCACTGCCTGACAGTGCAGTAGAGACACAGCCTGACAGTGCAGTAGCCACACTGCCTGACAATATGTTGGAGGCACTGCCTGACAGTGCGGTCGAGACACAGCCTGACAGTGGAGTAGAGACACAGGCTGACAGAGCAGCAGAGATAGCCTGACAGTATGGTGGAGGCACTGCCTGACAGTGCAGTGGAGACACAGCCTGACAGTTTGTTGGAGGCACTTCCTGACAGTGAAGTCGAGACACGCCCTGACAGTGCGGTAGAGGCAAAGCCTGACAGTGCAGTAGAAACACAGCCTGACAGTGCAGCAGAGACACAGCCTGACAGTGCAGTAGAGACACTGCCTGACAGTGCAGTAGAGACAGAGCCTGACAGTGCAGTAGAGGCACAGCCTGACAGTGCAGTAGAGACACAGCCTGACAGTGCAGTGGAGGCACTCCTGACAGTGCGGTGGAGGCACTGCCGGACAGTGCGGTGGAGGCACAGCCAGACAGTGTGGTGGAGGAACTGCCTGAAAGTGCAGCAGAGACACATGCCTGACATTGCACTGGAGACACAGCCTTATACTGTGGTGGAGGCAGTGCTTGACAGTGCAGCAGAGACACAGCCTGACAGTGCAGTAGAGACACTGCCTGACAGTGCAGTAGAGACAGAGCCTGACAGTGCAGTGGAGGCACTCCTGACAGTGCGGTGGAGGCACTGCCGGACAGTGCAGTAGAGACAGTGCCAGACAGTGCAGGAGCGACACAGCCTGACAGTGCAGTAAAGGCACTGCCTGACAGTGCAGTGGAGGCACTCCTGACAGTGCGGTGGAGGCACTGCCGGACAGTGCAGTAGAGACACAGGCTGACAGAGCAGTAGAGACACTGCCTGACAGTGCAGTAGAGACACAGCCGGAGAGTGTGGTGGAGGCACTGCCTGACAGTGCATATGAGACATAGGCTGACAGAGCAGTAGAGAAAGCCTGACAGTATGGTGGAGGCACTGCCTGACAGTGCAGTAGAGACACAGCCTGACAGTGCAGTAGAGACACCGGCTGACAGAGCAGCAGAGACAGCCGGACAGTGCAGTGGAGGCACTGCCTGACAGTACAGTAGAGATACTGCCTGACAGTGCAGCAGAGACACAGCCTGACAGTGTAGTGGAGGTACTTCCTGACAGAGCAGCAGAGACACAGCCTGACAGTGTGGTGGAGACACTTCCTGACAGTGCAGTCTAGACACGCCATTGACAGTGCAGTAGAGGCGAAGCCTGACAGTGCAGTAGAGACTCTGCCTGACAGCGCAGTAGAGCCATAGCCTGACAGTGTAGTGGTGGCACTGCCTGACAGCACAATAGAGACACAGCCTGACAGTGCAGTAGCCACACTGCCTGACAATATTATGGAGGCACTGCCTGACAGTGCGGTCGAGATACAGCCAGAAAGTGTGGTGGTGGCACTGCCTGACATTGCAGTAGAGACAGTCCCTGACAGTGCAGTAGAGGCACTGCCTGTCAGTGCAGAAGAGACAGTGCCAGACAGTGCAGTAGAGACACAGGCTGACAGAGCAATAGAGACTCTGCCTGACAGTGCAGTAGAGACACAGCCTGAGAGTGTGCTGGAGGCACTGCCTGACAGTGCAGTAGAGACTTAGGCTGACAGAGCAGTAGAGAAACCCTGACAGTATGGTGGAGGCACTGCCTGACAGTGCAGTAGAGACACAGCCTGACAGTGCAGTAGCCACACTGCCTGACAATATGTTGGAGGCACTGCCTGACAGTGCGGTCGAGACACAGCCTGACAGTGCAGTGGAGGCACTCCTGACAGTGCAGCAGTGACACAGCCTGACAGTGGAGTAGAGACACAGGCTGACAGAGCAGCAGAGATAGCCTGACAGTATGGTGGTGGCACTGCCTGACAGTGCAGTAGA
Source organism: Heterodontus francisci (assembly GCF_036365525.1). NCBI lineage: Eukaryota > Metazoa > Chordata > Chondrichthyes > Heterodontiformes > Heterodontidae > Heterodontus > Heterodontus francisci. The sequence goes on from NC_090403.1 coordinate 14,311,930, forward strand.
GACACAGCCTGACAGTTTAGTGGTGGCACTGCCTGACAGTGCAGTAGAGACAGTGCCAGACAGTGCAGGAGAGACACAGCCTGACAGTGTGGTGGAGGCACTGCCGGACAGTGCACTAGAGACACTGCCTGACAGTGCAGTAGAGACACAGCCTGACAGTTTGTTGGAGGCACTTCCTGACAGTGCAGTCGAGACACGCCCTGACAGTGCGGTAGAGGCAAAGCCTGACAGTGCAGTAGAAACACAGCCTGACAGTGCAGCAGAGACAGAGCCTGACAGTGCAGTAGAGGCACAGCCTGACAGTGCAGTAGAGACACAGCCTGACAGTGCAGTGGAGGCACTCCTGACAGTGTGGTGGAGGCACTGCCGGACAGTGCGGTGGAGGCACAGCCAGACAGTGTGATGGAGGAACTGCCTGAAAGTGCAGCAGAGACACTGCCTGACATTGCACTGGAGACACAGCCTTATACTGTGGTGGAGGCAGTGCTTGACAGTGCAGCAGAGACACAGCCTGACAGTGCAGTAGAGACACTGCCTGACAGTGCAGTAGAGACAGAGCCTGACAGTGCAGTAGAGACACAGCCTGACAGTGTAGTAGAGACACAGCCTGACAGTGCAGTGGAGGCACTCCTGACAGTGCGGTGGAGGCACTGCCGGACAGTGCAGTAGAGACAGTGCCAGACAGTGCAGGAGCGACACAGCCTGACAGTGCAGTAAAGGCACTGCCTGACAGTGCAGTGGAGGCACTCCTGACAGTGCGGTGGAGGCACTGCCGGACAGTGCGGTGGAGGCACAGCCTGACAGTGCAGTAGAGACACTGCCTGACAGTGCAGTAGAGACACAGCCTGAGAGTGTGGTGGAGGCACTGCCTGACAGTGCAGTAGAGACAGTCCCTGACAGTGCAGTAGAGGCACTGCCTGATAGTGCAGAAGATACACAGGCTGACATAGCAGTAGGGACACTGCCTGACAGTGCAGTAGAGACACAGCCTGAGAGTGTGGTGGAGGCACTGCCTGACAGTGCATTTGAGACATAGGCTGACAGAGCAGTAGAGAAAGCCTGACAGTATGGTGGAGGCACTGCCTGACAGTGCAGTAGAGACACAGCCTGACAGTGCAGTCGCCACACTGCCTGACCATATGGTGGAGGCACTGCCTGACAGTGCGGTCGAGACACAGCCTGACAGTGCAGTAGAGAAACAGGCTGACAGAGCAGCAGAGACAGCCTGACAGTGTAGTGGTGGCACTGCCTGACAGTGCAGTAGAGACAGTGCCAGACAGTGCAGGAGAGACACAGCCTGACAGTGTGGTGGAGGCACCGCCGGACAGTACAGTGGAGGCACTGCCTGACAGTACAGTAGAGATACTGCCTGACAGTGCAGCAGAGACACAGCCTGACAGTGTGGTGGAGACACTTCCTGACAGTGCAGTCTAGACACGCCATTGACAGTGCAGTAGAGGCAAAGCCTGACAGTGCAGTAGAGACTCTGCCTGACAGTGCAGTAGAGCCATAGCCTGACAGTGTAGTGGTGGCACTGCCTGACAGTACAGTAGAGATACTGCCTGACAGTGCAGCAGAGACACAGCCTGACAGTGTAGTGGAGGCACTTCCTGACAGAGCAGCAGAGACACAGCCTGACAGTGTGGTGGAGACACTTCCTGACAGTGCAGTCTAGACACGCCATTGACAGTGCAGTAGAGGCAAAGCCTGACAGTGCAGTAGAGACTCTGCCTCACAGTGCAGTAGAGCCATAGCCTGACAGTGTAGTGGTGGCACTGCCTGACAGCACAGTAGAGACACAGCCTGACAGTGCAGTAGCCACACTGCCTGACAATATGTTGGAGGCACTGCCTGACAGTGCGGTCGAGACACAGCCAGAAAGTGTGGTGGTGGCACTGCCTGACATTGCAGTAGAGACAGTCCCTGACAGTGCAGTAGAGGCACTGCCTGTCAGTGCAGAAGAGACAGTGCCAGACAGTGCAGTAGAGACACAGGCTGACAGAGCAATAGAGACTCTGCCTGACAGTGCAGTAGAGACACAGCCTGAGAGTGTGCTGGAGGCACTGCCTGACAGTGCAGTAGAGACTTAGGCTGACAGAGCAGTAGAGAAAGCCTGACAGTATGGTGGAGGCACTGCCTGACAGTGCAGTCGAGACACAGCCTGACAGTGCAGTGGAGGCACTCCTGACAGTGCAGCAGTGACACAGCCTGACAGTGGAGTAGAGACACAGGCTGACAGAGCAGCAGAGATAGCCTGACAGTATGGTGGTGGCACTGCCTAACAGTGCAGTAGAGACACAGCCTGACAGTTTAGTGGTGGCACTGCCTGACAGTGCAGTAGAGACAGTGCCAGACAGTGCAAGAGAGACACAGCCTGACAGTGTGGTGGAGGCACTGCCGGACAGTGCAGTAGAGACACTGCCTGACAGTGCAGTAGAGACACAGCCTGACAGTTTGTTGGAGGCACTTCCTGACAGTGCAGTCGAGACACGCCCTGACAGTGCGGTAGAGGCAAAGCCTGACAGTGCAGTAGAAACACAGCCTGACAGTGCAGCAGAGACACAGCCTGACAGTGCAGTAGAGACAGAGCCTGACAGTGCAGTAGAGGCACAGCCTGACAGTGCAGTAGAGACACAGCCTGACAGTGCAGTGGAGGCACTCCTGACAGTGCGGTGGAGGCACTGCCGGACAGTGCGGTGGAGGCACAGCCAGACAGTGTGATGGAGGAACTGCCTGAAAGTGCAGCAGAGACACTGCCTGACATTGCACTGGAGACACAGCCTCATACTGTGGTGGAGGCAGTGCTTGACAGTGCAGCAGAGACACAGCCTGACAGTGCAGTAGAGACACTGCCTGACAGTGCAGTAGAGACAGAGCCTGACAGTGCAGTAGAGACACAGCCTGACAGTGTAGTAGAGACACAGCCTGACAGTGCAGTGGAGGCACTCCTGACAGTGCAGTAGAGACACAGCCAGAAAGTATGGTGGTGGCACTGCCTGACAGTGCAGTAGAGACAGTCCCTGACAGTGCAGTAGAGGCTCTGCCTGATAGTGCAGAAGAGACACAGGCTGACAGAGCAGTAGGGACACTGCCTGACAGTGCAGTAGAGACACAGCCTGAGAATGTGGTGGAGGCACTGCCTGACAGTGCAGTTGAGACATAGGCGACAGAGCAGCAGAGATAGCCTGACAGTATGGTGGTGGCACTGCCTGACAGTGCAGTAGAGACACAGCCTGACAGTGTGGTGGTGGCTCTGCCTGACAGTGCAGTAGTGACAGTGCCAGACAGTGCAGGAGAGACACAGCCTGACTGTGTGGTGGAGGCACTGCCGGACAGTGCAGTGGAGGCACTGCCTGACAGTACAGTAGTGACACAGCCTGAGAGTGTGGTGGTGGCACTGCATGACAGTGCAGCAGAGACAGTGCCTAACAGTGCAGTAGAGACATCGCCTGACAGGGCATTAGAGACACAGCCTGACAGTTCAGTAGAGACACTGCCTGACACGACAGTAGAGACACAGCCTGACAGTGCAGTAGAGACACAGCCTGAAAGTGTGGTGGAGGCACTGCCAGACAGTGCAGTAGAGGCACAGCCTGACAGTGCAGTAGAGGCACAGCCTGACAGTGCAGTAGAGACACTGCCTGACAGTGCAGTAGAGACACAGCCTGAGAGTGTGGTGGAGGCACTGCCAGACAGTGCAGTAGAGGCACAGCCTGACAGTGCAGTAGTGGCACAGCCTGACAGTGCAGTAGAGACACTGCCTGACAGTGCAGTAGAGACACTGCCTGACAGTGCAGTAGAGACACAGCCTGAGAGTGTGGTGGAGGCACAGCATGACAGTGCAGTGGAGGCACTCCTGACAGTGCAGCAGTAACACAGCCTGACAGTGCAGTAGAGACACAGGCTGACAGAGCAGCAGAGACAGCCTGACAGTATGGTGGAGGCACTGCTTGACAGTGCAGTAGAGCCATAGCCTGACAGTGTAGTGGTGGCACTGCCTGACAGCACAGTAGAGACACAGCCTGACAGTGCAGTGGAGGCACTCCTGACAGTGCAGCAGTGACACAGCCTGACAGTGCAGTAGAGACACAGGCTGACAGAGCAGCAGAGACAGCCTGACAGTGTAGTGGTGGCACTGCCTGACAGTGCAGTAGAGACAGTGCCAGACAGTGCAGGAGAGACACAGCCTGACAGTGTGGTGGAGGCACTGCCGGACAGTGCAGTGGAGGCACTGCCTGACAGTACAGTAGAGATACTGCCTGACAGGGCAGCAGAGACACAGCCTGACAGTGTAGTGGAGGCACTTCCTGACAGAGCAGCAGAGACACAGCCTGACAGTGTGGTGGAGACACAGCCTGACAGTGCAGTCTAGACACGCCATTGACAGTGCAGTAGAGGCAAAGCCTGACAGTGCAGTAGAGACTCTGCCTGACAGTGCAGTAGAGCCATAGCCTGACAGTGTAGTGGTGGCACTGCCTGACAGCACAGTAGAGACACAGCCTGACAGTGCAGTAACCACACTGCCTGACAATATGTTGGAGGCACTGCCTGACAGTGCGGTCGAGACACAGCCAGAAAGTGTGGTGGTGGCACTGCCTGACATTGCAGTAGAGACAGTCCCTGACAGTGCAGTAGATGCACTGCCTGTCAGTGCAGAAGAGACAGTGCCAGACAGTGCAGTAGAGACACAGGCTGACAGAGCAGTAGAGACTCTGCCTGACAGTGCAGTAGAGACACAGCCTGAGAGTGTGGTGGAGGCACTGCCTGACAGTGCAGTAGAGACTTAGGCTGACAGAGCAGTAGAGAAAGCCTGACAGTATGGTGGAGGCACTGCCTGACAGTGCGGTCGAGACACAGCCTGACAGTGCAGTGGAGGCACTCCTGACAGTGCAGTAGAGACACAGCCTGACAGTGCAGTAGCCACACTGTCTGACAATATGTTGAAGGCACTGCCTGACAGTGCGGTCGAGACACAGCCTGACAGTGCAGTGGAGGCACTCCTGACAGTGCAGCAGTGACACAGCCTGACAGTGGAGTAGAGACACAGGCTGACAGTGCAGTGGAGGCACTCCTGACAGTGCAGCAGTGACACAGCCTGACAGTGGAGTAGAGACACAGGCTGACAGAGCAGCAGAGATAGCCTGACAGTATGGTGGTGGCACTGCCTGACAGTGCAGTAGAGACAGTGCCAGACAGTGCAGGAGAGACACAGCCTGACAGTGTGGTGGAGGCACTGCCGGACAGTGCAGTAGAGACACTGCCTGACAGTGCAGTAGAGACACAGCCTGACAGTTTGTTGGAGGCACTTCCTGACAGTGCAGTCGCGACACGCCCTGACAGTGCGGTAGAGGCAAAGCCTGACAGTGCAGTAGAAACACAGCCTGACAGTGCAGCAGAGACAAAGCCTGACAGTGCAGTAGAGACAGAGCCTGACAGTGCAGTAGAGGCACAGCCTGACAGTGCAGTAGAGACACATCCTGACAGTGCAGTGGAGGCACTCCTGACAGTGCGGTGGAGGCACTGCCGGACAGTGCGGTGGAGGCACAGCCAGACAGTGTCATGGAGGAACTGCCTGAAAGTGCAGCAGAGACACTGCCTGACATTGCACTGGAGACACAGCCTTATACTGTGGTGGAGGCAGTGCTTGACAGTGCAGCAGAGACACAGCCTGACAGTGCAGCAGAGACACAGCCTGACAGTGCAGTAGAGACAGAGCCTGACAGTGCAGTAGAGGCACAGCCTGACAGTGCAGTAGAGACACAGCCTGACAGTGCAGTGGAGGCACTCCTGACAGTGCGGTGGAGGCACTGCCGGACAGTGCGGTGGAGGCACAGCCAGACAGTGTGATGGAGGAACTGCCTGAAAGTGCAGCAGAGACACTGCCTGACATTGCACTGGAGACACAGCCTCATACTGTGGTGGAGGCAGTGCTTGACAGTGCAGCAGAGACACAGCCTGACAGTGCAGTAGAGACACTGCCTGACAGTGCAGTAGAGACAGAGCCTGACAGTGCAGTAGAGACACAGCCTGACAGTGTAGTAGAGACACAGCCTGACAGTGCAGTGGAGGCACTCCTGACAGTGCAGTAGAGACACAGCCAGAAAGTATGGTGGTGGCACTGCCTGACAGTGCAGTAGAGACAGTCCCTGACAGTGCAGTAGAGGCTCTGCCTGATAGTGCAGAAGAGACACAGGCTGACAGAGCAGTAGGGACACTGCCTGACAGTGCAGTAGAGACACAGCCTGAGAATGTGGTGGAGGCACTGCCTGACAGTGCAGTTGAGACATAGGCGACAGAGCAGCAGAGATAGCCTGACAGTATGGTGGTGGCACTGCCTGACAGTGCAGTAGAGACACAGCCTGACAGTGTGGTGGTGGCTCTGCCTGACAGTGCAGTAGTGACAGTGCCAGACAGTGCAGGAGAGACACAGCCTGACTGTGTGGTGGAGGCACTGCCGGACAGTGCAGTGGAGGCACTGCCTGACAGTACAGTAGTGACACAGCCTGAGAGTGTGGTGGTGGCACTGCATGACAGTGCAGCAGAGACAGTGCCTAACAGTGCAGTAGAGACATCGCCTGACAGGGCATTAGAGACACAGCCTGACAGTTCAGTAGAGACACTGCCTGACACGACAGTAGAGACACAGCCTGACAGTGCAGTAGAGACACAGCCTGAAAGTGTGGTGGAGGCACTGCCAGACAGTGCAGTAGAGGCACAGCCTGACAGTGCAGTAGAGGCACAGCCTGACAGTGCAGTAGAGACACTGCCTGACAGTGCAGTAGAGACACAGCCTGAGAGTGTGGTGGAGGCACTGCCAGACAGTGCAGTAGAGGCACAGCCTGACAGTGCAGTAGTGGCACAGCCTGACAGTGCAGTAGAGACACTGCCTGACAGTGCAGTAGAGACACTGCCTGACAGTGCAGTAGAGACACAGCCTGAGAGTGTGGTGGAGGCACAGCATGACAGTGCAGTGGAGGCACTCCTGACAGTGCAGCAGTAACACAGCCTGACAGTGCAGTAGAGACACAGGCTGACAGAGCAGCAGAGACAGCCTGACAGTATGGTGGAGGCACTGCTTGACAGTGCAGTAGAGCCATAGCCTGACAGTGTAGTGGTGGCACTGCCTGACAGCACAGTAGAGACACAGCCTGACAGTGCAGTGGAGGCACTCCTGACAGTGCAGCAGTGACACAGCCTGACAGTGCAGTAGAGACACAGGCTGACAGAGCAGCAGAGACAGCCTGACAGTGTAGTGGTGGCACTGCCTGACAGTGCAGTAGAGACAGTGCCAGACAGTGCAGGAGAGACACAGCCTGACAGTGTGGTGGAGGCACTGCCGGACAGTGCAGTGGAGGCACTGCCTGACAGTACAGTAGAGATACTGCCTGACAGGGCAGCAGAGACACAGCCTGACAGTGTAGTGGAGGCACTTCCTGACAGAGCAGCAGAGACACAGCCTGACAGTGTGGTGGAGACACAGCCTGACAGTGCAGTCTAGACACGCCATTGACAGTGCAGTAGAGGCAAAGCCTGACAGTGCAGTAGAGACTCTGCCTGACAGTGCAGTAGAGCCATAGCCTGACAGTGTAGTGGTGGCACTGCCTGACAGCACAGTAGAGACACAGCCTGACAGTGCAGTAACCACACTGCCTGACAATATGTTGGAGGCACTGCCTGACAGTGCGGTCGAGACACAGCCAGAAAGTGTGGTGGTGGCACTGCCTGACATTGCAGTAGAGACAGTCCCTGACAGTGCAGTAGATGCACTGCCTGTCAGTGCAGAAGAGACAGTGCCAGACAGTGCAGTAGAGACACAGGCTGACAGAGCAGTAGAGACTCTGCCTGACAGTGCAGTAGAGACACAGCCTGAGAGTGTGGTGGAGGCACTGCCTGACAGTGCAGTAGAGACTTAGGCTGACAGAGCAGTAGAGAAAGCCTGACAGTATGGTGGAGGCACTGCCTGACAGTGCGGTCGAGACACAGCCTGACAGTGCAGTGGAGGCACTCCTGACAGTGCAGTAGAGACACAGCCTGACAGTGCAGTAGCCACACTGTCTGACAATATGTTGAAGGCACTGCCTGACAGTGCGGTCGAGACACAGCCTGACAGTGCAGTGGAGGCACTCCTGACAGTGCAGCAGTGACACAGCCTGACAGTGGAGTAGAGACACAGGCTGACAGTGCAGTGGAGGCACTCCTGACAGTGCAGCAGTGACACAGCCTGACAGTGGAGTAGAGACACAGGCTGACAGAGCAGCAGAGATAGCCTGACAGTATGGTGGTGGCACTGCCTGACAGTGCAGTAGAGACAGTGCCAGACAGTGCAGGAGAGACACAGCCTGACAGTGTGGTGGAGGCACTGCCGGACAGTGCAGTAGAGACACTGCCTGACAGTGCAGTAGAGACACAGCCTGACAGTTTGTTGGAGGCACTTCCTGACAGTGCAGTCGCGACACGCCCTGACAGTGCGGTAGAGGCAAAGCCTGACAGTGCAGTAGAAACACAGCCTGACAGTGCAGCAGAGACAAAGCCTGACAGTGCAGTAGAGACAGAGCCTGACAGTGCAGTAGAGGCACAGCCTGACAGTGCAGTAGAGACACATCCTGACAGTGCAGTGGAGGCACTCCTGACAGTGCGGTGGAGGCACTGCCGGACAGTGCGGTGGAGGCACAGCCAGACAGTGTCATGGAGGAACTGCCTGAAAGTGCAGCAGAGACACTGCCTGACATTGCACTGGAGACACAGCCTTATACTGTGGTGGAGGCAGTGCTTGACAGTGCAGCAGAGACACAGCCTGACAGTGCAGTAGAGACACAGCCTGACAGTGCAGTAGAGACAGAGCCTGACAGTGCAGTAGAGGCACAGCCTGACAGTGTAGTAGAGACACAGCCTGACAGTGCAGTGGAGGCACTCCTGACAGTGCGGTGGAGGCACTGCCGGACAGTGCAGTAGAGACAGTGCCAGACAGTGCAGGAGCGACACAGCCTGACAGTGCTGTAAAGGCACTGCCTGACAGTGCAGTGGAGACACAGCTTGAGAGTGTGGTGGAGGCACTGCCTGACAGTGCAGTAGAGACTTAGGCTGACAGAGCAGTAGAGAAAGCCTGACTGTATGGTGGAGGCACTGCCTGACAGTGCAGTAGAGACACAGCCTGACAGTGCAGTAGTCATACTGCCTGACAATATGTTGGAGGCACTGCCTGACAGTGCGGTCGAGACACAGCCTGACAGTGCAGTGGAGGCACTCCTGACAGTGCAGCAGTGACACAGCCTGACAGTGGAGTGGAGACACAGGCTGACAGAGCAGCAGAGATAGCCTGACAGTATGGTGGTGGCACTGCCTGACAGTGCAGTAGAGACAGTGCCAGACAGTGCAGGAGAGACACAGCCTGACAGTGTGGTGGAGGCACTGCCGGACAGTGCAGTAGAGACACTGCCTGACAGTGCAGTAGAGACACAGCCTGACAGTTTGTTGGAGGCACTTCCTGACAGTGCAGTCGAGACACGCCCTGACAGTGCGGTAGAGGCAAAGCCTGACAGTGCAGTAGAAACACAGCCTGACAGTGCAGCAGAGACACAGCCTGACAGTGCAGTAGAGACACTGCCTGACAGTGCAGTAGAGACAGAGCCTGACAGTGCAGTAGAGGCACAGCCTGACAGTGCAGTAGAGACACAGCCTGACAGTGCAGTGGAGGCACTCCTGACAGTGCGGTGGAGGCACTGCCGGACAGTGCGGTGGAGGCACAGCCAGACAGTGTGGTGGAGGAACTGCCTGAAAGTGCAGTCGAGACACTGCCTGACATTGCACTGGAGACACAGCCTTATACTGTGGTGGAGGCAGTGCTTGACAGTGCAGCAGAGACACAGCCTGACAGTGCAGTAGAGACACTGCCTGACAGTGCAGTAGAGACAGAGCCTGACAGTGCAGTAGAGGCACAGCCTGACAGTGTAGTAGATACACAGCCTGACAGTGCAGTGGAGGCACTCCTGACAGTGCGGTGGAGGCACTGCCGGACAGTGCAGTAGAGACAGTGCCAGACAGTGCAGGAGCGACACAGCCTGACAGTGCAGTAAAGGCACTGCCTGACAGTGCAGTGGAGGCACTCCTGACAGTGCGGTGGAGGCACTGCCGGACAGTGCGGTGGAGGCACAGCCTGACAGTGCGGTGGAGGCACAGCCTGACAGTGCAGTAGAGACACTGCCTGACAGTGCAGTAGAGACACAGCCAGAAAGTGTGGTGGTGGCACTGCCTGACAGTGCAGTAGAGACAGTCCCTGACAGTGCAGTAGAGGCACTGCCTGATAGTGCAGAAGAGACACAGGCTGACAGAGAAGTAGGGACACTGCCTGACAGTGCAGTAGAGACAGTGCCAGACAGTGCAGGAGAGACACAGCCTGACTGTGTGGTGGAGGCACTGCCGGACAGTGCAGTGGAGGCACTGCCTGACAGTACAGTAGAGACACTGCCTGACAGTGCAGCAGAGACACAGCCTGACAGTGCAGTAGAGACTCTGCCTGACAGTACAGTAGTGACACAGCCTGAGAGTGTGGTGGTGGCACTGCATGACAGTGCAGCAGAGACAGTGCCTAACAGTGCAGTAGAGACATCGCCTGACAGGGCATTAGAGACACAGCCTGACAGTTCAGTAGAGACACTGCCTGACAGTGCAGTAGAGACACAGCCTGACAGTGTGGTGGAGGCACTGACTGACAGTGCAGTAGATACACTGCCTGACAGTGGAGAAGAGACACAGCCTGACATTGCACTGGAGACACAGCCTGATTGTGCGGTGGAGGCAGTGCCTGACAGTGCAGCAAAGAGACAGCCTGACAGTGTAGTACAGACACAGCCTGACAGTGCGGTGGAGGCACTGACTGACAGTGCAGTAGAGACACTGCCTGACAGTGCAGAAGAGACACAGCCTGTCTTTGCACTGGAGACACAGCCTGATAGTGTGGTGGAGGCACTGCCAGACAGTGTGGTGGAGGAACTGCCTGACAGTGCAGTAGAGACACAGCCTGACAGTGCAGTAGAGATATATCCTGACAGTGCAGTAGAGACAAAGCCTGACAGTGCGGTGGAGGCACTGCCTGACCGTACAGTAGAGACACTGCCTGACAGTGCAGTAGAGACACAGCCTGACAGTACAGAAGAGGCACAGCCTGACAGTGCAGTAGAGCCACTGCCTGACAGTGCAGTGGAGGTACTGCCTGACTGTGCGGTAGAGGCACTGCCTGACAGTGCAGTAGAAGCACAGCCTGACAGTGCAGTGGAGACACAGCCTGACAGTACAGTAGAAGCACAGCCTGACAGTGCTGTAGAGACACAGCGTGACAGTGCAGTTGAGACACATTTTGACAGTACATTAGAGACACTGCCTGACAGTGCAGTAGATACACAGCATGACAGTACAGTAGAGGCACATCCTGACAGTGCATGGAGGTACTGCCTGACTGTACAGGAGAGGCACTGCCTGACAGTGCAGTGGAGACACAGCTTGACAGTACAGGAGACACACTGCCTGACAGTGCAGTGGAGACACTGCCTGACAGTAAAGTGGAGACAAAGCCTGACAGTGCGGTGGAGGCACTGCCTGACCGTACAGTAGAGACACTGCCTGACAGTGCTGTAGAGACACAGCCTGACAGTACAGTAGAGGCACAGCCTGACAGTGCAGCAGAGCTACTGCCTGACAGTGCAGTGGAGGTACTGCCTGACTGTACAGTAGAGACACTGCCTGACAGTGCAGTAGAGACACAGCTTGACAGTACAGTAGACACACTGCCTGACAGTGCAGTAGAGACACTGCCTGACAGTACAGTAGAAGCACAGCCTGACAGTGCAGTGGAGACACAGCCTGACAGTACAGTAGAGCCACTGCCTGACAGCACAGTAGAGACACTGCGTGACAGTGCAGTGGAGACACTGCCTGACAGTACAGTAGAGACAAAGCCTGACAGTGCGGTGGAGGCACTGCCTGACCGTACAGTAGAGACACAGCATGACAGTACAGTAGAGGCACAGCCTGACAGTGCAGTGGAGGTACTGCCTGACTGTACAGGAGAGGCACTGCCTGACAGTGCAGTAGAGATACAGCTTGTCAGTACAGGAGACACACTGCCTGACAGTGCAGTAGAGACACTGCCTGACAGTACAGTAGAAGCACAGCCTGACAGTGCAGTGGAGACACAGCCTGACAGTGTGGTAGAGGCACTGCCTGACAGTGCTGTAGAGACACAGCGTGACAGTGCAGTCGAGACACAGCCTGACAGTACCTTAGAGACACTGCCTGACAGTGCTGTAGAGACACAGCCTGACAGTTCAGTAGAGACACTTCCTGTCAGCACAGTAGAGACACTGCATGACAGTGCAGTGGAGACACAGCCTGACAGTGTGGTCGAGGCACTGCCTGACAGTGCTGTGGAGACACAGCGTGACAGTGCAGTCGAGACACAGCCTGACAGTACATTAGAGACACTGCCTGATAGTGCTGTAGAGACACAGCCTGACAGTTCAGTAGAGACGCTGCCTGACAGCACAGTAGAGACACTGCCTGACAGTGCAGTAGAGACACAGTCTGACAGAGCAGTAGAGGCAGCCTGACAATATGGTGGAGGCACAGCCTGACAGTGCAGTATAGACACAGCCTGACAGTGTGGTTGAGGCACTGCCTGACAGTGCAGTGGAGACTCTGCCTGACAGTGCAGTAGAGACACAGCCTGACAGTTTGGTGGTGGCACTGCCTGAGAGTGCAGTAGAGACAGTGCCAGACAGTGCAGGAGCGACACAGCCTGACAGTGCAGTAAAGGCACTGCCTGACAGGGTAGTAGAGACACAGCGTGACAGTGCAGTGGAGGCACTGCCTGACAGTGCCGTAGAGACACTGCCTGACAGTGCAGTCGAGACACAGCACGATAGTACAGTAGAGACACTGGCAGCATCTGTGGAAAGAGAAGCAGAGTTAACGTTTCGGGTCAGTGACCCTTCTTCGGAACTGTTCCGAAGAAGGGTCACTGACCCGAAACGTTAACTCTGCTTCTCTTTCCACAGATGCTGCCAGACCTGCTGAGTGATTCCAGCATTTCTTGTTTTTGTTTCAGATTTCCAGCATCCGCAGTATTTTGCTTTTATTACAGTAGAGACACTGTCTGACAGTGCAGGAGAGACACAGCCTGACAGTGCAGTAAAGACACTGCCTGACAGTGTGGTGGAGGCACTGCCTGACAGTGCAGTAGAGACACTGCCTGACAGTGTGGTGGAGGCACTGCCTGACAGTGCAGTGGAGGTACTGCCTGACTGTACAGTAGAGACACTGCCTGAACTGCCGTAGAGACACAGCCTGACGGTACAGGAGACACACTGCCTGACAGTGCAGTAGATACACTGCCTGACAGTACAGTAGAAGCACAGCCTGACAGTGCAGTAGAGACACAGCCTGACAGTGCAGTGGAGGTACTGCCTGACTGTACAGTAGAGACACTGCCTGAACTGCCGTAGAGACACAGCCTGACGGTACAGGAGACACACTGCCTGACACTGCAGTAGATACACTGCCTGACAGTACAGTAGAAGCACAGCCTGACAGTGCTGCAGAGACACTGCCTGACAGCACAGTAGAGACACTGCGTGACAGTGCAGTGGAGACACTGCCTGACAGTAAAGTGGAGACAAAGCCTGACAGTGCGGTGGAGGCACTGCCTGACCGTACAGTAGAGACACTGCCTGACAGTGCTGTAGAGACACAGCCTGACAGTACAGTAGAGGCACAGCCTGACAGTGCAGCAGAGCTACTGCCTGACTGTACAGGAGAGGCACTGCCTGACAGTGCAGTGGAGACACAGCTTGACAGTACAGGAGACACACTGCCTGACAGTGCAGTAGAGACACTGCCTGACAGTACAGTAGATGCACAGCCTGACAGTGCAGTGGAGACACAGCCTGACAGTGTGGTAGAGGCACTGCCTGACAGTGCTGTAGAGACACAGCGTGACAGTGCAGTCGAGACACAGCCTGACAGTACCTTAGAGACACTGCCTGACAGTGCTGTAGAGACACAGCCTGACAGTTCAGTAGAGACACTGCCTGACAGTTCAGTAGAGACACTGCCTGACAGCACAGTAGAGACACTGCGTGACAGTGCAGTGGAGACACTGCCTGACAGTAAAGTGGAGACAAAGCCTGACAGTGCGGTGGAGGCACTGCCTGACCGTACAGTAGAGACACTGCCTGACAGTGCTGTAGAGACACAGCCTGACAGTACAGTAGAGGCACAGCCTGACAGTGCAGCAGAGCTACTGCCTGACAGTGCAGTGGAGGTACTGCCTGACTGTACAGTAGAGACACTGCCTGACAGTGCAGTAGAGACACAGCTTGACAGTACAGTAGACACACTGCCTGACAGTGCAGTAGAGACACTGCCTGACAGTACAGTAGAAGCACAGCCTGACAGTGCAGTGGAGACACAGCCTGACAGTACAGTAGAGCCACTGCCTGACAGCACAGTAGAGACACTGCGTGACAGTGCAGTGGAGACACTGCCTGACAGTACAGTAGAGACAAAGCCTGACAGTGCGGTGGAGGCACTGCCTGACCGTACAGTAGAGACACAGCATGACAGTACAGTAGAGGCACAGCCTGACAGTGCAGTGGAGGTACTGCCTGACTGTACAGGAGAGGCACTGCCTGACAGTGCAGTAGAGATACAGCTTGTCAGTACAGGAGACACACTGCCTGACAGTGCAGTAGAGACACTGCCTGACAGTACAGTAGAAGCACAGCCTGACAGTGCAGTGGAGACACAGCCTGACAGTGTGGTAGAGGCACTGCCTGACAGTGCTGTAGAGACACAGCGTGACAGTGCAGTCGAGACACAGCCTGACAGTACCTTAGAGACACTGCCTGACAGTGCTGTAGAGACACAGCCTGACAGTTCAGTAGAGACACTGCCTGTCAGCACAGTAGAGACACTGCATGACAGTGCAGTGGAGACACAGCCTGACAGTGTGGTCGAGGCACTGCCTGACAGTGCTGTGGAGACACAGCGTGACAGTGCAGTCGAGACACAGCCTGACAGTACATTAGAGACACTGCCTGATAGTGCTGTAGAGACACAGCCTGACAGTTCAGTAGAGACGCTGCCTGACAGCACAGTAGAGACACTGCCTGACAGTGCAGTAGAGACACAGTCTGACAGAGCAGTAGAGGCAGCCTGACAATATGGTGGAGGCACAGCCTGACAGTGCAGTATAGACACAGCCTGACAGTGTGGTTGAGGCACTGCCTGACAGTGCAGTGGAGACTCTGCCTGACAGTGCAGTAGAGACACAGCCTGACAGTTTGGTGGTGGCACTGCCTGAGAGTGCAGTAGAGACAGTGCCAGACAGTGCAGGAGCGACACAGCCTGACAGTGCAGTAAAGGCACTGCCTGACAGGGTAGTAGAGACACAGCGTGACAGTGCAGTGGAGGCACTGCCTGACAGTGCCGTAGAGACACTGCCTGACAGTGCAGTCGAGACACAGCACGATAGTACAGTAGAGACACTGGCAGCATCTGTGGAAAGAGAAGCAGAGTTAACGTTTCGGGTCAGTGACCCTTCTTCGGAACTGTTCCGAAGAAGGGTCACTGACCCGAAACGTTAACTCTGCTTCTCTTTCCAAAGATGCTGCCAGACCTGCTGAGTGATTCCAGCATTTCTTGTTTTTGTTTCAGATTTCCAGCATCCGCAGTATTTTGCTTTTATTACAGTAGAGACACTGTCTGACAGTGCAGGAGAGACACAGCCTGACAGTGCAGTAAAGACACTGCCTGACAGTGTGGTGGAGGCACTGCCTGACAGTGCAGTAGAGACACTGCCTGACAGTGTGCTGGAGGCACTGCCTGACAGTGCAGTGGAGGTACTGCCTGACTGTACAGTAGAGACACTGCCTGAACTGCCGTAGAGACACAGCCTGACGGTACAGGAGACACACTGCCTGACAGTGCAGTAGATACACTGCCTGACAGTACAGTAGAAGCACAGCCTGACAGTGCAGTAGAGACACAGCCTGACAGTGCAGTGGAGGTACTGCCTGACTGTACAGTAGAGACACTGCCTGAACTGCCGTAGAGACACAGCCTGACGGTACAGGAGACACACTGCCTGACAGTGCAGTAGATACACTGCCTGACAGTACAGTAGAAGCACAGCCTGACAGTGCTGCAGAGACACTGCCTGACAGTGCAGTCGAGACACAGCCTGACAGTGCAGTGGAGGTACTGCCTGACTGTACAGTAGAGACACTGCCTGAACTGCCGTAGAGACACAGCCTGACGGTACAGGAGACACACTGCCTGACAGTGCAGTAGAGACACTGTCTGTCAGTGCAGTAGAGACACAGCCTGACAATGCAGTAGAGGCACTGCCTGACAGTGGAGTAGAGACAGTGCCAGACAGTGCAGGAGAGACACAGCCTGACAGTGCAGTAGAGACACTGCCTGACAGTGTGGTGGAGGCACTGCCTGACAGTGCAATAGAGACACAGCCTGACTGAGCAGTAGAGACAGCCTGACGGTTTGGTGGAGGCACTGCCTGACAGTGCAATAGAGACACTGCCTGACAGTGCAGTAGAGACACAGCCTGACATTGCAGTAGAGACACTGCCTGACAGTGCAGTAGAGACACTGCCTGACAGTGCAGTTGAGACACAGCCTGACAATGTGGTGGAGGCACTGCCAGACAGTGCAGTAGGGACAGAGCCTGATAGTGCGGCAAGACACTGCCTGACAGTGCAGTATAGACACAGCCTGACAGTGTGGTTGAGGCACTGCCTGACAGTGCAGTGGAGACACAGCATGATATTGCAGTGGAGACAAAGCCTGATAGTGTGGTCCAGGCACTGCCTGACAGTGCAGTATAGACACAGCCTGACAGTGTGGTTGAGGCACTGCCTGACAGTGCAGTGGAGACACAGCATGACATTGCAGTGGAGACAAAGCCTGATAGTGTGGTCCAGGCACTGCCTGACAGTGCAGTAGAGACACAGCCTGACACTGTGGTGGTGGCACTGCCTGAGAGTGCAGTAGGTCCGTCCCTGACAGTGCAGTAGAGACAGTGCCAGACAGTGCAATAGAGACACAGCTTGACCGTGTGGTGGAGGCACTGCCTGACAGTGCAGTAGAGACACAGCCTGACATTGCAGTGGAGACACAGCCTGACAGTGCAGTAGAGACACAGCCTGACAGTACAGGAGAGACAAAGCCTGACAGTGCAGTAGAGAGACAGCCTGACAGTGAGGTCCAGACAAAGCCTGACAGTGCGCTGGAGCCACTGCCTGACAGTGCGGTAGAGGTACAGCCTGACAGTGTGGTGGAGGCCCAGCCTGACAGTGCAGTAGAGACACAGCCTGACATTGCAGTGGAGACACAGCCTGACAGTGCAGTAGAGACACAGCCTGACAGTACAGGAGAGACAAAGCCTGACAGTGCAGTAGAGAGACAGCCTGACAGTGAGGTCCAGACAAAGCCTGACAGTGCGCTGGAGCCACTGCCTAACAGTGCAGGAGAGACACAGCCTGACAGTGCAGTAGAGACACAGCCTGACATTGCAGTGGTGACACAGCCTGACAGTACCTTAGAGACACTGCCTGACAGTGCTGTAGAGACACAGCCTGACAGTTCAGTAGAGACACTGCCTGACAGTTCAGTAGAGACACTGCCTGACAGCACAGTAGAGACACTGCGTGACAGTGCAGTGGAGACACTGCCTGACAGTAAAGTGGAGACAAAGCCTGACAGTGCGGTGGAGGCACTGCCTGACCGTACAGTAGAGACACTGCCTGACAGTGCTGTAGAGACACAGCCTGACAGTACAGTAGAGGCACAGCCTGACAGTGCAGCAGAGCTACTGCCTGACAGTGCAGTGGAGGTACTGCCTGACTGTACAGTAGAGACACTGCCTGACAGTGCAGTAGAGACACAGCTTGACAGTACAGTAGACACACTGCCTGACAGTGCAGTAGAGACACTGCCTGACAGTACAGTAGAAGCACAGCCTGACAGTGCAGTGGAGACACAGCCTGACAGTACAGTAGAGCCACTGCCTGACAGCACAGTAGAGACACTGCGTGACAGTGCAGTTGAGACACAGCCTGACAATGTGGTGGAGGCACTGCCTGATAGTGCAGTAGGGACAGAGCCTGATAGTGCGGCAAGACACTGCCTGACAGTGCAGTATAGACACAGCCTGACAGTGTGGTTGAGGCACTGCCTGACAGTGCAGTGGAGACACAGCATGATATTGCAGTGGAGACAAAGCCTGATAGTGTGGTCCAGGCACTGCCTGACAGTGCAGTATAGACACAGCCTGACAGTGTGGTTGAGGCACTGCCTGACAGTGCAGTGGAGACACAGCATGACATTGCAGTGGAGACAAAGCCTGATAGTGTGGTCCAGGCACTGCCTGACAGTGCAGTAGAGACACAGCCTGACACTGTGGTGGTGGCACTGCCTGAGAGTGCAGTAGGTCCGTCCCTGACAGTGCAGTAGAGACAGTGCCAGACAGTGCAATAGAGACACAGCTTGACCGTGTGGTGGAGGCACTGCCTGACAGTCCGGTAGAGGTACAGCCTGACAGTGTGGTGGAGGCCCAGCCTGACAGTGCAGTAGAGACACAGCCTGACATTGCAGTGGAGACACAGCCTGACAGTGCAGTAGAGACACAGCCTGACAGTACAGGAGAGACAAAGCCTGACAGTGCAGTAGAGAGACAGCCTGACAGTGAGGTCCAGACAAAGCCTGACAGTGCGCTGGAGCCACTGCCTAACAGTGCAGGAGAGACACAGCCTGACAGTGCAGTAGAGACACAGCCTGACATTGCAGTGGTGACACAGCCTGACAGTACCTTAGAGACACTGCCTGACAGTGCTGTAGAGACACAGCCTGACAGTTCAGTAGAGACACTGCCTGACAGTTCAGTAGAGACACTGCCTGACAGCACAGTAGAGACACTGCGTGACAGTGCAGTGGAGACACTGCCTGACAGTAAAGTGGAGACAAAGCCTGACAGTGCGGTGGAGGCACTGCCTGACCGTACAGTAGAGACACTGCCTGACAGTGCTGTAGAGACACAGCCTGACAGTACAGTAGAGGCACAGCCTGACAGTGCAGCAGAGCTACTGCCTGACAGTGCAGTGGAGGTACTGCCTGACTGTACAGTAGAGACACTGCCTGACAGTGCAGTAGAGACACAGCTTGACAGTACAGTAGACACACTGCCTGACAGTGCAGTAGAGACACTGCCTGACAGTACAGTAGAAGCACAGCCTGACAGTGCAGTGGAGACACAGCCTGACAGTACAGTAGAGCCACTGCCTGACAGCACAGTAGAGACACTGCGTGACAGTGCAGTGGAGACACTGCCTGACAGTACAGTAGAGACAAAGCCTGACAGTGCGGTGGAGGCACTGCCTGACCGTACAGTAGAGACACAGCATGACAGTACAGTCGAGGCACAGCCTGACAGTGCAGTGGAGGTACTGCCTGACTGTACAGGAGAGGCACTGCCTGACAGTGCAGTAGAGACACAGCTTGACAGTACAGGAGACACACTGCCTGACAGTGCAGTAGAGACACTGCCTGACAGTACAGTAGAAGCACAGCCTGACAGTGCAGTGGAGACACAGCCTGACAGTGTGGTAGAGGCACTGCCTGACAGTGCTGTAGAGACACAGCGTGACAGTGCAGTCGAGACACAGCCTGACAGTACCTTAGAGACACTGCCTGACAGTGCTGTAGAGACACAGCCTGACAGTTCAGTAGAGACACTGCCTGTCAGCACAGTAGAGACACTGCATGACAGTGCAGTGGAGACACAGCCTGACAGTGTGGTCGAGGCACTGCCTGACAGTGCTGTGCAGACACAGCGTGACAGTGCAGTCGAGACACAGCCTGACAGTACATTAGAGACACTGCCTGATAGTGCTGTAGAGACACAGCCTGACAGTTCAGTAGAGACGCTGCCTGACAGCACAGTAGAGACACTGCCTGACAGTGCAGTAGAGACACAGTCTGACAGAGCAGTAGAGGCAGCCTGACAATATGGTGGAGGCACAGCCTGACAGTGCAGTATAGACACAGCCTGACAGTGCAGTAGAGACACAGCCTGACAGTTTGGTGGTGGCACTGCCTGAGAGTGCAGTAGAGACAGTGCCAGACAGTGCAGGAGCGACACAGCCTGACAGTGCAGTAAAGGCACTGCCTGACAGGGTAGTAGAGACACAGCGTGACAGTGCAGTGGAGGCACTGCCTGACAGTGCCGTAGAGACACTGCCTGACAGTGCAGTCGAGACACAGCACGATAGTACAGTAGAGACACTGGCAGCATCTGTGGAAAGAGAAGCAGAGTTAACGTTTCGGGTCAGTGACCCTTCTTCGGAACTGTTCCGAAGAAGGGTCACTGACCCGAAACGTTAACTCTGCTTCTCTTTCCAAAGATGCTGCCAGACCTGCTGAGTGATTCCAGCATTTCTTGTTTTTGTTTCAGATTTCCAGCATCCGCAGTATTTTGCTTTTATTACAGTAGAGACACTGTCTGACAGTGCAGTACAGACACTGCCAGACAGTGCAGGAGAGACACAGCCTGACAGTGCAGTAAAGACACTGCCTGACAGTGTGGTGGAGGCACTGCCTGACAGTGCAGTAGAGACACTGCCTGACAGTGTGGTGGAGGCACTGCCTGACAGTGCAGTGGAGGTACTGCCTGACTGTACAGTAGAGACACTGCCTGAACTGCCGTAGAGACACAGCCTGACGGTACAGGAGACACACTGCCTGACAGTGCAGTAGATACACTGCCTGACAGTACAGTAGAAGCACAGCCTGACAGTGCAGTAGAGACACAGCCTGACAGTGCAGTGGAGGTACTGCCTGACTGTACAGTAGAGACACTGCCTGAACTGCCGTAGAGACACAGCCTGACGGTACAGGAGACACACTGCCTGACAGTGCAGTAGATACACTGCCTGACAGTACAGTAGAAGCACAGCCTGACAGTGCTGCAGAGACACTGCCTGACAGTGCAGTCGAGACACAGCATGACAGTACAGTAGAGACACTGTCTGTCAGTGCAGTAGAGACACAGCCTGACAATGCAGTAGAGGCACTGCCTGACAGTGGAGTAGAGACAGTGCCAGACAGTGCAGGAGAGACACAGCCTGACAGTGCAGTAGAGACACTGCCTGACAGTGTGGTGGAGGCACTGCCTGACAGTGCAATAGAGACACTGCCTGACAGTGCAGTAGAGACACAGCCTGACATTGCAGTAGAGACACTGCCTGACAGTGCAGTAGAGACACTGCCTGACAGTACAGTTGAGACACAGCCTGACAGTGTGGTTGAGGCACTGCCTGACAGTGCAGTGGAGACACAGCATGATATTGCAGTGGAGACAAAGCCTGATAGTGTGGTCCAGGCACTGCCTGACAGTGCAGTAGAGACACAGCCTGACAGTGTGGTGGTGGCACTGCCTGAGAGTGCAGTAGGTCCGTCCCTGACAGTGCAGTAGAGACAGTGCCAGACAGTGCAATAGAGACACAGCTTGACCGTGTGGTGGAGGCACTGCCTGACAGTGCGGTAGAGGTACAGCCTGACAGTGTGGTGGAGGCCCAGCCTGACAGTGCAGTAGAGACACAGCCTGACATTGCAGTGGAGACACAGCCTGACAGTGCAGTAGAGACACAGCCTGACAGTACAGGAGAGACAAAGCCTGACAGTGCAGTAGAGAGACAGCCTGACAGTGAGGTCCAGACAAAGCCTGACAGTGCGCTGGAGCCACTGCCTAACAGTGCAGGAGAGACACAGCCTGACAGTGCAGTAGAGACACAGCCTGACATTGCAGTGGTGACACAGCCTGACAGTGCAGTGGTGACACATCTGACAGTTCAGTCGAGACACTGCCTGACAGGAGAGACACTGCCTGACAGTACGGTAGAGACACAGCCTGACAATGTGGTGGAGGCACTGTCTGACAGGGAGTTAGAGACAGAGCTTGACAGTGCAGTCGAGACACAGCCTGTCAGTGCAGTAGATACACTGCCTGTCAGTACAGTAGAAGCACAGCCTGACAGTGCTGCAGAGACACTGCCTGACAGTGCAGTCGAGACACAGCATGACAGTACAGTAGAGACACTGTCTGTCAGTGCAGTAGAGACACAGCCTGACAATGCAGTAGAGGCACTGCCTGACAGTGGAGTAGAGACAGTGCCAGACAGTGCAGGAGAGACACAGCCTGACAGTGCAGTAGAGACACTGCCTGACAGTGTGGTGGAGGCACTGCCTGACAGTGCAATAGAGACACTGCCTGACAGTGCAGTAGAGACACAGCCTGACATTGCAGTAGAGACACTGCCTGACAGTGCAGTAGAGACACTGCCTGACAGTGCAGTTGAGACACAGCCTGACAGTGTGGTTGAGGCACTGCCTGACAGTGCAGTGGAGACACAGCATGATATTGCAGTGGAGACAAAGCCTGATAGTGTGGTCCAGGCACTGCCTGACAGTGCAGTAGAGACACAGCCTGACAGTGTGGTGGTGGCACTGCCTGAGAGTGCAGTAGGTCCGTCCCTGACAGTGCAGTAGAGACAGTGCCAGACAGTGCAATAGAGACACAGCTTGACCGTGTGGTGGAGGCACTGCCTGACAGTGCGGTAGAGGTACAGCCTGACAGTGTGGTGGAGGCCCAGCCTGACAGTGCAGTAGAGACACAGCCTGACATTGCAGTGGAGACACAGCCTGACAGTGCAGTAGAGACACAGCCTGACAGTACAGGAGAGACAAAGCCTGACAGTGCAGTAGAGAGACAGCCTGACAGTGAGGTCCAGACAAAGCCTGACAGTGCGCTGGAGCCACTGCCTAACAGTGCAGGAGAGACACAGCCTGACAGTGCAGTAGAGACACAGCCTGACATTGCAGTGGTGACACAGCCTGACAGTGCAGTGGTGACACATCTGACAGTTCAGTCGAGACACTGCCTGACAGGAGAGACACTGCCTGACAGTACGGTAGAGACACAGCCTGACAATGTGGTGGAGGCACTGTCTGACAGGGAGTTAGAGACAGAGCTTGACAGTGCAGTCGAGACACAGCCTGTCAGTGCAGTAGAGACACAGGCTGACAGAGCAGTAGAGACAGTCCCTGACAGTGCAGTAGAGACACTGCCTGACAGTGCAGCAAAGACACAGCCTGACATTGCACTGGAGACACTGCCTGACAGTGCAGTGGAGGCACAGCCTGCAAGTGCAGTAGAGACAAAGCCTGACAGTGCAGTAGAGACACTGCCTGACAGTGCGGTGGAGGCACTGACTGACAGTGCAGTAGATACACTGCCTGACAGTGGAGAAGAGACACAGCCTGACATTGCACTGGAGACACAGCCTGATAGTGCGGTGGAAGCACTGACTGACAGTGCAGTAGATACACTGCCTGACAGTGGAGAAGAGACACAGCCTGACATTGCACTGGAGACACAGCCTGATAGTACGGTGGAGGCAGTGCCTGACAGTGCAGCAAAGAGACAGCCTGACAGTGTAGTAGAGACACAGCCTGACAGTGCGGTGGAGGCACTGGCTGACAGTGCAGTAGAGACACTGCCTGACAGTGCAGAAGAGACACAGCCTGTCTTTGCACTGGAGACACAGCCTGATAGTGTGGTGGAGGCACTGCCAGACAGTGTGGTGGAGGAACTGCCTGACAGTGCAGTAGAGACACTGCCTGACAGTGCAGAAGATACAGAGCCTGACATTGCACTGGAGACACAGCCTGATAGTGCGTGGAGGCAGTGCCTGACAGTGCAGCAAAGAGAAAGCCTGACAGTGCAGTAGAGACACTGCCTGACAGTGTGGTGGAGGCACAGCCTGTAAGTGCAGTAGAGACACTGCCTGACAGTGCAGTAGAGACAGAGCATGACAGTGCAGTAGAGGCACAGCCTGACAGTGCAGTAGAGACAGAGCCTGACAGTGCAGTAGAGGCACTGCCTGACAGTGCAGTAGAGACACAGCCTGACAGTGCAGTAGAGACATATCCTGACAGTGCAGTAGAGACAAAGCCTGACAGTGCGGTGGAGGCACTGCCTGACCGTACAGTAGAGACACTGCCTGACAGTGCAGTCGAGACACAGCCTGACAGTACAGTAGAGGCACAGCCTGACAGTGCAGTAGAGCCACTGCCTGACAGTGCAGTGGAGGTACTGCCTGAGTGTGCGGTAGAGGCACTGCCTGACAGTGCAGTAGAAGCACAGCCTGACAGTGCAGTGGAGACACAGCCTGACAGTACAGTAGAAGCACAGCCTGACAGTGCTGTGGAGACACAGCGTGACAGTGCAGTCGAGACACATCCTGACAGTACATTAGAGACACTGCCTGACAGTGCTGTAGAGACACAGCCTGACAGTTCAGTAGAGACACTGCCTGACAGTTCAGTAGAGACACTGCCTGACAGCACAGTAGAGACACTGCGTGACAGTGCAGTGGAGGCACTGCCTGACTGTGCGGTGGAGGCACTGCCTGACCGTACAGTAGAGACACTGCCTGACAGTGCAGCAGAGACACAGCCTGACAGTACAGTAGAGGCACAGCCTGACAGTGCAGCAGAGCTACTGCCTGACAGTGCAGTGGAGGTACTGCCTGACTGTACAGTAGAGACACTGCCTGACAGTGCAGTAGAGCCACTGCTTGACAGCACAGTAGAGACACTGCGTGACAGTGCAGTGGAGACACTGCCTGACAGTACAGTAGAGACAAAGCCTGACAGTGCGGTGGAGGCACTGCATGACCGTACAGTAGAGACACTGCCTGACAGTGCAGTGGAGGTACTGCCTGACTGTACAGGAGAGACACTGCCTGACAGTGCAGTAGAGACACAGCTTGACAGTACAGGAGACACACTGCCTGACAGTGCAGTAGAGCCACTGCCTGACAGGACAGTAGAAGCACAGCCTGACAGTGCAGTGGAGACACAGCCTGACAGTGTGGTAGAGGCACTGCCTGACAGTGCTGTAGAGACACAGCGTGACAGTTCAGTAGAGACACTGCCTGTCAGCACAGTAGAGACACTGCATGACAGTGCAGTGGAGACACAGCCTGACAGTGTGGTAGAGGCACTGCCTGACAGTGCTGTAGAGACACAGCCTGACAGTTCAGTAGAGACACTGCCTGTCAGCACAGTAGAAGCACAGCCTGACAGTGCAGTGGAGACACAGCTTGACAGTACAGGAGACACACTGCCTGACAGTGCAGTAGAGACACTGCCTGACAGGACAGTAGAAGCACAGCCTGACAGTGCAGTGGAGACACAGCCTGACAGTGTGGTAGAGGCACTGCCTGACAGTGCTGTAGAGACACAGCGTGACAGTTCAGTAGAGACACTGCCTGTCAGCACAGTAGAGACACTGCATGACAGTGCAGTGGAGACACAGCCTGACAGTGTGGTAGAGGCACTGCCTGACAGTGCTGTAGAGACACAGCCTGACAGTTCAGTAGAGACACTGCCTGTCAGCACAGTAGAGACACTGCATGACAGTGCAGTGGAGACACAGCCTGACAGTGTGGTAGAGGCACTGCCTGACAGTGCTGTGGAGACACAGCGTGACTGTGCAGTCGAGACACAGCCTGACAGTACATTAGAGACACAGCCTGACAGTTCAGTAGAGACACTGCCTGTCAGCACAGTAGAGACACTGCATGACAGTGCAGTGGAGGCACAGCCTGACAGTGTGGTAGAGGCACTGCCTGACAGCGCTGTGGAGACACAGCCTGACAGTGCAGTAGAGACTCTGCCTGACAGTACAGTAGTGACACAGCCTGAGAGTGTGGTGGTGGCACTGCATGACAGTGCAGCAGAGACAGTGCCTAACAGTGCAGTAGAGACATCGCCTGACAGGGCATTAGAGACACAGCCTGACAGTTCAGTAGAGACACTGCCTGACAGTACAGTAGAGACACAGCCTGACAGTGCAGTTGAGACACAGCCTGAAAGTGTGGTGGAGGCACTGCCAGACAGTGCAGTAGAGGCACAGCCTGACAGTGCAGTAGAGACACAGCCTGACAGTGTGGTGGAGGCACTGCCTGACCGTACAGTAGAGACACTGCCTGACAGTGCAGTAGAGACACAGCCTGACAGTACAGTAGAGGCACAGCCTGACAGTGTGGTGGAGGCACAGCCTGTAAGTGCAGTAGAGACACTGCCTGACAGTGCAGTAGAGACAGAGCATGACAGTGCAGTAGAGGCACAGCCTGACAGTGCAGTAGAGACAGAGCCTGACTGTGCAGTAGAGGCACTGCCTGACAGTGCAGTAGAGACACAGCCTGACAGTGCAGTAGAGACATATCCTGACAGTGCAGTAGAGACAAAGCCTGACAGTGCGGTGGAGGCACTGCCTGACCGTACAGTAGAGACACTGCCTGACAGTGCAGTAGAGACACAGCCTGACAGTACAGTAGAGGCACAGCCTGACAGTGCAGTAGAGCCACTGCCTGACAGTGCAGTGGAGGTACTGCCAGACTGTGCGGTAGAGGCACTGCCTGACAGTGCAGTAGAAGCACAGCCTCACAGTGCAGTGGAGACACAGCCTGACAGTGTGGTAGAGGCACTGCCTGACAGTGCTGTAGAGACACAGCGTGACAGTGCAGTCGAGACACAACCTGACAGTACCTTAGAGACACTGCCTGACAGTTCAGTAGAGACACTGCCTGACAGCACAGTAGAGACACTGTGTGACAGTGCAGTGGAGACACTGCCTGACAGTAAAGTAGAGACAAAGCCTGACAGTGCGGTGGAGGCACTGCCTGACCATACAGCAGAGACACTGCCTGACAGTGCTGTAGAGACACAGCCTGACAGGACAGTAGAGGCACAGCCTGCCAGTGCAGTAGAGCTACTGCCTGACAGTGCAGTGGAGGTACTGCCTGACTGTACAGTAGAGACACTGCCTGACAGTGCAGTAGAGACACAGCTTGACAGTACAGTAGACACACTGCCTGACAGTGTGGTAGAGGCACTGCCAGACAGCGCTGTGGAGACACAGCCTGACAGTGCAGTAGAGACTCTGCCTGACAGTACAGTAGTGACACAGCCTGAGAGTGTGGTGGTGGCACTGCATGACAGTGCAGCAGAGACAGTGCCTAACAGTGCAGTAGAGACATCGCCTGACAGGGCATTAGAGACACAGCCTGGCAGTTCAGTAGAGACACTGCCTGACAGTACAGTAGAGACACAGCCTGACAGTGCAGTAGAGACACAGCCTGAAAGTGTGGTGGAGGCACTGCCAGACAGTGCAGTAGAGGCACAGCCTGACAGTGCAGTAGAGACACAGCCTGACAGTGTGGTGGAGGCACTGACTGACAGTGCAGTAGATACACTGCCTGACGGTGGAGAAGAGACACAGCCTGACATTGCACTGGAGACACAGCCTGATAGTGCGGTGGAGGCAGTGCCTGACAGTGCAGCAAAGAGACAGCCTGACAGTGTAGTAGAGACACAGCCTGACAGTGCAGAAGAGACACAGCCTGTCTTTTCACTGGAGACACAGCCTGATAGTGTGGTGGAGGCACTGCCAGACAGTGTGGTGGAGGAACTGCCTGACAGTGCAGTAGAGACACTGCCTGACAGTGCAGAAGATACACAGCCTGACATTGCACTGGAGACACAGCCTGATAGTGCATGGAGGCAGTGCCTGACAGTGCAGCAAAGAGAAAGCCTGACAGTGCAGTAGAGACACTGCCTGACAGTGTGGTGGAGGCACAGCCTGTAAGTGCAGTAGAGACACTGCCTGACAGTGCAGTAGAGACAGAGCATGACAGTGCAGTAGAGGCACAGCCTGACAGTGCAGTAGAGACATATCCTGACAGTGCAGTAGAGACAAAGCCTGACAGTGCGGTGGAGGCACTGCCTGACCGTACAGTAGAGACACTGCCTGACAGTGCAGTAGAGACACAGCCTGACAGTACAGTAGAGGCACAGCCTGACAGTGTGGTGGAGGCACAGCCTGTAAGTGCAGTAGAGACACTGCCTGACAGTGCAGTAGAGACAGAGCATGACAGTGCAGTAGAGGCACAGCCTGACAGTGCAGTAGAGACAGAGCCTGACAGTGCAGTAGAGGCACTGCCTGACAGTGCAGTAGAGACACAGCCTGACAGTGCAGTAGAGACATATCCTGACAGTGCAGTAGGGACAAAGCCTGACAGTGCGGTGGAGGCACTGCCTGACCGTACAGTAGAGACACTGCCTGACAGTGCAGTAGAGCCACTGCCTGACAGTGCAGTGGAGGTACTGCCTGACTGTGCGGTAGAGGCACTGCCTGACAGTGCAGTAGAAGCACAGCCTCACAGTGCAGTGGAGACACAGCCTGACAGTGTGGTAGAGGCACTGCCTGACAGTGCTGTAGAGACACAGCGTGACAGTGCAGTCGAGACACAGCCTGACAGTACCTTAGAGACACAGCCTGACAGTTCAGTAGAGACACTGCCTGACAGCACAGTAGAGACACTGTGTGACAGTGCAGTGGAGACACTGCCTGACAGTAAAGTAGAGACAAAGCCTGACAGTGCGGTGGAGGCACTGCCTGACCGTACAGCAGAGACACTGCCTGACAGTGCTGTAGAGACACAGCCTGACAGTACAGTAGAGGCACAGCCTGACAGTGCAGTAGAGCTACTGCCTGACAGTGCAGTGGAGGTACTGCCTGACTGTACAGTAGAGACACTGCCTGAAAGTGCAGTAGAGACACAGCTTGACAGTACAGTAGACACACTGCCTGACAGTGCAGTAGAGACACTGCCTGACAGGACAGTAGAAGCACAGCCTGACAGTGCAGTGGAGACACAGCCTGACAGTGTGGTAGAGGCACTGCCTGACAGTGCTGTAGAGACACAGCGTGACAGTTCAGTAGAGACACTGCCTGTCAGCACAGTAGAGACACTGCATGACAGTGCAGTGGAGACACAGCCTGACAGTGTGGTAGAGGCACTGCCTGACAGTGCTGTAGAGACACAGCCTGACAGTTCAGTAGAGACACTGCCTGTCAGCACAGTAGATGCACAGCCTGACAGTGCAGTGGAGACACAGCTTGACAGTACAGGAGACACACTGCCTGACAGTGCAGTAGAGACACTGCCTGACAGGACAGTAGAAGCACAGCCTGACAGTGCAGTGGAGACACAGCCTGACAGTGTGGTAGAGGCACTGCCTGACAGTGCTGTAGAGACACAGCGTGACAGTTCAGTAGAGACACTGCCTGTCAGCACAGTAGAGACACTGCATGACAGTGCAGTGGAGACACAGCCTGACAGTGTGGGAGAGGCACTGCCTGACAGTGCTGTAGAGACACAGCCTGACAGTTCAGTAGAGACACTGCCTGTCAGCACAGTAGAGACACTGCATGACAGTGCAGTGGAGACACAGCCTGACAGTGTGGTAGAGGCACTGCCTGACAGTGCTGTGGAGACACAGCGTGACAGTGCAGTCGAGACACAGCCTGACAGTACATTAGAGACACAGCCTGACAGTTCAGTAGAGACACTGCCTGTCAGCACAGTAGAGACACTGCATGACAGTGCAGTGGAGACACAGCCTGACAGTGTGGTAGAGGCACTGCCTGACAGCGCTGTGGAGACACAGCCTGACAGTGCAGTAGAGACTCTGCCTGACAGTACAGTAGTGACACAGCCTGAGAGTGTGGTGGTGGCACTGCATGACAGTGCAGCAGAGACAGTGCCTAACAGTGCAGTAGAGACATCGCCTGACAGGGCATTAGAGACACAGCCTGACAGTTCAGTAGAGACACTGCCTGACAGTACAGTAGAGACACAGCCTGACAGTGCAGTAGAGACACAGCCTGAAAGTGTGGTGGAGGCACTGCCAGACAGTGCAGTAGATACACTGCCTGACAGTGGAGAAGAAACACAGCCTGACATTGCACTGGAGACACAGCTTGATAGTGCGGTGGAGGCAGTGCCTGACAGTGCAGCAAAGAGACAGCCTGACAGTGTAGTAGAGACACAGCCTGACAGTGCGGTGGAGGCACTGACTGACAGTGCAGAAGAGACACAGCCTGTCTTTGCACTGGAGACACAGCCTGATAGTGTGGTGGAGGCACTGCCAGACAGTGTGGTGGAGGAACTGCCTGACAGTGCAGTAGTGACACTGCCTGACAGTGCAGAAGATACACAGCCTGACATTGCACTGGAGACACAGCCTGATAGTGCGTGGAGGCAGTGCCTGACAGTGCAGCAAAGAGAAAGCCTGACAGTGCAGTAGAGACACTGCCTGACAGTACAGTAGAGGCACAGCCTGACAGTGTGGTGGAGGCACAGCCTGTAAGTGCAGTAGAGACACTGCCTGACAGTGCAGTAGAGACAGAGCATGACAGTGCAGTAGAGGCACAGCCTGACAGTGCAGTAGAGACAGAGCCTGACAGTGCAGTAGAGGCACTGCCTGACAGTGCAGTAGAGACACAGCCTGACAGTGCAGTAGAGACATATCCTGACAGTGCAGTAGGGACAAAGCCTGACAGTGCGGTGGAGGCACTGCCTGACCGTACAGTAGAGACACTGCCTGACAGTGCAGTAGAGCCACTGCCTGACAGTGCAGTGGAGGTACTGCCTGACTGTGCGGTAGAGGCACTGCCTGACAGTGCAGTAGAAGCACAGCCTCACAGTGCAGTGGAGACACAGCCTGACAGTGTGGTAGAGGCACTGCCTGACAGTGCTGTAGAGACACAGCGTGACAGTGCAGTCGAGACACAGCCTGACAGTACCTTAGAGACACAGCCTGACAGTTCAGTAGAGACACTGCCTGACAGCACAGTAGAGACACTGTGTGACAGTGCAGTGGAGACACTGCCTGACAGTAAAGTAGAGACAAAGCCTGACAGTGCGGTGGAGGCACTGCCTGACCGTACAGCAGAGACACTGCCTGACAGTGCTGTAGAGACACAGCCTGCCAGTGCAGTAGAGCTACTGCCTGACAGTGCAGTGGAGGTACTGCCTGACTGTACAGTAGAGACACTGCCTGACAGTGCAGTAGAGACACAGCTTGACAGTACAGTAGACACACTGCCTGACAGTGTGGTAGAGGCACTGCCAGACAGCGCTGTGGAGACACAGCCTGACAGTGCAGTAGAGACTCTGCCTGACAGTACAGTAGTGACACAGCCTGAGAGTGTGGTGGTGGCACTGCATGACAGTGCAGCAGAGACAGTGCCTAACAGTGCAGTAGAGACATCGCCTGACAGGGCATTAGAGACACAGCCTGGCAGTTCAGTAGAGACACTGCCTGACAGTACAGTAGAGACACAGCCTGACAGTGCAGTAGAGACACAGCCTGAAAGTGTGGTGGAGGCACTGCCAGACAGTGCAGTAGAGGCACAGCCTGACAGTGCAGTAGAGACACAGCCTGACAGTGTGGTGGAGGCACTGACTGACAGTGCAGTAGATACACTGCCTGACGGTGGAGAAGAGACACAGCCTGACATTGCACTGGAGACACAGCCTGATAGTGCGGTGGAGGCAGTGCCTGACAGTGCAGCAAAGAGACAGCCTGACAGTGTAGTAGAGACACAGCCTGACAGTGCAGAAGAGACACAGCCTGTCTTTTCACTGGAGACACAGCCTGATAGTGTGGTGGAGGCACTGCCAGACAGTGTGGTGGAGGAACTGCCTGACAGTGCAGTAGAGACACTGCCTGACAGTGCAGAAGATACACAGCCTGACATTGCACTGGAGACACAGCCTGATAGTGCATGGAGGCAGTGCCTGACAGTGCAGCAAAGAGAAAGCCTGACAGTGCAGTAGAGACACTGCCTGACAGTGTGGTGGAGGCACAGCCTGTAAGTGCAGTAGAGACACTGCCTGACAGTGCAGTAGAGACAGAGCATGACAGTGCAGTAGAGGCACAGCCTGACAGTGCAGTAGAGACATATCCTGACAGTGCAGTAGAGACAAAGCCTGACAGTGCGGTGGAGGCACTGCCTGACCGTACAGTAGAGACACTGCCTGACAGTGCAGTAGAGACACAGCCTGACAGTACAGTAGAGGCACAGCCTGACAGTGTGGTGGAGGCACAGCCTGTAAGTGCAGTAGAGACACTGCCTGACAGTGCAGTAGAGACAGAGCATGACAGTGCAGTAGAGGCACAGCCTGACAGTGCAGTAGAGACAGAGCCTGACAGTGCAGTAGAGGCACTGCCTGACAGTGCAGTAGAGACACAGCCTGACAGTGCAGTAGAGACATATCCTGACAGTGCAGTAGGGACAAAGCCTGACAGTGCGGTGGAGGCACTGCCTGACCGTACAGTAGAGACACTGCCTGACAGTGCAGTAGAGCCACTGCCTGACAGTGCAGTGGAGGTACTGCCTGACTGTGCGGTAGAGGCACTGCCTGACAGTGCAGTAGAAGCACAGCCTCACAGTGCAGTGGAGACACAGCCTGACAGTGTGGTAGAGGCACTGCCTGACAGTGCTGTAGAGACACAGCGTGACAGTGCAGTCGAGACACAGCCTGACAGTACCTTAGAGACACAGCCTGACAGTTCAGTAGAGACACTGCCTGACAGCACAGTAGAGACACTGTGTGACAGTGCAGTGGAGACACTGCCTGACAGTAAAGTAGAGACAAAGCCTGACAGTGCGGTGGAGGCACTGCCTGACCGTACAGCAGAGACACTGCCTGACAGTGCTGTAGAGACACAGCCTGACAGTACAGTAGAGGCACAGCCTGACAGTGCAGTAGAGCTACTGCCTGACAGTGCAGTGGAGGTACTGCCTGACTGTACAGTAGAGACACTGCCTGAAAGTGCAGTAGAGACACAGCTTGACAGTACAGTAGACACA
The DNA here is from genome assembly GCF_036365525.1 of Heterodontus francisci. Classification (NCBI taxonomy): domain Eukaryota; kingdom Metazoa; phylum Chordata; class Chondrichthyes; order Heterodontiformes; family Heterodontidae; genus Heterodontus; species Heterodontus francisci. The sequence goes on from NC_090403.1 coordinate 14,344,784, forward strand.
CTGCCTGACAGTGCAGTAGAGACACTGCCTGACAGGACAGTAGAAGCACAGCCTGACAGTGCAGTGGAGACACAGCCTGACAGTGTGGTAGAGGCACTGCCTGACAGTGCTGTAGAGACACAGCGTGACAGTTCAGTAGAGACACTGCCTGTCAGCACAGTAGAGACACTGCATGACAGTGCAGTGGAGACACAGCCTGACAGTGTGGTAGAGGCACTGCCTGACAGTGCTGTAGAGACACAGCCTGACAGTTCAGTAGAGACACTGCCTGTCAGCACAGTAGATGCACAGCCTGACAGTGCAGTGGAGACACAGCTTGACAGTACAGGAGACACACTGCCTGACAGTGCAGTAGAGACACTGCCTGACAGGACAGTAGAAGCACAGCCTGACAGTGCAGTGGAGACACAGCCTGACAGTGTGGTAGAGGCACTGCCTGACAGTGCTGTAGAGACACAGCGTGACAGTTCAGTAGAGACACTGCCTGTCAGCACAGTAGAGACACTGCATGACAGTGCAGTGGAGACACAGCCTGACAGTGTGGGAGAGGCACTGCCTGACAGTGCTGTAGAGACACAGCCTGACAGTTCAGTAGAGACACTGCCTGTCAGCACAGTAGAGACACTGCATGACAGTGCAGTGGAGACACAGCCTGACAGTGTGGTAGAGGCACTGCCTGACAGTGCTGTGGAGACACAGCGTGACAGTGCAGTCGAGACACAGCCTGACAGTACATTAGAGACACAGCCTGACAGTTCAGTAGAGACACTGCCTGTCAGCACAGTAGAGACACTGCATGACAGTGCAGTGGAGACACAGCCTGACAGTGTGGTAGAGGCACTGCCTGACAGCGCTGTGGAGACACAGCCTGACAGTGCAGTAGAGACTCTGCCTGACAGTACAGTAGTGACACAGCCTGAGAGTGTGGTGGTGGCACTGCATGACAGTGCAGCAGAGACAGTGCCTAACAGTGCAGTAGAGACATCGCCTGACAGGGCATTAGAGACACAGCCTGACAGTTCAGTAGAGACACTGCCTGACAGTACAGTAGAGACACAGCCTGACAGTGCAGTAGAGACACAGCCTGAAAGTGTGGTGGAGGCACTGCCAGACAGTGCAGTAGATACACTGCCTGACAGTGGAGAAGAAACACAGCCTGACATTGCACTGGAGACACAGCTTGATAGTGCGGTGGAGGCAGTGCCTGACAGTGCAGCAAAGAGACAGCCTGACAGTGTAGTAGAGACACAGCCTGACAGTGCGGTGGAGGCACTGACTGACAGTGCAGAAGAGACACAGCCTGTCTTTGCACTGGAGACACAGCCTGATAGTGTGGTGGAGGCACTGCCAGACAGTGTGGTGGAGGAACTGCCTGACAGTGCAGTAGTGACACTGCCTGACAGTGCAGAAGATACACAGCCTGACATTGCACTGGAGACACAGCCTGATAGTGCGTGGAGGCAGTGCCTGACAGTGCAGCAAAGAGAAAGCCTGACAGTGCAGTAGAGACACTGCCTGACAGTACAGTAGAGGCACAGCCTGACAGTGTGGTGGAGGCACAGCCTGTAAGTGCAGTAGAGACACTGCCTGACAGTGCAGTAGAGACAGAGCATGACAGTGCAGTAGAGGCACAGCCTGACAGTGCAGTAGAGACAGAGCCTGACAGTGCAGTAGAGGCACTGCCTGACAGTGCAGTAGAGACACAGCCTGACAGTGCAGTAGAGACATATCCTGACAGTGCAGTAGGGACAAAGCCTGACAGTGCGGTGGAGGCACTGCCTGACCGTACAGTAGAGACACTGCCTGACAGTGCAGTAGAGCCACTGCCTGACAGTGCAGTGGAGGTACTGCCTGACTGTGCGGTAGAGGCACTGCCTGACAGTGCAGTAGAAGCACAGCCTCACAGTGCAGTGGAGACACAGCCTGACAGTGTGGTAGAGGCACTGCCTGACAGTGCTGTAGAGACACAGCGTGACAGTGCAGTCGAGACACAGCCTGACAGTACCTTAGAGACACAGCCTGACAGTTCAGTAGAGACACTGCCTGACAGCACAGTAGAGACACTGTGTGACAGTGCAGTGGAGACACTGCCTGACAGTAAAGTAGAGACAAAGCCTGACAGTGCGGTGGAGGCACTGCCTGACCGTACAGCAGAGACACTGCCTGACAGTGCTGTAGAGACACAGCCTGACAGTACAGTAGAGGCACAGCCTGACAGTGCAGTAGAGCTACTGCCTGACAGTGCAGTGGAGGTACTGCCTGACTGTACAGTAGAGACACTGCCTGAAAGTGCAGTAGAGACACAGCTTGACAGTACAGTAGACACACTGCCTGACAGTGCAGTAGAGACACTGCCTGACAGGACAGTAGAAGCACAGCCTGACAGTGCAGTGGAGACACAGCCTGACAGTGTGGTAGAGGCACTGCCTGACAGTGCTGTAGAGACACAGCGTGACAGTTCAGTAGAGACACTGCCTGTCAGCACAGTAGAGACACTGCATGACAGTGCAGTGGAGACACAGCCTGACAGTGTGGTAGAGGCACTGCCTGACAGTGCTGTAGAGACACAGCCTGACAGTTCAGTAGAGACACTGCCTGTCAGCACAGTAGAAGCACAGCCTGACAGTGCAGTGGAGACACAGCTTGACAGTACAGGAGACACACTGCCTGACAGTGCAGTAGAGACACTGCCTGACAGGACAGTAGAAGCACAGCCTGACAGTGCAGTGGAGACACAGCCTGACAGTGTGGTAGAGGCACTGCCTGACAGTGCTGTAGAGACACAGCGTGACAGTTCAGTAGAGACACTGCCTGTCAGCACAGTAGAGACACTGCATGACAGTGCAGTGGAGACACAGCCTGACAGTGTGGGAGAGGCACTGCCTGACAGTGCTGTAGAGACACAGCCTGACAGTTCAGTAGAGACACTGCCTGTCAGCACAGTAGAGACACTGCATGACAGTGCAGTGGAGACACAGCCTGACAGTGTGGTAGAGGCACTGCCTGACAGTGCTGTGGAGACACAGCGTGACAGTGCAGTCGAGACACAGCCTGACAGTACATTAGAGACACAGCCTGACAGTTCAGTAGAGACACTGCCTGTCAGCACAGTAGAGACACTGCATGACAGTGCAGTGGAGACACAGCCTGACAGTGTGGTAGAGGCACTGCCTGACAGCGCTGTGGAGACACAGCCTGACAGTGCAGTAGAGACTCTGCCTGACAGTACAGTAGTGACACAGCCTGAGAGTGTGGTGGTGGCACTGCATGACAGTGCAGCAGAGACAGTGCCTAACAGTGCAGTAGAGACATCGCCTGACAGGGCATTAGAGACACAGCCTGACAGTTCAGTAGAGACACTGCCTGACAGTACAGTAGAGACACAGCCTGACAGTGCAGTAGAGACACAGCCTGAAAGTGTGGTGGAGGCACTGCCAGACAGTGCAGTAGATACACTGCCTGACAGTGGAGAAGAAACACAGCCTGACATTGCACTGGAGACACAGCTTGATAGTGCGGTGGAGGCAGTGCCTGACAGTGCAGCAAAGAGACAGCCTGACAGTGTAGTAGAGACACAGCCTGACAGTGCGGTGGAGGCACTGACTGACAGTGCAGAAGAGACACAGCCTGTCTTTGCACTGGAGACACAGCCTGATAGTGTGGTGGAGGCACTGCCAGACAGTGTGGTGGAGGAACTGCCTGACAGTGCAGTAGTGACACTGCCTGACAGTGCAGAAGATACACAGCCTGACATTGCACTGGAGACACAGCCTGATAGTGCGTGGAGGCAGTGCCTGACAGTGCAGCAAAGAGAAAGCCTGACAGTGCAGTAGAGACACTGCCTGACAGTGTGGTGGAGGCACAGCCTGTAAGTGCAGTAGAGACACTGCCTGACAGTGCAGTAGAGACAGAGCATGACAGTGCAGTAGAGGCACAGCCTGACAGTGCAGTAGAGACAGAGCCTGACAGTGCAGTAGAGGCACTGCCTGACAGTGCAGTAGAGACACAGCCTGACAGTGCAGTAGAGACATATCCTGACAATGCAGTAGAGACAAAGCCTGACAGTGCGGTGGAGGCACTGCCTGACTGTACAGTAGAGACACTGCCTGACAGTGCAGTAGAGACACAGCCTGACAGTACAGTAGAGGCACAGCCTGACAGTGTGGTGGAGGCACAGCCTGTAAGTGCACTAGAGACACTACCTGACAGTGCAGTAGAGACAGAGCATGACAGTGCAGTAGAGGCACAGCCTGACAGTGCAGTAGAGACAGAGCCTGACAGTGCAGTAGAGGCACTGCCTGACAGTGCAGTAGAGACACAGCCTGACAGTGCAGTAGAGACATATCCTGACAGTGCAGTAGAGACAAAGCCTGACAGTGCGGTGGAGGCACTGCCTGACCGTACAGTAGAGACACTGCCTGACAGTGCAGTAGAGACACAGCCTGACAGTACAGTAGAGGCACAGCCTGACAGTGCAGTAGAGCCACTGCCTGACAGTGCAGTGGAGGTACTGCCTGACTGTGCGGTAGAGGCACTGCCTGACAGTGCAGTAGAAGCACAGCCTCACAGTGCAGTGGAGACACAGCCTGACAGTGTGGTAGAGGCACTGCCTGACAGTGCTGTAGAGACACAGCGTGACAGTGCAGTCAAGACACAGCCTGACAGTACCTTAGAGACACTGCCTGACAGTTCAGTAGAGACACTGCCTGACAGCACAGTAGAGACACTGTGTGACAGTGCAGTGGAGACACTGCCTGACAGTAAAGTAGAGACAAAGCCTGACAGTGCGGTGGAGGCACTGCCTGACCATACAGCAGAGACACTGCCTGACAGTGCTGTAGAGACACAGCCTGACAGTACAGTAGAGGCACAGCCTGCCAGTGCAGTAGAGCTACTGCCTGACAGTGCAGTGGAGGTACTGCCTGACTGTACAGTAGAGACACTGCCTGACAGTGCAGTAGAGACACAGCTTGACAGTACAGTAGACACACTGCCTGACAGTGTGGTAGAGGCACTGCCTGACAGCGCTGTGGAGACACAGCCTGACAGTGCAGTAGAGACTCTGCCTGACAGTACAGTAGTGACACAGCCTGACAGTGCAGTAGAGACACAGCCTGAAAGTGTGGTGGAGGCACTGCCAGACAGTGCAGTAGAGGCACAGCCTGACAGTGCAGTAGATACACTGCCTGACGGTGGAGAAGAGACAGAGCCTGACATTGCACTGGAGACACAGCCTGATAGTGCGGTGGAGGCAGTGCCTGACAGTGCAGCAAAGAGACAGCCTGACAGTGTAGTAGAGACACAGCCTGACAGTGCGGTGGAGGCACTGACTGACAGTGCAGTAGAGACACTGCCTGACAGTGCAGAAGAGACACAGCCTGTCTTTGCACTGGAGACACAGCCTGATAGTGTGGTGGAGGCACTGCCAGACAGTGTGGTGGAGGAACTGCCTGACAGTGCAGTAGAGACACTGCCTGACAGTGCAGAAGATACACAGCCTGACATTGCACTGGAGACACAGCCTGATAGTGCATGGAGGCAGTGCCTGACAGTGCAGCAAAGAGAAAGCCTGACAGTGCAGTAGAGACACTGCCTGACAGTGTGGTGGAGGCACAGCCTGTAAGTGCAGTAGAGACACTGCCTGACAGTGCAGTAGAGACAGAGCATGACAGTGCAGTAGAGGCACAGCCTGACAGTGCAGTAGAGACAGAGCCTGACAGTGCAGTAGAGGCACTGCCTGACAGTGCAGTAGAGACACAGCCTGACAGTGCAGTAGAGACATATCCTGACAGTGCAGTAGAGACAAAGCCTGACAGTGCGGTGGAAGCACTGCCTGACCGTACAGTAGAGACACTGCCTGACAGTGCAGTAGAGACACAGCCTGACAGTACAGTAGAGGCACAGCCTGACAGTGTGGTGGAGGCACAGCCTGTAAGTGCAGTAGAGACACTGCCTGACAGTGCAGTAGAGACAGAGCATGACAGTGCAGTAGAGGCACAGCCTGACAGTGCAGTAGAGACAGAGCCTGACAGTGCAGTGGAGGTACTGCCTGACTGTGCGGTAGAGGCACTGCCTGACAGTGCAGTAGAGACACAGCCTGACAGTACAGTAGAGGCACAGCCTGACAGTGCAGTAGAGCTACTGCCTGACAGTGCAGTGGAGGTACTGCCTGACTGTACAGTAGAGACACTGCCTGACAGTGCAGTAGAGACAGAGCATGACAGTGCAGTAGAGGCACAGCCTGACAGTGCAGTAGAGACAGAGCCTGACAGTGCAGTAGAGGCACTGCCTGACAGTGCAGTAGAGACACAGCCTGACAGTGCAGTAGAGACATATCCTGACAGTGCAGTAGAGACAAAGCCTGACAGTGCGGTGGAGGCACTGCCTGACCGTACAGTAGAGACACTGCCTGACAGTGCAGTAGAGACACAGCCTGACAGTACAGTAGAGGCACAGCCTGACAGTGTGGTGGAGGCACAGCCTGTAAGTGCAGTAGAGACACTGCCTGACAGTGCAGTAGAGACAGAGCATGACAGTGCAGTAGAGGCACAGCCTGACAGTGCAGTAGAGACAGAGCCTGACAGTGCAGTAGAGGCACTGCCTGACAGTGCAGTAGAGACACTGCCTGACAGTGCAGTAGAGACACAGCCTGACAATACAGTAGAGGCACAGCCTGACAGTGCAGTAGAGCCACTGCCTGACAGTGCAGTGGAGGTACTGCCTGACTGTGCGGTAGAGGCACTGCCTGACAGTGCAGTAGAAGCACAGCCTCACAGTGCAGTGGAGACACAGCCTGACAGTGTGGTAGAGGCTCTGCCTGACAGTGCTGTAGAGACACAGCGTGACAGTGCAGTCGAGACACAGCCTGACAGTACCTTAGAGACACAGCCTGACAGTTCAGTAGAGACACTGCCTGACAGCACAGTAGAGACACTGTGTGACAGTGCAGTGGAGACACTGCCTGACAGTAAAGTAGAGACAAAGCCTGACAGTGCGGTGGAGGCACTGCCTGACCGTACAGCAGAGACACTGCCTGACAGTGCTGTAGAGACACAGCCTGACAGTACAGTAGAGGCACAGCCTGACAGTGCAGTAGAGCTACTGCCTGACAGTGCAGTGGAGGTACTGCCTGACTGTACAGTAGAGACACTGCCTGACAGTGCAGTAGAGACAGAGCATGACAGTGCAGTAGAGGCACAGCCTGACAGTGCAGTAGAGACAGAGCCTGACAGTGCAGTAGAGGCACTGCCTGACAGTGCAGTAGAGACACAGCCTGACAGTGCAGTAGAGACATATCCTGACAGTGCAGTAGAGACAAAGCCTGACAGTGCGGTGGAGGCACTGCCTGACCGTACAGTAGAGACACTGCCTGACAGTGCAGTAGAGACACAGCCTGACAGTACAGTAGAGGCACAGCCTGACAGTGTGGTGGAGGCACAGCCTGTAAGTGCAGTAGAGACACTGCCTGACAGTGCAGTAGAGACAGAGCATGACAGTGCAGTAGAGGCACAGCCTGACAGTGCAGTAGAGACAGAGCCTGACAGTGCAGTAGAGGCACTGCCTGACAGTGCAGTAGAGACACAGCCTGACAGTGCAGTAGAGACACTGCCTGACAGTGTGGTGGAGGCACAGCCTGTAAGTGCAGTAGAGACACTGCCTGACAGTGCAGTAGAGACAGAGCATGACAGTGCAGTAGAGGCACAGCCTGACAGTGCAGTAGAGACAGAGCCTGACAGTGCAGTAGAGGCACTGCCTGACAGTGCAGTAGAGACACAGCCTGACAGTGCAGTAGAGACATATCCTGACAGTGCAGTAGAGACAAAGCCTGACAGTGCGGTGGAGGCACTGCCTGACCGTACAGTAGAGACACTGCCTGACAGTGCAGTAGAGACACAGCCTGACAGTACAGTAGAGGCACAGCCTGACAGTGTGGTGGAGGCACAGCCTGTAAGTGCAGTAGAGACACTGCCTGACAGTGCAGTAGAGACAGAGCATGACAGTGCAGTAGAGGCACAGCCTGACAGTGCAGTAGAGACAGAGCCTGACAGTGCAGTGGAGGTACTGCCTGACTGTGCGGTAGAGGCACTGCCTGACAGTGCAGTAGAGACACAGCCTGACAGTACAGTAGAGGCACAGCCTGACAGTGCAGTAGAGCTACTGCCTGACAGTGCAGTGGAGGTACTGCCTGACTGTACAGTAGAGACACTGCCTGACAGTGCAGTAGAGACAGAGCATGACAGTGCAGTAGAGGCACAGCCTGACAGTGCAGTAGAGACAGAGCCTGACAGTGCAGTAGAGGCACTGCCTGACAGTGCAGTAGAGACACAGCCTGACAGTGCAGTAGAGACATATCCTGACAGTGCAGTAGAGACAAAGCCTGACAGTGCGGGGGAGGCACTGCCTGACCGTACAGTAGAGACACTGCCTGACAGTGCAGTAGAGACACAGCCTGACAGTACAGTAGAGGCACAGCCTGACAGTGTGGTGGAGGCACAGCCTGTAAGTGCAGTAGAGACACTGCCTGACAGTGCAGTAGAGACAGAGCATGACAGTGCAGTAGAGGCACAGCCTGACAGTGCAGTAGAGACAGAGCCTGACAGTGCAGTAGAGGCACTGCCTGACAGTGCAGTAGAGACACTGCCTGACAGTGCAGTAGAGACACAGCCTGACAATACAGTAGAGGCACAGCCTGACAGTGCAGTAGAGCCACTGCCTGACAGTGCAGTGGAGGTACTGCCTGACTGTGCGGTAGAGGCACTGCCTGACAGTGCAGTAGAAGCACAGCCTCACAGTGCAGTGGAGACACAGCCTGACAGTGTGGTAGAGGCTCTGCCTGACAGTGCTGTAGAGACACAGCGTGACAGTGCAGTCGAGACACAGCCTGACAGTACCTTAGAGACACAGCCTGACAGTTCAGTAGAGACACTGCCTGACAGCACAGTAGAGACACTGTGTGACAGTGCAGTGGAGACACTGCCTGACAGTAAAGTAGAGACAAAGCCTGACAGTGCGGTGGAGGCACTGCCTGACCGTACAGCAGAGACACTGCCTGACAGTGCTGTAGAGACACAGCCTGACAGTACAGTAGAGGCACAGCCTGACAGTGCAGTAGAGCTACTGCCTGACAGTGCAGTGGAGGTACTGCCTGACTGTACAGTAGAGACACTGCCTGACAGTGCAGTAGAGACAGAGCATGACAGTGCAGTAGAGGCACAGCCTGACAGTGCAGTAGAGACAGAGCCTGACAGTGCAGTAGAGGCACTGCCTGACAGTGCAGTAGAGACACAGCCTGACAGTGCAGTAGAGACATATCCTGACAGTGCAGTAGAGACAAAGCCTGACAGTGCGGTGGAGGCACTGCCTGACCGTACAGTAGAGACACTGCCTGACAGTGCAGTAGAGACACAGCCTGACAGTACAGTAGAGGCACAGCCTGACAGTGTGGTGGAGGCACAGCCTGTAAGTGCAGTAGAGACACTGCCTGACAGTGCAGTAGAGACAGAGCATGACAGTGCAGTAGAGGCACAGCCTGACAGTGCAGTAGAGACAGAGCCTGACAGTGCAGTAGAGGCACTGCCTGACAGTGCAGTAGAGACAGAGCATGACAGTGCAGTAGAGGCACAGCCTGACAGTGCAGTAGAGACACAGCCTGACAGTGCAGTAGAGACATATCCTGACAGTGCAGTAGAGACAAAGCCTGACAGTGCGGTGGAGGCACTGCCTGACAGTGCAGTAGAGACACTGCCTGACAGTGCAGTAGAGACACAGCCTGACAGTACAGTAGAGGCACAGCCTGACAGTGCAGTAGAGCCACTGCCTGACAGTGCGGTGGAGGCACTGCCTGACCGTACAGTCGAGACACAGCCTGACAGTACCTTAGAGACACAGCCTGACAGTTCAGTAGAGACACTGCCTGACAGCACAGTAGAGACACTGTGTGACAGTGCAGTGGAGACACTGCCTGACAGTAAAGTAGAGACAAAGCCTGACAGTGCGGTGGAGGCACTGCCTGACCGTACAGCAGAGACACTGCCTGACAGTGCTGTAGAGACACAGCCTGACAGTACAGTAGAGGCACAGCCTGACAGTGCAGTAGAGCTACTGCCTGACAGTGCAGTGGAGGTACTGCCTGACTGTACAGTAGAGACACTGCCTGACAGTGCAGTAGAGACACAGCTTGACAGTACAGTAGACACACTGCCTGACAGTGCAGTAGAGACACTGCCTGACAGTACAGTAGAAGCACAGCCTGACAGTGCAGTGGAGACACAGCCTGACAGTGCAGTAGAACCACTGCCTGACAGCACAGTAGAGACACAGCCTGACAGTTTGGTGGTGGCACTGCCTGAGAGTGCAGTAGAGACAGTGCCAGACAGTGCAGGAGCGACACTGCCTGACAGTGCAGTAAAGGCACTGCCTGACAGGGTAGTAGAGACACAGCGTGACAGTGCAGTGGAGGCACTGCCTGACAGTGCCGTAGAGACACTGCCTGACAGTGCAGTCGAGACACAGCACGACAGTACAGTAGAGACACTGGCAGCATCTGTGGAAAGAGAAGCAGAGTTAACGTTTCGGGTCAGTGACCCTTCTTCGGAACTGTTCCGAAGAAGGTTCACTGACCCGAAACGTTAACTCTGCTTCTCTTTCCACAGATGCTGCCAGACCTGCTGAGTGATTCCAGCATTTCTTGTTTTTGTTTCAGATTTCCAGCATCCGCAGTATTTTGCTTTTATTACAGTAGAGACACTGTCTGACAGTGCAGTACAGACACTGCCAGACAGTGCAGGAGAGACACAGCCTGACAGTGCAGTAAAGACACTGCCTGACAGTGTGGTGGAGGCACTGCCTGACAGTGCAGTTGAGACACTGCCTGACAGTGTGGTGGAGGCACTGCCTGACAGTGCAGTGGAGATACAGCCTGACAGTACAGTAGAAGCACAGCCTGACAGTGCAGTAGAGCCACTGCCTGACAGTGCAGTGGAGGTACTGCCTGACTGTACAGTAGAGACACTGCCTGAACTGCCGTAGAGACACAGCCTGACGGTACAGGAGACACACTGCCTGACAGTGCAGTAGATACACTGCCTGACAGTACAGTCGAAGCACAGCCTGACAGTGCAGTAGAGACACAGCCTGACAGGGTGGTAGAGGCACTGCCTGACAGTGCTGCAGAGACACTGCCTGACAGTGCAGTCGAGACACAGCATGACAGTACAGTAGAGACACTGTCTGTCAGTGCAGTAGAGACACAGCCTGACAATGCAGTGGAGGCACTGCCTGACAGTGGAGTAGAGACAGTGCTAGACAGTGCAGGAGAGACACAGCCTGACAGTGCAATAGAGACACAGCCTGACTGAGCAGTAGAGACAGCCTGACGGTTTGGTGGAGGCACTGCCTGACAGTGCAATAGAGACACTGCCTGACAGTGCAGTAGAGACACAGCCTGACATTGCAGTAGAGACACTGCCTGACAGTGCAGTAGAGACACTGCCTGACAGTGCAGTTGAGACACAGCCTGACAATGTGGTGGAGGCACTGCCTGACAGTGCAGTAGGGACAGAGCCTGATAGTGCGGCAAGACACTGCCTGACAGTGTGGTTGAGGCACTGCCTGACAGTGCAGTGGAGACACAGCATGACATTGCAGTGGAGACAAAGCCTGATAGTGTGGTCCAGGCACTGCCTGACAGTGCAGTAGAGACACAGCCTGACAGTGTGGTGGTGGCACTGCCTGAGAGTGCAGTAGGTCCGTCCCTGACAGTGCAGTAGAGACTGTGCCAGACAGTGCAATAGAGACACAGCTTGACCGTGTGGTGGAGGCACTGCCTGACAGTGCGGTAGAGGTACAGCCTGACAGTGTGGTGGAGGCCCAGCCTGACAGTGCAGTAGAGACACAGCCTGACATTGCAGTGGAGACACAGCCTGACAGTGCAGTAAAGACACAGCCTGACAGTACAGGAGAGACAAAGCCTGACAGTGCAGTAGAGAGACAGCCTGACAGTGAGGTCCAGACAAAGCCTGACAGTGCGCTGGAGCCACTGCCTAACAGTGCAGTAGAGACACAGCCTGACAGTGCAGTAGAGACACAGCCTGACATTGCAGTGGTGACACAGCCTGACAGTGCAGTGGTGACACAGCCTGACAGTGCAGCAGAGACACAGCCTGATAGTGCAGTAGAGACACAGCCTGACAGTGCAGTTGAGACACAGCCTGACAGTGTGGTGGAGGCCCAGCCTGACAGTGCAGTAGAGGCACAGCCTGACAGTGTGTTGGAGGCCCAGCCTGACAGTGCAGCAGAGACACTGCCTGACAGTTTGGTGGAGGCAAATTCAATCATTGCTTTCTAAAGCGATTTGGGGAAACACCTGAAGAGAAAACAATTTGCAGGGCTACAGGGAAAGGGTAGAGGAGTGAGACTAACTAAACTGCTCCTCCAGAGACCTGGCATGGGCTCAACTGGCTGAATGTGCTATAACCATTCTATCATTCAATGAATATTTCAGCTGGAGTCTAACCAATGTTTTATAAAGGGTTAGCATAACGTTCTTGCTTTTGTACTCTATGCCTCTGTTTAGATAGCCAAGGATTCTGTGTCCCTCTTTAACAGTCTTCTGAACTTGTTCTGCTCCCATCAGAGATTTGTGTACATACGCACACACACATTGTACCCGTCGGTGTCAAAACACTTTATCAGCTGGATGTGAACTGGAGTCAAATGCTCACAATTCTGTATCTTCACGATGCCAAAGACTTGCAGGTTGATTGGTAAATTGGCCATTATAAATTGCCCCCAGTATAGGTAGGTGGTAGGGAAATATAGGGACAGGTGGGGATGTGGTAGGAATATGGAATTCGTGTCAGATTAGTATAAATGGGTGGTTGATGGTCGGCACAGACTCGGTGGGCCGAAGGGCCTGTTTCAGTGCTGTATCTCTAAAACTAAAAAAACTAAAACAAAAAAAGCAGTGCCACAAATTCAAGCAACAATGGGAAAGTGATTCGAGACTTAGTCCAGTGCCTTCGAGCAGATGGGCACGCGACCACACAAGCCCTTTCATATTTCAATATTGTACCCGTCAGTGCCAAAACACTTTATCAGCTGGATGTGAACTGGAGTCAAATGCTCACAATTCTGTATCTTCACGATCCCTGAGAGAATTTAACCTGGATCCCTGAATCAAATTTTTGGGTAAGGTACAAAATATATGCCAGGAAAACAATTCCTGAATATCCTCAGTAGACACATAAATACCAGCAGAGTGGTGTAAATCCTTAAAATGAACACAGTGCTGTTCAGAGTATTAGTGCAATCTGAATTATGGACCACAGATAATTATAGAAAGAAAATGGTTTTGAAGAACCCAATGATAAGTGGATAGAAAATATAACACACTATTTGCACTCTGTTACATATACTAACAAGTCGAAAATGTGAAGCAATTGGTCTGGATTTTCCGATCAGTAGATGGAATAACACAAAAGGTCCAGGCAGCCACCCAACTGTTGATGAAGATCGTACACCTTTGGGACAATGACTGTTACTAAGAGCTATTTTCTACATTTATATGATCAGTGATTCCTTTTGGTAATGCAAACAGTTGGATATTTGATATATCCAGGACTGAGATGAGGAGAAATTTCTCCAGTCAACGGGTGGTGAATCTTTGGAATTCTCTACCCCAGAGGTCTGTGGTTGCTCCATCGTTAAGTATATTCAAGACAGAGAGGATAGGTTCCTGAATTCTACTGGAATCAAGGGACATGGAGTTCAGACTGGGAAAGTGGGGTTGATGTAGAAGTTCACCATGATCTTGTTGAATGGCACAGCAGGCTCGAGGGGCCGTATTGCCTATTTTTGTCTGATATCATATGTTCTTATGTCAATGGTGAAAGGGAAAGATTTTTTTTATTCGTTCATGGGATGTGGGCATCCCTGGCTAAGCTAGCAATTATTGCCTTTGAGAAGGTGGTGGTGAGCTGCCTTCTTGAACCGCTGCAGTCCATGTGGGGTAGGTACACCCACAGTGCTGTTAGGAAGGGAGTTCCAGGATTTCGACCCAGCGACAGTGAAGGAACAGCGATATAGTTCCAAGTCAGGATGGTGTGTGACTTGGAGGGGACGTGCAGGTGGTTGTGTTTCTATGCATTTGCTGCCCTTCTAGTTGGTAGAGGTTGTGGGTTTGGAAGGTGCTGTCCAAGGAGCCTTGGTGCATTGCTGCAGTGCATCTTGCAGATGGTACACACTGCTGCCACTGTGCGTCGGTGGTGGAGGGAGTGAATGTTTGTGGATGGGGTGCCAATCAAGTGGGCTGCTTTGTCCTGGATGGTGTCGAGCTTCTTGAGTGTTGTTGGAGCTGCACCCATCCAGGCAAGTGGAGAATATTCCATCACACTCCTGACTTGTGCCTTGTAGATAGTGGACAGGCTTTGGGGAGTCAGGAGGTGAGTTACTCACCGCAGGATTCCTAGTCTCTGACCTGCTCTTGTCGCCATGGTATTTACATGGCTACTCCAGTTCAGTTTCTGGTCAATGGTAACCCCTAGGATGTTGATGGTGGGGGATTCAGCGATGGTAATGCCGTTGAATGTCAAGGGGAGATGGTTAGATTCTCTCTTGTTGGAGATGGTCATTGCCTGGCACTTGTGTGGCGCGAATGTTACTTGCCACTTATCAGCCCAAGCTTGGATATTGTCCAAGTCTTGCTGCATTTCTACACGGACTGCTTCAGTATCTGAGGAGTCACGAATGGTGCTGAACATTGTGCAATCATCAGTGAACATCCCCACTTCTGACCTTATGATTGAAGAAAGGTCTTTGATGAAGCAGCTGAAGATAGTTGGGCCTAGGACACTACCCTGAGGAATTCCTGCAGTGATGTCCTGGAGTTCAGATGATTGACCTCCAACAACAACAATCATCTTCCTTTGTGCTAGGTATGACTCCAGCCAGCGGAGGGTTTTCCCCCTGATTCCCATTGACCTCAGTTTTGCTAGGGCTCCTTGATGCCATACTCGGTCAAATGCTGCCTTGATGTCAAGGGCAGTCACTCTCACCTCACCTCTTAAGTTCAGCTCTTTTGTCCATGTTTGAACCAAGGGTGTAATGAGGTCAGGAGCTGAGTAGCCCTGAGAGACCGGTGTCTCTCGGTCCCTCTCTCTCAGGGAGATATCTGTACACTGACTGGTGTCTTATCTTGTCTGGTGTTTGGGTGATGAGTTCTCTTCTCACCCCACAGTTTCCCGAGATGCAGCACATCATCTCCAGCTTGGACGAATATCTGAACTCATCTTCTGAGGCAAATGTTCTGGCAGCCAAGAGCTGTCCAATATAGGGATATGCCTTGGCAGATTAGGCTGGTGAAAGTGTCCTCTACCTATCCAGGCCCAATGTCTTGACAGTGTTTTCCTGTCCCTGGCATCTGTCTCTCACTGGAACCAGCGCACTGATGGTTTTATATTTGGGATTCTCGTTCACTCTTGGCTGAGTGCTGGCCCAATCTTTATTTTGATGTCTTTTTGGGTGGATCCAGATTCAAACAAGTCTTCTGGCACCCCATGGACATGCCACACACTTTCCTTACTCCACTTGCTGGAGGTCCCGTCCCGGGCTGGGACAAGGGGTTTCACAGTGGCTGCTTGCTGCAGTGTATGAGTCAGCCATAACCTTTGAACTTGTGCAGTTGTGGGGAAGGTAGATTAAGGGTTGTTACTGTAATCTAAAGAATGTGACTTCAAATCCCACCTGGGGATAAAGAGCTGGTATCAGTAAAAGTGACTGTGAAACTGGTGGATTGTCGTAAACACTGATCTGGTTCATTAATATCCTTTAGGAAAGGAAACCTGCTGGAGGTAGGACTGCTGGGGATTCTGATGGGTGATGTGGCCCCTTGCTGTGTATTCACTATACCCTCTGACCTCCCCCTCTCTGATGCTGAGCGTTCTGTACTCAGCAAAGGTCTCAGTTTTATCCCCTTACGCCCCCACCTCAATGAATTTCGCGCTCGGCATGACGTTGAGCTCTTCTTCCATCGCCTCCGCCTCCGGGCTCACTTCTTCGACCAGGAGTCCTCCCCCCGACCAGCAGACCCATTCACCCGCCTCCAGCATTCTCCCTCTACCTGGACCCCTCCCCCTGGCCTCTTACCCGCTCTTGATCTCTTCATTGAAAACTGTCGGCGAGACATTGGTCGTCTCAATTTCTCTGGCCCCCTCACTCACTCTAACCTGTCCCCCTCTGAACTTGAGGCACTCCGTTCTCTCATGTCTAACCCCGACATGGTCATCAAACCTGCAGACAAGGGTGGTGCTGTTGTTGTATGGCGTACCGACCTCTACCTTGCAGAAGCTCAACGCCAACTCACAGACACTTCTTCCTACCTCCCTCTGGACCATGACCCCACCACCGAACATCAAGCCACCGTCCAAAGGACTGTCACTGACCTCATCTCCTCTGGAGATCTTCCCTATACGGCTTCCAACCTCATAGGCCCACAACCCCGGACAGCCCGCTTCTACCTCCTTCCCAAAATCCACAAACGGGACTGTCCCGGCAGACCCATTGTGTCAGCCTGCTCCTGCCCCACTGAACTTATTTCTTCCTATCTAGACTCTATCTTTTCTCCGCTGGTCCAGTCTCTTCCCACCTACATCCGTGACTCTTCTGACGCCCTACGTCATTTTGACAATTTCCAGTTTCCTGGTCCCAACCGCCTCCTCTTCACTATGGACGTCCAATCGCTCTACACCTCCATCCCCCACCAGGATGGTTTGAGGGCTCTCCGCTTCTTCCTGGAACAGAGGCCCAACCAGTCCCCATCCACCAACACCCTCCTCCGCCTGGCTGAACTTGTTCTCACATTGAACAACTTCTCCTTCAACTCCATGCACTTCCTTCAAGTAAAAGGTGTCGCTATGGGTACCCGCATGGGTCCTAGTTATGCCTGTCTTTTTGTGGGATATGTCGAGCATTCTTTGTTCCAGTCCTACTCAGGCCCCCTCCCCCAACTCTTTTTCCGGTACATTGATGACTGTATCGGTGCCGTTTCCTGCTCCCGCCCCGAACTAGAAAACTTTATCAACTTTGCTTCCAATTTCCACCCTTCTCTCACCTTTACATGGTCCATCTCTGACACTTCCCTTCCCTTCCTCGACTTCTCTGTCTCCATCTCTGGGGATAGGTTGTCTACCAATATCCATTATAAGCCCACTGACTCCCACAGCTACCTCGACTACACTTCTTCACACCCTACCTCCTGTAAGGACTCCATTCCATTCTCCCAGTTTCTCCGTCTCCGACGCATCTGCTCTGATGATGCCACCTTCCATGACGGTGCTTCTGATATGACCTCCTTTTTCCTCAACCGAGGATTTCCCCCCACTGTGGTTGACAGGGCCCTCAACCGTGTCCGACCCATTCCCCGCACCTCTACCCTCACCCCTTCCCCTCCCTCCCAGAACCGTGACAGGGTTCCCCTTGTCCTCACTTTTCATCCCACCAGCCTCCATATCCAAAGGATCATCCTCCGCCATTTTTGCCACCTCCAGCGTGATGCCACTACCAGTCGCATCTTCCCCTCCCTTCCCCTGTCAGCATTCCGAAGGGATCGTTCCCTCCGCGACACCCTGGTCCACTCCTCCATTACCCCCACCACCTCGTCCCCGTCCCAGGGCACCTTCCCCTGCAATCGCAGGAGGTGTAATACCTGCCCATTTACCTCCTCTCTCCTCACTATCCCAGGCCCCAAACACTCCTTTCAGGTGAAGCAGCGATTTACTTGTACTTCTTTCAATGTAGTATACTGTATTCGCTGCTCACAGTGTGGTCTCCTCTACATTGTGGAGACCAAGCACAGACTGGGTGACCGCTTTGCGGAACATCTCCGCTCAGTCCGCAAGCAGGACCCTGAGCTTCCGGTTGCTTGCCATTTCAACACTCCCCCTTGCTCTCATGCTCACATCTCTGTCCTGGGATTGCTGCAGTGTTCCAGTGAACATCAACGCAAGCTTGAGGAACAGCATCTCATCTACCGATTAGGCACACTACAGCCTGCCGGACTGAACATTGAGTTCAATAATTTCAGAGCATGACAGCCCCCCCATTTTACTTTCATTTTTAGTTATTTTTTCTTCCTTTTTTTACATTCCTTCTTACATTTTTTACAATTTTGTTTGCATTTATTTCATTTCATCTTAGTTTGTTCAGTTTGCATACCCACTGTTTTTTTCAGGTTGTTTTTCTTCAGGTTTGCACTTGCTGCTGTTCAATATTCAGTGTATTCACACCTAATCTGTACTAATGCTTTGTCTTTCAACACACCATTAACATATTGTTTGCCTTTGCTCCGTGACCTTTTGGTCAGCTATGTGGCCTGGTCCAATCTGCACCTTCTCCTTTGTTATCTCTGGCCCCACCCCCACCTCACTTGTTTATAATCTGTGACTTTTCTAATATTTGTCAGTTCCGAAGAAGGGTCACTGACCCGAAACGTTAACTCTGCTTCTCTTTCCACAGATGCTGCCAGACCTGCTGAGTGAATCCAGCATTTCTTGTTTTTGTTTCAGATTTCCAGCATCCGCAGTATTTTGCTTTTATCTAAAACAGATTATTTGGTCATTATCACATTTCTGTTTGTGGGAGCTTGCTGTGCACCAAATTGCCTGCCCTGTTTCCTACATTACAACAGTGACTCCATTTGAAAAGTACTTCATTAGCTATAAAGTGCTTTGGGATATCCTGAGGTGTGAAAGCCTCTGCACAAATGCACATCTTTCCTGGAACTTCAGTTCGGATCCATCAGTTGAGGGGCGGTGGTGGCGTAGTGGTATTATCACTGGACTAGTAACCCAGGGTATTTCTCTGGAGACATAAGTTCGAATCCCACTACAGCAGAAGGTGGAATTTGAATTTAATTAATAAATCTCAAATTAAAAGCTAGTCTAATGATGGCCATGAAACCATTGTCGATTGTTGTAAAAACCCATCTGGTTCACTAATGTCCTTTCGGGAAGGAAATCTGCCATCCTTACCTGGTCTGGCCTACATGTGACTCCAGACCCACAGCAATGTGGTTAACTCTTACATGGCCTCTGAAATGGCCGAGCAAGCCACTCAGTTGTACCTAACCGCTACAAAGTCTATAAAAAGGAATGAAACCGGACGGACGACCCGGCATCGACCTAGGCACCGGAAACGACAATGGCAAACCCAGCCCTGTCAATCCTGCAAAGTCCTCCTTACCAACATCTGGGAGCTTGTGCCAAAGTTGGGAGAGCTGTCCCACAGACTAGTCAAGCAACAGCCTGACATAGTCATACTCACGGAATCATACCTGACAGACAATGTCCCAGACACTGCAATCCCTATCCCTGGGTATGTCCTGTCCCACTGGCAGGACAGACCCAGCAGAGGTGGCAGCACAGTGGTTTACAGTCAGCAGGGAGTTGCCCTGGGAGTCCTCAACATCGACTCCGGACCCCATGAAGTCTCATGGCATCAAATCAAACATGGGCAAGGTAAACTCCTACTGATTACCACCTACAGCCCTCCCTCAGCTGATGAGTCAGTACTCCTCCATGTTGAAATACAATTGGAGGAAGCACTGAGGGTGGCAAGGGCACAAAATGTACTCTGGGTGGGGGACTTCAATGTCCATTACCAAGAGTGGCTCGGTAGCACCACTATTGACCAAGCTGGCCGAGTACTGAAGGACATAGCTGCTAGACTGGGTTGCGGCAGGTGGTGGGGGAACCAACACGAGGGAAAAACATACTTGCCCTTGTCCTCACCAATATGCCTGCCGCAGATGCTTCTGTCCATGACTGTATTGGTAGGAGTGACCACCGCACAGTCCTTGTGGAGACAAAGTCCCCCACCTTCACATTGAGGATACCGTCCATCATGTTGTGTGGCACTATCACCGTGCTAAATGGGATAGATTTCGAACAGATCTAGCAATGCAAAGCTGGGCATCCATGATGCGCTGTGGGCCTTCAGCAGCAGCAGAATTGTACTCAACCACAATCTGTAACCTCATGGCCCGGTATATCCCCCACTCTACCATTACCATTAAGCCAGGAGTCCAACCCTGGTTCAATGAAGAGTGCAGGAGAGCATGCCAGGAGCAGCACCAAGCATACCTCAAAATGAGGTGTCAACCTGGTGAAGCTACAACCCAGGACTACTTGCATGCCAAACTGCATAAGCAGCATGCGATAGACAGAGCTAAGCGATCCCATAACCAATGGATCAGATCTAAGCTCTGCAGTCCTGCCACATCCAGTCGTGAATGGTGGTGGACAATTAAACAACTAACTGGAGGAGGTGGCTCCACAAATATCCCCATCCTCAATGATGGGGAGCCCAGCACATTAGTGCGAAAGATAAGGCAGAAGCATTTGCAACAATCTTCAGCCAGAAGTGCCGAGTTGATGATCCATCTCAGCCCCCTCCTGAAGTCCCCAGCATTACAGATGCCAGACTTCAGCCAATTCGATTCACTCCGCATGATATCAAAAAATGACTGAAGACACTGGATGCTGCAAAGGCTATAGGTCCTGACAATTTTCTGGCAATAGTGCTGAACACTTGTGCTCCAGAACTTTCTGCACCCCTAGCCAAGCTGTTCCAGTATAGCTGCAACACTGGCATCTACCCGGCAATGTGAAAAATTGCCCAGGTATGTCCTGGACACAAAAAGGACAAGTCCAACCCGGCCAATTACATCCCCAACAGCCTACTCTCAATCATCAGTAAAGTGATGGAAGGTGTCATCAACAGTGCCATCAAGCAGCACTTGCTTAGCAATAACCTGCTCAGTGACGCTCAGTTTGGGTTCCGCCAGGGCTTTGGGTTCCGCCAGGGCCACTCAGCACCTGACCTCATTACAGCCTTGGTTCAAACATGGACAAAAGAGCTGAACTCAAGAGGTGAGGTGCGAGTGACTGCCCTTCACATCAAGGCAGCATTTGACCGAGTATGGCATCAAGGAGCCCTAGCAAAACTGAGGTCAATGGGAATCAGGGGGAAAACCCTCCAGTGGCTGGAGTCATACCCAGCGCAAAGGAAGATGGTTGTGTTTGGTGGAGGTCAATCATCTGAGCTCCAGGACATCACTGCAGGAGTTCCTCAGGGTAGTGTCCTCGGCCCAACCATCTTCAGCTGCTTCATCAATGACCTTTCTTCAATCATAAGGTCAGAAGTGGGGATGTTTGCTGCTAATTGCACAATGTTCAGCACCATTCGCAACTCCTCAGATACTGAAGCAGTCCGTGTAGAAATGCAGCAAGACCTGGACAACATCCAGGCTTGGGCTGATAAGTGGCAAGTAACATTCGCGTCACACAAGTGCCAGGCAATGACCATCTCCAACAAGAGAGAATATAACCATCTCCCCTTGACATTCAATGGCATTACCATCGCTGAATCCCCCACTATCAACATCCTAGGGGCTACCATTGACCAGAAACTGAACTGGAATAGCCATATAAATACTGTGGCTACAAGAGCAGGTCAGAGGCTAGGAATCCTGAGGCGAGTAACTCACCTCCTGACTCCCCAATGCCTGTCCACCATCTACAAGGCACAAGTCAGGAGTGTGACGGAATACTCTCCACTTGCCTGGATGGGTGCAGCTCCAACAACACTCAAGAAGCTCGACACCATCCAGAACAAAGCTTGATTGGCACCCCATCTACAAACATTCACTCCCTCCACCACCGACGCACAGTGGCAGCAGTGTGTACCATCTGCAACATGCAATGCACCAAGGCTCCTGAGACAGCACCTTCCAAACCCGCAACCTCTACCAACTAGAAGGACAAGAGCAGCAGATGCATGGGACCATCACCACCTGCAAGTTCCCCTCCAAGTCACACACCATCCTGACTTGGAACGATATCGCCGTTCCTTCACTGTCGCTGGGTCAAAATCCTGGAACTCCCTTCCTAACAGCACTGTGGGTGTACCTACCTCACATGGACTGCAGGAGTTCAAGAAGGCAGCTCACCACCACCTTCTCAAGGGCAATTAGGGGTGGGCAATAAATGCTGGCAAACCCAATGATGCCCAAATCCCATGAATGAATAAAAAAAAAGTTGAGCAGAACTAGAAACTGCAGTCTCAAGTTTTTTTATTTTATTTTTATTTTTTTTTATTTCCAAAATATACTTTATTCATAAAAATCTGTAAAAATTATATTGCCAAACAGTTTCCAAACAGCACCAAAAAATACAAACATTGCAAGGGAGATCAGTTTCCTTCAATACTGTCATGAGTTTCTTCCCAACCCTTCTGTTTCCCAATTGTCATGTCAATTACAGTTTTACATTTACAGCAATTGAGAATATTAACGATACAGTTCGAGGGTTTTCAAGCTGCAGTCTCAAGTGGGCCACCAGAGGGGGCTCCAGTTCCCAGCTGCCATCTGCTTTCACACTGAGCTTTGATTTCGCCTTTGCCCATGATGCCTTTCTTGGCGACTCTGTTTTCCTGAACAGACTTCACAGTTACTGAACTGTGCCTCATAAAAATATTATGTCCAGTGTTCATTTTGGAACTCCACACAAATTAATTTAGCTGAATTGTCTCACTAATGTATTCACACATCTCTGGTGTGAGGAATTACATTGAGAATGTGCTGGTTAGAATGAGAACAGGAACTGTTATCCTGACCTGCAATCTGGTTCATTACCTTATGCTGGCAGGTTGTTACTGAAGGCCAGTCCCAACTACACACATCAGCTGTGCTGCAGTCGTTTCAAAAGCTTTGCTCTTAAAGGAGCATCTCCCTTTCAGGGTGCACATTCACTATTCACAGGACCATAGAACTATTACAGCACAGAAGGAGGTCATTTGGCTCATTATGTTCGCACTGGTTCTCGGAATGAGCAATTCACCAAGTGCCATTCCCCGCCTTCTCCCTGTAACCCTGCACATTCTTCCTTGGCTGAGTTTGCTGACAACACAACCAATAGGTGGCGCAGTACTAGAACATGTGCAAATGCAGCCTCACGCACTGAAACATCACTGTCTGCGATGTCTCAGGTGGCTGCCAGTAATAAAGATGGCGCCACTCAATTTATCACAAAAAACAAATTCAACCCAAAAATCCCGTCAATCTCCGCCTCCATTCCCCCCCCCCACCACACAATCCCCTGCTCCCTCACGTCACTGCGCTTTTCTTTGCTGCTCCCTCCTGTGCCTGTCTTCTCACTGCTCGCTCCCGCTGCCTTCCCTTAGCCACTCGCTTCAGCCTCGGCGCTCCCCCCCCCACCATTGGCCACTCGCTCCCCGAGTCGCCCCCCCTCCCCGCCCCACCTCAGCTGCATGCTCCAGAACTTGCCACTGCTCCCCCCTCCCCTCGGCCGATCGTACCCTGCTCCACGTTTCCCCCCCTCCCCCACACACTCTCCGGCTGCTCGCTCATTCCCCGCTCCCCCACCTCCAGATGCTAACTCCAGGCCGCACCGCTTCCCTCCTCTCGGCCACTCTCTCCCACGTTCGATTGTCACCCAAAGAAGGAAGGTGGGCTGTTAGGGGTGAAAGGGCGACATAGGAGCGAGTGGCCGAGAGGAGGGAAGCGGCATGGCCTGGAGCTAGTGGCAGGAGGTGGGGGGGGGATTTGGGGAGTGAGCAGCTGGAGAGCGCGGTGGAGGGTGGGAGGGAAGTGAGGAGTGGGGAATAATCGGCCCGGGGAGGAGGAGGGGAGCAGTGCGAGGTCTGGAGCGAGCGGCTGATGGGGGACATGGCTGGTGGGGAGCAGGGTGGGGAGAAAGCGTCGAGGCCTGGAGCGAGTGGCTGAGAGGTAGAGCAGCCAGTGGGGCGAGAGCAAGTCGCTGAGGGGAGGGGGTGGGGGGGAGCCAGTGGCTGAGGGGAGGGGGGTGGGGGGGAGCCAGTGGCTGAGGGGAGGCGGTGGGGGGGAGCCAGTTACTGAGGGGAGGGGGTGGGGGGGAGCCAGTGGCTGAGGGGAGGGGGGTGGGGGGGAGCCAGTGGCTGAGGGGAGGCGGTGGGGGGGAGCCAGTTACTGAGGGGAGGGGGTGGGGGGGAGCCAGTGGCTGAGGGGAGGGGGGTGGGGGGGAGCCAGTTACTGAGGGGAGGGGGTGGGGGGAGCCAGAGGCTGAGGGGAGGGGGGTGGGGGGGAGCCAGTTACTGAGGGGAGGGGGTGGGGGGGAGCCAGTGGCTGAGGGGAGGGGGGTGGGGGGGAGCCAGTTACTGAGGGGAGGGGGTGGGGGGGAGCCAGTGGCTGAGGGGAGGGGGGTGGGGGGGAGCCAGTTACTGAGGGGAGGGGGTGGGGGGAGCCAGAGGCTGAGGGGAGGGGGGTGGGGGGGAGCCAGTTACTGAGGGGAGGGGGGTGGGGGGGAGCCAGTTACTGAGGGGAGGGGGTGGGGGGGAGCCAGAGGCTGAGGGAAGGCACTGTGCTGGGGATCGAGCAGGGTGAAGTGGTGATTGAAGCAAGGATGCTGGGAGGGAGCGGGGTACTGTTCGGTTGAATGGACATGGCCATTGAGGATTGAGGAAGCCATTGCTTGGTGATGTCATACACGTGCATTCAGAATGCCAAGCTGGCTCTGATGATGTTTGCGATCGCTCTGTGCGTGCTCTGCATTGTCAGGAGACACTTTGTTCTTCCTTTTCAGATAACTATCTCATTCCCTTTTGAAAGCCTCGATTTAACCTGTCTCCACCACACTCTCAGGCAGCACATTCCAGATCCTAACCACTCGCTGCGTGAAAATGTTTTTCCTCATATCGCCGTTGTTTTCTTTGCCAATTAACTTAAATCTGTGCCATCTTGTTCTTGAACCTTTCACTAGTGGGAACAGCTTTTCCCTATCTACACTGTCCAGACTCCTCTTGATTTTGAATACCTCTATCAAATCTCCTCTCAGCCTTCTCTTCTCCAAGGAAAACAATCCCAACTTCTCCAATCTATCCTTGTAAATGAAGTTCCTCATCCCTGGAATCATTCTTGTGAACCTTTTCTGCATTCTCTGCAATGCCTTTCCAAAAGTGCAGTGCCCAGAACTGAACTCAATACTCTAGTAGAGCCCAAACTATTGTTTTATAAAAGTTCAACATAACTTCCTTGCTCTTGTACTCTATGCCCCTATTAATAAAGCCCAGGATACTGTATGTTTTATTAACCGCTCTCTCAACCTGTCCTGCCACCTTCAATGATTTATGCACAGATACACCCAGATCCCTCTGCTCCTGCACCCTCTTTAGAATTGTACCCTCTATTCTATATTGTCTCTCCATTGGGCGGCACAGTGGCGCAGTGGTTAGCACCACAGCCTCACAGCTCCAGCGACCCGGGTTCAATTCTGGGTATTGCCTGTGTGGAGTTTGCAAGTTCTCCCTGCGTCTGCGTGGGTTTCCTCCGGGTGCTCCGGTTTCCTCCCACAGCCAAAAGACTTGCAGGTTGATAGGTAAATTGGCCATTATAAATTGCCCCTAGTATAGGTAGGTGGTAGGGGAATATAGGGACAGGTGAGGATGTGGTAGGAATATGGGATTAGTAGAAATGGGTGGTTAATGGTCGGCACAGACTCGGTGGGCCGAAGGGCCTGTTTCAGTGCTGTATCTCTAAATCATATTCTTCCTAACAAAATGAATCACTTCACATTTCTCCACATTGAACTTCATCTGCCACCTGTCTGCCCATTCCTCCAACTTGTCTATGTCCTTTTGAAGTTCTACACTATCCTCTTCATAGTTCACAATGCTTCCAAGTTTTGTATCATTTGCAAATTTTGAAATTGAGCCCTGTACAGCACAGTCTGTGTCATTAATATATATCAAGAAGAGAAAAGATCCCAACACTGACTCCTGGGGAACTCCACTACAAACCTTCCTCTAGTCTGATGGTCTCACTTACCATGGTTTCACTCAACCAATGAGAATTTCCTTTAGGGCTGAACTTTGAAGCATCTCACATGATCAGAGTATCGGCTTTCCTGGAAACAATAAAGATACATTAAACACACCTCTTAAACACTCAGTTAATTGTGGTTCTTGTCACAATGTTCTGCTTTCAGTGAAATCTTCCGTGTATATGGGAAATTATTCTAATTACATTTCTGGAAACATTTTATCTTAGTAGGTCTGTTGTTTAATCTGAGGTTTTCTTGATTATAACTAATCTGGAAATATTCCAGATTCCGCACTGCAGAACGATGCAGGTGATACTCCTCGATTCCTGTGAATAGGTACTTAAGGTATATGTGTGGAAAGACATAACTGGAACAAATGATCATTCTCATCTGGTTCGTCATCAATACTTCCTTGCAAACTTCTCCTATTTTTAAGTCAGTAATGGTTTAGTTCAGCAAGGAATTTCCTGCCATTTTTTTTATTTGTTCATGTGGGCGTCGCTGGTTAGCCAGCATTTATTGCCCATCCCGAATTGCCCTTGAGAAGGTGGTGGTGAGCTGCCTTCTTGAACCGCTGCAGTCCATGTAATGTAGGACACCCACAGTGTTGTTCGGGAGAGAGTTACAGGAATTTAACCCAGCGACAGTGAAGGAACAGAGATATAGTTCCAAGTCATGATGATGTTTGACTTGGAGGGGAACTTGCAGGTGGTGGTGTTCCCATGTCTTTGTCCTTCTAGGTGTTAGAGGTCACGGGTTTGGAAGGTGCTGTCAAAGGAGCCTTGGTGAGTTGCTGCACTGCATCTTGTAGATGGTACATACTGCTGCCACTGTGCCCCTGGTGGAGGGAGTGAATATTTAAGGTGATGGGGTGTCAATCTAGGTTGTCTTGGATGATGAGCTTTTTGAGTGTTGTTGGAGCTGCACGAATCCAGGCAAGTGGAGAGTATTCCGTCACACTCCTGACTTGTGCCTTGTAGATTGTGGACAGGCTTTGAGGAGTCAGGAGGTGAGTCACTCATCACAGAATTCCCAGCCTCTGACTTGCTCTTGTAGCCACAGTATTTATATGGCTGGTTCACCTCAGTTTCTGGTCAGTAACCTCCAGGATGCTGATGGTGGGGGATTCAGTGATGGTAATGCTGTTTAATGTCAAGGCAAGGTGATTAGATTCTTTCTTGTTGGAGATGGTCATTGCCTGGTGCTTGTGTGGCATGAATATTTCTTGTCATTTATCAGCCCAAGCCTGAATGTTGTCCAGGTCTTGTTGCAAGTGGGCATGGACTGCTTCATTGTCTGAGTTGTGAATGGTGTTGAACACTGTGCAATCATTAACAAACATCCTACTTCTAACCTTATGTTGGAAGCAAGATGGTTGGGCCTAGGACACGACTCTGAGAAACTCCTGCAGTTATGTACTGGGGCCTTAGATGATTGGCCTCCAACAACCACAAACATCTTCCATTGTGCTAGGCATGTAGTTTAAGATGGAGTTAAAGAAATCAGGTGACCTCACTTCAACCAGGCTTAATGACAAAACAGGAATCTTGGTTACCAGGACAACAAAGATTCCAGATCAAAGGCTATTTTTGGGAGGAAAAACAGAGACTGCAGATGTATAACATCTGAAGAACAATGAGTTTCACCCTGCCAGACTTTCAGATCATAAACAAGGAGTCAGTGATTCTGAGGATGTAAATGTGCCTGGCAGCTGCTTAACAGCTGGAAACAATGGAAAGCTCAGGTGACTCTGCTATAGCCAGACTTATGGACTTTGCATATTGGAAATGGACAATGGGCTATTGACTTTTGATTCCAGATAAAATCACCCGATTTATTTGTTGAAGGCAAAAGGCTGTAAAAGAAGACCAGTGGTGGCAACCTCAGAGCAGGCTGTAAGGGATACAACCATTGGAGGCAACCTCAGAGCAGACTGTAAGGGATACAACCATTGGTGGCAACCTCAGAGCAGGCTGTAAGGGATACAACCATTGGTGGCAACCTCAGAGCAGGCTGTAAGGGATACAACCATTGGTGGCAACCTCAGAGCAGGCTGTAAGGGATACAACCATTGGTGGCAACCTCAGAGCAGGCTGTAAGGGATACAACCATTGGTGGCAACCTCAGAGCAGGCTGTA
Organism: Heterodontus francisci; assembly: GCF_036365525.1. Taxonomy (NCBI): domain Eukaryota; kingdom Metazoa; phylum Chordata; class Chondrichthyes; order Heterodontiformes; family Heterodontidae; genus Heterodontus; species Heterodontus francisci. Next base: position 14,372,790 of record NC_090403.1, read on the forward strand.
AGGGATACAACCATTGGTGGCAACCTCAGAGCAGGCTGTAAGGGATACAACCATTGGTGGCAACCTCAGAGCAGACTGTAAGGAATACAACCATTGGTGGCAACCTCAGAGCAGGCTGTAAGGGATACAACCATTGGTGGCAGCCTCAGAGCAGGCTGTAAGGGATACAACCATTGGTGGCAGCCTCAGAGCAGGCTGTAAGGGATACAACCATTGGTGGCAACCTCAGAGCAGACTGTAAGGGATACAACCATTGGTGGCAACCTCAGAGCAGGCTGTAAGGGATACAACCATTGGTGGCAGCCTCAGAGCAGGCTGTAAGGGATACAACCATTGGTGGCAGCCTCAGAGCAGGCTGTAAGGGATACAACCATTGGTGGCAGCCTCAAGGGAGGAGAGATAGAGAGAGAAAACACCTGCTGTCAGAAGACTGACACAGTGAAAGGCTGCAAAGACTTGAACCTGTTTGGAAAGTTGAAGTTTACAGAGAAGAAAAAGACCAACAGGATCACGCCTTATTCATAGATGCCCAGGTCGAAAGTGCTTGAAGAAGTGAGCGAAGAGGGTATTTACTTTGAGAAAGGTCTGGGAGTCCAATCCATTGCAACTGGGAGGAGTTTGGGACTTTTAACCACAAATACTTCACCATGAAAGAGGAATGTGTAATGTATAAGTGTGGTGTGAGGCTTTCAAGTGTTTTAATAAGCAAAGAAAATTTGGTGGATCAGCCACTTACAAAGTACTGTTTAGTTAACGGAGATTTCTTTTAGTTTAGTTATTATAATAAAAGTCTTAAAATGTGAAAAAGTGTAATTCTTTAAATTGGTCTGGGAGTTCAAAGCTCATGTTTTAATGTTAACCATCTCACTGAGGTCATAACAATAGGACAAGCCTCTCATCCCAGGAACCAATCCAGTGAACCTGCACGATACCACTTCCAAGACAAGTATATCCTTCTTAAATATGGAAACCAAAACTGCGCACAATACTCCAGGTGTGGTCTCACCAAAGCCCCTGTACAATTGTAGCAAGGCCTCTTTATTCTTGTACTCCAATCTCTGCAATAAAGGTCAACATGCCATTTGCCTTCCTAATTGCTTGCTGTACCTGCATGCTCACTTTCTGTGTTCATTGTACAAGTACATCCAAATCCCTCTGAGCATCAGCATTTACACGTTCCAGCCCTTTAATAAAAAATTCTATTTCTTTTCTATACTTATTACTGAAGTGAATAACCTCACACTTCTCCGCATGATACTCCATCTGCCACCCTGTTGCCCATTTGTTTAACCTGTCTATATCTCTTTGGAGGCTCTCTGTGCCCTCCTCACAGCTTGCATTCCCACTTAGCTTTGTATCATCAGCAAAGTTAGATACATTACTCTCTGTCTCTTTGTCTAAGACATTAATATAGATTGTAAATAACTGAGGCCCCAGCACTGATCCTTGCGGCGCTCCACGAGTTACAGCCGCCAACTTGAAAATGCCCCGTTTATTTCTACTCTTTGCTTCCTGTCCGTGAACCAATCCTCTATCCATGCTAATATATTAGCCTCAATTCCATGAGTTCTTATCTTGTGCATTAACCTTTAGTGTGACACCATATCGAAAGCCTTTTGGAAATCCAAGTATACTACATCTACTGGTTCCCCTTTATCTACCCTACCAGTTACATCTTCAAAAAACTCCAATAAATTTGTCAGATATAATTTCCCTTTCATAAAACCACAATCTGATCCATTGGTTGTGCGATCACTTAGCTCTGTCTATATCAAGCTGCCTGCGTTGTTTAGCATGCATGTAATCCTGTCCTGAAGTTCCACCAGGCTGGCACCTCGTTTTTAGGTAGGCCTGGAGCTGCTCCTGGCACATTCTTCTACACTCCTCATTGAACCAGGGTTGGTTTCTTATGCGGTGGTCACTCCGAACAACCTGTTATGAACAGATGCATCTGCGACAGGCAGATTGGTGAGGATGAAGTCCAAGTAATTTTTTCCCACGTGTTTACTCGTTCACTATCAAGATTCATGGCGAACCACTGGACAATGTGGATCACTTCTCAGACCTTGGGAGCCTCCTCTCAGCAAGGGCAGATATCGACAATGAAACTCAGCATCGCCTCCAATGTGCCAACGCAGACATTGGCCATCTGAGGAAAAGAGTTTTTGATGACAAAGACCTCAGACCTGGCACCAAGCTCGTGGTCTACAGGGCCGCAGAGGCACCTGCCTTCCTGTATGTGTCGGAAACATGGCCAGTTCAAACGTCGGCATGCCCAGGCAGCAACCAATTGCATACAGCAGAAGGAGCATTCGGAATTTCAAGCATCCCATTCTCTCGCCTCACCAAACACCACCTGCCCCACCTGTGACAGAGCATGCGGATCCAGAATTGGACTATTCAGTCACCTAAGGACCCATAACCCTGGAATGGAAGAAAGTCATCCTCGTTCCTGAGGGACTGCCTAAAAAAAAGATTCTCTCACCACCAGCCACAGGCCCAGTCTGTCAGATATGTCCTTCAGCATAGTCTATAGATGTGCTACTGAGACACTCTTGAAGGACATTGAAGTCCCCCACCCAGAGTACAATCTGTGCCCTTATTACCCTCAGTGCTTCTTTCAAGTGATGTTCAACATGGAAGAGTACTGATTCATCAGTTGAGGGAGGGTAGTAGGTGGCAATCAGCAGGAGGTTTCCTTGTCCATGTTTGACCTGATGCCATGAAACATCATGAGGTCTGGAGTCAATATTGAGGGCTCCCAGCGCTACTCCCTCCCAACTGTATACCACAGCTGGTGAGTTTGTACTGCCAGTGAGACAGGATATATTCAGAAACACATGAACAGGATTAGGACTATTAACTCCTTGAGCCTGTTCTGCCAATCACAGAGATCATAGCTGATCTGCAGCCTAACTCCATGTATATGCCTTTGCCCCATATCCCTTGGCACATTCAGATGACAAAAATCAATCAGATTTAAAATTTACAATTGATTTAGCATTAATTGCTGTATGTGGAAGAGAGTTCCAAAGTTCTACCACCCTTTGTGTGTAGAAGTGTTCCCTCATTTCAATCCTGAAGGGTCTGGCTCTAATTTTTAGACGATGCCCCCTTATCCTAGACTCTCCAACCAGCAGAAATATCTATCTACCCTATCTGTTTTCCTTAATATCTTGAAGACTTCAAACAATTCACCCCTTAACGTTCTAAATTCTAGCGAATACAACCCTAGTTTGTTTAATCTCTCATAATTTAACCCTTGGAGCCCAGATGTAATGCTGGTAAATCTACACTGCACTCCCTCCAAGGCCAATATATCCTTCCTAAGGTGTAGTGCCCAGAATTGCTTAAAGTTCTCCAGCTGTGGTCTAACCAGGGCTTTGTTTAGCTGAAGCATGACTTCTACCCTCTTGTATTCTAGTCCTCTGGATATAAAAGCCAGCATCCCATTAGCCTTTTTAGCTATTTTCTGTCCATATCCATGGCATTTGAAAAAAAATGATCTATGTACATTGTTATGACCAAATGAGGAGGGGTCTCAGGTTCCCCTTTCGCCCCTTCTCTGGTTTGACCACAACAGGATTTATCTATTAAACACAGTGATTGAACTTACCACCTCAGTCAGCACTTGCTCCTGTTTCTCTAATGTAATTGCAAATGAACCAGACAGGTTTTCTTGAGTTTAAACAACGCAGGTGGATAAGCTAGTCAAGAAGGCATACGGCATCAGTTGGGGCATAGAGTATAAAAATTGGCAAGTTATGCTGCAGCTGTACAGAACCTTAGTTAGGCCACACTTGGAATATTGCATACAATTCTGGTCGCCACACTACCAGAAGGATGTGGAGACTTTGGAGAGGGTACAGAAGAGGTTTACCAGGATATTGCCTGGTCTGGAGGGCATTAGTTATGAGGAGAGGTTGGATAAACTCGGATTGTTTTCACTGGAACGACAGAGGTGGAGGGGCGACATGATAGAGGTTTACAAAGTTATGAGCGGCATGGACAGAGTGGATAGTCAGAAGCTTTTTCCCAGGGTGGAAGAGTCAGTTATTAGGGGACATAGGTTTAAGGTGAGAGGGGCAAAGTTTAGAGGGGATGTGCGAGAAAAGTTTTGTTCTTACAAAGAGGGTGGTGAGTGCCTGGAACTTGCTGCCGGGGGAGGTGGTGGAAGAAGATACGATAACAACTTTTAAGAGGCATCTTGACAAATACATGAATAGGATGGGAATAGAGGGATACGGACCCCGGAAGTGCAGAAGGTTTTAGTTTAGACAGGCATCAAGATCGGCGCAGACTTGGAGGGCCGAATGGCCTGTCCCTGTGCTGTTTTTTGTTCTTTTATTCCCCTGTCCTCTACTTTAGTTACCTCAATCAGGCTCATTGAGCATGATCTGCCCTTTACATGCTGGCTGTCTCTGATCAGCTAAAATATTTCAAGGCGTTCAGTCACTATCTTCAACTATAAGTTCTAGTACTTCCCAATAACAGATGTCAGGCTAACTGGTCTATAATTACCTAGTTTCCCCGCCCTCACCTTATTTTATATTCTAATTTTAGTATTTTGATTTTGAATCTGGATTCCATCCTGCTCTGTTTCTATTCTGAATTATTCCAGCGTTTCATTATCTATTCATTTGGACCTAACTTTCTCACTCTAGTTCAATTTTGAGTCCTCAACACCTGTCGATCACTTTTGCACTCTAGTTCTGCTAATCTTTACCTAACTTCCTGTAAGGAAGGCCAGAATTTTATGTTGGGCGGGAGGCCCGCCCACTGGCTAGAAAGTCAGTGGTGAGCCCGCCTCCGCTGGGCCTGGGGAGCCAAACCAGAATATTTTGCTCCAGGCCCTTAATTGGTCTTGGGCAGGACTTCCACCTTCTCGAGACAGGAAGTCCCACCTAATGGAGATGCTGACCAATCAGTAGGCTGGCAGCTCATAGTCCCAGCAGCGCCACCAGGAGTGGTGGCCACCGCTGGGACTACACCCAGCCATCAGAGGCAACTGGAAGGATGGCCCTGGATAAAAGGTAGGCTTTCAGGGCTGAGCTCTGGGGAAGATAGGGGTGGGGGTTGTCAGTTGGGGGGAAATATGCATTGGGAGCGGTTGGGGCTTTGGGGGCGGCCCTCCATGGGGCACGCGGTGCCCGGTCAGGAGGGCCACCCCCCAGCCCGCAAGAAGGCCACCTGGTTTTAACAGGCAGAGTTCTTGAAGCCTTTGCCGTCTAGCCGCTGAGGATAAAATACCCGTGGCGACAGGAAGAGGCATTTAAGTGCCAGTTAATTGGCCACTTAAGGGCCTTGGATTGGCCTGGGACGAGCAGGCTGTTTGTCACCGCCGCCTCCCTGTGTAAAACTGCAGTGGGAGGGGGTCGGGAACAGGCCCCCCACCCCCACCCCCACCCAGCTCGTTTGGGGGTTGTAAAATTCCAGCTGAAGTTTCCAAGTAAAAAATTTCCAGTTCCTTTTGTGCGATCATCTGAATTCCTGCTCCCACTGGCTTAGTTATAGCTTAGTTATCAGTTTCCCTCTCAGCAAAGAGTTTTCTTAATTTCCAGCTCCTGGTCTAGCTGCTGTTTAAATTCTAAATGTACTGATTGTCATCGGCTAAGATAGTCTTGTGTTGTGCTGAGCTTTCAATAGCTACACCTATCTATTTGGTGACTGTACATTTGCCATTTCTGTGCATGGAAGGTATTGTTATAAGACTCACTCTCTGGAATGCTGAGCTGATAGAAGTTACTGTAAATCAAGTGTGAAGGTCATGGAGGAGATCTGATGTAATGGCCTCTTAGCTGTAGGATAAACATTTTAAAAAGACCGCGAGGCTCATCACCCTGCGACTGAACTCAGCAACTGTAACACAAAGTTTCCTGCAGCCTTCGCATTGCTGTGTGTGTTGCTTGTGAGTATCTTTCTCTCAAATAAGTCTGTAAGTGAAAACTCTGCCCAGAATTCACATTGCTGACAGCTCCAGGCTTGTCCCTCTAGCAGCATTACTCAACCTTCTAGTCCATCAGGGTGGATGTGCATTAATTTAAAGAATATCTAATTGCTGGAAAGCACACAAAAAAACTATTTCTAAAACAAATGTGTTTATTTTGCTAAACTAATTTGAAGCTTGGTACATATTTTGCATGGGTTAGAGGGACAGAGTTATTCTGTTTGCTCCACTTCATCTGCAGAGTTGGAATGGTCTGATGGGTGCTCATCTTTTTGCTTTGCCAATTTTGCCATGAGTTCTGAAATAGACAAGAAAAAAAAAATTGAATCATTCGCAAATAGTCATTTTGGCCATTCGGTCCCTAGTTCAGTGCCAGACGCAGCCTCAATGCTCATGGGCTAGGGAGAGAAAAATAAAATTAAGCCAGGCTCCCAATCCTGGTCATTACCTGCTGAGTCCTGCTGGGGATAGAGTGTGCCACCTGAGGACAGGATTGGGTTTGACTACGGTGCCTCTCTGCGGCTTGGGCCACCGTGTGAAGGATGGGCAAGTGGACAAGTACCAGAGGACACCCCTGGAGCTCATTCCAGTGAGAGCTGCTGCCTCGAGGAAGTGCAGAATTTTCCTCTCTGAGACCAGGTATACGGAGGCTATTGTAGCACTCTGTCTCCACCCTGGTAACAGTACTTAATTGAGCACTTACCAGACCAGAGATGGAACCTGGTACCTTCCTGGTCTCTATAGCTCAGTACTGTCACTGGGCCACAAGGAGCCAATGGCAGAACTTGCACAAACTAACAAACTTGAGAATTACTCCAGACACTCAGCTGAACTGTTCAACTTAGCCTCCTTGCTGACACAGGCTCCAGCTAACTATTCTAATCCTATTTCCAGGCTCCTTCCCCATACCCATTGCATTTTACTTAGTGTTTCTCTAACTCTCTCCTTCCATGTTGTGCTCGAGTTGGCTACAGCAGCCTCTTATGGCAAACGATACTGCATATTTTAAGCAGGTAGGTTAAAAAGCCTCTACAGATTTCCCTCAGTAGTAATGCTGTAAACCTATGTATTGGTGTCTGTTTTGTAGCTGCCTACGACCATTGTGGCCAGTCTGAGCTGCAGTCTTATCCAACCCTCAGGCCGTGCAGATCAGACAACCTGCAATTTGGAGCTTTGTGAACTCTGTCCAGTCCCTGCTCATTGTTCTTGAGATGCTGCTCCCTGTCGCACTGAGCATAGCAGGTATGGTAGGGTAGTGTTGCATCACTGGACTAGCAACTCAGAGGCCTGGACTAATGGTTCAGAGAACACGAGTTCAAATCCCACCAAAGTAGTTTGAGAATTTGGATTCAGTTTTTAAAAATTTGGAAATAATGCTGACATCAGTAAAAATGATCATGAAGATGTCAGATTAGTATAAAGACCCAACTGATTCACTAATGTCCTTTAGGGATAAAAACCTGCTGTTCTGACCACAGTCTGAGTCCAGATGTGACACTAGTCCCACAGCAATATGGTTGACTCTTAACTGCCCTCTGAAGTGGGTCAGCAAGCTACTCAGTTGTATTGAACTGCTACAAAGAAGAAAGCCCACCACCATCTTCTCAGCACAACTAAGGATGGGCAATATAAATACAGGAGGCTTCTGCTAATGCACAAAGCCCATCTCGGCAGAGTCCTGCTTCAAGTGCTTAAATCGGGAATTTGATGAGCTGGAGTCTGAGCTTTGGACTCTGCGATGCATCAGGGAGGGAGAAAGTTCCCTGGACACTTTATTCCAGGAGGCAATCACAACCCTTAGGTTAGGTACTACAGATGTGGTCCATGGTCAGGGACAGGAAGGTGTGACGACGAGTGAGGCAGGTATAGGATTCCAGAAGATAGTACTGGAGGAGCCTCAGCCCTTGCACTTGTTCAACAGGTTCATGGTTCTTGCAACCTATGTGGATGAGAGCAGGAACTGCAGGGAGGATGAGCAAACTGATCACAGCACCGTGATACAGGGGCCCATTCAAGCATGGGTAAGAAGGAATGTAGCAGTAGTTGGGGACGGCACAGGAAGATGGTGCTGTAATGGTAATATCACTGGACTAGTAATCCAGAGGCCCAGGCTAATTCCCAGGGTAGTTGGTGGATTTTAAATTTAATTAATGAATAAAAAAATCTGGAATTGAAAGCTAGTCTCAGTCATGGTGCCATGAAACTATCGATTGTTGTAAAAACCCATCTGGTTCACTAATGTCCTTTAGGGAATGAAATCTGCCTGCTGGCCTATATGTGACTCCAGACCCACAGCAATGTGGTTGACTCTTAACTCCCCTCTGAAATGGCCTAGCAAGTCACTCAGTTGTCAAGAGCAATTAGGGATGGGCAACAAATGCTGGTCTTGCCAGTGATACCCATAATATGAGTGATCATAATATGATTGAATTTTACATTCAGTTTGAGGGAGAGAAGAGTGGATCCAAGACTAGTATTTTCAATTTAAATAAGGGCAATTATGAGGGTATGAAAGCAGAGCTAGCTGAAGTGAACAGGCAAATCAGGTTAAGGGATAGGTCAATAGAGATGCAGTGGCAGACATTTAAGGGGATATTTCAGAATAGATACATTTCAACGAGCAAGAAAAATTCCACGGGTGGGACCCGCCATCCATGGTTAACTAGAACAGTTAAAGACAGTATCAAACTTAAAGAAAAAGCCTATAATTGTGCAAAGATGGGAGGCAGGTCAGAAGATTGGACACAATATAAAAAACAGCAAAATTGTCTAAAAGTTTGATAACGAAGGTAAAATTAGAGTACGAGAGAAAGCTAGAAATGTGGAGCTTATTCAAGGAGCAGCTACTGCGTGTCCTTGATAAGTATGTACCTGTCAGGCAGGGAGGAAGTTGTCGAGCGAGGGAGCCGCGGTTTACTAAAGAAGTTGAAGCGCTTGTCAAGAGGAAGAAGAAGGCTTATGTTAGGATGAGACGTGAAGGCTCAGTTAGGGCGTTTGAGAGTTACAAGCTAGCCAGGAAGGATCTAAAGGGAGAGCTAAGAAGAGCAAGGAGAGGACACGAGAAGTCATTGGCGGATAGGATCAGGGAAAACCCTAAGGCTTTCTATAGGTATATCAGGAATAAAAGAATGACTAGAGTTAGATTAGGGCCAATCAAGGATAGTAGTGGGAAGTTGTGTGTGGAATCAGAGGAGATAGGGGAAACGTTAAATGAATATTTTGCGTCAGTATTTACAGTAGAGAAAGAAAATGTTGTCGAGGAGAATACTGAGATTCAGGCTACTAGGCTAGATGGGATTGAGGTTCACAAGGAGGAGGTGTTAGCAATTTTGGAAAGTGTGAAAATAGATAAGTCCCCTGGGCCAGATGGGATTTATCCTAGGATTCTCTGGGAAGCTAGGGAGGAGATTGCAGAGCCGTTGTTGTTGATCTTTATGTCGTCATTGTCGACAGGAATAGTGCCAGAAGACTGGAGGATAGCAAATGTTGTCCCCTTGTTCAAGAAGGGGAGTAGAGACAGCCCTGGTAATTATAGACCTGTGAGCCTTACTTCGGTTGTGGGTAAAATGTTGGAAAAGGTTATAAGAGACAGGATTTATAATCATCTAGAAAAGAATAAGTTCATTAGCGATAGTCAGCACGGTTTTGTGAAGGGTAGGTCGTGCCTCACAAACCTTATTGAGTTTTTCGAGAAGGTGACCAAACAGGTGGATGAGGGTAAAGCAGTGGATGTGGTGTATATGGATTTCAGTAAGGCGTTTGATAAGGTTCCCCACGGTAGGCTATTGCAGAAAATACGGAAGTATGGGGTTGAAGGTGATTTAGAGCTTTGGATCAGAAATTGGCTAGCTGAAAGAAGACAGAGGGTGGTGGTTGATGGCAAATGTTCATCCTGGAGTTTAGTTACTAGTGGTGTACCGCAAGGATCTGTTTTGGGGCCACTGCTGTTTGTCATTTTTATAAATGACCTTGATGAGGGTGTAGAAGGGTGGGTTAGTAAATTTGCGGATGACACTAAGGTCGGTGGAGTTGTGGATAGTGCCGAAGGATGTTGTACGGTACAGAGGGACATAGATAGGCTGCAGAGCTGGGCTGAGAGATGGCAAATGGAGTTTAATGCGGAAAAGTGTGAGGTGATTCACTTTGGAAGGAGTAACAGGAATGCAGAGTACTGGGCTAATGGGAAGATTCTTGGTAGTGTAGATGAACAGAGAGATCTTGGTGTCCAGGTACATAAATCCCTGAAGGTTGCTACCCAGGTTAATAGGGCTGTTAAGAAGGCATATGGTGTGTTAGCTTTTATTAGTAGGGGGATCGAGTTTCGGAGCCACGAGGTCATGCTGCAGCTGTACAAAACTCTGGTGAGACCGCACCTGGAGTATTGAGTGCAGTTCTGGTCACCGCATTATAGGAAGGACGTGGAAGCTATGGAAAGGGTGCAGAGGAGATTTACTAGGATGTTGCCTGGTATGGAAGGAAGGTCTTACGAGGAAAGGCTGAGGGACTTGAGGTTGTTTTCGTTGGAGAGAAGGAGGAGGAGAGGTGACTTAATAGAGACATATAAGATAATCAGAGGGTTAGATAGGGTGGATAGTGAGAGTCTTTTTCCACGGATGGTGATGGCAAACACGAGGGGACATAGCTTTAAGTTGAGGGGTGATAGATATAGGACAGATGTCAGAGGTAGTTTCTTTACTCAGAGAGTAGTAGGGGCGTGGAACGCCCTGCCTGCAGCAGTAGTAGACTCGCCAACTTTAAGGGCATTTAAGTGGTCATTGGATAGACATATGGATGAAAATGGAATAGTGTAGGTCAGATGGTTTCACAGGTCGGCGCAACATCGAGGGCTGAAGGGCCTGTACTGCGCTGTAATGTTCTAATTCTAGATAGAAATATAAAGACAGATAGTAAGAGTTTCTATAGATAGTTAAAAAAGAAAAGTTAAAGTGAGCGTTGGTCCGATAAAAAGTGAGTCTGGGGAATTAATAATCGATAATAAGGAGATGGCAGATGAAGTGAACAGATATTTTGCAAAAGTCTTCACTATTGAGGATACAAGTAACATCCCAGTATTAGCTGTAAGTCAGGAAATGGAAGGAAGGGAGGAACTCAAGAAAATTACAATCACCAGGGAAGTGGTACTAAACAAATTGTTGAAGCTGCGGGCTGACAAGTCCCCGGATCCTGATGGACTTCATCCTTGGGTGTGAAAAGAAGTGGCTAGTGAGATAGTCGATGCGTTAGTTTTAATTTTCCAAAATTCCCTAGATTCGGGGAAGCTTCGTTTAGATTGGAAAATAGTGAATGTAACTCCTTTATTCAAAAAGGGAGGGAGATAGAAAGCAGGAAACTACAGGCCAGTTAGCTTAACATCTGTCTCAGATGCTAGAAGCTATTATTAAAGGCATTATAGCAGGGCATTTAGAAAAATTCAAGGTAATCAGACAGAGTCAACATGGTTTTGTGAAAGGGAAATCATGTTTAACCAATTTAATGGAGTTCTTTGAGGGAATTACATGTGCTGTGGATAAAAGGTGGATGTATTGTACTTAGATTTCCAGAGGGCATTTGATAAGGTGTCACATCAAAGGTGATTGCGGAAAATAAAAGCTCATGCTGTAGGGGGTAACATATTGGCATGGACAGAAGATTGGTTAGCTAACAAGAAACATACAGTAGGCATAAATGGGTCATTTCTGGTTGGCAAATGTAACGAGTGGTGTGCCACAGGGATCTGTGCAGGGGCCTCAACATTTGACAATTCATATAAATGACAGATGAAGGGACCGAAGGTATGGCTGCTAAATTTACTGATGACACAAAGGCAGGTAGGAAAGTAACTTGTGAAGAGTAACTTTAGGGCAGCACAGTGGTTAGCACCGCAGCCTCACAGCTCCAGCGACCCGGGTTCAATTCTGGGTACTGTCTGTGCGGAGTTTGCAAGTTCTCCCTGTGACCGCGTGGGTTTTCGCCGGGTGCTCCGGTTTCCTCCCACAGCCAAAGACTTGCAGGTTGATAGGTAAACTGGCCATTATAAATTGCCCATCGTATAGGTAGGGGAATTGAGGGAAGGCGGGGATGTGGTAGGAATATGGGATTAATGTCAGATTAGTATAAATGGGTGGCTGATGGTCAGCACAAACTTGGTGGGCCAAAGGGCCTGTTTCAGTGCTGCATCTCTAAATAAAATAAAGAGGACATAAGGAGGCTACAAAGGGATATAGATAGGTTAAATGAGTGGGCAAAGACCTGGCAAATGTGGGAAAGTGGGAAATTGTCCACTTTGGCAGGAAGAATAAAAAAGCATATTACCCAAATGGTCAGAGATTGCAGAGCTCTGAGATGCAGAGGGATCTGGGTGTCCCAGTGCATGAATCACAAAAGGTTAGTATGCAGGTACAGCACATAATTAGAAAGCTAATAGAATGTTATCTTTTATCGCGAGGGGAATTGAATACAAAAGTAGGGAGGTTATGCTTCAGCTATACAGGGCATTGGAGAGACCACACGGAAAGATTGGACAGGCTAGGCTTGTATCCGCTGGAATTTAGAAGAGCAAGAGGCAACTTGATTAAAACATATAAGATCCTGAAAGGTCTTAACAGGGTGGATGTTTCCCCTTGTGGAAGAATCTAGAACCAGGGGTCACTGCTTCAAAATAAGGGGTTGCCCATTTAAGACTGAGATGAGGAGAAAATTTTTCTCTCAGAGGTTAGCGAGTCTTTGGGATTCTCTTCCTCAAAAGGCAGTGGAAGAAGAGTCTTTGAATATTTTTAAGGCAGAGGTAGACTGCATAAAAAAAATAATCTTTCATGCGGGCGTCACTAGCCAGGCCAACATTTATTGCCCATACCGAATTGCCCTTGAGAAGCTGGTAGTGAGCTGCCTTCTTGAACCGCTGCAGTCCATGTGGGGTAGGTACACCCAAAGTGCTGTTAGGAAGGGAGTTCCAGGATTTTGATCCAGTGACAGTGAAGGAACGGTGATATAGTTCCAAGTCAGGATGGTGTGTGACTTGGAGGGGAACTTGCAGGTGGTGGTGTTCCCATGCATTTGCTGCCCTTGTCCTTCGAGTTGCTAGAGGTTGCGGGTTTGAAAGGTACTGTCGAACGGGCCTTGGTGCATTGCTGCAGTGCATCTTGCAGATGGTACACACTGCTGCCACTGTGCGTCGGTGGTGGAGGGAGTGAATGTTTGTGGATGGGGTGCCAATCAAGCGGGCTGCTTTGTCCTGGATGGTGTCGAGCTTCTTGAGTGTTGTTGGAGCTGCACCCATCCAGGCAAGTGGAGAGTATTCCATCACATTCCTGATTTGTGCCTTGCAGATGGTAGACAGGCTTTGGGGAGTCAGGAGGTGAGTTACTCACCTCAGGATTCCTAGCCTCTGATCTGCTCTTGTAACCATGGTATTTATATGGCTATTCAAGTTCAGTTTCTGGTCAATGGTAGCCCCTAGGATGTTGATAGTGGGGGATTCAGCGATGGTAATGCTGTTGAATGTCAAGGGGAGATGGTTAGATTCTCTCTTGTTGGAGATGGTCATTGCCTCGCACTTGTGTGGCGTGAATGTTAGTTGCCACTTATCAGCCCAAGCCTGGATATTGTCCAGGTCTTGCTGCATTTCTACACAGACTGCTTCAGTATCTGAGGAGTTGCGAATGGTGCTGAACATTGTGCAATCATCAGCGAACATCCCACTTCTGACCATATGATTGAAGGAAGGTCATTGATGAAGCAGCTGAAGATGGTTGGGCCTAGGACACTACCCTGAGGAAGTCCTGCAGTGATGTCCTGGAGCTCAGATGATTGACCTCCAACAACCACAACCATCTTCCTTTGTGCTAGGTATGACTCCAACCATAGTAGATAGATAGAACATTACAGCGCAGTACAGGCCCTTCGGCCCTCGATGTTGCGCCGACCTGTGAAACCATCTGACCTACACTATTCCATTTTCATCCAGCGGAGGGTTTTCCCCCTTGTTCCCATTGACCTCAGCTTTGCTCGGGCTCCTTGATGCCATATTCGTTCAAATGCTGCCTTGATGTCAAGGGCAGTCACTCTCACCTCACCTCTGGAGTTCAGTGCACTTGATGGCACCGTTGATGACACCTTCCATCACTTCACTGATGATTGAGAGTAGGCTGATGGGGCGGTAATTGGTCGGGTTGGACTTGTCCTGATTTTTGTGTACGGGACATACCTGGGCAATTTTCCACATTGCAGGGTAGATGCCAGTGTTGTTGCTGTACTGGAACAGCTTGGCTAGGGGCGCAGCACGTTCTAGAGCACAGGTTTCAGTACTATTGCCGGAATATTGTCAGGTCCCATAACCTTTGCAGGATCCTGTGCCTTCAGTCGTTTCTTGATGTCACGTGGAGCGAATCGAATTGGCTGAAGTCTGATGCTGGAGACTTCAGGAGGAGGTTCAAAAACTCGGCACTGCTGGCTGAAGATTGTTGCAAATGCTTCTGCCTTATCTTTCGCACTGATGTGCTGGGCTCCCCCATCATTGAGGATGGGGATATTTGTGGAGCCACCTCCTCCAGTTAGTTGTTTAATTGTCCACCACCATTCACGACTGGATCTGGCAGGACTGCAGAGCTTAGATCTGATCCATTGTTGATGGGATCGCATAGCTCTGTCTATTGCAAGTTGCTTACACAGTTTGGCAAGCAGATAGTCCTGGGTTGTAGCTTCACCAGACTGACACCTCATTTTGAGGCATGCCTGGTGCTGCTCCTGGCATGCCCTCCTGCACTCTTCACTGAACCATGGTCAGTCTCCTGGCTTGATGGTAATGTTAGAGTGGGGGATATGCCGGGCCATGTCATGGACAGATGCATCTGCGGCAGGCATATTGGTGAGGACGAGGTCGAGTATGTTCTTCCCTCATGTTGGTTCCCCCACCACCTGCCGCAGACCCAGTCTAGCAGCCACGTGCTTTGGGACTCGGCCAGCTCGGTCAGTACCGAGCCACTCTTGGCAATGGACATTGAAGTCCCTCACCCAGAGTACATTTTGTGCCCTTGCCACCCTCAGTGCTTCCTCCAAGTGGTGTTCAACATGGTGGAGTACTGAATCATCAGCTGAGGGAGGGCTGTAGGTGGTAATCAGTAGGAGGTTACCTTGCCCATGTTTGACCTGATGCCATGAGACTTCATGGGGTCCAGAGTCGATGTTGAGGACACCCAGGGCAACTCCCTCCCGGCTGTATACCACGTGCCGCCACCTCTGCTGGGTCTGTCCTGCCGGTGGGACAGGACATACCCGAGGATGGTGATGGCAGTGTCTGGGACATTGTCAGGTATGATTCCGTGATTATGACTATGTCAGGCTGTTGCTTCTCCCAACTTTGGCACAAGTCCCCAGATGTTGGTAAGGAGGACTTTGCAGGGTCGACAGGGCTGGGTTTGCCGTTGTCGTTTCCGGTGCCTAGGTCGATGCCGGGTGGTCCGTCTGGTTTCATTCTTTTTTATTGACTTCGTAGCGGTTAGATACAACTGAGTGGCTTGCTAGGCCATTTCAGAGGGCATGTAAGAGTCAACCACGTTGCCACATGTCGGCCAGACCAGGTAAGGACAGCAGATTTCCTTCCCTGAAGGACATTAGTGAACCAGATGGGTTTTTACAACAATCGACAATGGTTTCATGGCCATTAGACTAGCTTTTTAATTCCAGATTTATTCATTGAATTCAAATTCCACCTTCTGCTGTGGTGGGATTTGAACTCATGTCCCCAGAGTCTCTGGGTTACTAGTCCAGTGACAATACCACTACACCCACCGCCTCCCCTTCATAAGCAAGTGGGTGGAAGATTGTTGGGGTAGGTGGAAATGTGGAGTAATCTGTCAGCCATGAACTTATTGAATGGTGGAGCAAGCTCGAAGGGCCAAGTGTCCTACTCCTGTTCCTAATTCGTATGTTCGTACGTATATCCCATGAAAGAATTAAACAAAAAGGTATAGTTAGGAGGATAGATACTGTTCTCTGCAGCTGAGAGCGCGAACCTCCAAAGGCTGTGTTACCTGCCCAGTGCCAAGGTTAAGGACATCTGCTCAGGGCTGGACAGGAACATGGAGTGAGAGTGGAAGGATCCAGCTGATGTGGTCCACATCGGTACAACATCATAGGTAGGACTAAGAAAGAGGTTCTGCTAAGGAAGCACAAATGTCTAGCAGCTAAATTAAAAAGCAGAACCACAAAGGTAATAATCTCTGGATTATTACCTGACCCAGGAACAAATTGGCATAGGATGAATAAGATCAGAGAGCTGAATGCGTGGTTCAAATGTTGGTGTGGGAGAAATGGGTTTCAATTCATCGGGCACTGGCACCAGTACTGGGGAAAGAGAGAGCTGTACTGTTAGGACGGGCTTCACTTGAACCCTACTGGATAGTGGAGGGGAGGAATCACGTGACGGGAGATTTAGAAAGTTAACAAGAAAGGACAAGGCAGTAGGTGCAGGGTAGCAATATGGGTAATGATAACTAGAGCGTGACAGGAAGGGACAAAGCGTACAAACCTATGAGTGCACCAACAAATAGGACCAGACTAGGGTAAAATGATAAAAAGACATCATTAAAGGCTCTTTATCTGAATGTACACAGCATTCAAAACAAGACGGATGAATTCATACAAATAGAAATAAATGGATATATGATATGATAGCCATAACAGAGATGTGGTTACAGAGTGACCAAGGCTGGGAACTGATTATTAAAGGGTATTCTGGTAAGATAGGAAGAAAGGAAAAGCAGGTGGGGTAGCTCTGTTAATAAAGGATGAGATCAGTACAATAGTGAGAAATGATCTTGGCTCGGAAGATCAAGATGTAGTATCAGTTTGGGTGGAGATAAGAAATAGTAGTCATTGGTGGGAGTAGTTTACAGGTCACCTTACAGTAGCTACACTGTAGGTCAAAGTATAAATCAAGAAATAATAGGGCCTTTTAAGAAAGGTACTGCAATAATCGTGGGTGATTTTAATCCTCATATCGATTGGTCAAATCAAACTGGCAAAGGTAGCCTTGAGGACAAGCTCAGAGTGTATTTGGGACAGTTTCTAAGAAAAATAAGTTCTGGAACCAACCATGGAACAGGCTATTTTAGACCCAATAATGTGTAATGAGACTGGATTAATTAGTGATCTCATAGTAAAAAATCCTCTTGGCAAGAGTGCTCATATCATGATGAATTTCACGTTCAGTTTGAGGGTGAGAAACATGGGTCAGAAACTAGTGTCTTAAACTCAAATAAAGGCAATAACAAAGGTAGACGACACAGTTGGCTACAGTGGACTGGGAAAATAAGTTATAAAGTAACATGGTTGATAAGCAGTGGCAGACGTTTAAGGAGATATTTCAGAACTCTGAACAAAGATATATTCCATTGAGAAAGAAAGACTCTACAAGGAGGATGCACGATCCATGGCTAACTAAGGAAGTTAAGGATGTTATCAAATTGAAAGAAAAGGCGTACAATGCTAAGATGATTAGTGGTAGGCCAGGAGATTAGGGAAATTTAATAATCAGAAAAGGATGTCCAAAAAAAAGGGAGAATTTAGAATGAGAGTAAACTAGCAAGAAATACAAAAACCGACAGTAAGAGCTTCTACAGTATAAAAAAAGGAAGAGCAGCTAAAGTAAGCGTTGGTCCCATAAAGGATGAGACTAGGGAATTAATAATGAGAAACAAGGAAATGACAGAGATTTGAACAAGTATTTTGGCATCTGTCTTCATGGAAGAAGACACAAAAAATATTCCAAGGATAGTAGAAAATCGAGGGGAAAAGGAAGGGAAGAGCTTAAAACAATCACTATCACTAGAGAAAAAGTACGAGGAAAACTAATGGGAATAAAGGCTGACAAGTCCCTTGGCCCTGATGACCTGCATCCTAGGGTCATAAAAGAAGTGGCTGCCGAGATAGTGGATGCATTGGTTATAATCTTCCAAAATTCCCTAGATTTTGTAAAGGTCTCAGCGGATTGGAAAATCTCGAATGTAACACTTCTATTCAAGAAAGGAGGGAGACAGAAAGCAGAAACTGTAGCCCAGTTAGCCTAATGTCTGTCATTGGGAAAATGCTGGAATCGATTAATGAAGTAATAGCAGGATATTTAGAAAATCATAACAAAATCAATACAGTCAACATGGTCTTGTGAAAGGAAAACAGTGTTTGACAAATTTATTCGAGTTCTTTGAGGATGTAACAAGCAAGGTGGATAAAGGGGAACCAGTAAATGTAGTGCGTTTGGATTTCCAAAAGACATTCGATAAGGTGCCACATAAAAGAGCTAATGGTGTTGGGGTAATATGTTAAACATGGATAAAGGATTGGCTAAGGAACAGGAAAGAGTTGGGACAAATGGGTCATTTTCAGGTTGGCCAAACTATAACTAATGGAGTACCACAGGGATCAGTGCTGGGGCCTCAATTATATACAATCTATATTAATGACTTGGATGACGGGACCGAGTGTATCGTAGCCAAATTTGCTGACAATGCAAAGATGGTTGGGAAAGCCAGTTTTGAGGAGGACACAAAGAGTCTGCAAAGGGATATAGATTGGTTAAGTGAATGGGCAAAAGTTTGACACATGGCATATAATGTGGAAAAAATGTGAGGACATCCACTTTGGTGGGAAGAATAAAAAAGCTGAACATTTAAATGGAGAGAAACTACAGAATTCTGCAGTACAGAGGGACCTGGGTGTACTGGGACATGAATTACAAAACATTAGCATGCAGGTATGGCAAGTAATTATGAAGGCAAATAGAATGATGGCCTTTATTGCAAAGAGGATTGAGTATAAAAGTAGGGAAGTCATGCTACAACTCTGCAGGACATTTGTGAGACTGCATCTCGAGTACTGTGTTAAGTTTTAGTCTCCTTATTTAAGGAGGGATATACTTGTACTGGAGACAGTTCAGAGAAGCTTCACTAGGTTGATTCCTGGAATGAAGGTGTTGCCTTATGAGGAAAGGTTGAGCAGGCTGGGCCTATACTCATTGGAGTTCAGAATAATGAGAGGTGATCTGATTGAAACATATAAGATTCTGAAGAGGCTTGACATGGTAGATGCTGAGAGGATGTTTCCCCTTGTGGGTGAACCTAGAACTGGGGGCACAGTTTCAAAATAAGGGTCTCCCATTTAAGATGGAGATGAGGAGGTATTTCTTCTCAGAGGATCTTTAATCTTTGGAATTCTCTACCCCAGAGAGCAGTGGAAGCTGGGTCATTGAATATATTCATGGCTGTGTTCGACAGATTTTTGATCCACAAGGGAGTGAATGGTTATGGGGGAAGCAGGAAGGAAAGTGGAGTTAAGACCACAACCAGATTAGCCATGATCTTATTGAATGGCGGAGCAGACTCGGGGGAAAAAGGGCCTACTCCTTTTCCTATTTCTTATTCTTTCTTTGGCCTCCTTGTCTCGAGAGTCAATGGGTAAGCGCCTGGAGGGGGTCAGTAGTTTGTACGCCTGGTGTGGCTATAAAGGCCAATTCTCAAGTGACAGACTCTTCCACAGGTGCTGCAGATAAAATTGGTTGTCGGGGCTGTTACACAGTTGGCTCTCTCCTTGCGCTTCTGTCTTTCTCCTGCCTTTGGCTGGACTTATAACCCGTAACTGCTGCCTTCCGTGTTGTTTCGGTCGCTGTGAGACGACTATGGAGTGACCAATCCATGGCGCATGCCTGGGCGAATGTACGGAGGTTGAGAGTTGCCCAATCGTCAAAACCCCCCTCGCAGCCTTTCTGGTGGGGTCCAAAGGAGTGCAGAGCACGACATTTGGCACGGGTAAGGCTGCAGGAACTGCCGGAAACATGCCAAAGGTGACAGATGACAGCCTACGGGGATCCGCTCCGGATTTTCTGTTAGGGTTTACTCCCTTAGCCTTGGTCTCTCCCGAGACGCCCACAAGGCAGTAGGGTTGTTAGGGCCCCTACACAGGTGTATAATGATGCCGGTGGGAGGAGGGGGTGCGAGGGGGAGCTGGGAAGGAGGCTGTAAGGGGGTGGGGGGGTGCAGGGGGAAGATGGTGCGTGGGGTGGGGGTTGAGCTGAGGGGGAGGAGAGGGGGAGGAGAGGGGGAGGAGAGGGGGAGGAGAGGGGGAGGAGAGGGGGAGGAGAGGGGGAGGAGAGGGGGAGGAGAGGGGGAGGAGAGGGGGAGGAGAGGGGGAGGAGAGGGGGAGGAGAGGGGGAGGAGAGGGGGAGGAGAGGGGGAGGAGAGGGGGAGGAGAGGGGAGGAGAGGGGGAGGAGAGGGGGAGGAGAGGGGGAGGAGAGGGGGAGGAGAGGGGGAGGAGAGGGGGAGGAGAGGGGGAGGAGAGGGGGAGGAGGGGAGAAGAGGGGGAGGAGGGGAGAAGAGGGGGAGGAGGGGAGAAGAGGGGGAGGAGGGGAGAAGAGGGGGAGGAGGGGAGAAGAGGGGGAGGAGGGGAGAAGAGGGGGAGGAGGGGAAGGGGGAGGAGGGGAAGGGGGAGGAGGGGAAGGGGGAGGAGGGGAAGGGGGAGGAGGGGAAGGGGGAGGAGGGGAAGGGGGAGGAGGGGAAGGGGGAGGAGGGGAAGGGGGAGGAGGGGAAGGGGGAGGAGGGGAAGGGGGAGGAGGGGAAGGGGGAGGAGGGGAAGGGGGAGGAGGGGAAGGGGGAGGAGGGGAAGGGGGAGGAGGGGAAGGGGGAGGAGGGGAAGGGGGAGGAGGGGAAGGGGGAGGAGGGGAAGGGGGAGAAGGGGAAGGGGGAGAAGGGGAAGGGGGAGAAGGGGAAGGGGGAGAAGGGGAAGGGGGAGAAGGGGAAGGGGGAGAAGGGGAAGGGGGAGAAGGGGAAGGGGGAGAAGGGGAAGGGGAGAAGGGGAAGGGGGAGAAGGGGAAGGGGGAGAAGGGGAAGGGGGAGAAGGGGAAGGGGGAGAAGGGGAAGGGGGAGAAGGGGAAGGGGGAGAAGGGGAAGGGGGAGAAGGGGAAGGGGGAGAAGGGGAAGGGGGAGAAGGGGAAGGGGGAGAAGGGGAAGGGGGAGAAGGGGAAGGGGGAGAAGGGGAAGGGGGAGAAGGGGAAGGGGGAGAAGGGGAAGGGGGAGAAGGGGAAGGGGGAGAAGGGGAAGGGGGAGAAGGGGAAGGGGGAGAAGGGGAAGGGGGAGAAGGGGAAGGGGGGGGGAAGGGGGTGCAGGCAATAAGCCATTTCTTCAGTTCCCACCACTGACGCCTGGAAATCTCATCCGCGTCCTTCAGGAGGTGAGCGACATCCTCGTGCGCCAGTACCAGCATTGCCGACAGTGCGTTGCAGATGCTCTCCGAGCCATCTCCCGCGGGCTGTTTGAAGTTGCGGCCGAGGAGCCGCCCGTGGCCTCCCGGGTGCTCGGGGCACCCCCCCCCCCCCCTCGCAAGGCCTCCCCAGTGCCCCGCTGATGTACTTCAAGATGGCTCCTGGGCTGTCAGCTCCCTAGGAAGCTCCCTTGCTGTTCACCTCTATCCATGGCAATCTGCTCCCATTCCTATTGTTTTCTCCCCCAATCTACCCTCTTAAACTGTTTAAACTCCCATGGCTCTTTAATCAGTTCATTTTAGCCCTAACTACAAGCTAACAGTTAGTTTATGTTACCTGGGCCCACTGCCCTCCCCCAGCTATGCCTGCTCTTTGTTTTCTCAATGAAATTGATCCGGACGAAACTGCAAAGTACAGCTGGTGATACTTTGATCTCCGATCCTGCTGTCTTCACCGTCCAGAGTGTCCGCGGCCACGGTGTGCGGTAAGTCCATTGAAGAGAAGGAGCAGCGGGACCCTAGGGAAGCCCCGGGGAAAAGTGCCCCGAACACCCAAAAAGCCACGAACGGCTCCTCGGCCGCAACCCCCAAACAGTATTTGTTACTAAATGTCTCAGGGTAGATAGTTTTTTTCATCCTTATCAGTAAACTTATTCTCCCAATCAGAATGTGGACAAAGCTTTCAATTTCCTCTTTTTGGCAGGTAGCCATAGTGCTCTCTCATGCATACGTGCATCTGGTTGTCATCAATGTGTAGATCAATGCCCCTCATAATTTTGTATACCCCAATCATGTCCCCCTCAGCCTTCTCTGCTCTAAGGAAAACAACCCTAGCCGTTTCAGTCTCGCTTCAAAGCTGAAATGCTCCAGCCCAGGCAATATCATGGTGAATCTCCTCTGCACCCCCTCCAATGCAATCACATCCTTCCCATAGTGTGGTGCCCTGAACTGTACACAGTACTCCAGCTGTGGCCTTACTAGCATTTTATACAGCTCCATCATAACCTCCCTGCTCTCATATTCTATGGCTCGGCTAATAAAGGCAAGTATCCCATATGCCTTCCTAACCACCTTATCTACATGTGCTGCTGCCTTCAGTGATCTATGGACAAGTACACCAAGAGCCCTCTGACCCTCGGTACTTCCTAGGGTTCTACCATCCATTGCAGATTCCCTTGCCTTGTTAGTCCTCTCAAAATGCATCGCCTCACACTTCTCAGGATTAAATTCCATTTGTCACTGCTCCACCCATCTTATCAGCCCATCTATATTGTCCTGTAATCTAAGGCTTTCCTCCTCACTATTTACAACACCACCAATTTTCATGTCATCTGCAAACTTACTGATCATACCTCCTATATTCAAGTCTAAATCATTAATGTACATGACAAACAGCAAGGGTCCCAGCACCGATCCCTGTGGTACACCACTGGTCACAGGCTTCCACTCGCAAAAACAACCCTCGACCATTAACCTCTGCCTCCTGCCACTGAGCCAATTTGCCCTGGATCCCATGGGCTCTTAGCTTCTTAACTAATCTCCCATGCAGGACCTTATCAAAAGCCTTACTGAAGTCCATGTAGTCTACATCCCCTTGACATAGCCATGCTGACTATCCCTGATTAATCCCTGCCTCTCCAAGTGGAGATTAATCCTGTCCCTCAGAATTTTTTCCAATAGTTTCCCAACCACTGATGCTAGACTCACCAGCCTGTATTTACCCGATTTATCCCTGCTACCCTTCTTGAATAATGGTACATTCACTGTCCTCCAGTCCTCTGGTACCCCTCCTGTAGCCAGAGAGGATTTGAAAATTTGTGTCAGAGCCCCTGCTATCTCCTCCCTTGCCTTACATAACAGCCTGGGATACATCTCAACTGGGCCAGGGGATGTATCCACTTTTAAGCCCACTAAAACAGCTAATACTTCCTCCCTTTCAATGCTAATATGTTCAAGTATATCACATTCCCCCTCCCTGATCTCTAGACCTACATCGTACTTCTCCATAGTGAACACACACACAGATTGCCACTTTGGTCCCTAATGGGCCCTACTCTGTCCCTGATTATCCTCTTGCCCTTAACATACTTAGAAAATGCCGTAGGATTTTCCTTTATCTTTCCCGCCAGTGTTTTTTCATGTCCCCTCATCGCTCTCCTAATTACTTTCTATACTCCTCTAGTGCTTCCGCTGTTTTCAGTGCTCTGAATCTGCCATAAGCCGCCTTTTTTTCCTGATCCAATCCTCTACATCCCTTGACATCTAGGGTTCCCTGGACTTGTTGGTCCTACCCTTCACCTTAATGGGTACATGTTGGCTCTGAATTCTCATTATTTCCTCTTTGAATGACTCCCACTGACCAACCTTACTGAATTTTTTGAAGAGGTAACAGAGAATGTAGACAATGGTAATGCAATAGCTGTAATTTATCTGATTTTTAAAAGGCCTTTGATAAGGTGCCCCATAATAAACTAATGAATAAGGTCAGAGAACATGGAGTCAGGGGACAAGTGGCAGAATGGATTGCTAACTGGCTTCAAGATGGGAGGCGGTGGCGTAGTGGTATTGTCACTGGACTAGAAACTCAGAGACCAAGAGTATTGCTCTGGGGACATAAGTTCGAATCCCACCACAGCAGAAGGTGGAATTTGAATTCAATTAATAAATCTGGAATTTAAAGCTAGTCTAATGACTAGCAACGGCCGTGAAACCATTGTCGATTGTTGTAAAAACCCACTAATGTCCTTTGGCATTAGGTCAAACATGGGCAAGGAAACCTCCTGCTGATTACCACCTACCGCCCTCCCTCAGTTGATGAGTCAGTACTCCTCCATGTTGACCACTTGGAGGAAGCACTGAGGGTGACAAGGGTGCAGAATGCACTCTGGGTGGGGGACTTCAATGTCCATCACCAAGAGTGGCTCGGTAGCACCACTACTGGCCGAGTCCTAAAGGACATAGCTGCTAGACTGGGTCTGTGGCAGTTGGTGAGGGAAACAGCAAGAGGGAAAAACATCCTTGACCTCATCCTCACCAATCTGCCTGCCGCAGATGCATCTGTCCATGACAGTATTGGTAGGAGTGACCACTGCACAGTAGAGACCACATCCTGCCTTCACATTGAGGATACTGAACTGGAGTAGCCATATAAATACCGTGGCTACAAGAGCAGGTCAGAGGCTAGGAATCCTGAGGCGAGTTACTCACTTCCTGACTCCCCAAAGCCTGTCCACCATCTACAAGGCACAAGTCAGGAGTGTGATGGAATACTCTCCACTTGCCTGGATGGGTGTAGCTCCAACAACACTCAAGAAGCTCGACACCATCCAGGATAAAGCAGCCCACTTGATTGGCACCCCATCTACAAACATTCACTCCCTCCAACACCGACGCACAGTGGCACCAGTGTGCACCATCTACAAGATGCACTGCAGCAATGCACCAAGGCTCCTTAGACAGCACCTTCCAAACCCGCGACCTCTACCAACTAGAAGGACAAGGGATGCAAATACATAGGAACACCACCACCTGCAAGTTCCCCTCCAAGTCACACACTATCCTGACTTGGAACTATGTCGCCGTTCCTTCACTGTCGCTGGGTCAAAATCCTGGAACTCCCTTCCTAACAGCACTGTGGGTATACCTACCCCAAATAGACTGCAGCGGTTCAAGAAGACAGCTCACCACCACCTTCTCAAGGGCAATTAGGGATGGGCAATAAATGCTGGCCTGGCCAGTGACACCCACATCCCATGAATGAATAAAAAAAAAATACCCTCCATCGTGTTGTGTGGCACTATCACTGTGCTAAATGGAATAGATTTCGAAACACAAAACTGGGCATCCATGAGGCGCTGTGGGCCATCAGCAGAATTGTACTCAATCACAGTTTGTAACCTCATGGCCCGGCATATCCCCCACTCTACCATTACCATCAAGCCAGGAGACCAACACTGGTTCAATGAAGAGTGCAGGAGAGCATGCCAGGAATAGCACCAGGCATACCTCAAAATGAGGTGTCAACCTGGTGAAGCTACAACAGAGGACTACCTGTATGCCAAACTGCGTAAGCAGCATGAAATAGACAGAGATAAGCAATCCCATAACCAACAGATCAGATCTAAGCTCTGCAGTCCTGCCACATCCAGCAGTGAATTGGTGGACAATTAAACAACTAACTGGAGGACGTGACTCCACAAATATCCCCATCCTCAATGATGGGAGAGCCCAGCACATCAGTGTGAAAGATGAGGCTGAAGCATTTGCAACAATCTTCAGCCTGAAGTGGTGAGTTGATGATCCATCTTGGCCTCCTCCTGAAGTCCCCAGCATCACAGATGCCAGACTTCAGCCAAAGCTGCGAGATATCAAGAAGCAACTGAAGGCACTGGATACTGCAAAGGCTATGGGCCCTGATAACATTCCAGCAACAGTACTGAAGACCTGTGCTCCAGAACTTGCTGCACCCCTAACCAAGCTGTTCCAGTACAGCTACAACACTGGCATCTATCCAGCAATGTGGAAAATTGCCCAGGTATGTCCTGTACACAAACAGCAGGACAAGTCCAACCTGGCCAATTACCGCCCCATCAGTCTACTCTCAATCATCAGTAAAGTGATGGAAGGTGTCATCAACAGTGCCACCAAGCAGCACTTGCTTAACAATAACCTGCGGCGATTAACTCACCTCCTGACTCACCAAAGCCTGTCCACCATCTACAAGGCACTAGTCAGGAGTGTGATGGAATATCTCCACATGCCTGGATGGGTGCAGCTCCAACAACACTCAAGAAGCTCAACACCATCCAGGACAAAGCAGCCCACTTGCTTGGCACCTGATCCACAACATTCACTCCTTCCACCACTGACGCACAGTGGCAGCAGTGTGTACCATCTACAAGATGCAGTGCAGTAACGCACAAAGGTTCCTTGGACAGCACCTTTCAAACCCACGACCTCTACCAACTAGAAGGACAAGGGCAGCAAATGCATGGGAACACCACCACCTGCAAGTTCCTCTCCAAGTCACACACCATCCTGACTCAGAACTATATCGCCGTTCCTTCACTGTCGCTGGGTCAAAATCCTGGAACTCCCTTCCTAACAGCACTGTGGATGTACCTACCCCACATGGACTGCAGCGGTTCAAGAAGGCAGCTCAACACCACCTTCTCAAGGGCAATTAGGGAGTGGCAATAAATGCTGGCCTGACCAACGACGCCCACATCCCATGAATGAATTAAAAAAACACAGAAAGCAGAGTGTGGGAGTAAAGGGTTGTTATTCAGAGTGGCAGAAGGTGGGGGGGGGGGGTGGGTAGAGAAGTGGTGTTCCACAAGGATCAGTGCTGGAACCACTGCTGTTCACAATTTATATTTACGATTTGGACTTTGGAATCAAAAACACAATTTCTAAATTTGTGGATAGCACTAAATTTTTTGGGGGGAGGAAGATAGTCAATACTGAGGAAGACTGCAACAAATAAACTTGCAGAATGGGCAAATAATTGGCAAATGATATGCCAGCCCCGCCAGAAAGCCCACATCATGAGATTTAGGATGTGCTCAGAGACTGACCATGGGGATAATGTTCAGGAGAGGACAGGACGTTTGAACAGAAAGCTCAGTCCGAAGTACAAATGTCGAGTGTCTTCATCAAATGCCAACTTCAAACAGCCACACTGCCAGTAAAAAAGTTAAGATCACGTACCTTTTGCTGGGTTGAAGACTCCATTGGTCTGCTCGTTACACACGTAACAGCGCTTGGATTTGCGGTAATGCTGCAGAGCACAGCTTTCACAGAAATAGTGCTTACACCTGAGAAAGAACAGGCAGCTCGTTAAATAACACGGACATCCCATAGAGAACAGGCAGCTCATTAAATAACAGACATCCCATAGAGAACAGGCAGCTCATTAAATAACAGACAGCCCACAGAGAACAGGCAGCTCATTAAATAACAGACAGCCCACAGAGAACAGGCAGATTAGATAACAGTAACCAATTTTCTGGCTAAATAATATAAAGATTTTGTAGCCTGTGACAAACCCACTTACTTTGTCATTATTGGGTTGGTAAAAGAGGCCCTGCAGATGAAACACTTAAAGGGAAAATCATCTTCTTCACTGCTCACTTCATAGTTCTCATCATCTGTAAATAAAAGGCATGTAGTGGTGATAAGCCATCCTACTGTGCAATCCTTAAAATACTGAACCCCCAGGCTGCACTAATGCATGAGTGGAACATCGCCCCAAAGAAGGTACAGGCTGGTTAATCAAAGCACACCGCTGGAGATCAGTTTAGTCAAACAAGTTACACTCCATTTTGATTGACTCTTTTAGCAATCAATAAATCATTAGCCAACATCAGGCTGTTTCCTGACTGTCCATAGGACCTGAAAACAAACAGTGACTACATTTCATAAATACTGCGCTGTGAAACAGTCTGGGACGTCCCGAGAGTGTGAAAGACTCAGTGTAAATCCAAGTTGTTTCTTTCAGCTGTACAAAGTAAGATGTGCAACAGAGGATTCAACACATAACATGTAAATATCACTGGTCAATTTTTATTGCCAACAAATCATCAGTTTTTCAAGTTTATTTTTAGCTCAAAAAGAAAATCACTGGGTAAAAATTGAACCCCAAAAAATCTGGCAAATTTGAGAAAATCAGTACAAACTGAAGAAAACATCCATGGGACGTTAAAAATAAAGAGTTAAGCTGGGTGACTAGCCACACGTATTTGCAGAGTTCAGGGATACCACTTTTATGGGGTCCATTCTCAGCCTCTTACTTAACCCCGAGATCGATTTTACTACTTCTAAAAAGAACCAGAACATATACTTATGGCTGTGGCACTATGTTGGTGGGTTAATAAACATTGGCAGGCACAGGTTGAAAACTTGCTTTTAGTGATGTCTTGGTGTAGGTCCTGAGTCAGTCTTTGATTGATGCCCTCAGTAATCGGGACTAGCAGTGTGGGAACTATGCCAGTGCAAAACTGTCCTTGTTCCATAACCAACTAGAATGCAGCCCTTACATGGGATCTAAACATGATCCAGACAACTTTCAAAAAATGGCATGGCCTTCACTTATTTTCCTGCCAAAAACCAGGTCCAGATATGCCTGTGCTTCACAACAGGGAGGTCATTGTGACATGCTCTGTGCTGGTCTCACTATATGGTGCATTCTCTGGACCTGATTTTTGGTAAAAATAACGAGAAGTTTGCTTTTCCTCCCATTTGTGAAAAAAATCCAAGGGTGTGGGCATTGGTAAACCCAGGAACCCTAGACTGAGTCAAGAGGTCAAATAGTTTTGGTTTGGTTAATGAATGACCAAGATAAAATCCTGTGTGTTGATAAACTGGCAAGCTTTGCTTTTACGAGTTCTCTCTCTAAACCCCTCGACATGAAAGCACATCGTTCCTCTCATTCTCCCATCCTCTTGAAGGCATTGTCTTTTGCTGGGAAACGGTCCGCAGCCAGGCATTGTGTGAACTTTTGCAATTCAACCAACGAGGGCATCACAGCTGAATGCAATCCTGTCGTCACCCGACACCTTCTCCTGAACTTTCCTGTTAGTGGATTATGATAAGGAGTGGGAATGTTGGTAGATAATCCCTCTCCCCAACCCTAACACA
The DNA here is from genome assembly GCF_036365525.1 of Heterodontus francisci. Taxonomy (NCBI): domain Eukaryota; kingdom Metazoa; phylum Chordata; class Chondrichthyes; order Heterodontiformes; family Heterodontidae; genus Heterodontus; species Heterodontus francisci. The sequence goes on from NC_090403.1 coordinate 14,401,622, forward strand.
GGGACACGGAGACCAAGTGCAGCAACACAATTGGAAATCGTCTGCTCTGTATGGTTTAATGCTGCTCAACACACAATGTCTTATTACAGCCCTCCACGACTGTGCAAAGTGCTACACCCAGCCCATAACTTAAAACCAGTCACAAATTCCCAAATATAGCAGAATAAGTGGCTGAATATGTTGCAAATCTCACACTGTTGTACTTTAATGCAGTTGGGTGATGCCAGTAGCTTGGCATTCAGCTTAATCTCTTAAAGCAGCTGCCTATGACAAACCTCACTGCACACGCGTTGGAGGAAATTAGGACAACACTGAGCTTATAGTTACAACACTCACCATTTACACCGTATCGGCCTTCGTCCAGCTCCCGTTCTATCTGCCAGCCGTGCTTGTAGTCTGAGCGGTCGTGTAGAAACTTACAGCTGTCTGCGAAAGGGAGAGAGAGAGAGAAGAAAATCCCAGTTAGCAGAGTCCAGAGGAAGAGATTAGGCTCTGAAAGCTCATCTTGTGCAGCTCTCTCCCTGCCTTCCTTGTTAGTGGAGTAGGAGGCCAGGGATATCTCCTGCTATTCCAATTCCTTGTCCAGTCTTCTATTATGATTCCAGACAGAATGCGTTGGCAGGCGATTCAACTACGGGGGCATGACAGCTGAGCCCAATCCTCAACCAATGTCTATGTAGAAACCGTTTCCAGCTCGGACCATGGCACCGAGCCCAACTGCAGCACCCAAATTCCACCCTGGTCAGTTAACCCAGCATAGACTGGAAACCAAAGCCCTGTGTAGGGGAGCTATAAACGCTTGTGCTTACAACAAAATTCCCCCCAGAATACAAAAGGATAAACTTGCCTCCAAACCCACAGAAGCCGGTCTCTTTGTAATCTTTACAGATGTCGGGCTGGTAGTCCCACCGCACGGTCGCTCGGAGGTGTTCAGGCGCTCTGATAGGTCCTTTCCTGACATACAATAAGCAGAGTGTTCAAGCCAACAGTGACAGACATGGAATCTCAAGCAACAGTGACAGCCAATGGGGGAAGGGCAGCAGGAGTGACAACTGAGTGGGGGAGGTGCGCAGGGGTTATTCATAGGGAGCTCCCACAATCCTGCTTGGTGTTATTTGAAGGGCCCTATTGTAAAAAGCATTGTCCACCACCAACCACCTCTCCCCCGCCCACACCCAAACCAATGCGGAGCAACTGAGTGCAGGGACGCGGCCCACTGGGGAGGGACCGGGAGCAGGGACACGACCCACTGGGGAGGGACCGGGAGCAGGGATGCGGCCCACTGGGGAGGGACTGGGTCAATGTTGCTCTGCAGTCATACTACGGCGGAAGAGAGGGACTGAGACACACCTGACCACAACATTCACTGAACCAGCTGCCTGAGCACGATTCAGGCTGCAAGAAATATATTAGTATGCATATTATATTAAATACATAGTTTTCACTAAGAAACCCGGTAAAGAATTCAGGAGAAACTACCCAGAAAGTGGGTGAAAACGTGGAACTCAGTACCATATGGAGTCGTTGTGGCAAATAATATAGATGCATATAGGGGGGGATCTAGATGAGAAAGACAAAAGAATAGAAAGATATGTTGATAGAATGAGATGAAGAGGGGTGGGAGGAGACTCGTGTGGAGCATAAACACCAGCATGGACCTTTTGGGCGAATGGCCTGTTTCAGTGCTCCAGACAGTCACCAGTGTCAATGTGGTAACTGCTCTATAATTGTTACAGTTCCTCCCAACAGCCCCATCATGTCTGGCAGCATTTGTGCATCTTGGTGTCACGAAAACATGCTTTATGTCGAATGATGATTTTAATCCACCAGCGGGAAACTCGAATTGAATTTTACAAATGCAGGAGACTTGATGGGCCAAGTGGCCTCTTTCTGTGCCTTAAACTTTCTATGATTTCTATGATGCTTGCAGCTGAAGTTGGCTACCCAAACTTACCTTCCGCATTCCAATCCACTAGTGCCACATCAAAGGTTATTGCGGAAAATAAAATCACATGGTGGGGCGGGGGGGGGTAACATATTGGCATGGATAGAAGTTTGGCTAGCTAACAGGAAACAGAATGGGCATAAATGGGTCATTTTCTGGTTGGCAAGATGTAACAAGTGGAGTGCCGCAGGGATCAGTGTTGGGGCCTCAACGTTTTACAATTTATATAAATGACTTGGATGGAGGGACCGAAGGTATGGTTGCTAAATTTGCTGACGACACAAAGATAGGTAGGAAAGTAAGTTGTGAAGAGGACATAAGGAGGCTACAAAGGGACATAGACAGGTTAAGTGAGTGGGAAAAGATCTAGCAAATGGAGTATAATGTGGCAAAATATGAAATTGTCCAGGGCTCTTCAGCACCAGCCAGTGTTGAGCCAAAGCTCCAAAGGTTGTAGAAGAATTACGTGAATGGGCAAAGATTTGGCAAATGGAGTATAATGTGGGAAAATGTGAAATTGTCCATTTTGGCAGGAAGAATAAAAAAGCATATTATCTAAATGGTGAGAGATTGCAGAGCTCTGAGATGCAGAGGGATCTGGGTTTCCTAGTGCATGAATCGCAAAAGGTTAGTATGCAGGTACAGCAAGTAATTAGGAAAGCTAATCGAATGTTATTGTTTATTGTGAGGGGAATTGAATATAAAAGTAGGGAGGTTATGATTCAGTTATACAGGGCATTGGTGAGACCACATCTGGAGTACTGTGTACGGTATTTGTCTCCTTATTTAAGGAAGGATGTAAATGCGTTGGAAGCAGTTCAGAGAAGGTTTGCTAGACTAATACCTGGAATGGGCAGGTTCTCTTATGAGGAAAGGTTGGGCAGGCTACGCCTGTATCCACTGGAGTTTAGAACAGTAAGAGGCAATTTGATTGAAGCATATAAGATCCTGAGGGGTCTTGACAAGGTGGATGTGGAAAGGATGTTTCCTCTTGTGGGAGAATCTAGAACTAGGGGTCACTGTTTAAAAATAAGAGGTCGCTCATTTAAGATCGAGATGAGGAGAAATTTTTTCTCTCAGCGAGTCATGAGGCTTTGGAATTGTCTTCCTCAAAAGGCAGGGGAAGCAGAGTCTTTAAATATTTTTAAAGCAGAGGTAGATAGATTCTTAACAAGCAAGGGGGTGAAAGGTTATCGGGGGTAGGCGGGAATCTGGAGTTGAGGTTACAGATCAGGCATTATTTTGATGAGTGGCGGAGCAGACTCGAGGGGCCGAGGGGCCGACTTCTACTCTGAATTCATATGGAGACTCCATGTCTGCACAGACCCATCAAGGACAATGACCTGGGGAATCGGAGTGAACCACGTATCTCTTCCCATTAAAAGGTATCAAGGCAATCACCTGAGGTATTCAACTGGTGGCAACGAACCTAATCACTTGAACAATGGGACCCTAGCTATGAGAAGGGGACTCCTAGACATGGACTAATGAAGTTGTAAGGGGGAATTCACTAGTAATGACCATGCTTGAATCACTGGATGACAGTCATATGACAGGCCCACCTTTCGTGTGCTTAAGGTTCTGTTTTCTTTGCAGCGAGACAAGTAGACGCTGATGAGATAAGACCCGAGTGGGGTCCCTGCTTCCTCCCTCTCTCTCCAAACCACCTTGCAAGCTTTGAACCCTGTTTGCTGACTGTGACCACCCGGGGAAGTCCCTGCTACAGACAGAGACTCCTTGAAGGAAATCAACCCTGCACTGGACTCAGCCAAATACGCTATTTACATCTTCGAATCGGAAGTACTGGCACTACCTAAGGAAAGTCGCACAACTACTGAATTCAGCCGAGTCACCAATCTCCACAGATTGTATACCCCCTTTATTTCTCTGGAATCTAATATGACCAATCTATTTCCACGCCCCCCCCCCACCCGCGGACTCTAAAATCTATTTGTGTGCATGTGTGAACTTCGTGAGTGTGTGGATGTATGTGTATGTGTGAAAGTCGGAGCGTATTTTATTATTTTCCTTAGATTGGTTTAAGTATAATAAAGTTAACCTCTTTTTGTTAAATTCGGGAAAACCCTTCCGATTGGTTCTTTTATGATCACAACACGTAAACAATTAAACACTCACTGACATGACTCCTTTTTCAAAAAAAACCTGTTGCAGTCAAACAAGGAGGGAAAAAAGGGAAAGCATTTGACTCCTCCTCACTTGATTGTAACAATCGGGCTGTGAGAAACTTTGGATTTCAGAGACTGGGAGCAGTCCTTAGCCTTACAATTCCAAGTATGAGGGATGGGCAATACAAGCCTGACCAGCAAGCACACTTTCCCAGAATTAATTTAAAAAAACTACTGCTGCATCAAAAAAGTGTCTCCCAGGTCCTGAGCTATAAAATCACAATTCAGATTGCTGGTCTATATGGAGTTGGCTGATTGCACTTCGTTTGGGGATTGGTGGTGCTTGCAGGACCCTAGGACATGGGACAGACATTATAAATTAGGGCCCGTGCTCCTTAGTGCCATCCAGAGTCTTTGTTTAGAAAATGCTGCACGTGGAAACCAACTGAGGATGAGGCATCAGCACCTGTAGGGGAGGGAGGGAAGGAGAGATAGCAGAGTGTGTATTGGGGGTACAGGTGAGCATAGAAGTAGCAACTGAAAGGAGGAGGCACCCCCACCTCTGGTTCTGCCATTATATCGCTGCTTCCCGACTCGGGTGTCACACTCCCAGCCCATGGCTCAGCTATTATTTCCCACCCCCACCGTCCACCGCTCAGCTATCATTCTCCACAGCACTTTCCCAGCTCAGCTATCACTCCACTCAAGCAACCACCCACCCCGCCCACCATATTGCTAAGTCCAGGTAAATTAGTTCTTCCCAGTGTCCTGGCCACTATTTATCCCTCAACCAACATCACTAGAACAGATTATTCGGTCATTATCACATTGTTGTTTGTGGGAGCTTGCTATGCAAACAGTGACTACACTTCAAAAGTACTTCATTAGCTTGAAAGCATTTTGGGATGTGCTGAAGTTGTGAAAGGCGCTACAGAAAAAGAATCTTCTTTTCTTTTGAACCAATCAGCTCCTGTCTCTGCCAGCTACAATTAAGAGATGTGCAGAGTCTCCCAGCCTGTAGGTCCCAGGAAGGACAGTGGGAAGAGCTGCTTAGTGTTCCACTCACCTCACCATTCCTGAAGCTGCGTTTGCCATGGATGTGTCCTTGGGTTTGACATATTTGATGTAGTTGTTTATACCTCGATAAATTTTCTCGTCGTCTTTCCCTTTCAGTTCCTGTCAGATACAAAGAGGATATTTAAGAGCCTCTGGTAGCTCTCCACATTAGACATGGAGCAGCCAGCCATGGTGACAGCACAAACTGTCTCTCTCTTTACTTGGTAAAGGTTCAAAAATCCAATACTAATATGGTCTATACACTATATAGTATGGTACCTCGAAGACAGGAGAGAGGCTCACAGAGTGACCACTAAACTACTCAATGGCTGTAATGTAGTTCACCACCCCAGGTTCTAAAACCACACTCACTGTTTACAGGGTGAGAAGTGAGACAGAATAGATTTAAGGTTGATGTTCTGCTCCAGAAAACTTGATCTTGACGGATGATGCCGGAGCCAATCTTTATAGAGTCTTATATTTATTTTACTGAGTAAAAGGATTACAAGCATGTAGCTTCTTACTCAAAACCCACCAGCCTCTGCAAGTGTCGCCTTATAAGTGCTCAAGTAAGACCCCAATTAACACCCTCCACCTGCTCATAATTAAACAACTGATACACAATTAACAGTTGGGACTTATTTATGTTATTTATCATTTGTCTCTATTTCCATATATTTAACATCTTCATCTCCCCATTTCTTCATCTCTGCCTCGTATACTCTCTTGTTCTGTCAGCATCTGTCTGGCTTCTCTCCCTGCACTGTGTCTCTTCCCTAGTGTATGCCTCTGTATGCCAGTGCCAACGCGCCATTTCCCACTAGTGTGTCTCTTTCTCCCCTAGCATGTGTGACTGTCACTCTCCCCCTCTCTCCCTGCCCATGTCTGTCTCCCACCCTGCCCCACTGTGTGTATCAGTACCTTGATCTCTCTCCTTATCTCAGCGTGTATATCAGTCCCTCAATCTCTCTCCCTGTCTCAGCGTGTATATCAATACAGCTGACCTTCTCCCTGCCTCAATGCACATGCCTCTGTCTCCCCAGCCCTACCTTCCTCCCAACCCCCACCCCCAGTCTGCTGGGAATCCTACGGGGAAAGGAGCTCAGCTCTGTCCACTCACTGTTACCAAGATGAAGCCAATTTTTAGATAAACATTATTGTAAACATACAGTATAACCACAAGACTATGACTCTCAGAGACTTCCAACTAATTGAACTTTGAAGATTATGAAGGAACTGACAGAATTGATCAAGGCCAACTGTTCCTTGTGATGAAGGGTCAACCCCAAGGAGACAAATTAAAAACAAATCAGGGAAAATTTCACCCAAAGAGGAATCTAGTTGTTGAATAAATTACCAGGGAAGGTCATTGAAATGATAATGTAAATGGGGTCATGGGATATATGGTTGTCAGAGACAGTGCACTGGTGGTATTGACGGATGGCGGGTTGTTGGGAGGGTGGGAGGATCTCTGAGATAGGGACAGGCTTGTTAGCCTCAATAAGCCTTCTCCATTTCTAAAAATAATTCTGTTATGACATGGTCTTCATTCCACAGGTCGGTCTTGTACACAAGTCCTTACTCATCACTATGTAATCCCACTACCAAATGTGAATAAGGTACAATAACTGGTTGCCTGCAACTCTGCTTCTAGACTGGCTATCTTTACCCAAATCCTGATAGGTCTGTGTCTCTGCTCCTGGAAGAGTTTGTCCAGTAAGACAGGACTGGTTACAAATACAATCGAGCAATAGCCCACCTAACCCTGACACTGCGCCACCTCCCTCTCACCTCTTGGATCTTCTGGCTTCGTTCGAAGATAGCTTGCATGTCTTTATCTTTTTCAGTGTCCAGTTGATACACAGCTGTTGCTCCCATGTCCTCTGGGCCGACAGGTTTCTATGAAGCAGAGATGGCCATTAGCTTCACATGACATTTCCAGGACAGCCATTTCACAATTAAACACCAAACCACCTCATGCATTTGTCTTTCAGATTCACGCTCTTCTGATGCCTCCCTGCCCTTCAACATCACACTATCCATAATCTTCCTGCCCTCCTCCCGAAGGAAATGTCTTATGCTTTCAGGAAGGGAGGGGGTCAATCTCGAAGGGACAGTAAATGTCATTGATATATTTCTCTGTAGGGAAAGCAGATTGTCGCGCCTAATCCAAACTCCGCCAAACAGACACAGAGCAATATATCCCAGCATGATTCTCCACTGAATAGTGATCAGGTGTGGGAACTCAGTTGATTTCCCCTCCCAGCTCTGGGACACTCCAAAAGGCAGGAGACCTTGCACCAGGGAGGCCATGCTCTTGTTGCTAGCTCTAAGCTGCAATTCTGAAGACAGAGTTATCCACTGGCCCTTCCTGGTGTGAGAACACAGGCACCCCCCCACCACCCCACCCCGTGGGCACAGAGACCATCACCCCCCCACCCCCAGGGGAACCAGACAGCCACCCACCGCCTCCCCCACCCCCAAGTGCAGCGACTCAGAGTGACTGATGGGCATAGGCACATTGGGCCTGATGGTCTTCACCTGTATGCCATGTCTAGGATTCGATGCTGATCCTTACCGCTGATCGGGTGGATTTGTACGACACGGTGATTTTTTCAGGTCCATCACTGTCGCTGTCACTGTAATGCTCTTTCAGTCCTGCTGATCTTGGAGTCTAGGAACGATCAGGTAAAGAGTGAGAAAACAGCAGCTAAGAACTGTACTAACAGCACAGATATTTCACTAGTGACTCAGCCAGGAACTGACCACTCCTCTCCTCAAGGCATTGACTCCTTGGGTTGGTCAACTCTACAGGGCACCGACCCTCAAATGTCTCACCCAAGAAGCTGCTCATGTTCAAGCCTGAACAGTAAGCACCGGCAGACTATTCAACCACACGGGGAAACATAATCTTGCTGCAATCAGCACAGACCCGAGAACTGCCAAAAATTCCCCTCGACTCCAGTACCCTGAATCTGTGACTGGTCAGGAGACAAGCCATCACTGGCAGTTTCCAGTAAGTACAGAAAACAATTTTCAAGAGGGGTGCAGGGAGAGAGAGACCTGGGAGTGTGCATACACAAATCTCTGAAAGCAGCAGGACAAGTTCAGAAGGCTGTTAAAAAAGCATACGGAATCCTTGACTTTATAAACAGAGGTCCAGAGTACAAAAGCAAGGAGGTTATGCTAAACCTTTATAAAACATTGGCACGGCCCCAGCTGGAGTATTGTGTTCAATTCTGGGTGCCACATGTTAAGAAGGATGTCAAGGCCTTGGAGAAAGCACAGAGATTTATTAGAATGGCACCTGGGATGAGGAACTTCAGTTATGTGGAGAAGTTGAAGTGGTTCTCCATACGGCAGAAAAAGTTAAGGGAAGATTTAATTGAGATATTCAATGGGATGTCGGGTTTTGATAGAGAAACTGCTTCCAGTGTTAGGAAGGTTGGTAACTAGGTGATGCAGATTTAAGGTAACTGGCCAAAGAACTAAAGGGGAGATGAAGCAACATTTTTTTATACAGCGAATTATGATGATCTGGAATGCACTGCCTGAAAAAGTGGTGGAAGCAGATTCAATAACAACTTTCAAAAGGGAATTGGATATACACTGGATACATAAAATCATGAAGGGCTTAGATAAATAAAAACTGTTTCCAAAGGCTGAAGGGTCAGTAACCAAAGAACACAGATTTAAGGTGATTGACAAAGAACCAGAGACGACATGAGGAAATCTTTTTCAAATGAGTGGTTAGGATTGGATTGCACTGCCGGATTGGGTGGTGAATACAGATTCAATAGCAACCTTCAAAAGGGAATTGGATAAATATTTAAAGGAGAAAGCACAGTTATATGGGGGGAAATCAGGGGCCTGGAACTAACTGAATGCCTTTTGAAAGAGCTGGCACAGACTTGATGGGCTGTATGGCCTCATTCTTTGTGTACTAGTGTATGTTATACTTGTAATGGAAAAATTTACAGGGCAAGGGGAACAGCAAGGCAGTGGGACTAACTGGATTGCTTTTCAAAAGAGCTGGCACAAGCATGATGGGCCGAATGCCCTCCTGTTCTGCTGTACGAATCCATGATCCGACAGCTTCAAACCACAGTTTGGCCGTGCACTGCCTCACCCACCTTCTGTATCATGGGGTTCGACACATTCTTTCTCTTTTCTCTCCGCACTGCAGTGTTCCCATCATCGTCTCCACTGCTGTCTGTGCAGCAGAAGGGAAAACCCAGTAAGTACAGCAATACTCTCAGCAGGAGGCGCCCCGAGTCTCCGAGTCCCTTTATTATAGTAACAGGTTAGTAAGAGGCCTCCTCACAATGGGAATTATTACAGTGATACTGCCATCATTTATCCTGACACACTCTCAGGAACTAGAACATCTCAGCCCAGAGGAAAAAGTCTCCAGACTCTCATCCTATCCAGCAGTTTTACATACATATATTAGTAAATTATTGTGCAAAGAAAGAACCTGCATTGATATATCACCTTTCATATCCTCAGTACTTTTGAAGTGCAGTGACAGTTGCAATGTAGGAACAGAAGGTGTTTAAGCCCCTTGAGCCTACTCTGCCATTCAGCTGGGCCATTGCTGATCTGTACCTCAACTCCTGTACACATCTTTTCTCTATATCCCTCAACACACTCACCAAACACAAATCCATCCATCTCTGACTTGAAAGCTCCAAATGACCCCCAGTATCCACAGCTTTTTGGGCAGAATTCCAGATTTCTATTACCCTTTGTGTGAAAAATGTTTCCTGATTTCAGTCCTAAATAGCTAACCTCTAATTATAAGACTATGACCTCTTGTTCTTGATTCCTCTACCAAAGGAAATAGTTGCAATATATAGACCAATGTATCCTTCCTGAGATGCTGTACCCAGAATTTGAGGACAGTGCTAATCCCTGGAGATGTCCATCTTTTGAGCCTTGCCCGCCACTTGATATGATAAGGAGGTTCTCCAAACCACTGGACAGGTCACTGGGAGGCAGGCAGTATAGCACTCATCACCTCAAGACTAGCAATAGCAAATTCCAGAAAGACCACTAAAGATTACTTCTTGCCCAACTGTAAGGAGCATGGACTTCTCATCCCCAAATCCTCATGGAGTCAGGACAACTACTCATTGATTCCAGAATGGCCCTCTGGCAATTCGGCACCAGGGAAGAGGCCAGGACATGATAACTCAGGGACGAGGTTCTATTTCTCCAGGTATTGTACAGTTCACCTTGTGATCAAGTAGCATCCAGGGCCCTTCAGGACCAGCCGGTGTTGAACCAAAGCTCCAAAGGTTGTAGAAGAATTACGTGAATGGGCAAAGATTTGGCAAATGGAGTATAATGTGGGAAAATGTGAAATTGTCCACTTTGGCAGGAAGAATAATAAAGCATATTATCTAAATGGTGAGAGATTGCAGAGCTCTGAGATGCAGAGGGATCTGGGTGTCCTAGTGCATGAATCACAAAACATTCTTATGCAGGTACAGCAAGTAATTAGGAAAGCTAATAGAATGTTGTTTATTGCAAGGGGAATTGAATACAAAAGTAGGGAGGTTATGCTTCAGTTATACAGATTACTGGTGAGACCACATCTGGGTTCATCTACAGTATTGGTCTCCTTATCTCCTTATTTAAGGAAGGATGTAAATGCATTAACCTCCTGTGGGGGACTTTATGAAAGGCCTTTTGAAAATCCAAGTATACCACATCCACCAATTCCCCTTTACCAATTCTGTTAGCGACATCCTCAAAAAGCTCCAACAGGTTCGTCAAACATGATTTCCCATTCATCAATTCATCTTATTCGACGCATTAACAAAAAACTTTTTCTCTTCCTTTCAGGTGTTAAGAAACACACGCTCCAGCGGCTCATGGGTACCAACGCCCCTCCAGATCCTCCTTCCCTTTCACTTCCCTCTGACCCCATCCTTTCTCCTAATCTGACCCCTTGCCCCATGGATTTTTCATAATACCCTCTGACCTTCCCATCTGACGCTGAACAATCTGTACTTAACAAAGGACTAAGTTTTACCCCTTACACCCCCACCTCAATGAGTTTCACGTTCGGCATGATGTTGAGCTCTTCTTTATTCATTTTCATCTCTGGGCTCACTTCTTTGACCATGAGTCCTCCCGACAGCAGACCCTTTCACCCACCCTCCAGTATTCTCCCTCCACCTGGACCCATCCCTCTGGCCTGTTATCCACTCTTGATCTTTTCATTGTGAACTGTCGGCATAACATTGGCTGTCTCAATTTCTCTGCTCACCTCACTCACTCTAACCTGTCGCCCTTCGGACTTGCTGCACTCCGTTCTCTCAGGTTTAACCCCGACCTTGTGATCAAACCTGCAGATAAGGGTGGTGCTGTTGTTCTCTGGTGCACCAACCTCTACCTTGCAGAGGCTGAGCGCCAACTTTCAGATACTTCTTCCTACCTCCCCTGGACCGTGACCGCATCACCGAACATCAAGCCACTGTCTACAGGACTGTCACTGACCTCATCTCCTCTGGAGATCTTCCCTCTACAGCTTCCAACCTTATGGTCCCGCAACCTCGGACAGCCCGCTTCTACCTCCTTTCTAAAATCCACAAACAGGACTGTCCTGGTAGACCCATCATTTCAGCCTGTTCCTGCCCCACTGAACTTATTTCTTCCTATCTCGACGATCTTTTCTCCCCTGGTCCAGTCTCTTCCCACCTACATCCGTGACTCTTCTGATGTCCTACGTCATTGTGACAATTTACAGTTTCCTGGCCCAAACCACCTCCTCTTCACTATGGACGTCTAATCTCTCTACACTTCCATCCCCCACCAGGGCTTTCCATTTCTTCCTTGAACAGAGGCCCAACTGGTCCCCATCCACCACCACCCTCCTCTGCCTGGCTAAACTTCTTACATTGAACAACTTCTCCTTCCACTCCACTCACTTCCTTCAAATAAAAGGTGTTGCTATGGGTCCTAGTTATGCCTGTCGTTTGGTGGGATATGTCAAACATTCTTCGTTCCAGTCCTACTCAGGCCCCTGCCCTCACCTCTTTTTCTGGTACATTGATGACTTCATCGGTCCCTCTTCCTGTTTTCACCCCAAACTGGAAAACTTCACCAACTTTGCCTCCAATTTCCACTCTTCTTTCACCTTTACATGGTCCATCTCCAACATTTCCCTCACCTTCCTCGACTTCTCTGTATCCATCTCTGGGATTAGGCTGCCCACAAATATTTATCATAGGTCCACTGACTATCATGGATACCTTGACTACACTTTCTCACACCCTGCCTCCTCTAAGGACTCCATTCCATTCTCCCAGGTTCTCTGTCTCCGGTGCAACTGTTCTGATGATGCAACCTTCCACAATAGCAATTCTGACATGTCTTCCTTTTTCCTCAACCAAGGATTCCCCCCCACTGTGGTTGACAGGGCCCCCGACCACTATCAACCCATTTCCCGCACCCCTTCCCCTCCCTCCCAGAACTGCGACAGGGTTCCCCTTGTCCTCACTTTCCAGCCCACCAGCCTCCACATCCAAAGGATCATCCTCCGCCATTTCTGCCAGCACCAGCGTAATGCCACCACTAAACACATCTGCCCTTTCATTCCCTGTCAGCATTCCAAAGGGATCACTCCCTCTGCGACACCCTGGTCCACTCCTCCATCACCCCCACCACCTCTTCCCCTTTCCACTGCACCTTCCCATGAAATCGTATGTGGTGTAACACCTGCTCATATACCTCCTCACCATCCAAGACCCCAAACATTCCTTTCAGGTGAAGCAGCGATTTACTTGTACTTCTTTCAATTTAGTATACTGTATTCGCTGCTCACAGTGTGGTCTCCTCTACACTGGGGAGACCAAATGTAGACTGGGTAACCGCTTTGTGGAACACCTCCGCTCAGTCTGAAAGCCTGACCCTGAGCTTCCGGTTGCTTGCCATTTCAATTCGGCACCCAACATCCCTATCCTTGGCCTGCTCCAGTGTTCCAGTGATCAACACAAGCTTGAGGAGCAGCACCTCACCTTTCCATTAAGCACTCTATAGCTTTGCAGACTCAAATTTGAGTTCAACAATTCCAGAACATGATTGGCCTTTTTAGTTTTTTTTTTAACCACGTGCTTGTTTTTCATGTTGTACTTTTGGATAGAGCTATTCATTATTCTGCCATTAACACACTCTCTGGATTAATACTTTGTCTTCTACCAGAACCCTTGTCCCAGGACATCTTTGTTATTTAATCTCTCCTGCCCTCTGCCCTATCACACACCTTCCCTTTTGTTCTCTCTTCCCCCCCCCCCCCCAATCACTTGCTTAAAATCTAATACTTCTCTAATCTTTGCCAGTTCTGATGAAAGGTCACAGACCTGAAATGATAACTCTCTCCACAGATGCTGCCAGACCTGCTGAGTATTTCCAGCACTTTCTGTTATTATTTCGAAAATACTTCATTGGCTGTAAAACACTTCGAGACTTCTCTAGGTCGTGAAAGGCACCATATAAATGCAAGCTTATCTTTTCTTTGTTAAGGATCTTCCACCAACTTCAATCCTCTCTGTGGAGAGACTCCCAGGAACAAAGATTGTGTCTGAATTCTCTATGAGGAGCCTTGGTCATCTGACATTAACTAAAAACAGGCTATGATAATGAAGGATGGAGTTTGATAAAAGCTGAGGAGCAGCTTGACCTCAGCCTGAACCTGCTGCCTCTGTCCCGGGACACTTTGTTTCTCAAGCATCACCACCGCCGGGAACCGCGCCACATTTTAACCCTGAGCCGGAGCAGCCGGCGGCCTGACCGTGCAGGGGCTCAGTGGCAGCAGCCGAGGCCGAGGCTGTGTCCGACACCCGTGACCCAGATTGGGAGCAAAGAAACTACCCGGGACGCCGAGTCCAGCCACCGGCCCTGTTACACTCCACTCCGTCCCGGGGCTCAGCCCTCTCTTTACCCCAAACCCGCTACCTTTATCGCTGCCGCTCGCTCTCCGCTTCCTTCCTTTAAACTTCCGGCTGGATTTTTTAAAGAGGAAAGTGCAGACCGGGGCTGCAGGGCCCGGCTCTCCGGGATCCGCCATCTCAACAACAATGCAGCGCCGGCGGCAAGAAGTACCACACTAGCCCCCACACCCCCTTACACCCAACAGCGTCCCCCAGCGACCCGGAGCGGCACTGCAACAGCGTCCCCCAGCGACCCGGAGCGGCACTGCAACAGTGGCCCGGAGCGGAACTGCAACAGCGTCCCCCAGCGACCCGGAGCGGCACTGCAACAGCGTCCCCCAGCGACCCGGAGCGGCACTGCAACAGCGTCCCGCAGCGACCCGGAGCGGCACGGCAACAGCGTCCCCCAGCGGCCCGGAGCGGCACTGCAACAGCGTCCCCCAGCGACCCGGAGCGGCACTGCAACAGTGGCCCGGAGCGGAACTGCAACAGCGTCCCCCAGCGACCCGGAGCGGCACTGCAACAGCGTCCCCCAGCGACCCGGAGCGGCACTGCAACAGCGGCCCGGAGCGGCACTGCAACAGCGGGCCGGAGCGGCACTGCAACAGCGTCCCCCAGAGACCCGGAGCGGCACTGCAACAGCGTCCCCCAGCGACCCGGAGCGGCACTGCAACAGCGTCCCCCAGCGACCCGGAGCGGCACTGCAACAGTGGCCCGGAGCGGAACTGCAACAGCGTCCCCCAGCGACCCGGAGCGGCACTGCAACAGCGTCCCCCAGCGACCCGGAGCGGCACTGCAACAGCGTCCCGCAGCGACCCGGAGCGGCACGGCAACAGCGTCCCCCAGCGACCCGGAGCGGCACTGCAACAGCGGGCCGGAGCGGCACTGCAACAGCGGGCCGGAGCGGCACTGCAACAGCGTCCCCCAGAGACCCGGAGCGGCACTGCAACAGCGTCCCCCAGCGACCCGGAGCGGCACTGCAACAGCGTCCCGCAGCGACCCGGAGCGGCACGGCAACAGCGTCCCCCAGCGGCCCGGAGCGGCACTGCAACAGCGTCCCCCAGCGACCCGGAGCGGCACTGCAACAGTGGCCCGGAGCGGAACTGCAACAGCGTCCCCCAGCGACCCGGAGCGGCACTGCAACAGCGTCCCCCAGCGACCCGGAGCGGCACTGCAACAGCGGCCCGGAGCGGCACTGCAACAGCGGGCCGGAGCGGCACTGCAACAGCGTCCCCCAGAGACCCGGAGCGGCACTGCAACAGCGTCCCCCAGCGACCCGGAGCGGCACTGCAACAGCGTCCCCCAGCGGCCCGGAGCGGAACTGCAACAGCGTCCCCCAGCGGCCCGGAGCGGCACTGCAACAGCGGCCCGGAGCGGAACTGCAACAGCGTCCCCCAGAGACCCGGAGCGGCACTGCAACAGCGTTCCCCAGCGGCCCGGAGCGGCACTGCAACAGCGTTCCCCAGCGGCCCGGAGCGGCACTGCAACAGCGGCCCGGAGCGGCACTGCAACAGCGTCCCCCAGCGACCCGGAGCGGCACTGCAACAGCGTCCCCCAGCGACCCGGAGCGGCACTGCAACAGCGTCCCGCAGCGACCCGGAGCGGCACTGCAACAGTGGCCCGGAGCGGAACTGCAACAGCGTCCCCCAGCGACCCGGAGCGGCACTGCAACAGTGGCCCGGAGCGGAACTGCAACAGCGTCCCCCAGCGACCCGGAGCGGCACTGCAACAGCGTCCCCCAGCGACCCGGAGCGGCACTGCAACAGCGGCCCGCAGCGGCACTGCAACAGCGTCCCGCAGCGACCCGGAGCGGCACGGCAACAGCGTCCCCCAGCGGCCCGGAGCGGCACTGCAACAGCGTCCCCCAGCGGCCCGGAGCGGCACTGCAACAGCGGCCCGGAGCGGCACTGCAACAGCGGCCCGGAGCGGCACTGCAACAGCGTCCCCCAGAGACCCGGAGCGGCACTGCAACAGCGTCCCCCAGCGGCCCGGAGCGGAACTGCAACAGCGTCCCCCAGCGGCCCGGAGCGGCACTGCAACAGCGGCCCGGAGCGGAACTGCAACAGCGTCCCCCAGCGACCCGGAGCGGCACTGCAACAGCGTCCCCCAGCGACCCGGAGCGGCACTGCAACAGCGTTCCCCAGCGGCCCGGAGCGGCACTGCAACAGCGTTCCCCAGCGGCCCGGAGCGGCACTGCAACAGCGGCCCGGAGCGGAACTGCAACAGCGTCCCCCAGCGGCCCGGAGCGGCACTGCAACAGCGGCCCGGAGCGGAACTGCAACAGCGTCCCCCAGCGGCCCGGAGCGGAACTGCAACAGCGTCCCCCAGCGGCCCGGAGCGGCACTGCAACAGCGGCCCGGAGCGGAACTGCAACAGCGTCCCCCAGCGACCCGGAGCGGCACTGCAACAGCGTCCCCCAGCGACCCGGAGCGGCACTGCAACAGCGGCCCGGAGCGGCACTGCAACAGCGGCCCGGAGCGGCACTGCAACAGCGTCCCCCAGCGACCCGGAGCGGCACTGCAACAGCGTCCCGCAGCGACCCGGAGCGGCACTGCAACAGCGTCCCGCAGCGACCCGGAGCGGCACTGCAACAGTGGCCCGGAGCGGAACTGCAACAGCGTCCCCCAGCGACCCGGAGCGGCACTGCAACAGCGTCCCCCAGCGACCCGGAGCGGCACTGTAACAGTGGCCCGGAGCGGAACTGCAACAGCGTCCCCCAGCGACCCGGAGCGGCACTGCAACAGCGTCCCCCAGCGACCCGGAGCGGCACTGCAACAGTGGCCCGGAGCGGAACTGCAACAGCGTCCCCCAGCGACCCGGAGCGGCACTGCAACAGTGGCCCGGAGCGGAACTGCAACAGCGTCCCCCAGCGACCCGGAGCGGCACTGCAACAGCGTCCCCCAGCGACCCGGAGCGGCACTGCAACAGCGGCCCGCAGCGGCACTGCAACAGCGTCCCGCAGCGACCCGGAGCGGCACGGCAACAGCGTCCCCCAGCGGCCCGGAGCGGCACTGCAACAGCGTCCCCCAGCGGCCCGGAGCGGCACTGCAACAGCGGCCCGGAGCGGCACTGCAACAGCGGCCCGGAGCGGCACTGCAACAGCGTCCCCCAGAGACCCGGAGCGGCACTGCAACAGCGTCCCCCAGCGGCCCGGAGCGGAACTGCAACAGCGTCCCCCAGCGGCCCGGAGCGGCACTGCAACAGCGTTCCCCAGCGGCCCGGAGCGGCACTGCAACAGCGTTCCCCAGCGGCCCGGAGCGGCACTGCAACAGCGTTCCCCAGCGGCCCGGAGCGGAACTGCAACAGCGTCCCCCAGCGGCCCGGAGCGGCACTGCAACAGCGGCCCGGAGCGGAACTGCAACAGCGTCCCCCAGCGGCCCGGAGCGGAACTGCAACAGCGTCCCCCAGCGGCCCGGAGCGGCACTGCAACAGCGGCCCGGAGCGGAACTGCAACAGCGTCCCCAAGCGACCCGGAGCGGCACTGCAACAGCGTCCCCCAGCGACCCGGAGCGGCACTGCAACAGCGGCCCGGAGCGGCACTGCAACAGCGGCCCGGAGCGGCACTGCAACAGCGGCCCGGAGCGGCACTGCAACAGCGGCCCGGAGCGGCACTGCAACAGCGTCCCCCAGCGACCCGGAGCGGCACTGCAACAGCGTCCCCCAGCGACCCGGAGCGGCACTGCAACAGCGTCCCGCA
Organism: Heterodontus francisci; assembly: GCF_036365525.1. Lineage (NCBI taxonomy): Eukaryota > Metazoa > Chordata > Chondrichthyes > Heterodontiformes > Heterodontidae > Heterodontus > Heterodontus francisci. The sequence goes on from NC_090403.1 coordinate 14,419,385, forward strand.
GCGACCCGGAGCGGCACTGCAACAGTGGCCCGGAGCGGAACTGCAACAGCGTCCCCCAGCGACCCGGAGCGGCACTGCAACAGTGGCCCGGAGCGGAACTGCAACAGCGTCCCGCAGCGGCCCGGAGCGGCACTGCAACAGCGTCCCCCAGCGGCCCGGAGCGGCACTGCAACAGCGTCCCCCAGCGGCCCGGAGCGGCACTGCAACAGCGGCCCGGAGCGGCACTGCAACAGCGTCCCCCAGCGGCCCGGAGCGGCACTGCAACAGCGGCCCGGAGCGGCACTGCAACAGCGTCCCCCAGAGACCCGGAGCGGCACTGCAACAGCGTCCCCCAGCGGCCCGGAGCGGCACTGCAACAGCGTCCCCCAGCGGCCCGGAGCGGCACTGCAACAGCGTCCCCCAGCGACCCGGAGCGGCACTGCAACAGCGGTCCCTGTTGCGCACCTCTTTGTTGCAGCGAATCTGCAGAAAAGAAAAAGGCCATTTGATCTAACCTTTCACGCTGCCGTTTGTGCTACATTAAAGCATCGTCCCATTCTTCCTCAACCTACTCTATCCACATTACTCTCAATTCTTTTCACCTTGATATGCTAATCTGGCTTCCCCTTAAATGCATCGATAGGATCCGCCTCATCTACTTTCTGTGGTAAAGTTCCATATTCTCACCACTCACTGGGTGAAGTAGTTTGGAATTTTCTATAGGATTTCTTGGTGATCATCTTGTAGGGTTACAGGGATCGAGCAGGTGAGTGGGACTAACTGCACTGCTCCGTGGAGAGCCAGCATAGACTGGATGGGCCAAATGGCCTCCTTCTGTGCCATGAATGACTATCTTACATTGATGGCCTCTAGATTTGCTCTTCCTCACAAGTAGAAATAAACATCTATAGAAAACTTTTAAAGATTCCTATGAGGGCACCTTGTAGCCTTTTTACACCAATGTGCTTTGTTAAAGATTTTTTTAAAAGACCAGCTAAAAGACTGACACTAGCAGCTTAAGATGACTACCTAATTTGCAACACTGTATCCTACACTGCAATGCTTGTGAGGAGGGAGATGACATGTCTGCACATGCCCCAGCAAGAAGCAAGACCCAGGAAGTTTAAAGGAACTCCCTTTTTTTAAGCAAGAAATACTGCTAACTGCTACATTTGAATGACCGTCATGTGACAAGCCCCTCCCCATCTGTGGTTTTAAGTTTATGTCTTTCTGCAGCAGAGAGAGGAGAAGCAACTGGACTCTGACACGTGCAGACCCAAGAGGGAGTCCCTCTCTCTCTCTCCATTCCAGCTTGAAAGCTTTCAAATCCTGCCTGTTGACTGACCACCTTTGCATACTCCGACTACAATCAGAAACCCCATTGGAGAAAATCATCTGCATTGCTGTCTCCCAAGAGACCCACTGAACCAGTCATCTACCTCTTCAAACTAAAAGCCTCAGGACCACTGAATTCAGATAGAAGCCAGCCAAATCACCAAACTCCACAGACTGTATACCTCTTTTTTATGGTCTCAAACTCAATCAATCTACCTTTCCCCACTCTGTAACCTATTTGTGTGTGTGTAAACCTCTAGTGTGTGCGTGTGTGTGAGTGGAAGTTGTTATAAGACTGAAGTCACTCCAGACTGAAATCCATGGGAACTCAATTCAAATACACTTTTAGGTTCACATTGACCTAATGTTCCCAGCATCCTAATGTGTTTTCTACTCTTTCATAGAATGTGGGTGTTGCTGGCATTTGTTGCTCATCCATAATTGCCTTTGCCAACTCAATGACTTGCTAGGCCATTTCAGAGGGCGTTACGAGTCAACCACATTGATGTGAGTCTGGCGTCACACTAAAGGGCATTAGTGAACCAGTTAGGTTTTTACAACAATTGACAATGGTTTCATGGTCTCCATTAGACTAGCTTTTAATTCCAGATATTATGAATTGAATTCAAATTTCACCATCTGCCGTGTTCCCAAAACATTGGCCTACATCTCTGGAGTATTAGTTTAGTGACATTACCAGTATGCCACCACCTCCCCCAGTGCGTGCCAGTACCCTAATGATCCCAATATCCTAATGTTCCGGTATCCTAATGTTTCCAGTATCCTAAAGTTCCCAATACCCTAATGATCCCAATATCCTAAACTGAGAGCTGATCTCATTCAAACATACAAAATTCTTACAGTGCTTGACAGGGTAGATGCAGGAAGGATGTTTCCCCTGGCTGGGGAGTCCAGAACCAGAGGTCACAGTCTCAGAATAAGGGGTAGGCCATTTAGAACTAAGGTGAGGGGGAATTTCTTCACTCAGAGGGTGGTGAATCTTTGGAAATCTCTTCCCCAGAGGGCAGTGGAGGCTCAGTCATTGAGTATGTGCAAGACTGAGATCGATAGATTTCTACGTATTAAAAACATCAAGGGTTACGGGGATAGTGCAGGAAAATGGTGTTGAAATAGATCAGCCATGATCTCATTGAATGGTGGAGCAGGCTCGAAGGGCTGAATGGCCTACTCCTGCTATTTCTTCCCAATATCCCAATGTTCCAGTATCCTAACATACCCAGTACCCTAATGTTCCCAGTATCCTAATGTTCCCAGTACCCTAATGTTCCCAGTATCCTAATGTTCCCGTGCCCTAATTTTCCCAAGCTGGCACAATTGGCAGAAATTTTCCCTGGTGATTTTTCCAATCTGGAGATGTGGCTGGTTTTGAGGGTGGGTCCAGCTTCCGGCCAAATGAGTTTTAACCCTCATTAAAGATTGTGGAAAAACTGTGTAAAACTCCTGATCTTTTGCACTGGTTCAGCTGCTTTCACCTATTTTTGCACTGATCACATCAGTGCTAGCTCGCAGAAACTGCAGCCTCACAAGTTTACAGCACAGAAGGAGTCCTGTTGGTCCATTCTGTCTAGAGCGCCTCAAGAACAATTCCAAATCCTTATCATCACTCTGTTCTCTCCTCATTGCCCGGTATCTTCCTCTTCTTCAAATGTTTATCCCAAACAGTGTGCAATGGACTCTGCCTCACTTGCTCCCTGTGACAAAACATTGCAAGGTGTAGAGTCCTCTCTTTGTTTGTAATTTGTTTTCAGGATATGGGTGAAGCTGGCACACTAATAATGGTGTCTCCTCCCTCTGAGGCTCCTAACCTTGCTATCTTTCACCCAGACCAAAACCAGACGTGGGCAGGACATCTTTTAAATAAAAACGTTCTGTAAAATTGTAGAAAGTGAGCTCCAGTGTGTGTAAACACTGCCTTTCAAAATCAAAAGTGCAGCGGTGAAAAGTGGAGCCTTCGTGACTGGGTTTTATTTCTCTGGACAGGCAGGTTCAAAGCACATGATGATCTGAGTGTGATGGGTTTCACAGAACACTAGGCAGACTACATTGTAAAATAAACAGCTTACTTTATATATTTTTATATATATATATATATACACACACATACACGCATTGATAAAACATCGCTAGTACACAATAAACGACAGCGCTCTGCAAGTACAATGCATGTAATTTAGCTGAGTTGCAAGAGCTGGATCCTCTTCTGTGCACTGCACACACCGTGGGGTGGGGGTGGATTTTATGCAGGCAATGGGGGTCTTGGCCACTGGCTGAAGAGCTGTCGAGAGGCCCACATTGCCTTCTTTGGGGAAGGCCCACCGCATTACATGCCAATTAGGCACTTAACTGGACAGCAGTGAGCCTTCCCTGGGATTAATGACCCTCCTTTACTGAGCAGCACCACTGTGGAGGCGGTGGTTGCCGCTGGTAGGGCAAGCACCCGCGGCCTAGGATTGTCGAGGGACCCAGGACAAAGTTAGGCCAGGGTGAGAGTGGTTTTGTGGGGTGGGGGGTCACGGCGGTGGGATTTGTAGGGGCTCAGCGCAAGGACGGGGGTTGGCTCTCAGCGGGCCCCACTTTCCCAATGCTGGGTCCTTCGATTACGCACTAAGTGCTTTTTAATGAGGGACAACCTCCCACCCCCTAGCCGGCAAGCAACCCGCACGGATGCGTCTGTCATGCTCCTTGCGTGGTGACAGGCCCGCCCACCACTGGGCCAATTCACCGGTGATGGGATGAGGCCCTTTATTGGGCATTAAGTTCCCACTTAAGGGCCTCAATTGGCAGCAGGGTGGGAAAGCCGTCCACAGGCCTACCCGCCAGGGACTTAATTGGGGTGGAGGCGGGAAAGTGGCAGAGTCCCCCCCACCCCCCACCACCACGCCACTGTCCAGCCTGGTTAAATGCTCTCCCCACCTCCAAACTCGCTGTGGAGGAGAACATAAGATCCCCCTATCCCAAATGTTACAGGGTCTAGACCACAGGTTGAGTAAGAGCCATTCAGTGATGTAGTGTTGGTGCTGGTGAATGATTCCACATTAAAGTGGGTCTTCATTAGAGCTTCAGTTTTGAAAAGGAGTTAGTTTCAGTTATCATTTTGACAGGATTTAGATTGTAGATGAAAGCTATCTGGTAGCAGTTTGAAATCAGTCTGGAGCGCTGAGAAATGATCCAGAGTAAAACTGGCTTCTAAGCCACACTGTAAAAAGCAGGTGAGTTATGTCTGTGTCATGCTGTAGAACTGTTGAAGGTGCATAGATAGCCACGCATCATGAAGAACCTCTTCATTCAGGTTCTGCTTCCCCTGACATGCTGTGGTTGGCACTGGTTGGTGTACAGTCAGACTGCAAGCGTGCCCCTGCTCGCTCTGCGCTATGCGCTCTTAATCCTGACCCGGACAAAGAGAGTTGCTGGTGAGAGAGAGGCTGCGTCTCTGGACAGCAGGTGGATGTGTCGATAGCCTGTGGGTACAAACAGAAACACAAATTAAAGGGGGAGTGGGGAGTCACTGGCACAGGGGGCACTACTGAGATGAGGCAGGAAGCACCTCTCTATGAGGACTGACTGTCATGGGATGGAGGGGGAGGGTGGGTGATGGGGTATGTAGTTTAAGGATGTGAAGGGTTAATACTGAAGACAGTGAGAGAGACCCCCTCCCACTATATGAGCGAAGATGTAACACTCACATGAGATCGGCTGGAGAAGAAGAAGGTATAGCAGCACAAAGGATGCTAGCTTAAATGGCTTGTGGAGAGTGTACATTGTAACTCTAAATAATAGAGTTGTTAATTAAACCTTTACTGGTATTTAAGACTTTCTCTAGAATGCCCTGCAATGCTACTAATACAAACCCAACAATGCAACATGGTGACAATGGTGAAAGCGACCAGGAAAATTTAAAGATCTCCTTACCTTTGGAAGAAACACCAGGGGAACAACAGAAAAATTTAAAGATAAATAATGGCCCGGTACAGGAAGAAAACTACTTACCGGTAGAAAAGGCTGTGACAAGCTCTGCAGCCTCTCAAACCACACCACAGCAGTGTGGGGCTCTGTGTCGGTACTTCCAGCACATCCAGCAGTCGGGTCCAAGTCTTCATGCCGGGCAACGATCCCGGATTGGTGAGACAGTGAAAATGGCCATTTATTTAAACAGCGCACTGGGGAAAAAAATCAGGTGCAGAACGCGATCTCGGTCGAATTGGTGACGAGGGAGGCGAGTACAGTCGGCAGCCATTGCTCAGCCTCACCAAGGAGAAACAGCACAGAATGGATGAGAAAGGTCGGAGAGCGCGGGAAAGCCCAGAACAGAACGTGAACACCTCAAGCCAAACCTGAAAAATTTAAAATTAAAGAGAAACACTCTAGCAAAGCCTAGCAAACCAAAGGAAGCAATACGGATCCAAAATTGGGAATGCCTGAGTGTTTCCAGAATCAAGAAGGTCCCAATCAGGTCCAATATTGGCTGGTATGGAGAAAAAGCTTCTTAAGGTTCAGAATTGCTTCTCAACTCCAGATTAAATCTGAAGTGGAGCAAGTGAACACCCGCCTGCATTCAATAGGAGCGACAGCAGACAACGTAATTTTCCAACAAGGGATCAACGAGGCAACCGATAAATTCAAAGATGTACTCCAAGCCTTTAATAAATATTTGAATCTCTGCACCAATAAAATCTTGGAAAGGGCTAGATTTAATAAGTGGGTGCAGATGATTGGCGAATCTGTAGACTCCTATATTAATGACCTGTACAGATGGGCAGAAGGTTGTGAATACAACCAATTAAAGGCAAAACTAATCAGAGACAGGATAGTTGTCAGTATAGCAGATGAATCCTTGTCAGACTTGTTGCAATTCAAGGAAGACCTTACACTGGAAAAGGCCTTTCAAACTGTTAGATAGGTTGAAGTTCTCAAACAAAATAAGGACATCTACAAGTTGTGCATGAGAAGGAGTACAATGCCCGTCCAACTGGTTAAACCAAAGCCAGGGAAACACTTTGAGGAACAGAAAAAACATACAGGTAAGAAGGTGCATGATATAGGAAAAGCTTGTCAATGTTGTGGAGACAAGAAGACCCACAGAGGAGAACAGTGTCCAGCAAGTAAAGCCGAGGGTTTTAAGTGTGGAAAAACTGGACACTAGGGGAAGATATGTCACAGCTAAATTTCTGCGCTTAAAGGTACAAAGCAGAAAACCTTCACGCAAACAGCAGTGAATCAAGTACAGTAATATCCACAAGAGAAAGAACCAGGAGAGTTCTTGGGAAAAATCAGTAATCCAGAACCAAGATGTCTACAGCAGATATCTACATGACACCTCACAAATTTTAAGCTTGATACAGGGGCCAACATCACGGTATTGTCTGACCAAGAGCTTCGGGTGAAGGGAATTACCTGCAACTGACAGATGTACAGTTGCGTGGTCCAGGCGGGACACAACTGTGAGTAAATCAAGAATTTTCTTTACTGAGCAGGAATCCATGATTACAACTGCAGTTGAGTAAAAAGGTAGCCGAAGTCAAGCAAACAAAGGTAAACAATTCCTTCCAATCATCCGCTGATGCGATATCGAGGGCAACCGTAGATCAACCATCACAGGAAGACATGATTGTGTAGGTGACATAGAGTCATACTTGCAATGCACTGCATAAAATCGGCCACAAAGCACATAGAAGTTGCAAGAAATATGACAAGCACAGAAGAATGATGAAGTTAGACAGTATTGTACACATGGGTAGCCAGAAGAAAATCTGGGAGGAAGAACAATGAAGACATTCCATGTGTATAGGAAATATGTTACCATAATTGATGACTTATTAGTTTACAATGACAGAATTGTTATTCCTACTTCAATGAGATCTGATATCTTAGATCAATTACACCAAGGCCATTTGGATATAACCAACTGCAAAGCGAGGGAACAGTCTTCGGAATGATGGCCTGGGATATCTAAAGATATTGAGACGATGATCAACAACTGTCAGACATGCGCGATACAGAGGCCAGAACAGCACGAACCACTGTTGACTATCCAATTTCCAACTAGACCTTGGCAAAGGCTAGGGATGGATTTATTCATATTTTGTGGGAAGTCATAGATCATCATTATTGACAACTTTTCCAGGTGGAAAGAAGTCTGATGATTACATTCTACGATCACCGATGTAGTTATCAGAATCCTTACAGATATCTTTGCGACACATGGGATTCCAGATGACATATCATCACACAACGTATCACAGATCGCGAACAAATGTTTAACCCAGTTTGCTGTGAAGATGGGCTTTCAGCATCTTACAAACTCACTAAGGTATCCACAGTCCAATGGCGAGGCAGAATGAGGTGTGAGAACCATAAAATCTTTACTCAAGAAAAATGAAGATCTTCCTATCTCACTCCTAGTTTATCGTTCAAAACCACTGCTGTGCGGATTATCAGCAGCAGAATTACTAATGAGAAGGAAGTTAAGAACAAAGCTTCTAGTATTACCTCAACAATTAATGCCAGGATTGAAGACTCAAGACTACGAGAAAGTTCAAGAAAAAGTCCTACAGAAGGAAACAGTGACGCAGTGGTTAGCACCGCAGCCTCACAGCTCCAGCGACCCGGGTTCAATTCTGGGTACTGCCTGCGTGGAGTTTGCAAGTTCTCCCTGTGTCTGCGTGGGTTTCCTCCGGGTGCTCCGGTTTCCTCCCACAGCCAAAAGACTTGCAGGTTGATAGGTAAATTGGCCATTATAAATTGCCCCTAGTATAGGTAGGTGGTAGGGGAATATAGGGACAGGTGAGGATGTGGTAGGAATATGGGATTAGTGTAGCATTAGTATAAATGGGTGGTTAATGGTCGGCACAGACTCGGTGGGCCGAAGGGCCTGTTTCAGTGCTGTATCTCTAAACCTAAATCTAAAAAAAAAGAAACAAACCCGGGATTACAATCGGAGATTTCGAGCAAGAAGCTTACCCAAATTACACAATGGTCAAAAGGTTTGGATACTTGACTTGCAATGAGAAGGTACAGTGATCCATATACACAAGGACTATCAGTGATCGTAAGTTATACGAACGAACGAAGGGAACATATGAAGGAATTGGAGGAATATCATTCCGATTCCGTAAACGCAACAGCCAATAATCTGTCTGCAAGATCCAGATGAAGAGGAACAAACCCAAACTGAATGAAACACCGCAACCCATAGAAACAAAAAACCAAGTCAGCAACCCAGACTTCCTACGAAGACTTCTGATCGTCCCAGACAGATTACAACCAGATCGGGGAGAGTTGTCAAACCCCGAATGAGACTGAATCTGTGAAGTCAGAGACTTGTGGGGGAGAGAGAGTAGTACAGAAGTCATAAATGTATATATTTTTGGAAAAATGTTGGGTAAAGATTTGGAAGGAGATGTATATAAGGATGTAAAGGTTTAATACCGAAGACAGTGAGAGACCCTTCCCACTGTATGAGCGATGATGTAACAGTCACATGAGCTAGGCTTAGGAAGAAGGTATAGCAGCACGAAGAATGCTAGCCTAGGTGGCTTACGGAAAATGTATATAGTAACTGTAAATAGCAGAGTTGTTAGTTAACCTTATCCGGAGTTTAAGACTTCCTCTAGAATACCCTACAATGCCACTAATACAAATTCAACAGTGCAACAGGGATCAGGTCCAGAAATGAGTCATGCCAAAGATTAGTGGCTCCATTTCCATTCCATTTCCTGTGGCGGGTTTGTAGCAAAGCGAGGGACCACTTGATCAGGAGTGGCAGCACACAAGTTCAGCTGAGATTAATGTCTGGACCTCATTATCATGTCGCTCCTGATCAAAACCTGATCCTGGGAAGTCAGGGGGATGAGGCTGACTGGCTGGTAAAGTTGGGCAGCAGGAGTTCACTAGCATGGCCCCAGGGGTATAGTCCCAGTACAAGGTAAGTGTATCAGTGGGGCTGGGCAGGGAAATAGTGGTCTGATGGGAGGAGCACCCTACTGGGCCTCTTGTGACACGAGTCTGGCTCCTGGCACCCTGAGATTGCCTCTCACCTCTGACACTGCCCTCCCGACACTGAAATTGCCCCTCCCACCCCAATACAACCCCTCCCCCTCTGACACTGCCCCTCTCCCTGACACTGCCTCCCCCAACACTGCCCCTCACTCTGACACTGCCCCTCTCCCTGACACTGCCCCCCCCAACACCGCCCTCACTCTGACACTGCCCTCACTCTGACACTGCCCCTCTCCCTGACACTGCCCCTCTCCCTGACACTGCCCCCCCAACACCGCCCTCACTCTGACACTGCCCCTCACTCTGACACTGCCCCTCTCCCTGACACTGCCCCCCAGCCTGACACTGCCCACGAGCCACCAAGGCTAATCCCACCTTCCAGCATTTAGTTTAATAAAAAAAGCTTACTATGTTGCAAAAAAGAGTAACAAGTCTGAGGATTGGGAGTGTTTTAGAAACCAGCAAAAGGCCAAAAAATTGATAAAAAAGGAAAAAATAGAGTAAACTAATCAGTAATATAAAACCAGATTGTAAGAGTTTTTATAGGCGTATCAAAAGGAAGAGAGTAGCTAAAGTAAACATTAGAAGCAGAGACAGGAGAAATTATCATGGAGAATGAGGAAATGGCAGAGGCACTGAACAAATATTTTGTGTCTGTCTTCACAGTAGAAGACACAAGTTTCATACCAGAAATAGGCAGTTACCCAGGGGCTAAAAGAGTGAGGAAATTACTATCAGCAGAGAAAAAGTTTTGGAGAAACTTAAGGGACTAAAATCTGATGACCTACATCCTAGGGTTCTAAAAGAGATAACTGTAGATATAGTGGATGCGCTCGCTATGATTTCCCAAAATTCTTTTGATTCGGGAATGGACCCATCAGATTGGAAGTTGGCAAATGTTACAATGCTTTTCAAGAAAGGAGGGAGAGAGAAAACAGGTAACGATAGGCCAATTAGCCTAACATCAGTCGTTGGGAAAATGCTGGAATCTATTATAAAGAATGTATTAACAATGCACTTAGAAAAGCACAGTATGATTAGAACAAGTCAACATGGTTTTACTAAAGGAAAATGCTGTTTAACAAATTTATTAGCATTTTTTGAGGATGTAACTAGTAGATAAAATGGGCAGCACAGTGGCGCAGTGGTTAGCACCGGAGCCTCACAGCTCCAGCGACCCAGGTTTGATTCTGGGTATTGCCTGTGCGGAGTTTGCAAGTTCTCCCTGTGACCACGTGGGTTTCCACCGAGTGCTCTGGTTTCCTCCCACAGCCAAAGACTTGCAGGTTGTTAGGTAAATTGGCCATTGTAAATTGCCCTTGGTGTAGGTAGGTGGTAGGGGAATTGAGGGGATGTGGTAGGGAATATGGGATTAATGTAGGATTAGTATAAATGGGTGGTTGATGGTTGGCACAGACTCGGTGGGCCAAAGGGCCTGTTTCAGTGTTGTATCTCTAAATAAATAAAGGGGAACCAGTAGATGTAGTATACCTGGATTTCCAAATGGCATTCAATAAGGTGCTGCACAAAAGGTTAATAGGTAAGATAAGGGCTCATGGAGTTGGGGGTATGGATAGACGATTTGTTAACAGACAGGATGCAACGAGTGAGCATAAACAGGGCATTTTCAAGTTGGCAAGCAGTAAATAGTGGAGTGCTGCAAGGATCAGTGCTGGGGCCTCAGCTATTTATAATCTATATGAATGACTTAGATGAAGAGACAGAGAGTAATAGATCTACATTTGCTGATGATACAAAGGTAGGTGGAAAGGTAAGCTGTGAGGAGGACACAGAGAGGCTGCAAAGAAATATAGACAGGTTAAGTGAGTGGGCAACAAGATGGCAAATGGAGTTATAATGTAGGGAAGTGTAAAGTTATGCCCTTTGGCTGTAAGAATAGAAAAGCAGAATTTTTTTTAAAGGTGTGAAACTTTTAAGTGTCGATGTTCAAAGAGACTTGGGTGTGTTTGTACAAGGGACACAGAAAGTTAACATGCAGGTTCAGCAAATAATTAGGAAGGCAAATGGCATGTTGGCCTTTATTGCAAGGGGATTGGAGTACAGGAATAAAGAAGTATTGCTCCAATTGTACAAGGTTTTGGTGAGACCACATCTGGAATACTGTGTGCAGTTTTGGTCTCCACATTTAAGAAAGGATATACTTGCATTGGAGGCGGTGCAGCAAAGGTTCACTAGATTGGTCCCTGGGATGACGGGGTTGTCCTATGATGAGAAGCTGAATAAATTGAACCTGTATTCTCTGGAGTTCAGAAGAATGAGAGGGGATCTCATTGAAATATATAAGATTCTGAAGAGGCTGAATAGGGTAGGCACAGAGATTATTTCCGCTGGTCGGGGAATCTCGAACACGGGAGCACAGTCTAAGGGTAAGGGGCCGATCACTTAGGACTGAGATGAGGAGAAATTATTTCACTCAAAGGGTTGTGAATCTTTGAAATTCTCAACCTCAGGATGCTCCATGGTTGAATACATTTAAGGCTGGGATATAAAGATTTTTGGTCTCTCAGGGAAACAAGGGATATGGCAAGCGGGCGGGAAAGTGGAGTTGAAGCCCAAGATCAACCATGATCGTACTGAATGGCGGAGCAGGCCCAATGGGCCATGTGGTCTACTCTTGCTCCTATTTCTTGTCTTGTGTTGGGGGGACAGTGTCAGTGGGGGTGGGGAAGTGTTCGTAAGAGGCAGTGTCAGAGAGGGAGGGGCAGCGTCTGAGGGGGAGGGGCAGCGTCAGAGGGGGAAGTGCAGTCAGAGGGAAGGAGCAGTGTCAGGGTGGGGGGGCAGTGTCAGAGGGGAGGGGCAGTGTCAGAGGGGGAAGGGCAGTCAGAGGGGAGGGGCAGTGTCAGAGGGGGAGGGGTTGTGTCTGTGGGGGTGGGGCAGTCAAGGGTGGGGCAGTCAGACGGGTGGGGTAGCGTCAGGGTGGCGAGGCAGTGTCAGAGAGGGAAAGGCAGTCAGAGGGGAGGGGCAGTGTCAGAGGGGGAAGGGAAGTCAGAGGGGAGGGGCAGTGTCAGAGGGAGAGGGGCAGTGTCTGTGGGGGAGGGGCAGTGTCAGGGTGGGGGGAGGGGCAGTGTCGGGGGGGCCGTGTCGGGGGTGTCGGGGTAAAGCAGTGATTACCTTCTTTCACACTTGTGAATGGGAGTGTAAACTGTCCAATGAAGTCATTGCTGGTAGCTGCGTCATAATCTTCAACCACAAATCGGATGAGGGCGAGCTCGGGAACATTGATTGTAAATCGGAGTACTTCATTCCACACGGGATTAAAACCTGCAATCCAACGAAAATATACAGCAATCCTCTAGTGTAACAAGTGATCAGCAAAGTTTCAGAAATAATGGCCCCAATATTTACAGGGCAAGTGAGGTTGAAATTGTTTGAGAAACTCGGCGAAGCCTGGGACACAGAGGCCCTGCTGATCTGAACGGCAGGGCCTCGGTCAGTTTGTAACTTCATCTCCTGCCTGGCAGCTGGCCAATGGGTAGCCTGGCCAGTGATTGGGAGGACTGGGATTTGAGGCTGTCCATCCGGAGGGCTGCATGTGGTGTAGGAGCCTGGGCCATGAGGAATGGGCCAGGCTGAAGGTTTCCTTGAGCGGCCTTGAGAGAACTCCTGCTCCTCCTGGAAAAAGCCATTCACTCGTGGAGCCAGCAGCTCCTGTTTCTCTTTTACCGCCGGGTTTTTCTGAGCCCTGGAAACCTGCACAGCTGCAGTGAATTTTATGTGTTACTAAGTGTTGTGCTGCTCCTCAAAGGGACACTTAGATGTGTAAAAATGGCAGCAGGCATGGGTGTGGCATGTTATCATTCAGCCAGCACAGCACTCCCCCCTCCCCTCTCCTGCTTCTCATGTGGCATGGTTGAAATTGAGATCAACACATCTTGTCGCATAGAAATAATTGAGGGGGTGTTAATTATTTTTATAAAGAGACAGTAATGCTTCTCTAAAGAGAGTTTGGAACTTTAAGTTAACGGAAGGAAAGAATATTGAGGGAATGTAATCCAGGCTGTCAACTACTGAGAAGAACATTAGACTAAACAGATTATTTAATTTGTACTGTGAGCACACAGCCACAAGATATGATAGAAAATGACTAAACTCCAAGCAGGACATAAGGTTCGATGAAACATTCCTTCCCTTAGGGTCTTGCACCTGGACAAAGAGAATCAGTTTCTGCTCTGCCAATTCACACTTTAAACTGGTGAACTTTTGTTTGGAGATGATGTAGAATTTCAGATTAAATACATGATAATTTCTTCATACGAGCTGGCTGCAGACCTTCTCCATGACTGTTTTCTGAGTGGCCTTAGCAGTGCCTATAAAAAGCATTCCCTAGGCCTCTCAATGCCTGGTACCAATAGGTGGAGTCTGTGTGCTGTGAGCTCTGTCCATTTCTATCTCAAAAGTTACAATCAGAGTCGATTGGACAGCACAGGAGCCTGATTTGCATATTACAATCAGCCTCTGGCAACAGGTTAACAACATACTCACCATGCCACCTTCAGAAGTTATTAACTGCCACAATATTGAGATCCTCAGACTAAAGGCCTGCTAACCAATCTGAACCCAACGGGACCCAACGACATGTGTCGGGTTCGGGACGGGTTGGGTCGCACTTCCGGGTCCGGTATTCGGGCTCGGGTTGGGTCGGGTCGGGTCGGACACACTCTATCACCACCTCAGGTAAGTGGCTCCAATGTTAATGTAATTTTTGGAATAGAAAGGTGGTTTTCTTACAGTTTTTATAAGCTTGTGCAGATCAGCAACAAAGTGAAAAACGGAAGGTAGGTTAACTGATAGTCGGGTTGGGTCGGGCGTGGGAAAAAATGGAAGGAGTCGGGCCGGGCCGGGCTGGGCTTGGAGTCGGATGTGGTTCTGTCGGGCTCGGGTCAGGTTTCATTTGCAGACCCGAGCTGGCCTTTACCTCAGACACTGACAGTATAACTCCCATCAGATAGGCGTTGTACACGCACCAACATCTTACCGTTATTTTCGATATGCCTTGTCTTTTTCATGGCGTTATCATCAGGAACACCGTGTACCTCCACACGCACTAGGGGATCCACTATGGAATTCTTTTTATTCTTATTCACTTTAGGGAGCTGCTGAGCTGTAATAACCTGAAAAAGAGAGACATCAGTCTGAGAACATGGGGCTCTACAACATGGGGAGTACTGTAATTCACCAGAGATATTTCTTCTTAACCATCCGATTTTACCTGAATGGTCGCCCTCTTCCGCTAACTAACTGCAAAGCAGTAATTTCCTGTATTGATACTTTGTGCATTATATTACTCTGTATAATATTTCCCAGTGAGGAATATTGTGAAACAATGCTAAGTGTTGCTGTAAAATCTGTTCCAGGTATTCTGTAAGATGGGAAATTCATGCTTTACACGTTTGTGCACGTTTTGAATGCCTACACATTCTTATTTTATAGAGGAGGGAACTTCATCACTTTGTTTCCAATTAAATTCTTTCTGTTTCAGTTCCATTAAATGCTATATTTTGAGCAGACTTTTCGTAAATTCTGTGCCAGCAACAAGGCCATGCAGGCAAAACTAACTTAATGTAACTGGATGGTCGGCACAGACTCGGTGGGCCGAAGGGCCTGTTTCAGTGCTGTATCTCTAAACTAAACTAAAATAGGAACCTGAGAGAGAGAGAGAGAGAGAGAGAGACACTCAGACAGACAGACAGGCAGAGAGAGACAGAGAAAGAGTGAGCAGGGATCCCTTGGAAACAAAGAGAGACTTCGAAAAGTTACTCCATGAGTGGATGGGAAGAGAGGGTGGGAGCCTCATCAGGTGATGGAGGGGTAGCGACATCCTGAGAATGGAAAGGGGGAACTTTATTTATAGATGGAAAAAACACAGGATTTTTTTTTTATCAGGAAGGGGAACAGAAGAGGCTTCATCAGGGGACATGACAAAGAGAGAGCAAGAATGCTGGGATGGAGATTGAGCAATCAGGTGCAGAGAGAATGGGATCAGAGGAACTTAGGATCAGGAAGAGGCCATTTAGCCCCTTGAGTCTGTTCCCATTCAGAGAGATCATGGTTAATTTTCAATCTAACACCATACACCCACATTTGCCCCATATCCTTTAATATCAAAAAAAACCTATCAATCTCATTTTCTAAATTAACAATTGATCTTGCATGAATTGCCGTTTGTGGAACAGAGTTCCAAACTTCAACCACCCTTTGTGAGTAGAACGGTTTCCTAATTTAACTCCTGAAAGGTCTGGCTCTAATTTTTGGACAAGGCCCCCCGAGGCCTAGATTCCCCAACAGTGGAAATAGTTTCTCTCTATCTACTGTGTCTGTTCCCCTTAATACCTTGAAAACTGTGAACAAATTACCCCTTAACCATCTAAGTTCCAGGGAATACAACCCCAGTTTGTTTCATCTCTCCCCGTAGTTTAACCCTCGCAGTCCAGGTATCCCTGTACTCTATCCAAGGCCAATATATCCTTCCTAAGGTGTGGTGCACAAAACTGCTCACAGTACTCCAGCTATGGTAGAACCATGGCTTTGTATAGCTGAAGCATAGAAACATAGAAAATAGGAGCAGGAGTAGGCCATTCGGCCCTTCAAGCCTGCTCCGCCATTCATTATGATCATGGCTGATCATCCAACTCAGTAACCTCTTGGAAACATGCAATGTTTTGGCCTCAACTGTTTTCTGTGGTAGCAAATTCCACAGGCTCACCACTCTCTGGGTGAAGTAACTTCTCCTCATCTCAGTCCTGAAAGGTTTACCCCGTATCCTTAGACTATGACCCCTGGTTCTGGACTCCCCCACCATCGGGAACATCCTTCCTGCATCTATCCTGTCAAGTCCTGTTAGAATTTTATAGGTTTCTATGAGATCCCCCCTCACTCTTCTGAACTCCAGCAAATATAATCCTAACCGAATTAATCTCTCCTCATACGTCAGTCCCACCATCCCAGGAATCAGTCTGGTAAACCTTCGCTGCACTCCCTATATAGCAAGAACATCCTTCCTCAGATATGGAGACCAAAACTACACACAATATTCCAGGTGTGGCCTCACCAAGGCCCTGTATAATTGCAGCAAGTCATCCCTGCTCCTGTACTCGAATCCTCTCGCTATGAAGGGGATCACGTGGAAGGGGCAGGCTGTCCATCCCCGACAATAGTGTCAGCTGTCTGCGTGCAGGAATTGATGCCATTTTTAAAGGGTTGTTGGCCTTAACGGGAAATGTAAATATTTAAAGATAGAATGAATTAAATGAAGTAAAAACATTTCTTTTGCCCCTCTCCCACCCCCAATAACAATTAAATTAATTATTTACCCTTTCTCCGCCAAAACACTTACCTTTACCATCTGACCTTCAACCCACAAACTACATAAACTTTAAACTACAACCCTTCCCACCATCCCCTATACCCATGACGTTAATTTGACCCCATCGTTCCCCCCGCCCCCGCACTGAGAAACTTAACTCCTCCCCCCTCCCCACCAGTGTTGCTCCTCGTTTCCCCAAATGGGGATCCGAAGGTGCGGGAACGTTGGTCACCAGGCCAAGGATCACAGCAGGACATCAGGAGGTGATGTAAGTTTATTTAAATTCATTGTTTTAATTGATTTAAATATTCAAATTGTGGTCCCTTTGCCCAGCGGCAGGGAAGCCGCCACCGGGAGGATCAGGTCGGGCCCTGCCGGGGCATCTTTAAGCACCCCCCACACCCCCGTCACAGATGCCGACGTCAAGGGCTCCTTAAAATCCAGCCCGAGGCGAGGAAACCTCCCAGTGGTGGAGGGCTTTGGGAATCATAGGCCCAAAGTCACCTGTTCCTCCCAAACAGGCTAAGCTGAAGTGATCTGTATTGGATTTTATCCTGGATTTTCACTTTCCCCAAATACACACAGCTTCAGTTTTAAGGAAATAAAAACAAATAAGTTTACGTCGATGATCAGCTGCATCCTCTTGAGGCCTGCCCCTGCTCTTGCCCTGGCAGGGTCAAACAGATTGGAACTATTCCTCATGAAACTGGGCTTCAGGATGTAGCCAGACCGACCATTCTGTCGGAACTTCCCTTTGTTTAGATCCATCTCCATTCCAGGCTTCTGGAAATTCAGGGCCACTGCAAACAATAAAAATTATATCAATTAACTGAAATGGAAGTGATCAGCAGCCAAAGAGAGATCACATAAACTCGGCTTGTATTGCCTGCAATATAGATGATTAAGGGATGATCTGATTGAGGATATTAGGAATTGGTTGAGTCAATAGAGAGACACTTTTAATACTGATGGGGGAGTTTAGGGCAAGGGGACATAACCTTAAAGTCAAAGCCAGACCATTTAGGAGAGAAGTTAGGAAACACTTCTTCAAACAAAGTGTGGGAGAATTGTGGATCTTTCTCTCACAAAAAAGTAATATACGCTAGCTCAATTAATCATTTAAATCTGAGATTGATAGATTTTTTTGCTAGACAAGGGTGTTAAGGGATATGGGGCCAAGGCAGTTGGGCGGAGTTAAGATACAGATCAGTCATGATCTTACTGACGGTGGAACAGGCTCGAGAGGTCGCGTGGCCTCCTCCTGTCCTTATATTACAAATACCCAATAACTCAACTCCTTAAAATACCATGAAATCCCATTCAATCAATCAATCCAGTACAGTACTGAAGGAGTGCTGCACTGTTGGACATGCTGTGTTTTGAATGCGATCTTTTGATTGCGATGTTAAACTGAGGCTCCGTCAGCCCTCTCAGGTGGACAGAAAAGACCCCATTGCACTATTTCGAAGAAGAGCAGGGGGAGTTCTCCCCGGCGCCCTGGCCAAAATTTATCCTTCAATCAACATCACAAAAAAACAGATTATCTGCTCATTAACACATTGCTGTTTGTGGGAGCCTACTGTGGGTAAATTGGTTGCTGTGTTTCCGACATTACAATAGTGTCTACACTTCAAAAGTACTTCATTGGCTGCAAAGTGCTTTGAGACATCCGATGGTCATGAAAGACGCTATATAAATGCAAGTCTTTATTTTTTTCTTTTGAAATGTTGGACTAGATTTTTGAATTAATATAAATTGGACAATTCCGGTTTACCAGTGCAGTTCAGCGCAAATTCTTAAGAATTCACTGTTAATGTACTTAACTTATTTTCCAATAGTTAAATTCACTAGCTCGCACAGCCAAACCCCCAAAATCTTTGTTTTCATCTGAGTAAAGCCTGGATTTAATCCTATGTGTTATAAATGCCTAACACGGGCAGGTATGAGAGAGTCTGACCCAATTGACAGCCGGCGTTCCACATCTCCTGGGGATTGTAGTTGGACGAGTCTATCCGGGAGCCTGTGGGATAGATCCTGGACAGCTGCATAGTATTGTAACAAACAAAGGAGGTCCCTGAAAGACAAGGAATGAAGCAATCCTTAGAGGGGAGTATAAAAAAATAAATGAATCAATTCTCATGGTGAGGTCATGGCTCTGAGACATGCACAGTAATAGCCAAGTATATTTACCACCCGTTGCTGTCCCACCCCTCTCGTGCAATATATTGTGGGTAGGATAACATCACTGCAGCCATGTTCTGCTCCAACTATTTTGGGTGTCGAGGAGCTCAGCATTACTGGAGAGGGAGACTGAGCAGAGCATTACTGGAGAGGGAGACTGAGCACAGCGTCACTGGAGAGGGAGACTGAGCAGAGTGTTACTGGAGAGGGAGACTGAGCACAGTGTTACTGGAGAGGGAGACTGAGCACAGTGTTACTGGAGAGGGAGACTGAGCACAGTGTTACTGGAGAGGGAGACTGAGCAGAGTGTTACTGGAGAGGGAGACTGAGCAGAGCGTTACTGGAGAGGGAGACTGAGCAGAGTGTTACTGGAGAGGGAGACTGAGCAGAGCGTTACTGGAGAGGGAGACTGAGCACAGTGTTACTGGAGAGGGAGACTGAGCACAGTGTTACTGGAGAGGGAGACTGAGCAGAGTGTGACTGGAGAGGGAGACTGAGCACAGCATTACTGGAGAGGGAGACTGAGCAGAGTGTTACTGGAGAGGGAGACTGAGCACAGTGTTACTGGAGAGGAAGACTGCGCACAGTGTTACTGGAGAGGGAGACTGAGCACAGTGTTACTGGAGAGGGAGACTGAGCAGAGCATTACTGGAGAGGGAGACTGAGCACAGTGTTACTGGAGAGGGAGACTGAGCAGAGCATTACTGGAGAGGGAGACTGAGCACAGCGTCACTGGAGAGGGAGACTGAGCAGAGCATTACTGGAGAGGGAGACTGAGCACAGTGTTACTGGAGAGGGAGACTGAGCAGAGCATTACTGGAGAGGAAGACTGAGCACAGTGTTACTGGAGAGGGAGACTGAGCAGAGCATTACTGGAGAGGGAGACTGAGCAGAGTGTTACTGGAGAGGGAGACTGAGCAGAGCATTACTGGAGAGGAAGACTGAGCACAGCGTTACTGGAGAGGGAGACTGAGCACAGTGTTACTGGAGAGGGAGACTGAGCAGAGCATTACTGGAGAGGGAGACTGAGCACAGTGTTACTGGAGAGGGAGACTGAGCAGAGCATTACTGGAGAGGGAGACTGAGCAGAGTGTTACTGGAGAGGGAGACTGAGCACAGTGTTACTGGAGAGGGAGACTGAGCACAGCGTTACTGGAGAGGGAGACTGAGCAGAGTGTTACTGGAGAGGGAGACTGAGCAGAGCATTACTGGAGAGGGAGACTGAGCAGAGCGTTACTGGAGAGGGAGACTGAGCACAGTGTTACTGGAGAGGGAGACTGAGCAGAGCATTACTGGAGAGGGAGACTGAGCAGAGTGTTACTGGAGAGGGAGACTGAGCACAGTGTTACTGGAGAGGGAGACTGAGCAGAGCATTACTGGAGAGGGAGACTGAGCAGAGCATTACTGGAGAGGGAGACTGAGCACAGTGTTACTGGAGAGGGAGACTGAGCAGAGCATTACTGGAGAGGGAGACTGAGCACAGTGTTACTGGAGAGGGAGACTGAGCAGAGCATTACTGGAGAGGGAGACTGAGCAGAGCATTACTGGAGAGGGAGACTGAGCACAGTGTTACTGGAGAGGGAGACTGAGCAGAGCATTACTGGAGAGGGAGACTGAGCAGAGTGTTACTGGAGAGGGAGACTGAGCACAGTGTTACTGGAGAGGGAGACTGAGCACAGCGTTACTGGAGATGAAGACTGAGCACAGCGTTACTGGAGAGGGAGACTGAGCACAGTGTTACTGGAGAGGGAGACTGAGCAGAGCATTACTGGAGAGGGAGACTGAGCAGAGTGTTACTGGAGAGGGAGACTGAGCACAGCGTTACTGGAGAGGGAGACTGAGCACAGTGTTACTGGAGAGGGAGACTGAGCAGAGCATTACTGGAGAGGGAGACTGAGCACAGTGTTACTGGAGAGGGAGACTGAGCAGAGCATTACTGGAGAGGGAGACTGAGCAGAGTGTTACTGGAGAGGGAGACTGAGCAGAGCGTTACTGGAGAGGGAGACTGAGCAGAGCGTTACTGGAGAGGGAGACTGAGCAGAGCGTTACTGGAGAGGGAGACTGAGCAGAGCATTACTGGAGAGGGAGACTGAGCACAGTGTTACTGGAGAGGGAGACTGAGCAGAGCGTTACTGGAGAGGGAGACTGAGCACAGTGTTACTGGAGAGGGAGACTGAGCAGAGCGTTACTGGAGAGGGAGACTGAGCAGAGTGTTACTGGAGAGGGAGACTGAGCAGAGCGTTACTGGAGAGGGAGACTGAGCAGAGTGTTACTGGAGAGGGAGACTGAGCAGAGTGTTATTGGAGAGGGAGACTGAGCAGAGCGTTACTGGAGAGGGAGACTGAGCAGAGTGTTACTGGAGAGGGAGACTGAGCAGAGCGTTACTGGAGAGGGAGACTGAGCAGAGCGTTACTGGAGAGGGAGACTGAGCAGAGTGTTACTGGAGAGGGAGACTGAGCAGAGCGTTACTGGAGAGGGAGACTGAGCAGAGCGTTACTGGAGAGGGAGACTGAGCACAGCGTTACTGGAGAGGGAGACTGAGCAGAGCGTTACTGGAGAGGGAGACTGAGCACAGCGTTACTGGAGAGGGAGACTGAGCAGAGCATTACTGGAGAGGGAGACTGAGCAGAGTGTTACTGGAGAGGGAGACTGAGCAGAGCCTTACTGGAGAGGGAGACTGAGCAGAGCATTACTGGAGAGGGAGACTGAGCAGAGCGTTACTGGAGAGGGAGACTGAGCAGAGCGTTACTGGAGAGGGAGACTGAGCAGAGTGTTATTGGAGAGGGAGACTGAGCAGAGCGTTACTGGAGAGGGAGACTGAGCAGAGTGTTATTGGAGAGGGAGACTGAGCAGAGCGTTACTGGAGAGGGAGACTGAGCAGAGCGTTACTGGAGAGGGAGACTGAGCAGAGCCTTACTGGAGAGGGAGACTGAGCAGAGCGTTACTGGATGGGGAGACTGAGCAGAGCGTTACTGGAGAGGGAGACTGAGCACAGCGTTACTGGAGAGGGAGACTGAGCACAGTGTTACTGGAGAGGGAGACTGAGCAGAGCGTTACTGGAGAGGGAGACGGAGCACAGCGTTACTGGAGAGGGAGACGGAGCACAGCGTTACTGGAGAGGGAGACGGAGCACAGCGTTACTGGAGAGGGAGACTGAGCACAGCGTTACTGGAGAGGGAGACTGAGCAGAGTGTTACTGGAGAGGGAAACTGAGCACAGCGTTACTGGAGAGGGAGACAGAGCAGAGTGTTACTGGAGAGGGAGACTGAGCAGAGCATTACCGGAGAGGGAGACTGAGCACAGTGTTACTGGAGAGGGAAACTGAGCACAGCGTTACTGGAGAGGGAGACTGTGCACAGCGTTACTGGAGAGGGAGACTGTGCACAGCGTTACTGGAGAGGGAGACTGAGCACAGCGTTACTGGAGAGGGAGACTGAGCAGAGCGTTACTGGAGAGGGAGACTGAGCACAGTGTTACTGGAGAGGGAGACTGAGCACAGCGTTACTGGAGAGGGAGACAGAGCAGAGCGTTACTGGAGAGGGAGACTGAGCAGAGCGTTACTGGAGAGGGAGACTGAGCACAGTGTTACTGGAGAGGGAGACTGTGCACAGTGTTACTGGAGAGGGAGACTGAGCAGAGCATTACTGGAGAGGGAGACAGAGCAGAGTGTTACTGGAGAGGGAGACTGAGCACAGCGTTACTGGAGAGGGAGACTGAGCACAGCGTTACTGGAGAGGGAGACTGAGCAGAGCATTACTGGAGAGGGAGACAGAGCAGAGTGTTACTGGAGAGGGAGACTGAGCACAGCGTTACTGGAGAGGGAGACAGAGCAGAGTGTTACTGGAGATGGAGACTGAGCACAGTGTTACTGGAGAGGGAGACTGAGCAGAGCGTTACTGGAGAGGGAGACTTAGCACAGCGTTACTGGAGAGGGAGACTGAGCACAGAGTTACTGGAGAGGGAGACTGAGCACAGTGTTACTGGAGAGGGAGACTGAGCACAGTGTTACTGGAGAGGGAGACTGAGCACAGTGTTACTGGAGAGGGAGACTGAGCAGAGCGTTACTGGAGAGGGAGACTGAGCACAGCGTTACTGGAGAGGGAGACTGAGCACAGCGTTACTGGAGAGGGAGACTTAGCACAGCGTTACTGGAGAGGGAGACTGAGCACAGTGTTACTGGAGAGGGAGACTGAGCACAGTGTTACTGGAGAGGGAGACTGAGCAGAGCGTTACTGGAGAGGGAGACTGAGCAGAGTGTTACTAGAGAGGGAGACTGAGCAGAGTGTTACTGGAGAGGGAGACTTAGCACAGCGTTACTGGAGAGGGAGACTGAGCACAGTGTTACTGGAGAGGGAGACTGAGCACAGTGTTACTGGAGAGGGAGACTGAGCAGAGCGTTACTGGAGAGGGAGACTGAGCAGAGTGTTACTAGAGAGGGAGACTGAGCAGAGTGTTACTGGAGAGGGAGACTCAGCACAGCGTTACTGGAGAGGGAGACTGAGCACAGTGTTACTGGAGAGGGAGACTGAGCACAGCGTTACTGGAGAGGGAGACTGAGCAGAGTGTTACTGGAGAGGGAGACTGAGCAGAGTGTTACTGGAGAGGGAGACTCAGCACAGCGTTACTGGAGAGGGAGACTTAGCACAGCGTTACTGGAGAGGGAGACTGAGCACAGCGTTACTGGAGAGGGAGACTGAGCAGAGCGTTACTGGAGAGGGAGACTGAGCACAGTGTTACTGGAGAGGGAGACTGAGCACAGCGTTACTGGAGAGGGAGACTGAGCAGAGCGTTACTGGAGAGGGAGACTGAGCACAGCGTTACTGGAGAGGGAGACTGAGCAGAGTGTTACTGGAGAGGGAGACTGAGCAGAGCGTTACTGGAGAGGGAGACTGAGCACAGCGTTACTGGAGAGGGAGACTGAGCACAGCGTTACTGGAGAGGGAGACTGAGCACAGCGTTACTGGAAAGGGAGACTGAGCAGAGCGTTACTGGAGAGGGAGACTGAGCAGAGCGTTACTGGAGAGGGAGACTGAGCAGAGCGTTACTGGAGAGGGAGACTGAGCACAGCGTTACTGGAGAGGGAGACTGAGCACAGCGTTACTGGAGAGGGAGACTGAGCATAGTGTTACTGGAGAGGGAGACTGAGCACAGCGTTACTGGAGAGGGAGACTGAGCACAGCGTTACTGGAGAGGGAGACTGAGCACAGCGTTACTGGAGAGGGAGACTGAGCACAGCGTTACTGGAGAGGGAGACAGAGCAGAGCGTTACTGGAGAGGGAGACTGAGCACAGTGTTACTGGAGAGGGAAACTGAGCACAGCGTTACTGGAGAGGGAGACTGAGCAGAGCGTTACTGGAGAGGGAGACTGAGCACAGCGTTACTGGAGAGGGAGACTGAGCACAGCGTTACTGGAGAGGGAGACTGAGCACAGCGTTACTGGAGAGGGAGACTGAGCAGAGTGTTACTGGAGAGGGAGACTGAGCAGAGTGTTACTGGAGAGGGAGACAGAGCAGAGCGTTACTGGAGAGGGAGACTGAGCACAGTGTTACTGGAGAGGGAAACTGAGCACAGCGTTACTGGAGAGGGAGACTGAGCAGAGCGTTACTGGAGAGGGAGACTGAGCACAGCGTTACTGGAGAGGGAGACTGAGCACAGCGTTACTGGAGAGGGAGACTGAGCACAGCGTTACTGGAGAGGGAGACTGAGCAGAGTGTTACTGGAGAGGGAGACTGAGCAGAGCGTTACTGGAGAGGGAGACTGAGCATAGTGTTACTGGAGAGGGAGACTGAGCAGAGCGTTACTGGAGAGGGAGACAGAGCAGAGCGTTACTGGAGAGGGAGACTGAGCACAGCGTTACTGGAGAGGGAGACTGAGCATAGTGTTACTGGAGAGGGAGACTGAGCAGAGCGTTACTGGAGAGGGAGACTGAGCACAGCGTTACTGGAGAGGGAGACTGAGCACAGTGTTACTGGAGAGGGAAACTGAGCACAGTGTTACTGGAGAGGGAAACTGAGCACAGCGTTACTGGAGAGGGAGACTGAGCACAGCGTTACTGGAGAGGGAGACTGAGCACAGTGTTACTGGAGAGGGAAACTGAGCACAGTGTTACTGGAGAGGGAAACTGAGCACAGCGTTACTGGAGAGGGAGACTGAGCACAGCGTTACTGGAGAGGGAGACAGAGCAGAGCGTTACTGGAGAGGGAGACTGAGCACAGCGTTACTGGAGAGGGAGACTGAGCACAGCATTACTGGAGAGGGAGACTGAGCATAGTGTTACTGGAGAGGGAGACTGAGCAGAGCGTTACTGGAGAGGGAGACAGAGCAGAGCGTTACTGGAGAGGGAGACTGAGCATAGTGTTACTGGAGAGGGAAACTGAGCACAGCGTTACTGGAGAGGGAGACTGAGCATAGTGTTACTGGAGAGGGAGACTGAGCAGAGCGTTACTGGAGAGGGAGACTGAGCATAGTGTTACTGGAGAGGGAGACTGAGCAGAGCGTTACTGGAGAGGGAGACAGAGCAGAGCGTTACTGGAGAGGGAGACAGAGCAGAGCGTTACTGGAGAGGGAGACAGAGCAGAGCGTTACTGGAGAGGGAGACTGAGCACAGTGTTACTGGAGAGGGAGACTGAGCAGAGCGTTACTGGAGAGGGAGACTGAGCAGAGCGTTACCGGAGAGGGAGACAGAGCAGAGCGTTACTGGAGAGGGAGACTGAGCACAGTGTTACTGGAGAGGGAGACTGAGCAGAGCGTTACTGGAGAGGGAGACTGAGCATAGTGTTACTGGAGAGGGAGACTGAGCAGAGCGTTACTGGAGAGGGAGACAGAGCAGAGCGTTACTGGAGAGGGAGACAGAGCACAGCGTTACTGGAGAGGGAGACTGAGCAGAGCATTACTGGAGAGGGAGACTGAGCACAGCGTTACTGGAGAGGGAGACTGAGCAGAGCATTACTGGAGAGGGAGACTGAGCACAGTGTTACTGGAGAGGGAGACTGAGCACAGTGTTACTGGAGAGGGAGACAGAGCAGAGCGTTACTGGAGAGGGAGACAGAGCAGAGCGTTACTGGAGAGGGAGACTGAGCACAGTGTTACTGGAGAGGGAGACTGAGCAGAGCGTTACTGGAGCGGGAGACTGAGCAGAGCGTTACTGGAGAGGGAGACTGAGCAGAGCATTACTGGAGAGGGAGACTGAGCAGAGCCTTACTGGAGAGGGAGACTGAGCAGAGCATTACTGGAGAGGGAGACTGAGCAGAGTGTTACTGGAGAGGGAGACTGAGCAGAGTGTTATTGGAGAGGGAGACTGAGCACAGTGTTACTGGAGAGGAAGACTGAGCAGAGCATTACTGGAGAGGGAGACTGAGCAGAGTGTTACTGGAGAGGGAGACTGAGCACAGTGTTACTGGAGAGGGAGACTGAGCAGAGCATTACTGGAGAGGGAGACTGAGCACAGCGTTACTGGAGAGGGAGACTGAGCAGAGCGTTACTGGAGAGGGAGACTGAGCAGAGCATTACTGGAGAGGGAGACTGAGCAGAGCATTACTGGAGAGGGAGACTGAGCAGAGTGTTACTGGAGAGGGAGACTGAGCAGAGTGTTATTGGAGAGGGAGACTGAGCACAGTGTTACTGGAGAGGGAGACTGAGCAGAGTGTTACTGGAGAGGGAGACTGAGCAGAGCGTTACTGGAGAGGGAGACTGAGCACAGCGTTACTGGAGAGGGAGACTGAGCAGAGCGTTACTGGATGGGGAGACTGAGCAGAGCGTTACTGGAGAGGGAGACTGAGCACAGCGTTACTGGAGAGGGAGACTGAGCACAGCGTTACTGGAGAGGGAGACTGAGCAGAGCATTACTGGAGAGGGAGACTGAGCAGAGTGTTACTGGAGAGGGAGACTGAGCAGAGCGTTACTGGAGAGGGAGACTGAGCAGAGCATTACTGGAGAGGGAGACTGAGCACAGCGTTACTGGAGAGGGAGACTGAGCAGAGCGTTACTGGAGAGGGAGACTGAGCAGAGCATTACTGGAGAGGGAGACTGAGCAGAGCGTTACTGGATGGGGAGACTGAGCAGAGCGTTACTGGAGAGGGAGACTGAGCACAGCGTTACTGGAGAGGGAGACGGAGCAGAGCGTTACTGGATGGGGAGACTGAGCAGAGCGTTACTGGAGAGGGAGACTGAGCACAGCGTTACTGGAGAGGGAGACTGAGCAGAGCGTTACTGGAGAGGGAGACTGAGCACAGCGTTACTGGAGAGGGAGACTGAGCAGAGTGTTACTGGAGAGGGAGACTGAGCACAGTGTTACTGGAGAGGGAGACTGAGCACAGTGTTACTGGATGGGGAGACTGAGCAGAGCGTTACTGGAGAGGGAGACTGAGCACAGCGTTACTGGAGAGGGAGACGGAGCACAGCGTTACTGGAGAGGGAGACTGAGCACAGCGTTACTGGAGAGGGAGACTGAGCAGAGAGTTACTGGAGAGGGAAACTGAGCACAGCGTTACTGGAGAGGGAGACAGAGCAGAGCGTTACTGGAGAGGGAGACTGAGCAGAGTGTTACTGGAGAGGGAGACTGAGCACAGCGTTACTGGAGAGGGAGACAGAGCAGAGTGTTACTGGAGAGGGAGACTGTGCACAGCGTTACTGGAGAGGGAGACTGAGCACAGCGTTACTGGAGAGGGAGACTGAGCACAGCGTTACTGGAGAGGGAGACTGAGCACAGCGTTACTGGAGAGGGAGACAGAGCAGAGTGTTACTGGAGAGGGAGACTGTGCACAGCGTTACTGGAGAGGGAGACTGAGCACAGCGTTACTGGAGAGGGAGACTGAGCAGAGCGTTACTGGAGAGGGAGACTGAGCAGAGCGTTACTGGAGAGGGAGACTGAGCAGAGCATTACTGGAGAGGGAGACTGAGCACAGCGTTACTGGAGAGGGAGACTGAGCAGAGCGTTACTGGAGAGGGAGACTGAGCAGAGCATTACTGGAGAGGGAGACTGAGCAGAGCGTTACTGGATGGGGAGACTGAGCAGAGCGTTACTGGAGAGGGAGACTGAGCACAGCGTTACTGGAGAGGGAGACGGAGCAGAGCGTTACTGGATGGGGAGACTGAGCAGAGCGTTACTGGAGAGGGAGACTGAGCACAGCGTTACTGGAGAGGGAGACTGAGCAGAGCGTTACTGGAGAGGGAGACTGGGCACAGCGTTACTGGAGAGAGAGACTGAGCAGAGTGTTACTGGAGAGGGAGACTGAGCACAGTGTTACTGGAGAGGGAGACTGAGCACAGTGTTACTGGATGGGGAGACTGAGCAGAGCGTTACTGGAGAGGGAGACTGAGCACAGCGTTACTGGAGAGGGAGACAGAGCAGAGTGTTACTGGAGAGGGAGACTGAGCAGAGCATTACCGGAGAGGGAGACTGAGCACAGTGTTACTGGAGAGGGAAACTGAGCACAGCGTTACTGGAGAGGGAGACAGAGCAGAGTGTTACTGGAGAGGGAGACTGAGCAGAGCATTACCGGAGAGGGAGACTGAGCACAGTTTTACTGGAGAGGGAAACTGAGCACAGCGTTACTGGAGAGGGAGACAGAGCAGAGCGTTACTGGAGAGGGAGACTGAGCAGAGTGTTACTGGAGAGGGAGACTGAGCACAGCGTTACTGGAGAGGGAGACAGAGCAGAGTGTTACTGGAGAGGGAGACTGTGCACAGCGTTACTGGAGAGGGAGACTGAGCACAGCGTTACTGGAGAGGGAGACTGAGCACAGCGTTACTGGAGAGGGAGACTGAGCACAGCGTTACTGGAGAGGGAGACAGAGCAGAGTGTTACTGGAGAGGGAGACTGTGAACAGCGTTACTGGAGAGGGAGACTGAGCACAGCGTTACTGGAGAGGGAGACTGAGCAGAGCGTTAATGGAGAGGGAGACTAAGCACAGTGTTACTGGAGAGGGAGACTGAGCACAGCGTTACTGGAGAGGGAGACTGAGCAGAGCGTTACTGGAGAGGGAGACTGAGCACAGTGTTACTGGAGAGGGAGACTGAGCACAGCGTTACTGGAGAGGGAGACTGAGCAGAGCGTTACTGGAGAGGGAGACTGAGCACAGCGTTACTGGAGAGGGAGACAGAGCAGAGCGTTACTGGAGAGGGAGACTGAGCACAGCGTTACTGGAGAGGGAGACTGAGCAGAGCATTACTGGAGAGGGAGACAGAGCAGAGTGTTACTGGAGAGGGAGACTGAGCACAGCGTTACTGGAGAGGGAGACTGAGCACAGCGTTACTGGAGAGGGAGACAGAGCAGAGTGTTACTGGAGAGGGAGACTGAGCACAGCGTTACTGGAGAGGGAGACTGAGCAGAGTGTTACTGGAGAAGGAGACTGAGCACAGCGTTACTGGAGAGGGAGACTGAGCAGAGCATTACTGGAGACGGAGACTGAGCAGAGTGTTACTGGAGATGGAGACTGAGCACAGCGTTACTGGAGACGGAGACTGAGCAGAGCGTTACTGGAGAGGGAGACTGAGCACAGTGTTACTGGAGAGGGAGACTGAGCACAGCGTTACTGGAGAGGGAGACTGAGCAGAGTGTTACTGGAGAGGGAGACTCAGCACAGCGTTACTGGAGAGGGAGACTTAGCACAGCGTTACTGGAGAGGGAGACTGAGCACAGCGTTACTGGAGAGGGAGACTGAGCAGAGCGTTACTGGAGAGGGAGACTGAGCAGAGTGTTACTGGAGAGGGAGACTCAGCACAGCGTTACTGGAGAGGGAGACTGAGCAGAGTGTTACTGGAGAGGGAGACTGAGCAGAGCGTTACTGGAGAGGGAGACTGAGCACAGCGTTACTGGAGAGGGAGACTGAGCACAGCGTTACTGGAGAGGGAGACTGAGCACAGCGTTACTGGAGAGGGAGACTGAGCACAGCGTTACTGGAGAGGGAGACTGAGCAGAGCGTTACTGGAGAGGGAGACTGAGCAGAGCGTTACTGGAGAGGGAGACTGAGCAGAGCGTTACTGGAGAGGGAGACTGAGCAGAGCGTTACTGGAGAGGGAGACTGAGCATAGTGTTACTGGAGAGGGAGACTGAGCAGAGCGTTACTGGAGAGGGAGACAGAGCAGAGCGTTACTGGAGAGGGAGACAGAGCAGAGCGTTACTGGAGAGGGAGACTGAGCACAGTGTTACTGGAGAGGGAAACTGAGCACAGCGTTACTGGAGAGGGAGACTGAGCAGAGCGTTACTGGAGAGGGAGACAGAGCAGAGCGTTACTGGAGAGGGAGACTGAGCACAGTGTTACTGGAGAGGGAGACTGAGCATAGTGTTACTGGAGAGGGAGACTGAGCAGAGCGTTACTGGAGAGGGAAACTGAGCACAGCGTTACTGGAGAGGGAGACTGAGCATAGTGTTACTGGAGAGGGAGACTGAGCAGAGCGTTACTGGAGAGGGAGACAGAGCAGAGCGTTACTGGAGAGGGAGACAGAGCAGAGCGTTACTGGAGAGGGAGACTGAGCACAGCGTTACTGGAGAGGGAGACTGAGCAGAGCATTACTGGAGAGGGAGACAGAGCAGAGCGTTACTGGAGAGGGAGACTGAGCACAGTGTTACTGGAGAGGGAGACTGAGCAGAGCATTACTGGAGACGGAGACTGAGCATAGTGTTACTGGAGATGGAGACTGAGCACAGCGTTACTGGAGACGGAGACTGAGCAGAGTGTTACTGGAGAGGGAGACTGAGCACAGTGTTACTGGAAAGGGAGACTGAGCAGAGCATTCCTGGAGAGGGAGACTGAGCACAGTGTTACTGGAGAGGGAGACTGAGCAGAGCGTTACTGGAGAGGGAGACTGAGCACAGCGTTACTGGAGAGGGAGACTGAGCAGAGCATTACTGGAGACGGAGACTGAGCAGAGTGTTACTGGAGATGGAGACTGAGCACAGCGTTACTGGAGACGGAGACTGAGCAGAGTGTTACTGGAGAGGGAGACTGAGCACAGTGTTACTGGAAAGGGAGACTGAGCAGAGCATTCCTGGAGAGGGAGACTGAGCACAGTGTTACTGGAGAGGGAGACTGAGCAGAGCGTTACTGGAGAGGGAGACTGAGCAGAGTGTTACTGGAGAGGGAGACTGAGCACAGCGTTACTGGAGAGGGAGACTGAGCACAGCATTACTGGAGAGGGAGACAGAGCAGAGTGTTACTGGAGAGGGAGACTGAGCAGAGTGTTACTGGAGAGGGAGACTGTGCAGAGCGTTACTGGAGAGGGAGACTGAGCAGAGTGTTACTGGAGAAGGAGACTGAGCACAGTGTTACTGGAGAGGGAGACTGAGCAGAGCGTTACTGGAGAGGGAGACTGAGCAGAGCGTTACTGGAGAGGGAGACTGAGCACAGTGTTACTGGAGAGGGAGACTGAGCAGAGTGTTACTAGAGACGGAGACTGAGCAGAGCGTTACTGGAGAGGGAGACAGAGCACAGCGTTGCTGGAGAGGGAGACTGAGCACAGCGTTGCTGGAGAGGGAGACTGAGCACAGCGTTACTGGAGAGGGAGACTGAGCACAGCGTTGCTGGAGAGGGAGACTGAGCAGAGCGTTACTGGAGAGGGAGACTGAGCACAGTGTTACTGGAGAGGGAGACTGAGCAGAGTGTTACTAGAGACGGAGACTGAGCACAGCGTTACTGGAGAGGGAGACTGAGCACAGCGTTACTGGAGAGGGAGACTGAGCACAGCGTTACTGGAGAGGGAGACTGAGCAGAGCGTTACTGGAGAGGGAGACAGAGCAGAGCGTTACTGGAGAGGGAGACTGAGCACAGTGTTACTGGAGAGGGAGACTGAGCAGAGCGTTACTGGAGAGGGAGACTGAGCACAGCGTTACTGGAGAGGGAGACTGAGCACAGCGTTACTGGAGAGGGAGACTGAGCACAGTGTTACTGGAGAGGGAGACTGAGCACAGCGTTACTGGAGAGGGAGACTGAGATGAGCGTTACTGGAGAGGGAGACTGAGCAGAGTGTTACTGGAGAGGGAGACTGAGCACAGTGTTACTGGAAAGGGAGACTGAGCACAGTGTTACTGGAGAGGAAGACTGAGCACAGTGTTACTGGAGAGGGAGACTGAGCACAGCGTTACTGGAGAGGGAGACTGAGCAGAGCGTTACTGGAGAGGGAGACTGAGCACAGTGTTACTGGAAAGGGAGACTGAGCACAGTGTTACTGGAGAGGAAGACTGAGCACAGTGTTACTGGAGAGGGAGACTGAGCAGAGCGTTACTGGAGAGGGAGACTGAGCACAGCGTTACTGGAGAGGGAGACTGAGCACAGTGTTACTGGAGAGGGTGACTGAGCACAGCGTTACTGGAGAGGGAGACTGAGCAGAGCGTTACTGGAGAGGGAGACTGAGCAGAGCATTACTGGAGAGGGAAACTGAGCAGAGCCTTACTGGAGAGGGAAACTGAGCAGAGTGTTACTGGAGAGGAAGACTGAGCACAGTGTTACTGGAGAGGAAGACTGAGCACAGTGTTACTGGAGAGGGAGACTGAGCAGAGCGTTACTGGAGAGGGAGACTGAGCACAGTGTTACTGGAGAGGGAGACTGAGCAGAGCATTACTGAAGAGGGAAACTGAGCAGAGCCTTACTGGAGAGGGAAACTGAGCAGAGTGTTACTGGAGAGGGAGACTGAGCACAGCGTTACTGGAGAGGGAGACTGAGCAGAGTGTTACTGGAGAGGGAGACTGAGCACAGCATTACTGGAGAGGGAAACTGAGCAGAGCCTTACTGGAGAGGGAAACTGAGCAGAGCATTACTGGAGAGGGAGACTGAGCAGAGCCTTACTGGAGAGGGAGACTGAGCAGAGCATTACTGGAGAGGGAGACTGAGCACAGCGTTACTGGAGAGGTGAGCCGAGCGGAGTGGCGTGGACTTGTGGGGAGAATCACCGACTGAGTAGAGGATAAACACAGACATAGTCCAGGAGCTCCCGAGTGTTTGAACAAAATATCATCAGTGACATCACAGGAAAGCTGCAAGGTGATTTGTTGGTGAGTAACTGCTCTTAGTGAATAGCTCTAAATAGCTGGCTTAGTAACGAAGATAAGAAAGGTCTACAGTTTATTTTCATATATAGTAAGTAGTATTTTCGGGAGTTTTGTAGTAATGAGGACCAGGAAAGAAGGGCCCTAGAGTAATTGATATTGTTTGATATTAAGCATCTTCCAAAAGGTTTAATTTCAAGGGTTAAGTCATGGCAGGAGAGTTCAAAGCCGTGGTGTGCTCCTCATGCTCAACGTGGGAAGCTGGGAACAATTCCAGTGCCCGGGACCAGAACGTGTGCAGGAAGTGTCTCCAGCTGCAGCTCCTGGAAGCCCGGCTTTCAGAGTTGGAGTGGCGGCTGGGGAGCATCCGCGAGGCGGAGAGTATCCTGGATAGCATGTACAGAGAGGTGGTCACACCGCAGGCTCAGACTCCACAGGCAGGAAGGGAATGGGTGACCAAAAGGCAGAGCAAGAAGACTCGGCAGGCAGTGCAGGAATCTCCTGTGGCTAATCCCCTGCAAAACAGATATACTGCTTTGGATAAAAACAGAAAGTGCTGGAAACACTCAGCAGGTCTGGCAGCATCTGTGGAGAGAGAAGCAGAGTTAACGTTTCAGGTCAGTGACCCTTCTTCAGCACTGGCAAATATAAGAAACGTAAAAGATTTTAAGCAAGTAAAGTGGGGGTGGGGCAAGAGATAACAAAAGAGCTGTTGATAGGACAAGGTCACAGAGAATAACTGACCAGAAGGTCACAGAGCAAAAGCAAACAATATGTTAATGGTGTGTTGAAAGACAAAGCATTAGTACAGATAGGGTGTGAATGGACTGAAAACGGAACAGCCACAAGCACAAACATGAAAAAAGACAGTGGGTAGGCACAGTAGAAACAAACTGAACAAACCAGAATAAAATAAATACAAAAATAAAATAAAAAATAACTAAAAAGTAAAACCGGGGGTCCAGTCATGCTGTGAAATTATTGAACTCAATGTTCAGTCCGGCAGGCTGTAGTGTGCCTCATCGATAAATGAGATGCTGTTCCTCGAGCTTGCGTTGATGTTCACTGGAACACTGCAGCAATCCCAGGACAGAGGTGTAAGCATGAGAACGGGGGGGGGTCATTGAAATGGCCACCAACCGGAAGCTCGGGGTCATGCTTTCCGACTGAGTGGAGATGTTCCGCAAAGCGGTCACCCAGTCTGTAAAGGAGACCGTATTTTTAGCTCAATATGTAGAGGATCCAACAAGGGAGGGTGCAGTGCTGGACTTAATTCTGGGGAATGAAACCGGACAGGTGGCGGGGGTGGGGGTGGGGGTGGGGGTGCATTTTGGTGATAGCGACCACAACATGGTACAATTTAAGCTTCTTATGGAGAAAGAAATAGACAAGTTGTAAAAAAAGGTTTAGGATTGGGGGAGAGCGAACTTTAGTAAAATAAGGCAGGATCTGGCCAAGGTAGACTGGAAAGAGTTACTTGTCGGGAAATCTACAGAAGAGCAGTGGGGGGCATTAAAAAAGGAAATGGGGAGGGTACAGGCCCAACATGTTCCCTTTAGGGTAATAGGTAGGAGCAACAAGCCCAGAGAACCATGGATGACCAGAAACATTCAGGGTATGATGAGAAGGAAAAGAGAGGCTGTTAGCAAATACAAGAAGAGCAAATCAATGGAAGCATTAGTGGAGTACAGAAAGTGTAGGATGGAGCTTAAGAAAGCAATTAGGAGAGCAAAGAGGGGATATGAGAAAGCTCTGGCAGGTAAAAGTGGGGAAAATCCCAAGCTATTCTATAAGTATATCAATGGGAAGAGGATAACCAGGGAAAGAGTAGGATCCATTAGGGACCAAGGGGGAAATTTGTGGATGGAGCCAGAGGACGTTGGTAGGGTGTTGAACGAATACTTTACATCTGTCTTCACCCAAGAGAAAGAGGATGTAGATATGGAACTTAAAGAGAGAGACTGTGAGGTTCTTGAGCAAATTGTCATCGGGAGTGACAAGGTATTGGAGGTTTTGGAAGGCTTAAAAGTTGGCAAATCTCCAGATCCGGACGATTTGTGTCCCAGG
Organism: Heterodontus francisci; assembly: GCF_036365525.1. NCBI lineage: Eukaryota > Metazoa > Chordata > Chondrichthyes > Heterodontiformes > Heterodontidae > Heterodontus > Heterodontus francisci. Next base: position 14,454,268 of record NC_090403.1, read on the forward strand.
ATGCTGTGGGAGGCGAGGGTGGAGATTGCAGGGGCTCTGACCCTAATTTTTAATTCCTGTCTGGTCACGGGGGAGGTGCCAGAGGACTGGAGAACAGCTAATGTGGTCCCACTATTTAAGAAAGGTTGTCGAGATAAGCCAGGGAACTACAGACCAGTGAGTCTCACGTCAGTGGTAGGGAAACTATTGGAGAAAATTCTGAAGGAGAGAATCTATCTCCATTTGGAGAGGCAAAATTTGATTAGGAATAGTCAGCACGGCTTTGTCAGAGGGAGGTCATGCCTAACAAATTTGATTGAATTTTTTGAGCATGTGACCAGGTGTGTAGATGAGGGTAGTGCAGTTGATGTATTTACATGGATTTCAGCAAAGCCTTTGACAAGGTCCCACATGGGAGACTTATCAAGAAAGCAAATGCACATGGGATACAAGGTAACTTGATAAGGTGGATTCAAAATTTGCTTAGCTGTAGGAGACAGAGAGTGATGACAGACGGCTGTTTTAGTGACTGGAAGCCAGTGTCCAGTGGCGTACCACAGGGATCTGTGCTGGGTCCCCTATTGTTTGTCATTTATATAAACGACATAGCTGACTATGTGGGAGGTAGGATCAGTAAGCTCGTGGATGACACAAAGATTGGCCGAGTGGTTAACAGTGAGGTGGAGTGTCTTGGGTTACAGGAAGATATAGACGGGATGGTCAAATGGGCAGAAAAGTGGCAGATGGAATTTAACGCTGAGAAGTGTGAGGTGATACACTTTGGAAGGAGTAATGTGACACGGAAGTATTCAATGAATGGCCTGACACTGGGAAGTTCCGAGGAACAAAGGGACCTTGGCATGTTTGTCCATAGATCTCTGAAGGCAGAAGGGCAGGTTAATAGGGTGGTGAAAAAGGCATATGGGACACTTGCCTTTATCCATCGAGGCATAGATTACAAAAGCAGGGAGGTCATGTTGGAGTTGTACAGAACTTTGGTAAGACCACAGCTGGAGTACTGTGTGCAATTCTGGTCACCACATTCTAGGAAGGATGTGATTGCATTGGAGGGGATGCAGAGACGATTCACCAGGATGTTGCCTGGGATGGAACATTTAAGCTATGAAGAGAGGTTGGATAGGCTTGGGTTGTTTTCGCTGGAGCAGAGAAGACTGAGGGGTGACCTGATCAAGGTGTGCAAGATTATGAGGGGCATGGACAGGGTGGATAGGGAGCAGCTATTCCCCTCAGTTGAAGGGTCAGTTACGAGGGGTCACAAGTTTAAGGTGAGGGGTGGGAAGTTTAAGGGGGATTTGAGGAAGAACTTTTTTACCCAGAGGGTGGTGACGGTCTGGAATGCCCTGCCTGGGAGAGTGGTAGATGCGGGTTGCCTCACATCCTTTAAAAAGTACCTGGATGAGCACTTGGCACGTCATAACATTCAAGGCTATGGGCCAAGTGCTGGCAAATGGGATTAGGTAGACAGATCAGGTGTCTTTAATGCATCGGTGCAGACTCGATGGGCCGAAGGGCCTCTTCTGCACTGTATTATTCTGTGATTCTGTAATGTGAGCAGCAAATGCACTATACTATATTGAAAGATGTACAAGTAAATTGCTGCTTCACCTGAGAGGAGTGTTTGGGGCCTTGGATAGTGAGGAGAGAGGAGGTAAATGGGCAGGTATTACACCTCCTGCGCTTGCAGGCGAAGGTGCCGTGAGAAGGGGATGAGGTTGTGGGGGTAATGGAGGAGTGGACCAGGGTGTCGCGGAGGGAACGATCCTTTCGGAATGCTGATGGGAAGGGAGGGGAAGATGCCTTTGGTAGTGGCATTATGCTGGAGGTGGCAGAAATGGCGGAGGATGATCCTTTGGATATGGAGGCTGATGGGGTGGAAGGTGAGGACAAGGGGAACCCTGTCGCATTTCTGGGAGGGAGGGGAAGGGGTGAGGGCCGAGGTGCGGGAAATGGGACGGACACGGTTGAGGGCCCTCTCAACCACAGTGGGACGAGTCCTTGGTTGAGGAAAAAGGAAGACATATCAGAAGCGCTGTCATGGAAGGTAGCATCATCAGAGCAGATTCGTCGGAGACAGAGAAACTGGGAGAATGGAATGGAGTGCTTACAGGAGGCAGGGTGTGAAGAAGTGTAGTCGAGGTAGCTGTGGGAGTCGGTGGGCTTATAATGGATATTAGTAGACAACCTATCCCCAGAGATGGAGACAGAGAAGTCGAGGAAGGGAAGGGAAGTGTCAGAGATGGACCATGTAAAGGTGAGAGAAGGGTGGAAATTGGAAGCAAAGTTGATAAAGTTTTCCAGTTCGGGGCGGGAGCAGGAAACGGCACCGATACAGTCATCAATGTACCGGAAAAAGAGTTGGGGGAGGGGACCTGAGTAGGACTGGAACAAGGAATGTTCAACATATCCCACAAACAGGCAGGCATAACTAGGACCCATGGGGGTACCCATAGCAACATCTTTTACTTGAAGAAGTGAGTGGAGTTGAAGGAGAAGTTGTTCAATGTGAGAACAAGTTCAGCCAGGCAGAGGAGGGTGGTGGTGGATGGGGACTGGTTGGGCCTCTGTTCCAGGAAGAAGCGGAGAGCCCTCAAACCATCCTGGTGGGGGATGGAGGTGTGGAGCGATTGGACGTCCATAGTGAAGAGGAGGCAGTTGGGCCAGGAAACTGGAAATTGTCAAAATGACGTAGGGCGTCAGAAGAGTCACAGATGTAGATGGAAAGAGACTGAACCATTGGAGAAAAGATAGAGTCAAGATAGGAAGAAATAAGTTCAGTGGGGCAGGAACAGGCTGAAACAATGGATCTGCTGGGACAGTCCTGTTTGTGGAATTTTGGGAAGGAGGTAGAAGCGGGCTGTCCAGGGTTGTGGGACTATGAGGTTGGAAGCTGTAGAGGGAAGATCTCCAGAGGAGATGAGGTCAGTGACAGTCCTGTGGACAGTTGCTTGATGTTCGGTGGTGAGGTCATGGTCCAGGGGGAAGTAGGAAGAAGTGTCTGAGAGTCCCCACCAGGATGGTTTGAGGGCTCTCCACTTCTTCCTTGAGCAGAGGCCTGTTGGAGAATTTTCTGAGCTTTGCTAATTATTTCTTAACTTTGTAGAAATAGAGAAACAGGACGCAGCTTGTAGCTAACCTAACCAATGGTCATAAAATGTAGACAGAGCAACTGACCACAATCAACTGTCTTAGGAAGAGACAGAGCTCATGATGGATTTTGGGGAAGTGAACGCAGACTGTTCATTGCTGACTCTTCCGCTTTTATCATGTTTGTACAACCTAGCCAGAAGTAACAGCCAGATATAGTCTGGAGTGAGCATTGAATTAAGGAACTAGCGTGTTATGCTCGAACTAACGCTCTACTGACCTCGGACTTTGCAAAGGGCACAGAGCTGCAGGTGGTCTTGTGGTTGTCCTGTGGTTTATGCTTAATTGTGAAACTGCTAGCTCTGCTTCTTTTATACTATAGAAGTCCACGACGATTTGTAGCTGTCGGGAGCAGCACTGGACCGCATTTAGGTAAGGTGTGCCTCCCCATGATATCATGCAATAAAGTGTTTGATTCTCAACGTCTGAGTCCGGAGAATTTGTTCAACAATTGGGCACAATCTGGATTTTCTCTAACAGTTTGGCGTAGTCGGCAGGATCCCTTTTGTACGGGATCCTGAATGAACCTAACGGGGATTTGGAACCTAAAGTAGAAAATCCAGTAAAATGTGACGAATTCGGTGTTGTAGTAATACCAAATTCTGGGAATTTGGTGATCCTAATTTGAGTTTGCACGAGCTGTTCCTCCACCGGGTGGAGTAAAGAGGCTGTGGGACAAAAGGAGTTAGGACAACCGTCTGGGACGGTGAACGACTGGGGCTGTAACTAAACTGCCAAATTGACCCGACAGGCACGTGATCGTTGCTCCTGAGTACACGAGCCGGAATCTGGCCCTGGAGAGAGAGGCTGTGGGACGGAGGGAGAACGAAAGAGCGTTGGCCTGAGAGACAGGGGTGTGCCGGTTAGCTAACCTTGAGAATTTAACATTAACTGTGCCTGTTCGTATCCTTGAGTCTATTAGTTTTGTTGTGTCTTGTTTGTTTTCCTTTGTTTTAATGCTACTTGATTCATAGAAAAGAACTCGTAAATTTAGAAGGCTTTGAGAAAGTAGAAGTAAGAGTGGACTCAACGGCTTCCAAGAAGGAAGGGTTGCCCCCGGGGACAAGTAAGCCATGTCCTCTGGAGAAAGGCAACCCACGTCCGTTTGCCCCCTCGAAGGAGACGCAGAAGCGCCACGGTAAATATGTGTTTTAAAGATAGGAATGTTTTAGAGTAAAAACAAGTAACTGTGTCTTTGATTCGACTGTGAGAATGTCGGAAGCTTCCGCGAATGAATTGAATATCTGGGAAGAACAGCTTGTATTCTGTAGAACTGACTGTCGTTAACTCTTTGTTGTCTGGCTTTAATGTTAAAAGCATGAGTCTATTAAGTTGTTTGGAATTGAATGAGTGTGAAAAGTGATTGTTCAGTGTGTTCATTTTGATTTAAGATTTTGCACCCAGGAATGGGATATAAAATTGAATTATATTTTAAGTTAAAGTTTTATTTTTAGTTGGTTTTGCAACTGTGAAAAGGCAATGAACAATTTTCTGAGGGATAAGCTTCAGCCTTGAAGGTCTGAAGATGTCTGGCAGAAATCTAATTTGGGGTTTGGAACATTGTTTTAATTGGAAACTCTGCTATTGTTTTATTTTACAGTCTAAATTTGAAGACGTGTTTTACTGACTGTTATCTTGTTTTAAGGGAAAGAAAGGATAGAAAAGGAGATATAGGAAAGATTCTGTCTGTTTAAAAAGATTAAAGTTTGTGTAAGGACCTAGTGTTAAGTCTTTTGTTGTAAGAATGTTAAATAACTTTTTCTTTAGTTTTTGGTTTTATTATAGGCATTTGAAAAGGCGCCTGAAGAAAGAGCAAGAAAATGATGTAATTTACCTATCTTTTAAAATAAGCACGTGCTATTCTGTTCTGTGTGTAGTTAATAAGTATTATAAGTTAATAAGTCTGAATTGAATTAATACTGTTAAGGTTAATTGACCTGTTTAAGTTGAAGAACTGGAAATGTCATTTGCAACCACAATGAACTTTCAAGTTTAGCATGTCGAGTTTTGGAGGAGTCTTAAGTTCCGGACGTGGGACTCACTCATATAACGTCAGCAGTTTTGATTTTTAAATATTATTGCAATGAATTGGAATTGGAATCATCTTTGTTGTAAAATTCCTTGGATTAGGAACCTCTTACAAGAGATACAAAAAGTTTGGAAACAATTGGAGTTTAATCTAAAATGCTGTCTTTCCTGATGGAGATGCTTTCCTTTGAAGTTGAAAAATGTTACACATGATTTTGTTGTTTTTAAACCCTAAGGATACCAAAAGGATTGAAAAGGTTTAAAATAGATAGTTCTTTTCAATCAGAAAAGAAAGGTTTCGTAAAGTGACGTAGCTGAGAATGTTTTGCTCCGTCCCCTTGAGACAAACAAAGAACTTAACTCGCTGCAGCTTTTTGCATTGCTGAGAGTCAAATTTATACATATTGGACATTGTTAAATTTTACATTTCTAAGTTGACAGATAGAATTGGACAAATTAACCCATTGGGCTCAGGGGCAGATCCATAATGGATTATTTTTAAGCAGGTGACGGCAGGTTCCAAGGCCACATGAGAACTGATGCCACAACAAGAGATCCAGCAGCTTTGAGAATTTAAAACTGAATTACAGACATCAAATATCATAGCATCTTTATCAATGAGACAAAATGCTTGAGAAGGAAAGATAGTTGCAAACACTTCTGTCCTTAACGTACAAAAAGTACAACCAAGTCTGGGCATAAGAAATTGGAATCAATAAACAAAATTTAATTGATATGAGCGGTTATTTTAAAGCACTAAAAGGGAAATTTATCTGATATTTAAGAGGACAATCAAAGTTTTAGAAAATAACAAATCAGTGGTTTACTGTGTTGGACATTAGCAATGGGTTCTGGTCCATACAGTTGGCACAAGAGTCAATATAAATTTGCGTTTACGTTCAAGGGACAAAAGTACATCTGGACGTGTCTCTCCCAGGGATTTTATAATAATCCATCTCCAACAAGGCCCAACCAGTCCCCATCTACCACCACCCTCCTCTGCCTGGCTGAACTTGTTCTCACATTGAACAACTTCTCCTTCAACTCCACTCACTTCTTCAAGTAAAAGGTGTTGCTATGGGTACCCGCATTGGCCCTAGTTATGCCTGTCTTTTTGTGGGATATGTCGAACATTCCTTGTTCCAGTCCTAATCAGGCCCCCTCCCCCAACTCTTTTTCCGGTACATTGATGACTGTATCGGTGCCGTTTCCTGCTCCCCCCCCAAACTTGAAAACTTTATCAACTTTGCTTCTAATTTCCACCCTTCTCTCACCTTCACCTCCATCTCCGACTCTTCCCTTCCCTTCCTCGACTTCTCTGTCTCCATTTCTGGGGATAGGCTGTCTACTAATATTCATTATAAGCCCACCGACTCCCACAGCTACCTCGACTACACTTCTTCACACCCTGCCTCCTGTAAGGATTCCATTCCATTCTCCCAGTTTCTCCATCTCCGACGCATCTGCTGTGATGATGCTACCTTCCATGACAGCGCTTCTGATATGTCTTCCTTTTCCCTCAACTGAGAATTCCCACCCCACTGTGGTTGACAGGGCCCTCAACCGTGTCCGTCCCATTTCCCACACCTCTACCCTCACTCCTTCCCCAACTCCCAGAACCGCGACAGGGTTCCCCTTGTCCTCAATTACTACCCCATCAGCCTCCGTATCCAAAGTATCAACCTTCGCCACCTCCAGCGTGATGCCACTACCAAAGGCATCTTCCCCTCTCTTCCCCGTCAGCATTCCGAAGGGATCTTTCCCTCCGCGACACCCTGGTCCACACCTCCATTACCCCCACCACCTCGTCCCCTTCCCACAGCACCTTCCCCTGCAATCGCAGGAGGTGTAATACCTGCCCATTTACCTCATCTCTCCTCACTATCCAAGGCCCAAAACACTCCTTTCAGGTGAAGCAGCAATTTACTTGTACCTCTTTCAATGTAGTATACTGTATTCGCTGCTCACAATGTGGTCTCCTCTACATTGGGGAGACTAAACGCAGACTGGGTGACGCTTTGTGGAACACCTCTGCTCAGTCCGAAAACATGACCCCGAGCTTCTGGTTGCTTGCCATTTCAACAACACCCCCCCCACCCCCACCTCCGCTCTCATGCTCACATCTCTGTCCTGGGATTGCTGCAGCGTTCCAGTGAAAATCAACACAAGCTCAAGGAACAGCACCTCATTTACCGAACATTTACCATCTCACTACAGCCTGCCAGACTGAACATTGTGTTGAACAATTTCAGAGCATGATGGGCCCCCCATTTTACTTTTATCTTTAGTTATTTTTTCTTTTGTGTTTATTTTATTTTAGCTTTTTCAGTTTGTTTCTACAGTGCCTACTGTTTTGAGTCCAGGCACAGTGGCGCAGTGGTTAGCACCGCAGCCTCACAGCTCCAGCGACCCGGGTTCAATTCTGGGTACTGCCTGTGTGGAGTTTGCAAGTTCTCCCTGTGTCTGCGTGGGTTTCCTCTGGGTGCTCCGGTTTCTTCCCACATGCCAAAAACTTGCAGGTTGATAGGTAAATTGGCCATTAGCAATTGCCCCTAGTATAGGTAGGTGGTAGGAAAATATAGGGACAGGTGGGGATGTGGTGGGAATATGGGATTAGTGTAGGATTAGTATAAATGGGTGGTTGATGGTTGGCACAGACTTGGTGGGCCGAAGGGCCTGTTTCAGTGCTATATCTCTAAACTAAAATTAACACCCTATCTGTACTAATGCTTTGTCTTTCAGCACACCATTAACATATTGTTTGCCTTTGCTCCATGACCTTCTGGTCAGCTATTCTGTGACCTTGTCCTATCAATACCTTCTCTTTTGTTATCTCCTGCCCCATCCCCGCTTCACTTGCTTAAAATCTTTTACATTTCTTATATCTGCCAGTTCTGAAGAAGGGTCTCTGACCTGAAACATTAACTCTGCTTCTCTCTCCACAGATGCTGCCAGACCTGCTGAGTTTTTACAGCACTTTCTGTTCTTATTTCAGATTTCCAGCATCCACAGTATTTTGCTTTGGATACTGTTGGGGGGAATGGCCTCTCAGGGGAAAGCAGCAACAGCCCAATTCGTTGCACCACGGTTGGCTCTGCTGCACAGGGGAGGAGTAAAAAGTATGGGAATGCAATAGTTATAGGGGATTCAATTGTAAGGGGAATAGATAGGCATTTCTGTGGCCACAAAAGAGACTCCAGGATGGTATGTTGCCTCCCTGGTGCTAGGGTCAAGGATGTCTCAGAGCGGTTACAGGACATTCTGAAGGGGGAGGGTGAACAACCAGTGGTCGTGGTACACATTGGTACAAACGACATAGGTAAAAAAAGGGATGAGGTCCTAAAAGCAGAATATAGGGAGTTAGGAAGTAAATTGAAAAGTAGGACCTCAAAGGTAGTGATCTCAGGATTACTACCAGTGCAACGTGCTAGTCAGAGTAGAAATAGCAGAATATGAATATGTGGCTGAAGAGATGGTGTGAGGGGGAGGGTTTTAGATTCCTGGGACATTGGGACCGTTTCTGGGGGAGGTGGGACCAGTACAGACTGGACGGGTTACACCTCGGCAGGACCAGGACTGATGTCCAAGGGGAAGTAGTATTTGCTCGAGTGGTTGGGGAGGGTTTAAACTAAAATGGCAGGGGGATGGAAACCTTTGCAAGGAGTCAGAGGAGGGGGGATCAAAGACAAGAACAAAAGATGGCAAGGGGAATAAGAAAAGTGATAGGCAGAGAAATCAAGGGCCAGAAGCAAACAGGGCCACAGTGAGAAATAGTGGGAAGAGGACAAGTAATGTTAAAAAGACAAGCCTTAAGGCTTTTGTACCTTAAGGCGCGGAGTATTCGCAATAAAATGGATGAGTTAATCGCGCAAATAGATGTAAACGGGTATGATATAGTCGGGATTACGGAGACATGGCTGCAGTGTGTCCAGGGATGGGAAATGAACATTCAGGAGTATTCAGTATTTAGGAAGGACAGACAAAAAGTAAAAGACGCTGGAGTTGCATTGCTGGTTAAAGAGGAAATTAACACAATAGTGAGGAAGGGTATTAGCTCTGACGATGTGGAATCGATGTGGGTAGAGCTGAGAAACACTAAGGGGCAAAAAACGTTAGTGGTGGTTGTATATAGACCCCCAAACTGTAGTGGTGATGTTGGGAATGGCATTAGACAGGAAATTAGAGACACATGCGATAAAGGAACATCTGTAATTATGGGCGACTTTCATCTGCATATAGATTGGGCAAATCAAATTAGTCACAATACCGTAGAGGAGGAATTCACGGAGTGTATACGGGATGGTTTTCTGGACCAATACGTTGAGGAACCAACTAGAGAACAGGCCATCCTAGACTGGGTATTGTGCAATGAGAGAGGAATAATTGACAATCTAGTTGTGTGAGACCCCTTGGGGATAAGCAACCATAATATGATAGAATTCTTCATCAAGATGGAAAGTGACGTAGTTGATTCTGAGACGAGGGCCCTGAATCTTAACAAAGGAAACTACAAAGGTATGAGGCGCGAGTTGGCTATGATGGATTGGGAAACGTTACTTAAATGGATGACGGTGGACAGGCAATGGCAAACGTTCAAAGAGCGCATGGATGAACTGCAACAATTGTTTATTCCTGTCTGGCGCAAAAGTAAAATGGGAAAGGTAGCCAAACCATGGCTTCCAAGAGAAATTAGAGATAGCATTAGATCCAAGGAAGAGGCATACAAATTCACCAGGAAAAACAACAAACCTGAGGACTGGAATCAGTTTAGAATTCAGCAAAGGAGGACCAAGGGATTGATTAAGAAGGGGAAAATAGAGTATGAGAGCAAGCTTTTGGGGAACATAAAAACTGACTGTAAAGGTTTCTATAGGTTTGTGAAGAGAAAAAGATTGGTGAAGACAAATGTCTGTCCCTTACAGTCAGAAACAGAGGAATTTATTATGGGGAATAAAGAAATGGCTGACCAATTAAATGCATACTTTTGTTCTGTCTTCACAAAGGAGGACACAAATATCATACCAGAAATGTTGGGGAACACAAGGTTTAGTGAGAGGGAGGAACTGAAGGAATCAGTATTAGTAGAGAAATGGTGTTGGGGAAATTGATGCGATTGAAGGCCGATAAATCTCCAGGGCCTGATAACCTACATCCCAGAGTACTTAAGGAAGTGGCCCTAGAAATAGTGGATGCATTGGCGGTCATCTTCCAAGATTCTATACACTCTGAAACAGTTCCTTCAGACTGGAGGGTAGCTAATGTAACCCCACTATCTAAAAAGGGAGGTAGAGAGAAAACAGGGAATTATAGACCAGTCAGCCTGACATCATAGTGGGGAAAATTCGAGAGTCCATTATCAAAGAATTTATAACAGAGCACTTGGAGAACAGTGGTAGAATCGGACAGAGTCAACATGGATTTATAAAAGGAAAATCATGCTTGACAAATCTACTAGAATTCTTCGAGGATGTAACTAGTAGAGTTGATGAGGGGGGGCCAGTGGATGTGGTTTATTTGGACTTTCAGAAGGCTTCTGACAAAGTCCCACATAAGAGATTAGCGTGTAAAATTAAAGCGCATGGGATTGGAGGTATGTATTGTGATGGATAGAAACTTGGTTGGCAGACAGGAAACAAAGAGTAGGAATAAATGGGTCTTTTTCTGAATGGCAGGCAGTGACTAGTAGGGTATCGCAGGGATCGGTGTTAGGACCCCAGCTATTCACAATATATATTCATGATTTAGATGAGGGAACTAAATGTAATACCTCCAAATTTGCAGATGACACAAAACTGGGTGGGAGGGTGAGTTGTGAGGAGGATGCAGAGAGGCTGTAGGGTGATTTGGACAAGTTGAGTGAATGGGCAAATGCATGGCAGATGCAGTATAATGTGGATAAATGTGAGGTTATCCACTTTGGTAGCAAAAACAGGAAGGTAGATTATTATCTGAATGGCTATAAACTGAGAGAGCGGAATATGCGATGAGACCTGGGTATTCTTGTACACCAGTCATTGAAGGTAAGCATGTAGGTGCAACAGGTGGTAAAAAAGGCAAATGGTATGTTGGCCTTCACAGCAAGAGGATTTGAGTACAGGAGCAGGTATGCCTTGCTGCAATTACACAGGGCCTTGGTGAGGCCACACCTGGAATATTGTGTGCAGTTTTGGTCTCCTTATCTGAGGAAGGATGTTCTTGCTATAGAGGGAGTGCAGCAAAGGTTTACCAGACTGATTCCTGGGATGGCGGGACTGACGTATGAGGAGAGATTGAGTCGGTTAGGATTATATTCGCTGGAGTTCAGAAGAGTGAGGGGGGATCTCATAGCAACCTATAAAATTCTAACAGGACTTGACGGGGTAGATGCAGGAAGGATGTTCCCGATGGTGGGGGAGTCCAGAACCAGGGGTCATAGTCTAAGGATATGGGGTAAACCTTTCAGGACTGAAACGAGGAGAAATTTCTTCACCCAGAGAGTGGTGAGCCTGTGGAATTTGCCACCACAGAAAGCAGTTGAGGCCAAAACATCACATGTTTTCAAGAAAAAGTTAGATATAGCTCTTGGGTCTAAAGGGATCAAAGGGTATGGGGGGAAAGCGGGAACAGGTTACTGAGTTGGATGAACAGCCATGATCATAATGAATGGTGGTGCAGGCTCGAAGGGCCAAATGGCCTACCCCTGCTCCTATTTTTTATGTTTCCATGTTTCTATGAAATCAATGCAATAGTGAGGAAGGATATTGGCTCGGAAAATCATGATGTGGAATCTGTATAGGTGGAGCTAAGAAACACCAAGGGGCAGAAAACGTTGGTGGGAGTTGTCTATAGGCCCCCAAACAGTAGTGGAGATGTAAGGGATGGCATTAAATAGGAAATTAGAGACGCATGCAATAAGGGTACAACTGTAATCATGGGTGACCTGATCTACATATAGATTGGTCAAACCAAATTAGCAATAATACTGTGGAGGAGGATTTCCTGGAGTGTGTACCTGATGGTTTTTTAGACCAATACGTTGAGGAACCAATTAGAGAACAGGCTATCCTAGACTGGGTATTGTGCAATGAGAAAGGATTAATTAACAATCTTGTTGTGCGGGGTTCCTTTGGGGAGGAGCAACCATAACATGATAGAATTCTTCATTAAGATGGAGAGTGAAGTAGTTGAATCCGAAACTAGGGTCCTGAATCTAAATAAAGGAAACTACGAACGTATGAGGCATGAGTTGGCGATGGTAGATTGGGGAACATTACTGACAGGGTTGACGGTGTATAGGCAATGGATAATATTTAAAGAACGTGTGCATGAATTACAACAATTATTCATTCCTGTCTGGCGCAAAAATAAAACCAGAAAGGTGGTTCAACAAAAGAAATTAAGGATAGCATTAGATCCAAAGAGGAGGCATATAAAATTGCCAGAATAGGCAGCAGGTCTGAGGATTGGGAGTAGCTTAGAATTCAGCAAAGGAGGACAAAGAGGTTGATTAAGCAGGGAAAGTAGAGTATGAGAGTAAACTTGCGGGGAACATAAAAACTGACTGGAAAAGCTTCTATAAACACGTGAAGCGAAAAAGATTAGTGAAGACAAATGTAGGCCCCTTACAGTCAGTAACGGGGGAAATTATAATGGGGAACAAAGAAATAGCAAAACAATTAACCACATACTTTGGTTCCGTCTTCACAAAGGAGGACACAAATAACCTCCTAGAAATGTTAGGGAACCAAGGGTCTAAAGAGAGGGAGGAACTGAAGGAAATCAGTATTAGTAAAAAAATAGTGCTGCTGAAATTAATGGGGTTAAAGGCTGACAAATCCCCAGGGCCTGATAATCTACATCCCTGAGTACTAAAGGAATTGACCCTGGAAATAGTGGATACATTGGTGGTCATCTTCCAAAATAGACTCTGGAGCAGTTCCTACAGATTGGAGGGTGGCAAATGTAACCTCCTTCTTCTTTGGCCTCCTTGTCTCGAGAGACAATGGGTAAGCACCGAGAGGTGGTCAGTGGATTGTGAAGCAGCGCCTGGAGTGGCTATAAAGGCCAATTCTAGAGTGACAGACTCTTCCACAGGCGTTGCAGATAAAATTGGTTGTCGGGGCTGTTTCACAGTTGGCTCTCCCCTTGCGCTTCTGTCTTTTTTCCTGCCAACTGCTAAGTCTCTTCGACTCGCCACACTTTAGCCCCGCCTTTATGGTTGCCCGCCAGCTCTGGCGATCGCTGGCAACTGACTCCCATGACTTGTGATCAATGTCACAGGATTTCATGTCGCGTTTGCAGACATCTTTAAAACGGAGACATGGACGGCCGGTGGGTCTGATACCAGTGACGAGCTCGCTGTACAATGTGTCCTTGGGGATCCTGCCATCTTCCATGCGGCTCACATGGCCAAGCCATCTCAAGCGCCGCTGGCTCAGTAGGGAGTATATGCCGGGAATGTTGGCCGCCTCGAGGACTTCTGTGTTGGAGATACGGTCCTGCCACCTGATGCCAAGGATTCTCCGGAGGCAGCAAAGATGGAATGAATTGAGACGTCGCTCTTGGCTGACATACATTGTCCAGGCCTCGCTGCCGTAGAGCAAGATACTGAGGACACAGGCTTGATACACTCAGACTTTTGTGTTCCGTGTCAGTGCGCCATTTTTCCACACTCTCTTGGCCAGTCTGGACATAGCAGTGGAAGCCTTTCCCGTGCGCTGTTGATTTCTGCATCGAGAGACAGGTTACTGGTGATAGTTGAGCCTAGGTAGGTGAACTCTTGAACCACTTCCAGAGCGTGGTTGCCGATATTGATGGATGGAGCATTTCTGACGTCCTGTCCCATGATGTTCGTTTTCTTGAGGCTGATGGTTAGGCCAAATTCGTTGCAGGCAGCGGCAATCCTGTCAATGAGTCTCTGCAGACACTCTTCAGTGTGAGATGTTAATGCAGCATCGTCAGCAAAGAGGAGTTCCCTGATGAAGACTTTCCATACTTTGGTCTTCGCTCTTAGACGGGCAAGGTTGAACAACCTGCCCCCTGATCTTGTGTGGAGGAAAATTCCTTCTTCTGAAGACTTGAACGCATGTCAGAGCAGCAGGGAGAAGATCCCAAACAGTGTAGGTGCAAGAACACAGCCCTGTTTCACACCACTCAAGATAGGAAAAGGGTCTGATGAGGGAAAGGGGTCTGATGAGGTGCCGCTATGCTGAATTGTGCCTTTCATATTGTCATGGAATAAGGTGATGATACTTAGCAGCTTTGGTGGACATCCAATCTTTTCTAGTAGTCTGAAGAGACTACGTCTGCTGACGAGGTCAAAGGCTTTCGTGAGATCAATGAAAGCAACGTAGAGGGGCATCTGTTGTTCACGGCATTTCTCCTGTAGCTGGTTAAGGGAGAACAGCATGTCAATAGTGGATCTCTCTGCTCAAAAGCCACACTGTGCCTCAGGGTAGACACGCTCAGCCAGCTTCTGGAGCCTGTTTAAAACGACTTGAGCGAAGACTTTCCCCAATATGCTGAGCAGGGAGATTCCACGGTAGTTGTTGCAGTCACCGCGGTCACCCTTATTCCTATAGAGGGTGATGATATTGGCATCGCGCATGTCCTGTGGTACTGCTCCCTCGTCCCAGCACAGGCAAAGCAGTTCATCGAGTGCTGAAAGTATAGCAGGCTTGGCACTCTTGATTATTTCAGGGGTAATGCCGTCCTTCCCAGGGGCGTTTCCGCTGGCTAGAGAATCAATGGCATCACTGAGTTCCGATTGATCTAACAGCTGTGGATGAGAGATTCTGCTAGTGTTGATGCACGGGCGGCCCTTCTGCTTGGAGTGATGCAGCTTCATTGCTTTGTGTCCAACCTTGCTGCACACCAGGGAGTGGTCAGTGTCGCAGTCCACACTGTGGAAGCTGCGTGTGATTTGAACACTGTTTAAAGAGGCTCGCCTTGTGACGATGAAGTCCAGCTGGTGCCAACGACGTAATCTTGGGTGCCTCCAAGAAACCTGGTGACAGGGTTTAGTATGAAAGAACGAGTTGGTGACGCAGAGGTTATGATAGGTAC
The DNA here is from genome assembly GCF_036365525.1 of Heterodontus francisci. Classification (NCBI taxonomy): domain Eukaryota; kingdom Metazoa; phylum Chordata; class Chondrichthyes; order Heterodontiformes; family Heterodontidae; genus Heterodontus; species Heterodontus francisci. Next base: position 14,469,484 of record NC_090403.1, read on the forward strand.
ACAACTCAAGCAGTCTCTATCCATTCTCATTCATCCTTCCAATGCCATAGCGCCCAAGGCAGGAGAGCCATGAGTCATGGTCGGCCCCAACCCTGGCATTAAAGTCCCCCAGCAGGAATAGGTGTTCGGTATTGGGGATGCTACTAATGATATTATGGAGTTCCTCGTAGAACTGGTCTTTAGCTTCAGGTGGGGAGCACAGTGTTGGAGCATAGATGCTGAGTAGGTGTACTGGACCAGAGACGGTGAACAGTTGGATGGACAGTATGTGTTCCGAGTCATTTGAGGGTGGCTCTATCATGCTGAGCAAAGAGTTTCTGATGGCGAAGCCCACTCCATGCTGTCTTGGTTCTTCAGGATCCCTACCCTGCCAGAAGAAGGTGTAGTCTTGCTCTCTTAGAGATCCGCTCACAGGGAGGCGTGTCTCCTGAAGTGCTGCAATGTCCACATTGAGTCTACTGAGCTCGTTGTTAATGATGGCGGTCTTCCGAGAATCGTTGATTTGTGTAAGGTCTTCCGACATGCCAGGACACCTAGTTCTGACATTCCAGCTTGCAAAAACCTTCTTTCCTTTTTTTGTCATGCTGTTTGGTGCGGTGTTACAGTCCACTTGTCAGGCAATGACCCTGAGCTCCAAGCACCCACTGAAGCAGGTGGACTGTGGCGGGACAGAACCTTACTGACCGGGGGCTGCCCGGTTTGAGGCGGGTGGTAGCTGTCCAGTGAGATGCGATGACCTCTTCCACCGACAAAGGCAACTCGTGGCGCCCAATCTCTACGCCAATTGAGCTGGGCTTATAACTCGTAACTGCTGCCTTCTGTGTTGTTTTGGTCGCTCTGAGGCGACTATGGAGTGACCTCTCCATGGCGCATGCCTGTAAATGTAACCTCACTATTTAGAAAAAGGAGAGAGAGAAAAAGCAGGGAATTACAGACCAGTTAGCCTTACATCAGTAGTGGGGAAAATGCTAGAGTCTATTATAAAGGATGTGATAGCAGAACATCTGGAAAGCATAAACGGGATTGGAAAAAGTCAACATGGGCTTACGAAGGGGAAATCATGCTTAACAAATCTACTGCAGTTTTTTAAGGATGTAACTAGAATAGATAAGGGAGAACTAGTGGATGTGGTGTATTTGGATTTTCAGAAGGCTTTTGATAAGGTCCTACATAAGAGGTTAGTGTGCAAAATGAAAGCACATTGGATTGGGGGTAATATACTGGCATGGATTGAGAATTGGTTGACAGACAGGAAACACAGAGTAGGAATAAACGGGTCTTTTTCCGGGTGGCAGGCAGTGACTAGTGGGGTACTGCAGGGATCAGTGCTTGGGCCCCAGCTATTCACAATATATATTAATGACCTGGGTGAGGGAACTAAATGTAACAAGTTTGCAGACAACACAAAGCTAGGGGGGGAATGTGAGCTGTGAGGAGGAAGCAAAGAGGCCCCAATGTGATTTGGACAAGTTGGGTGAGTGGGCAAATGCACGGCAGATGCAGTATAACATGGATAAATGTAAGGTGCTTTGGTGGCAAAAACAGAAAGGCAGATTATTATCTGAACGGTGATAGATTGGGAAAGGGGGAGATGCAACAAGACCTAGGTGTCCTTGTACACTGAAAGCAAGCTTTCAGGTGCAGCAAGCAATTAGGAAGGCGAATGGTATGTTGGCATTCATTGCAAGAGGATTTGAGTACAGGAGCAAGGATGTCTTACTGCAGTTATACAGGGCTTTGGTGAGACCACATCTGGAGTATTGTGTGCAATTTTGGTCTCCTTATCTGAGGAAGGATGTTCTTGCCATGGAGAGAGTGCAAAGAAGATTTACTAGGCTGATTCCTGGGATGGCAGGATGGATGTATGAGGAGAGATTGGGTCGACTAGGCCTATATTCACTAGAGTTTAGAAAAATGAGAGGGAATCTCATAGAAACCTATAAAATTCTAACAGGACTAGACAGGCTAGGTGCAGGAAGGATGTTCCCGATGGCTGGGCGGTCCAGAACCAGGTGTCACAGTCTCAGGATACAGGGTATGCCATTTAGAACCGAGATGTGGAGAAATTTCTTCACTCAGAGGGTGGTGAATCTGTGGAATTCTCTACTGCAGAAGGCAGTGGAGGCAAAGTCATTAAATATATTCAAGAAGGAGATAGATATATTTCTTAATGCCAAAGGGATCAAGGGATATGGAGAGAAAGCGGGAACAGGGTACTGAATTAGATGATCAACCATGATCTTTTTTGAATGGCAGACCAGGGCCGAATGGCCAACTCCTGTTCCTATTTTCTATGCTTCTATGACTTCCAGGATTTTCTTCTTCCTTGGATCAGAGTACTGCAGGATACAGGTTTCTGCTAAAAATGCTTGTTTGAGAGGCTCAAACATATTTTGATGGTCCTCCTGCCATAGATATGGTACTTTTTCTTTAAGAGCTCTCTCAGTGATGATGCTTTGTCAGAAAAATTTGGAATGTATGGTGTCAAGAAGTTGAGAAATCTAAGACAGCTCTGGAGGTCTTCCTTGTCTTGTGGATTAGGCATATGCTTTACATCTTCGACTTTGCCTGGGTCAGGATGAATTCCGCAACCGGACTAGATGGAGCCAAAGAAATTGATCTGACTTACATTCACCTGGCACTTCTTGCCGTTACAAACGAGCCCTTTTCGACAAGCTACTGCCATTAGTGAGTGACGATTTCAATCATGTTCTTCTTTGGTTTTGCCCATTACTGCAATATCATCGGCAATGCATATACACCCAGGCACGTTTTCTATAATTCTGGCCACATGTTGCTGAAACAGATCTTGACTGACAGATAAGCCGAAGGGTAGTCGCTGGAAGCAATATCTTCCAAATGGTGTCCTGAAGGCGGTGACTTCTTGAGATTCCTTAGCTAGGTGTACTGACCAATATCCATGTTTAGCATCCAACCTGGAGAAGAATTTATCTCCTGCGAACTTAGGATTCAATTCCTCTAATGGTCGGAATCTTGTGGGGGTATCTCTTTAGGGAGAGGTTTAGATGCCTCGGATCTAGACATACTGATTGCTCCATCCTTCTTTAGCACATAATTGAGCTGCACCAGTCTGTGTGATGATGCACATGATGGATGATACCATTGTGTTTCATGTAATCTAACTCACACTTAAGCTTTTCTTGTATGCTCACGCTGCACTTTCTGAGAGGGTCCAATGACAGAATTGCATCCTCTCTGAGGTGCAGTACGACATCGCCTTTGAAATCTCCTATGGCGTCGAACCTGTCTGGGTACGTTTGTTGTAGGTCATGGACTGACTCAATGCGGGTACCCTTGGTCTCTTCTGCTGTAATGGGTACCTTGGTGACCTCGTGGATGGTTATGATGTTGAGGTCCTTACACACTGGTAGTCCTGCCACTGCTGGTCCACTCGTCTCTACCAGGTAAAATATTTGTGGTTTCCATGCCAACTTGCCATAGCATTGTTAGCGTGCCACTGCAAGGGATGGGTGACCCGTTGTATGCAGATAACTTGGCAATTGTTGGTTGTATCATTGATTTCCAATGACTCTGATACATATCCTTCAGGATTTGGACTGGTAGGATATTTGAACTGGCTCCGGTGTCAATCTTGACCCTGATTGTGTGTTTGCCAACTTTCTTTGGGCACATGATGTTAATGATCGCAAAAACTTCCAGTTTTTTGACTTCATCAACATGATGTGTCAGGTTCACAATGTGAAACGCCTGCTCATCTTCTGGCTGAGAATCACTCCTAGAGTCATAGACCATCAACCACACATTTATACTAATCCTACATTAATCCCATATTCTCTACCACATCCCCACAATTCGCCTACCTACACTAGGGGCAATTTACAATGGCCAATTTACCTATCAATCTGCAAGTCTTTGGCTGTGGGAGGAAACCGGAGCACCTGGCAGAAATCCACGTGGTCACAGGGAGAACTTGCAAACTCCGCACAGGCAGGACCCAGAATCGAACCCGGGTCGCTGGAGCTGTGAGGCTGTGGTGCTAACCACTGCGCCACTGCCTCCTCTCGGAGTCTTGTCTCAGGTCTGTTTTGCTGTGGATTTTTTCTATGTTTCTATGACTTCCAGGATTTTCTTCTTCCTTGGATCATAGTACTGCAGGATACAGGTTTCTGATGAAAATGCTTGTTTGAGAGGCTCAAACATATTCTGATAATCCTCCTGCCATACATTTTTTTTTTAGAGATACAGCACTGAAACAGGCCCTTCGGCCCACCGAGTCTGTGCCGACCATCAACCACCCATTTGTACTAATCCTATACTAATTCCATATTCCTACCACATCCCCACCAGTCCCTATATTTCCCTACCACCTACCTATACTAGGGGCAATTTATAATGGCCAATTTACCTATCAACCTGCAAGTCTTTGGCATGTGGGAGGAAACCGGAGCACCCGTAGGAAACCCACGCAGACACAGGGAGAACTTGCAAACTCCACACAGGCAGTATCCGGAATTGAACCCGGGTCGCTGGAGCTGTGAGGCTGCGGTGCTAACCACTGCGCCACTGTGCCGCCCCTATATGGTACTTTTTCTTTAAAAGTGTATTGGCTTGCGTTTACACTGGTCTCTGGCGTTTTCCTGCTGTTGTTGCCCTGTTGCTGTGCCTGTTTGTTTATGTCCTACTGTAACTTGCTGCATCTTTGGAGCCAGATTTCTTGCATAGACAGGCCCAGTGTCCTTTTGCACTGCATGCCTTGCACAGGTCTTGAAATGCAGGACTATTTTGACTGAGTGGAACAAACCACACTTACCACATAGCTTGCTTGCTCTTTTTGACCTGGCTATCATGCTGATACTGTTGACTGCACCTAGTGCTTACATATTATGTTGTCCAGCTACAATGGCTTTGTATGTCCTGCCATCTTCTAGCAGTGCATCAATGTTGTGATCTTTCTTTTTCCCCAAGAGGTCTTTCCGAAATGCTTCAATGGATGTTGATACAATCACCAGCTCCATTATTCGGTCCGACAGCTCAGTTTCTGAAAGATCATATTTATTGCCTTTACTATGGCATCGACTGGTGAACTGGTCTATTGATTCCTGTAGTTGTTGCCTGTAGGACATCAATTCCAGGTGGTAAATTTTAAAATTCTCTCTTAATCGGAATTGATCTTCCAGCACTTTCCATATCTTTGCAGGATCTTTCTGGTCCTCTTCTGATAAGCCAGAGTTATTGATTCTGTGTAATCCCTGATTTCCAACTGCTATCAGAATTTTTTCATGCTGCTACTCTGGTTCTGCATTCACTAGGTAGGTAAAGCATAACTGCATTCTTTGTTTAAAAAATTGGAACTTGTTTAGGATATCCTTGGCCTTCCAGTTCATGCTGGGAAATTTGGTATCCATTGTCCTGCTGTTCTTTTGCTTACAACTTGCTTCAAGACTTGTTCTATGACTCTGCATTGTTTCCTCTTTAAGAAACTCTGTCACTTAGAGTCGTTGTTTGGATTGAGAGGAGCAGGTGTTTGACAGTGCTCTGTGTTTATCTTGCTTGCAGCACTTAAACCTGCTGTTTTTGCAGCTGTTCAATAGATATTCCTTTGCTCGAGTTTGTTTCTGTCCTTTATGCTCGAGTGGTTTCATGAGGTTTTTTTTAAAAAATGTGGCTGCATGAATGGAAGGTCTTCAGTGATTGGGGTTTCCTGCGTTTTTGCAATCCGATGCCTCCTGTAATGGCGCCGACCTTGATCAGCCTGGGAGAGGAGTCGGGTCTTCCTTTTTTTAAATGGAGTCTTTCGAAAGAATCAATTGTTTAAGCACTTCAAAGCTAGTTGCTTTTAAACCAATATCTCTCGACTGTCAGCACAATGATTCACCCGATTTACTTGCAGCCTGTCGTTCTGAGCTCTGTCTTCTACAGCTGGAGATTAAGTTTCTTTTTTCTTTCGACTGTTTGGGCCAGTATTTCTCTTGAACTTTCTCGCTTTTGGCTATAGAAAAAGTCATTTTCAGTGTTGTTTTACCTGTGGTCTTCAATTTAGACTTTGTCTTCTCACCACAGCTGCCACCATGTAATGAGTTCTTTATGTTGTCTGATACAACATAAATGAGATGCGTGGAGTCCTGTTATATTGAAGATCTCAAACAGGTTTATTACAGCTGAACTATTATATACAGTGCAGAGCAAACGATTCACACAACTTTCCTCTCAGTGTTACTGTAGCAGAGTGACTCTGGTTTGTAGTCACATGACTGCATCCTAGTACCTAGTTCATTAGCATACTAAGATCTTAAAGGGACATCACGCTTAAAGACAATCATACAACACAGTCTACTCTCAGTCATCAGCAAAGTGATGGAAGGTGTCATCGACAGTGCTATCAAGCGCCACTTAAACAGCAACAATCTGCTCACTGATGCTCAGTTTGGATTTTGCCAGGGCCACTAGGCTCCAGGCCTCATTACAGCCTTGGTCCAACATGGATAAAAGAGCTGAATTCCTGAGGTGAGGTGAAAGTGACAGCCCTTGACATCAAGGCAGCATTTGATCGGGTGTGGCATCAAGGAGCCCTAGCAAAATTGAAGTCAATGGGAGTAAGGATGAAAACTCTCCACTGATTGGAGTCATACCTAGCACAAAGGAAGATGGTTGCATTTGTTGGAGGCCAATCATCTCAGTCCCAGGATATCGCTGCAGGAGTTCCACACAGTAGTGTCCTCTGCCCAACCATCTTCAGCTGCTTCATCAATGACCTTCCCTCCAACAAATGGGGATGTTCACTGATGATTGCACAATGTTCAGTACCATTCACAACTCCTCAGATGCTGAAGCAGTCCAAGCTCTCATACAGCAAACCCTGGTCAACGTTCGGGCATGGGCTAAGTGGAAAGTAACATTCGCGCCACACAAGTGCCAGGCAATGACCATCTCCAACAAGAGAGAATCTAACCATCTCCCCTTGACATTCAACAGCATTGCTATCACTGAATCCCCCACTATCAACATCCTAGGGGTTACTATTGACCAGAAACTGAACTGGACCAACCATATAAATACTGTGCCTACAAGAACAGGTCAGAGACTGGGAATTCTGTGGCGAGTAGCCCACCTCCTGACTCCTCAACGTCTGTTCACAATCTCCAAGGCACAAGTCAGGAGTGTGATGGAATACTCTCCACTTTCCTGGATGGGTGCAGCTCCAACAACACTCAAGAAGCTCAACACCATCCAGGACAAAGCAGTCGATTTCACGGCACCCCATCCACCACCTTCAACATTCACTCCCTCCACCACCGATGCACAGTGGCAGCAGTGTGTACCATCTACAAGATGCACTGCAGCAATGCACCAAGGCTCCTTCGACAACACCTTCCAAGCTCGCAATCTCTTCCACCAGGAAGGCCAAGGACAGCAGACGCATGGGAACACCACCACCTGCAGGTTCCCCTCCAAACCACACACCATCCTGACTTGGAACTATATCGCCGTTCCTTCACTGCCACTGGGTCAAAATCCTGGAACTCCCTTCCTAACAGCACTGTGGGTATACCTACACCCCAAGCGGTTCAAGAAGGTGGCTCACGACTACCTTCTCAAGGGTAATTAGAAATGGGCAATAAATGTTGGCCTTGCCAGCGATGCCCATATCCCATGAGATGAATTTTTAAAAATCCCATGGTACTACTTCAAAGGGCAGGGGAGTTATCTCTGGTGTCCTGGCCAATACTTTTCCCTCAATTGACATCCCACAAACAGATAATCTGGTCCTTATGGCTGTTTGTGGGAGCTTGCTGTGTGTGAATTGACGGCTGCATTTCCTACCTTACAATTGTGACTACACTTCAAAAGTATATTTGTTCATTGAATATAAAGTGCTTTGGAACATTGGACTGGCAGTGCTCTTTAAATTTAGCAGGGTGCCCGCATTCAGCGGTGGCCGCCGAACCCCTGCGATATTATGTGCGGGGGCTCATTAGCATCACTGCACAAGCCGCCCCCACCCCCCATATTTTGTGGGGAGAGGCGGGACATCTGGTACAGTGAGGAACCTTTTGACAGCTGTGTAGCAGGTGCTGGGGCTCTATTTAACACACCGCAGCACCTGCTTCCTGACAGCTGTCAATGAAATACTTACCTGACTGCTGAAGAGTGGGGCTGCTGTCAGTCTGGCAGCAAAGCAGAAAGTGCTGCAAAAATCCAGCAGGTCAGGCAGCATCTGTGGAGAGAGAAGCAGAGTTAACAGTGACCAAGTTCACAGACCTGAAAGTTAACTCTGCTTCTCTCTCCACAGATGCTGCCTGACCTGCTGAGTGACCCCAGCACTTACCGCTTTGCTGCCACATACTGACCCTCTGTGTCCCAGTGTCCTGTGAAGTTGCGGTCCTCTTCTCCCACCTAATTGTTACATTCTTTCTTGTCGGTGTGCCGCACCTGGGTGAATAATCTTAAAATTTGCATATTCCTGGACGTGAGAATTAAATGTACCATAAAAGGCAAATATACAACAAAAATAAAACCATAATTGAAGAATATTTACATACTATGGGCTTCTAATCATCTGACTGTGAAAAGCCACAGACTAATATGCATTTGGAATCTGTATTCATTTCTCTGCCAACTGTTACGTGAAAATACATGTAACTGCAATTAAACGATGTTTGTTAAAAAGCAGGAAAATATGTTCATATTCTAGCTGCATTGCCAACTGGAAATATTATACCAATAAATATGATCAGCTGTTGCAGAAGCAAAATGTTGTGAACATGTGTTGATGTATAATAGTTGAAAGACCATGACAACAGCACAGATCCCCTCATTTGTCCTGCATTGGTTTTCAAACATGTGCAAGACAAACCTTGCAGCCAGCAGTTACACGGTGGAGTCACCTTTGCACTTAAAGGACCACACCAAAAGCCGAGGATGACAGAGGGGTGCTCTAGGGTGTCCCCACAGTTCAGCGAAGCCTCCCTGCTCACTCTCCTCCAGACTATGTAGGCAAAGTGGGAGGTCCTTTTCACCAGTGTCAGTAAGAAGAGGCCCTTCTGCCTGAACAAGGCAGCCTGGCTGGAGATGGCAGAGGAGGTGAGTAGCCGTGGGGTAAAGGGTCCAATGCTGGAAGAGGATGAACGAGCACTCCCCCTGCCATCCGGAACCCTCTCAGCCTTGTGTGCACAAGGTACGAGCGCCAAAGTCATCCACAGCCAAAGGGCAATCAGATCAGCAGCCTTCTTCCAGTCAGGCTGCTAGCACAGAGGTTGCACCAAGAAGGTGCACTTGCAAGCGTTTGCAGAGAACACACTAACACAAATGGGAATGTACGGGTGTCACAGCAATGTAAATACGTCTTTCACTAAATGTTCCTCACCAACATGTGTCCTGTTGTGTGTGTGAATAATGTGTGCCAGCATGTAGCGTCAATGTCACATCTCTTTGCACCGTTGGCCCTTCAGCAGAGCCAACATACCCAATAACATCATTACCATGCCACCATTACTCATGAGTGTCTCCACGGATGCAGTGACATGGACATTGGCTCAGTCAGCTGCTGCCTCTAATGGTTTACACAGGGATGCTGCAGATGTGGACTGGTGCACAACAGGTGAGCAAGGGTGATGTGTGGCTTGCAGAGCTCATGTCAATTCTTATGGAGCTGACAGCCTTTGTCTGATAAGCCACTGCCGTACATCCCTACCTCACTGCTAGCGCTGCGTGTAGAGCCTGGGTGCCATCTGCCCTCCCATGCATCTTTCATGTTGTAGGTCCTCATAGTCCGAGGAGGAATCCTGTTGACGTCTCTCCTCATCATTGCCAGGCCTGGCCCCTATTGAATGCGCAGTTGTACAGAGCAGCAAAGAAAGGACCTGGCCTTTTCGGCCCCTAGTACAGGGCATCACCCTATCCATACAGGCATTGGAGGCGCTCTTTCAGCATGCCGATCTCCTGCTCACTGGTGGCTCATGTAGCTCAGTCACTGGCGTTGTATCTCTCCTCTGCAGCTGTGGTGGAGTCTCTCACTGGTGTTGGGAGCCACGTCTGCAAAGGGTAGCCCTTATCTCCAAGAAGCCACCCCTCCATCTGAGCCAGTTCAGTGAACAGAGGTGGCATCCAGGACTGGCGCAAGACCCAGGCATTATGGCAGCTGCCTGAGCAGTGGTCACACATTCGCTGCAAGCATCTGTGGTGTTCACACACCAGCTTCACCTAGATTGAGAGGACTCCTTTAATGGTGACGCTTGCAGTTGGCAGCCTGGTAGTAGGCCTGATGGCCACATGGGTGCAGTGTATGAACATTATGACCTATAGTTCTCCGCTAATGGTGCCGAAACCGATGGCCCTCTGGGCTTGGCTGTGAGAGTCCATCCTGAAGTGGACATATTCACTGGCCCTTCGGTGCAGGGCATCGGTGACCTCCCTGATGCAGCGGTGCACTGCTGACTGTGTGACTCCACAAAGGTCTCTACTGGGCCCCTGAAATGCTGAAGAGGCATCAAGCTTGAGAACCGCTGCCACTATGAGGACCAATGGCATGGGATATCCACCAAAGCCCATGGGCTGCAGGTCATCGTTGAGCAGGGCACAGAGACGTGTCACCACCTTCTCTACATGCGCAATCGCCTCTGACACTGGTACTCTGACATCCGATGGCGTGTCATGTGAGGCCTGAGATGCATGGCAACTGTAATGGCAAGCTCCCCTTGGGGGCTGCTGCTCACCACCGGGGGCCTCGACATGGACTGCACCTGCCTGTTGATTTTGCTCCGGCACATACGGATCCTCAGGAGCAGAGGATCACACAATCCAGGATGAACCATACCCATTTCCATGTGATAAATAAAGTTGAACCTTGCATGTATTTGAAGGTTTCTAACAGGGCAGGGATCGGTGTTGACGGGTACATCAGGTGCTTTCAAGGATCAACTATGTGGCATGGCATTGCCCATCTTGGCCAACACTGAGTGGCACAGCATGACCACACCAAGATCCTACCAGCTGAATTGATTGTCCCTCCCATCCATATAACCTTTACCCTCCTAACCTTTCTGGCACCCTCCCCACACACAGGGTGACCAGAGTGCCATTGCTCCCTCACAAACACAAACAAACGCAGAGCGTACACTGTTTACGGAGGGAGGGTACACAGTATCTCTCTTCATGCCGGCAGAGCTTTCCGTCCAATAAATCCCAGAACCCCTCCCTCCTCCCTTCCAGTAGGCAGAGTGAGACCCCTGAATATCTGAACTAACCTTCCGTAGCGGAACCTTCGGCCTCTTATGACCCGCCAGCTTTTCTGATCGTGAACGGGACGGCAAGTGATGGCCGCACATTCAACGAAAAATCCAGAAGTGCGCAGGAGAGGTGACAGGCTGCATAATCTGCAGAGGTAAGTACTGTTTTATATATCCTAATTGGGGTGCTGCCGCCATGTGGTGGGAGGCCACACCGAGGTCCCTCTGCTGCTGGTAATTTGCAGCGGCCCCTACTTGACGTCACGGGTCGAGGCAGGCCTCTTGCCACAGAATTTTATCAGCCGCCCTGCTGCGACCTGCGTCGTCAATGGGCCGATATACTGCCCATTCTTCAATCGTGAAAGGCGCTATATAAATGCAAGCCTTTTTTGTTTTCATTTGGATGAGAGCTTCACCCAAGCCTGTCGAGGATCTGACATTGGTCCCCAGCCCACAGGCTGTCAAGGACATTGATGAGGGAGACTCAGGCATTTAAACACGGTCAGGACATGCAGCTGGTGGTAAGTCTGGTGATGGTTTTCTCAGTAAAGCAAGAGGCCTTACCTGACTCACTGATGAGCTTCTTTGCTTTGTTCTCTGAAAAGGACGAGAGCTCACAGACACATGCCTTGTTCCAGGCATATTGGAAGCTTCGAAAATGGACAGCCTTGCAGTAAACTACAAGCTCGGACAGCTCCTTCGACAGTTCCTTCACCGTCTCCTGCAAAATCACGGCACAGTTAGATAAAGTGAATAGCTAGCACCTATCAGATTCCTGACACTCAACAGATCCCTGACATCCAGCAGATCCCTGACACCCAGCAGATCCCTGACATTCAGCAGATCCCTGACACCCAACAGATCCCTGACATCCAGCAGATCCCTGAGATCCAACAGATCCCTGACATCCAGCAGATCCCTGACATCCAGCAGATCCCTGAGATCCAGCAGATTCATAACACCCAGTGCTGCCCAGTCCCAGAGAGAGTAACCACGGCAGGTGGGGAAATAAAATCAGAAAGATGGCCAATCCATTGGATCTTATTGAATAGTTTGCAGTTTCAATCGCTTCTGACTGGAGCTGCAGTTTGACTGAGTGTGTGTATCCATCAGCTCCGTGTGAATGTCCATTCGCTGTGTGTGAATGTCCATTAGCTCCGTGTGTGAATGTCCATTAGCTCCGTGTGAGTGTCCATTTGCTCCGTGTGTGAATGTCCATTAGCTCCGTGTGAGTGTCCATTTGCTCCGTGTGTGAATGTCCATTAGCTCCGTGTGAGTGTCCATTAGCTCCGTGTGTGAATGTCCATTAGCTCCGTGTGAGTGTCCATTTGCTCCGTGTGAATGTCCATTTGCTCCGTGTGTGAATGTCCATTTGCTCCGTGTGAATGTCCATTTGCTCCGTGTGTGAATGTCCATTAGCTCCGTGTGAGTGTCCATTTGCTCCGTGTGTGAATGTCCATTAGCTCCGTGTGAGTGTCCATTAGCTCCGTGTGTGAATGTCCATTAGCTCCGTGTGAGTGTCCATTTGCTCCGTGTGAATGTCCATTCGCTGTGTGTGAATGTCCATTAGCTCCATGTGTGAATGTCCATTAGCTCCGTGTGTGAATGTCCATTAGCTCCGTGTGAGTGTCCATTAGCTCCGTGTGTGAATGTCCATTAGCTCCGTGTGAGTGTCCATTAGCTCCGTGTGAGTGTCCATTTGCTCCGTGTGAGTGTCCATTAGCTCCGTGTGAGTGTCCATTAGCTCCGTGTGTGAATGTCCATTAGCTCCGTGTGAGTGTCCATTTGCTCCGTGTGAATGTCCATTAGCTCCGTGTGAATGTCCATTAGCTCTGTGTGAGAATGTACATTAGCTCCATGTGTGAATGTCCATTAGCTCCGTGTGAGTGTCCATTTGCTCCGTGTGAATGTCCATTAGCTCCGTGTGAATGTCCATTCGCTGTGTGTCAATGTCCATTAGCTCCATGTGTGAATGTCCATTAGCTCCGTGTGAGTGTCCATTTGCTCCGTGTGAATGTCCATTAGCTCCGTGTGAATGTCCATTCGCTGTGTGTGAATGTCCATTAGCTCCATGTGTGAATGTCCATTAGCTCCGTGTGTGAATGTCCATTAGCTCCATGTGTGAATGTCCATTAGCTCCGTGTGTGAATGTCCATTAGCTCCGTGTGAGTGTCCATTTGCTCCGTGTGAGTGTCCATTAGCTCCGTGTGTGAATGTCCATTAGCTCCATGTGTGAATGTCCATTAGCTCCGTGTGTGAGTGTCCATTAGCTCCGTGTGAGTGTCCATTAGCTCCGTGTGTGAATGTCCATTAGCTCCGTGTGAATGTCCATTAGCTCCGTGTGTGAATGTCCATTAGCTCCGTGTGTGAATGTCCATTAGCTCCGTGTGTGAATGTCCATTAGCTCCGTGTGAATGTCCATTAGCTCCGTGTGTGAATGTCCATTAGCTCCGTGTGTGAATGTCCATTAGCTCCATGTGTGAATGTCCATTAGCTCCGTGTGTGAGTGTCCATTAGCTCCGTGTGAGTGTCCATTAGCTCCGTGTGTGAATGTCCATTAGCTCCGTGTGTGAATGTCCATTAGCTCCGTGTGTGAGTGTCCATTAGCTCCGTGTGAATGTCCATTAGCTCCATGTGTGAATGTCCATTCGCTCCATGTGTGAGTGTCCATTTGCTCCGTGTGAATGTCCATTAGCTCCATGTGTGAATGTCCATTAGCTCCATGTGTGAATGTCCATTAGCTCCGTGTGTGAATGTCCATTAGCTCCATGTGTGAATGTCCATTCGCTCCAAGTGTGAATGTCCATTCGCTCCATGTGTGAGTGTCCATTTGCTCCGTGTGAATGTCCATTAGCTCCATGTGTGAATGTCCATTAGCTCCGTGTGTGAATGTCCATTAGCTCCATGTGTGAGTGTCCATTCGCTCCAAGTGTGAATGTCCATTCGCTCCGTGTGAGTGTCCATTTGCTCCGTGTGAATGTCCATTAGCTCCATGTGTGAATGTCCATTAGCTCCGTGTGTGAATGTCCATTAGCTCCATGTGTGAATGTCCATTCGCTGTGTGTGAATGTCCATTAGCTCCGTGTGTGAATGTCCATTAGCTCCATGTGTGAATGTCCATTCGCTGTGTGTGAATGTCCATTAGCTCCATGTGTGAATGTCCATTAGCTCCGTGTGTGAGTGTCCATTAGCTCCATGTGTGAGTGTCCATTAGCTCCGTGTGAGTGTCCATTAGCTCCGTGTGTGAATGTCCATTAGCTCCATGTGTGAATGTCCATTAGCTCCGTGTGTGAATGTCCATTAGCTCCATGTGTGAATGTCCATTAGCTCCATGTGTGAATGTCCATTAGCTCCGTGTGTGAGTGTCCATTAGCTCCGTGTGTGTGTCCATTAGCTCCGTGTGAGTGTCCATTAGCTCCGTGTGTGAATGTCCATTAGCTCCGTGTGAGTGTCCATTAGCTCCGTGTGTGAATGTCCATTAGCTCCGTGTGTGAGTGTCCATTAGCTCCGTGTGTGAGTGTCCATTAGCTCCGTGTGAGTGTCCATTAGCTCCGTGTGTGAGTGTCCATTAGCTCCGTGTGAGTGTCCATTAGCTCCGTGTGTGAATGTCCATTCGCTGTGTGTGAATGTCCATTAGCTCCATGTGTGAATGTCCATTAGCTCCATGTGTGAATGTCCATTAGCTCCGTGTGTGAATGTCCATTCGCTGTGTGTGAATGTCCATTAGCTCCATGTGTGAGTGTCCATTCGCTCCAAGTGTGAATGTCCATTCGCTCCATGTGTGAGTGTCCATTAGCTCCGTGTGTGAATGTCCATTAGCTCCGTGTGTGAGTGTCCATTAGCTCCGTGTGAGTGTCCATTAGCTCCGTGTGTGAGTGTCCATTAGCTCCGTGTGAGTGTCCATTAGCTCCGTGTGTGAGTGTCCATTAGCTCCGTGTGTGAATGTCCATTAGCTCCGTGTGTGAGTGTCCATTAGCTCCGTGTGAGTGTCCATTAGCTCCGTGTGTGAATGTCCATTAGCTCCGTGTGTGAATGTCCATTAGCTCCGTGTGTGAATGTCCATTAGCTCCATGTGTGAGTGTCCATTAGCTCTGTGTGTGAGTGTCCATTAGCTCCGTGTGTGAATGTCCATTCGCTGTGTGTGAATGTCCATTAGCTCCATGTGTGAGTGTCCATTCGCTCCAAGTGTGAGTGTCCATTAGCTCCGTGTGTGAATGTCCATTAGCTCCGTGTGTGAGTGTCCATTAGCTCCGTGTGAGTGTCCATTAGCTCCGTGTGTGAGTGTCCATTAGCTCCGTGTGAGTGTCCATTAGCTCCGTGTGTGAGTGTCCATTAGCTCCGTGTGTGAATGTCCATTAGCTCCGTGTGTGAGTGTCCATTAGCTCCGTGTGAGTGTCCATTAGCTCCGTGTGTGAATGTCCATTAGCTCCGTGTGTGAATGTCCATTAGCTCCGTGTGTGAATGTCCATTCGCTGTGTGTGAATGTCCATTAGCTCCATGTGTGAATGTCCATTAGCTCCGTGCGTGAATGTCCATTAGCTCCATGTGAGTGTCCATTCGCTCCAAGTGTGAATGTCCATTCGCTCCATGTGTGAGTGTCTATTTGCTCCGTGTGAATGTCCATTAGCTCCATGTGTGAATGTCCATTAGCTCCGTGTGTGAATGTCCATTAGTTCCATGTGTGAGTGTCCATTCGCTCCAAGTGTGAATGTCCATTAGCTCCATGTGTGAATGTCCATTCGCTCCGTGTGAGTGTCCATTAGCTCCGTGTGTGAATGTCCATTAGCTCCATGTGTGAATGTCCATTAGCTCCATGTGTGAATGTCCATTTGCTCCGTGTGAATGTCCATTAGCTCCGTGTGAATGTCCATTAGCTCCATGTGTGAATGTCCATTAGCTCCGTGTGTGAATGTCCATTAGCTCCGTGTGTGAATGTCCATTAGCTCCGTGTGAGTGTCCATTAGCTCCGTGTGTGAATGTCCATTAGCTCCATGTGTGAATGTCCATTTGCTCCGTGTGTGAATGTCCATTTGCTCCGTGTGTGAATGTCCATTCGCTGTGTGTGAATGTCCATTAGCTCCGTGTGTGAATGTCCATTAGCTCCATGTGTGCATGTCCATTAGCTCCGTGTGAGTGTCCATTAGCTCCGTGTGTGAATGTCCATTAGCTCCATGTGTGAATGTCCATTAGCTCCGTGTGAGTGTCCATTAGCTCCGTGTGTGAATGTCCATTTGCTCCGTGTGTGAATGTCCATTCGCTGTGTGTGAATGTCCATTAGCTCCGTGTGAGTGTCCATTAGCTCCGTGTGTGAATGTCCATTTGCTCCGTGTGAATGTCCATTAGCTCCGTGTGTGAATGTCCATTAGCTCCATGTGTGAATGTCCATTAGCTCCGTGTGAGTGTCCATTAGCTCTGTGTGTGAATGTCCATTAGCTCCGTGTGAATGTCCATTAGCTCCGTGTGTGAATGTCCATTAGCTCCATGTGTGAATGTCCATTAGCTCCGTGTGAGTGTCCATTAGCTCCGTGTGAGTGTCCATTAGCTCTGTGTGTGAATGTCCATTAGCTCCGTGTGAATGTCCATTAGCTCCATGTGTGAATGTCCATTAGCTCCGTGTGTGAATGTCCATTAGCTCCGTGTGTGAATGTCCATTAGCTCCATGTGTGAATGTCCATTAGCTCCGTGTGAGTGTCCATTAGCTCTGTGTGTGAATGTCCATTAGCTCCGTGTGAGTGTCCATTAGCTCTGTGTGTGAGTGTCCATTAGCTCCGTGTGTGAATGTCCATTAGCTCCATGTGTGAATGTCCATTAGCTCCGTGTGAGTGTCCATTAGCTCTGTGTGTGAATGTCCATTAGCTCTGTGTGTGAATGTCCATTAGCTCCGTGTGAATGTCCATTAGCTCCGTGTGTGAATGTCCATTAGCTCCGTGTGTGAGTGTCCATTAGCTCTGTGTGTGAATGTCCATTTGCTCCGTGTGTGAATGTCCATTCGCTGTGTGTGAATGTCCATTAGCTCTGTGTGTGAATGTCCATTAGCTCCATGTGTGAATGTCCATTTGCTCCGTGTGAATGTCCATTAGCTCCGTGTGAATGTCCATGAACTCCGTGTGTGAATGTCCATTAGCTCCGTGTGAATGTCCATGAACTCCGTGTGTGAATGTCCATTAGCTCCATGTGTGAATGTCCATTTGCTCCGTGTGAATGTCCATTAGCTCCGTGTGAATGTCCATGAACTCCGTGTGTGAATGTCCATTAGCTCCGCGTGAATGTCCATTAGCTCCGTGTGTGAATGTCCATTAGCTCCGTGTGTGAATGTCCATTAGCTCCATGTGTGAATGTCCATTAGCTCCATGTGTGAGTGTCCATTAGCTCCATGTGTGAATGTCCATTTGCTCCGTGTGAATGTCCATTCGCTGTGTGTGAATGTCCATTAGCTCCGTGTGTGAATGTCCATTAGCTCCGTGTGTGAATGTCCATTAGCTCCATGTGTGAATGTCCATTAGCTCCGTGTGTGAATGTCCATTAGCTCCGTGTGTGAATGTCCATTAGCTCCGTGTGTGAATGTCCATTAGCTCCATGTGTGAATGTCCATTTGCTCCGTGTGAATGTCCATTTGCTGCGTGTGAATGTCCATTAGCTCCGTGTGTGAATGTCCATTAGCTCCATGTGTGAATGTCCATTAGCTCCGTGTGTGAATGTCCATTAGCTCCGTGTGTGAATGTCCATTAGCTCCCTGTGTGAATGTCCATTCGCTCCATGTGTGAATGTCCATTAGCTCCAAGTGTGAATGTCCATTTGCTCCGTGTGAGTGTCCATTTGCTCCGTGTGAATGTCCATTCGCTGTGTGTGAGTGTCCATTTGCTCCGTGTGAATGTCCATTCGCTGTGTGTGAATGTCCATTAGCTCCATGTGTGAATGTCCATTAGCTCCGTGTGTGAATGTCCATTAGCTCCATGTGTGAATGTCCATTAGCTCCATGTGTGAATGTCCATTAGCTCCATGTGTGAGTGTCCATTAGCTCCATGTGTGAATGTCCATTAGCTCCATGTGTGAATGTCCATTAGCTCCATGTGTGAATGTCCATTAGCTCCAAGTGTGAATGTCCATTTGCTCCGTGTGAGTGTCCATTTGCTCCCTGTGAATGTCCATTCGCTCCATGTGTGAATGTCCATTAGCTCCATGTGTGAATGTCCATTCGCTCCATGTGTGAATGTCCATTAGCTCCATGTGTGAATGTCCATTAGCTCCGTGTGTGAATGTCCATTCGCTCCATGTGGGAATGTCCATTAGCTCCAAGTGTGAATGTCCATTTGCTCCCTGTGAATGTCCATTCGCTCCATGTGTGAATGCCCATTAGCTCCATGTGTGAATGTCCATTAGCTCCATGTGTGAATGTCCATTAGCTCCGTGTGTGAATGTCCATTCGCTCCATGTGTGAATGTCCATTAGCTCCATGTGTGAATGTCCATTAGCTCCGTGTGTGAATGTCCATTAGCTCCGTGTGTGAATGTCCATTCGCTCCATGTGTGAATGTCCATTAGCTCCAAGTGTGAATGTCCATTTGCTCCGTGTGAGTGTCCATTTGCTCCGTGTGAATGTCCATTCGCTGTGTGTGAGTGTCCATTTGCTCCGTGTGAATGTCCATTCGCTGTGTATGAATGTCCATTAGCTCCATGTGTGAATGTCCATTAGCTCCGTGTGTGAATGTCCATTAGCTCCATGTGTGAATGTCCATTAGCTCCATGTGTGAGTGTCCATTAGCTCCATGTGTGAATGTCCATTAGCTCCATGTGTGAATGTCCATTTGCTCCGTGTGAATGTCCATTAGCTCCGTGTGTGAATGTCCATTAGCTCCATGTGTGAATGTCCATTAGCTCCAAGTGTGAATGTCCATTTGCTCCGTGTGAGTGTCCATTTGCTCCCTGTGAATGTCCATTCGCTGTGTGAGAATGTCCATTAGCTCCGTGTGAATGTCCATTAGCTCCGTGTGAATGTCCATTAGCTCCATGTGTGAATGTCCATTAGCTCCGTGTGAATGTCCATTAGCTCCATGTGTGAATGTCCATTAGCTCCGTGTGAGTGTCCATTAGCTCCATGTGTGAATGTCCATTAGCTCCATGTGTGAATGTCCATTAGCTCCGTGTGAGTGTCCATTAGCTCCATGTGTGAATGTCCATTAGCTCCATGTGTGAATGTCCATTAGCTCCGTGTGTGTGTCCATTAGCTCCATGTGTGAATGTCCATTAGCTCCATGTGTGAATGTCCATTAGCTCCATGTGTGAATGTCCATTAGCTCCGTGTGAGTGTCCATTAGCTCCGTGTGAATGTCCATTAGCTCCAAGTGTGAATGTCCATTAGCTCCATGTGTGAATGTCCATTAGCTCCGTGTGAGTGTCCATTAGCTCCATGTGTGAATGTCCATTAGCTCCATGTGTGAATGTCCATTAGCTCCGTGTGTGAATGTCCATTAGCTCCGTGTGTGAATGTCCATTAGCTCCGTGTGAATGTCCATTAGCTCCATGTGTGAATGTCCATTAGCTCCGTGTGAATGTCCATTAGCTCCGTGTGTGAATGTCCATTAGCTCCAAGTGTGAATGTCCATTCGCTCCGTGTGAGTGTCCATTAGCTCCAAGTGTGAATGTCCATTAGCTCCATGTGTGAATGTCCATTAGCTCCATGTGTGAATGTCCATTAGCTCCGTGTGTGAGTGTCCATTAGCTCCGTGTGTGAATGTCCATTAGCTCCGTGTGTGAATGTCCATTAGCTCCGTGTGTGAATGTCCATTCGCTGTGTGTGAATGTCCATTAGCTCCATGTGTGAATGTCCATTAGCTCCGTGCGTGAATGTCCATTAGCTCCATGTGAGTGTCCATTCGCTCCAAGTGTGAATGTCCATTCGCTCCATGTGTGAGTGTCTATTTGCTCCGTGTGAATGTCCATTAGCTCCATGTGTGAATGTCCATTAGCTCCGTGTGTGAATGTCCATTAGTTCCATGTGTGAGTGTCCATTCGCTCCAAGTGTGAATGTCCATTAGCTCCATGTGTGAATGTCCATTCGCTCCGTGTGAGTGTCCATTAGCTCCGTGTGTGAATGTCCATTAGCTCCATGTGTGAATGTCCATTAGCTCCATGTGTGAATGTCCATTTGCTCCGTGTGAATGTCCATTAGCTCCGTGTGAATGTCCATTAGCTCCATGTGTGAATGTCCATTAGCTCCGTGTGTGAATGTCCATTAGCTCCGTGTGTGAATGTCCATTAGCTCCGTGTGAGTGTCCATTAGCTCCGTGTGTGAATGTCCATTAGCTCCATGTGTGAATGTCCATTTGCTCCGTGTGTGAATGTCCATTTGCTCCGTGTGTGAATGTCCATTCGCTGTGTGTGAATGTCCATTAGCTCCGTGTGTGAATGTCCATTAGCTCCATGTGTGCATGTCCATTAGCTCCGTGTGAGTGTCCATTAGCTCCGTGTGTGAATGTCCATTAGCTCCATGTGTGAATGTCCATTAGCTCCGTGTGAGTGTCCATTAGCTCCGTGTGTGAATGTCCATTTGCTCCGTGTGTGAATGTCCATTCGCTGTGTGTGAATGTCCATTAGCTCCGTGTGAGTGTCCATTAGCTCCGTGTGTGAATGTCCATTTGCTCCGTGTGAATGTCCATTAGCTCCGTGTGTGAATGTCCATTAGCTCCATGTGTGAATGTCCATTAGCTCCGTGTGAGTGTCCATTAGCTCTGTGTGTGAATGTCCATTAGCTCCGTGTGAATGTCCATTAGCTCCGTGTGTGAATGTCCATTAGCTCCATGTGTGAATGTCCATTACCTCCGTGTGAGTGTCCATTAGCTCCGTGTGAGTGTCCATTAGCTCTGTGTGTGAATGTCCATTAGCTCCGTGTGAATGTCCATTAGCTCCATGTGTGAATGTCCATTAGCTCCGTGTGTGAATGTCCATTAGCTCCGTGTGTGAATGTCCATTAGCTCCATGTGTGAATGTCCATTAGCTCCGTGTGAGTGTCCATTAGCTCTGTGTGTGAATGTCCATTAGCTCCGTGTGAGTGTCCATTAGCTCTGTGTGTGAGTGTCCATTAGCTCCGTGTGTGAATGTCCATTAGCTCCATGTGTGAATGTCCATTAGCTCCGTGTGAGTGTCCATTAGCTCTGTGTGTGAATGTCCATTAGCTCTGTGTGTGAATGTCCATTAGCTCCGTGTGAATGTCCATTAGCTCCGTGTGTGAATGTCCATTAGCTCCGTGTGTGAGTGTCCATTAGCTCTGTGTGTGAATGTCCATTTGCTCCGTGTGTGAATGTCCATTCGCTGTGTGTGAATGTCCATTAGCTCTGTGTGTGAATGTCCATTAGCTCCATGTGTGAATGTCCATTTGCTCCGTGTGAATGTCCATTAGCTCCGTGTGAATGTCCATGAACTCCGTGTGTGAATGTCCATTAGCTCCGTGTGAATGTCCATGAACTCCGTGTGTGAATGTCCATTAGCTCCATGTGTGAATGTCCATTTGCTCCGTGTGAATGTCCATTAGCTCCGTGTGAATGTCCATGAACTCCGTGTGTGAATGTCCATTAGCTCCGCGTGAATGTCCATTAGCTCCGTGTGTGAATGTCCATTAGCTCCGTGTGTGAATGTCCATTAGCTCCATGTGTGAATGTCCATTAGCTCCATGTGTGAGTGTCCATTAGCTCCATGTGTGAATGTCCATTTGCTCCGTGTGAATGTCCATTCGCTGTGTGTGAATGTCCATTAGCTCCGTGTGTGAATGTCCATTAGCTCCGTGTGTGAATGTCCATTAGCTCCATGTGTGAATGTCCATTAGCTCCGTGTGTGAATGTCCATTAGCTCCGTGTGTGAATGTCCATTAGCTCCGTGTGTGAATGTCCATTAGCTCCATGTGTGAATGTCCATTTGCTCCGTGTGAATGTCCATTTGCTGCGTGTGAATGTCCATTAGCTCCGTGTGTGAATGCCCATTAGCTCCATGTGTGAATGTCCATTAGCTCCGTGTGTGAATGTCCATTAGCTCCGTGTGTGAATGTCCATTAGCTCCCTGTGTGAATGTCCATTCGCTCCATGTGTGAATGTCCATTAGCTCCAAGTGTGAATGTCCATTTGCTCCGTGTGAGTGTCCATTTGCTCCGTGTGAATGTCCATTCGCTGTGTGTGAGTGTCCATTTGCTCCGTGTGAATGTCCATTCGCTGTGTGTGAATGTCCATTAGCTCCATGTGTGAATGTCCATTAGCTCCGTGTGTGAATGTCCATTAGCTCCATGTGTGAATGTCCATTAGCTCCATGTGTGAATGTCCATTAGCTCCATGTGTGAGTGTCCATTAGCTCCATGTGTGAATGTCCATTAGCTCCATGTGTGAATGTCCATTAGCTCCAAGTGTGAATGTCCATTTGCTCCGTGTGAGTGTCCATTTGCTCCCTGTGAATGTCCATTCGCTCCATGTGTGAATGTCCATTAGCTCCATGTGTGAATGTCCATTCGCTCCATGTGTGAATGTCCATTAGCTCCATGTGTGAATGTCCATTAGCTCCGTGTGTGAATGTCCATTCGCTCCATGTGGGAATGTCCATTAGCTCCAAGTGTGAATGTCCATTTGCTCCCTGTGAATGTCCATTCGCTCCATGTGTGAATGCCCATTAGCTCCATGTGTGAATGTCCATTAGCTCCATGTGTGAATGTCCATTAGCTCCGTGTGTGAATGTCCATTCGCTCCATGTGTGAATGTCCATTAGCTCCATGTGTGAATGTCCATTAGCTCCGTGTGTGAATGTCCATTAGCTCCGTGTGTGAATGTCCATTCGCTCCATGTGTGAATGTCCATTAGCTCCAAGTGTGAATGTCCATTTGCTCCGTGTGAGTGTCCATTTGCTCCGTGTGAATGTCCATTCGCTGTGTGTGAGTGTCCATTTGCTCCGTGTGAATGTCCATTCGCTGTGTGTGAATGTCCATTAGCTCCATGTGTGAATGTCCATTAGCTCCGTGTGTGAATGTCCATTAGCTCCATGTGTGAATGTCCATTAGCTCCATGTGTGAGTGTCCATTAGCTCCATGTGTGAATGTCCATTAGCTCCATGTGTGAATGTCCATTTGCTCCGTGTGAATGTCCATTAGCTCCGTGTGTGAATGTCCATTAGCTCCATGTGTGAATGTCCATTAGCTCCAAGTGTGAATGTCCATTTGCTCCGTGTGAGTGTCCATTTGCTCCCTGTGAATGTCCATTCGCTGTGTGAGAATGTCCATTAGCTCCGTGTGAATGTCCATTAGCTCCGTGTGAATGTCCATTAGCTCCATGTGTGAATGTCCATTAGCTCCGTGTGAATGTCCATTAGCTCCATGTGTGAATGTCCATTAGCTCCGTGTGAGTGTCCATTAGCTCCATGTGTGAATGTCCATTAGCTCCATGTGTGAATGTCCATTAGCTCCGTGTGAGTGTCCATTAGCTCCATGTGTGAATGTCCATTAGCTCCATGTGTGAATGTCCATTAGCTCCGTGTGTGTGTCCATTAGCTCCATGTGTGAATGTCCATTAGCTCCATGTGTGAATGTCCATTAGCTCCATGTGTGAATGTCCATTAGCTCCGTGTGAGTGTCCATTAGCTCCGTGTGAATGTCCATTAGCTCCAAGTGTGAATGTCCATTAGCTCCATGTGTGAATGTCCATTAGCTCCGTGTGAGTGTCCATTAGCTCCATGTGTGAATGTCCATTAGCTCCATGTGTGAATGTCCATTAGCTCCGTGTGTGAATGTCCATTAGCTCCGTGTGTGAATGTCCATTAGCTCCGTGTGAATGTCCATTAGCTCCATGTGTGAATGTCCATTAGCTCCGTGTGAATGTCCATTAGCTCCGTGTGTGAATGTCCATTAGCTCCAAGTGTGAATGTCCATTCGCTCCGTGTGAGTGTCCATTAGCTCCAAGTGTGAATGTCCATTCGCTCCGTGTGAGTGTCCATTAGCTCCAAGTGTGAATGTCCATTAGCTCCATGTGTGAATGTCCATTAGCTCCATGTGTGAATGTCCATTAGCTCCGTGTGTGAGTGTCCATTAGCTCCGTGTGTGAATGTCCATTAGCTCCATGTGTGAATGTCCATTTGCTCCGTGTGTGAATGTCCATTTGCTCCGTGTGTGAATGTCCATTCGCTGTGTGTGAATGTCCATTAGCTCCGTGTGTGAATGTCCATTAGCTCCATGTGTGCATGTCCATTAGCTCCGTGTGAGTGTCCATTAGCTCCGTGTGTGAATGTCCATTAGCTCCATGTGTGAATGTCCATTAGCTCCGTGTGAGTGTCCATTAGCTCCGTGTGTGAATGTCCATTTGCTCCGTGTGTGAATGTCCATTCGCTGTGTGTGAATGTCCATTAGCTCCGTGTGAGTGTCCATTAGCTCCGTGTGTGAATGTCCATTTGCTCCGTGTGAATGTCCATTAGCTCCGTGTGTGAATGTCCATTAGCTCCATGTGTGAATGTCCATTAGCTCCGTGTGAGTGTCCATTAGCTCTGTGTGTGAATGTCCATTAGCTCCGTGTGAATGTCCATTAGCTCCGTGTGTGAATGTCCATTAGCTCCATGTGTGAATGTCCATTAGCTCCGTGTGAGTGTCCATTAGCTCCGTGTGAGTGTCCATTAGCTCTGTGTGTGAATGTCCATTAGCTCCGTGTGAATGTCCATTAGCTCCATGTGTGAATGTCCATTAGCTCCGTGTGTGAATGTCCATTAGCTCCGTGTGTGAATGTCCATTAGCTCCATGTGTGAATGTCCATTAGCTCCGTGTGAGTGTCCATTAGCTCTGTGTGTGAATGTCCATTAGCTCCGTGTGAGTGTCCATTAGCTCTGTGTGTGAGTGTCCATTAGCTCCGTGTGTGAATGTCCATTAGCTCCATGTGTGAATGTCCATTAGCTCCGTGTGAGTGTCCATTAGCTCTGTGTGTGAATGTCCATTAGCTCTGTGTGTGAATGTCCATTAGCTCCGTGTGAATGTCCATTAGCTCCGTGTGTGAATGTCCATTAGCTCCGTGTGTGAGTGTCCATTAGCTCTGTGTGTGAATGTCCATTTGCTCCGTGTGTGAATGTCCATTCGCTGTGTGTGAATGTCCATTAGCTCTGTGTGTGAATGTCCATGAGCTCCATGTGTGAATGTCCATTTGCTCCGTGTGAATGTCCATTAGCTCCGTGTGAATGTCCATGAACTCCGTGTGTGAATGTCCATTAGCTCCGTGTGAATGTCCATGAACTCCGTGTGTGAATGTCCATTAGCTCCATGTGTGAATGTCCATTTGCTCCGTGTGAATGTCCATTAGCTCCGTGTGAATGTCCATGAACTCCGTGTGTGAATGTCCATTAGCTCCGCGTGAATGTCCATTAGCTCCGTGTGTGAATGTCCATTAGCTCCGTGTGTGAATGTCCATTAGCTCCATGTGTGAATGTCCATTAGCTCCATGTGTGAGTGTCCATTTGCTCCGTGTGAATGTCCATTCGCTGTGTGTGAATGTCCATTAGCTCCGTGTGTGAATGTCCATTAGCTCCGTGTGTGAATGTCCATTAGCTCCATGTGTGAATGTCCATTAGCTCCATGTGTGAATGTCCATTAGCTCCGTGTGTGAATGTCCATTAGCTCCGTGTGTGAATGTCCATTAGCTCCGTGTGTGAATGTCCATTAGCTCCATGTGTGAATGTCCATTTGCTGCGTGTGAATGTCCATTAGCTCCGTGTGTGAATGTCCATTAGCTCCATGTGTGAATGTCCATTAGCTCCGTGTGTGAATGTCCATTAGCTCCGTGTGTGAATGTCCATTAGCTCCCTGTGTGAATGTCCATTCGCTCCATGTGTGAATGTCCATTAGCTCCAAGTGTGAATGTCCATTTGCTCCGTGTGAGTGTCCATTTGCTCCGTGTGAATGTCCATTCGCTGTGTGTGAGTGTCCATTTGCTCCGTGTGAATGTCCATTCGCTGTGTGTGAATGTCCATTAGCTCCATGTGTGAATGTCCATTAGCTCCGTGTGTGAATGTCCATTAGCTCCATGTGTGAATGTCCATTAGCTCCATGTGTGAATGTCCATTAGCTCCATGTGTGAGTGTCCATTAGCTCCATGTGTGAATGTCCATTAGCTCCATGTGTGAATGTCCATTAGCTCCAAGTGTGAATGTCCATTTGCTCCGTGTGAGTGTCCATTTGCTCCCTGTGAATGTCCATTCGCTCCATGTGTGAATGTCCATTAGCTCCATGTGTGAATGTCCATTCGCTCCATGTGTGAATGTCCATTAGCTCCATGTGTGAATGTCCATTAGCTCCGTGTGTGAATGTCCATTCGCTCCATGTGGGAATGTCCATTAGCTCCAAGTGTGAACGTCCATTTGCTCCCTGTGAATGTCCATTCGCTCCATGTGTGAATGCCCATTAGCTCCATGTGTGAATGTCCATTAGCTCCATGTGTGAATGTCCATTAGCTCCGTGTGTGAATGTCCATTCGCTCCATGTGTGAATGTCCATTAGCTCCATGTGTGAATGTCCATTAGCTCCGTGTGTGAATGTCCATTAGCTCCGTGTGTGAATGTCCATTCGCTCCATGTGTGAATGTCCATTAGCTCCAAGTGTGAATGTCCATTTGCTCCGTGTGAGTGTCCATTTGCTCCGTGTGAATGTCCATTCGCTGTGTGTGAGTGTCCATTTGCTCCGTGTGAATGTCCATTCGCTGTGTGTGAATGTCCATTAGCTCCATGTGTGAATGTCCATTAGCTCCGTGTGTGAATGTCCATTAGCTCCATGTGTGAATGTCCATTAGCTCCATGTGTGAGTGTCCATTAGCTCCATGTGTGAATGTCCATTAGCTCCATGTGTGAATGTCCATTTGCTCCGTGTGAATGTCCATTAGCTCCGTGTGTGAATGTCCATTAGCTCCATGTGTGAATGTCCATTAGCTCCAAGTGTGAATGTCCATTTGCTCCGTGTGAGTGTCCATTTGCTCCCTGTGAATGTCCATTCGCTGTGTGAGAATGTCCATTAGCTCCGTGTGAATGTCCATTAGCTCCGTGTGAATGTCCATTAGCTCCATGTGTGAATGTCCATTAGCTCCGTGTGAATGTCCATTAGCTCCATGTGTGAATGTCCATTAGCTCCGTGTGAGTGTCCATTAGCTCCATGTGTGAATGTCCATTAGCTCCATGTGTGAATGTCCATTAGCTCCGTGTGAGTGTCCATTAGCTCCATGTGTGAATGTCCATTAGCTCCATGTGTGAATGTCCATTAGCTCCGTGTGTGTGTCCATTAGCTCCATGTGTGAATGTCCATTAGCTCCATGTGTGAATGTCCATTAGCTCCATGTGTGAATGTCCATTAGCTCCGTGTGAGTGTCCATTAGCTCCGTGTGAATGTCCATTAGCTCCAAGTGTGAATGTCCATTAGCTCCATGTGTGAATGTCCATTAGCTCCGTGTGAGTGTCCATTAGCTCCATGTGTGAATGTCCATTAGCTCCATGTGTGAATGTCCATTAGCTCCGTGTGTGAATGTCCATTAGCTCCGTGTGTGAATGTCCATTAGCTCCGTGTGAATGTCCATTAGCTCCATGTGTGAATGTCCATTAGCTCCGTGTGAATGTCCATTAGCTCCGTGTGTGAATGTCCATTAGCTCCAAGTGTGAATGTCCATTCGCTCCGTGTGAGTGTCCATTAGCTCCAAGTGTGAATGTCCATTAGCTCCATGTGTGAATGTCCATTAGCTCCATGTGTGAATGTCCATTAGCTCCGTGTGTGAATGTCCATTAGCTCCAAGTGTGAATGTCCATTCGCTCCGTGTGAGTGTCCATTAGCTCCGTGTGTGAATGTCCATTAGCTCCAAGTGTGAATGTCCATACGCTCCGTGTGAGTGTCCATTAGCTCCAAGTGTGAATGTCCATTAGCTCCAAGTGTGAATGTCCATTCGCTCCGTGTGAGTGTCCATTAGCTCCGTGTGTGAATGTCCATTAGCTCCAAGTGTGAATGTCCATTCGCTCCGTGTGAGTGTCCATTAGCTCCATGTGTGAATGTCCATTAGCTCCAAGTGTGAATGTCCATTCGCTCCGTGTGAGTGTCCATTAGCTCCGTGTGTGAATGTCCATTAGCTCCAAGTGTGAATGTCCATTCGCTCCGTGTGAGTGTCCATTAGCTCCAAGTGTGAATGTCCATTCGCTCCGTGTGAGTGTCCATTAGCTCCGTGTGTGAATGTCCATTAGCTCCAAGTGTGAATGTCCATTCGCTCCGTGTGAGTGTCCATTAGCTCCAAGTGTGAATGTCCATTAGCTCCGTGTGAGTGTCCATTAGCTCCAAGTGTGAATGTCCATTCGCTCCGTGTGAGTGTCCATTAGCTCCAAGTGTGAATGTCCATTCGCTCCGTGTGAGGGTCCATTAGCTCCATGTGTGAATGTCCATTTGCTCCGTGTGAATGTCCATTCGCTGTGTGTGAATGTCCATTAGCTCCGTGTGTGAATGTCCATTAGCTCCGTGTGTGAATGTCCATTAGCTCCATGTGTGAATGTCCATTAGCTCCGTGTGTGAATGTCCATTAGCTCCGTGTGTGAATGTCCATTAGCTCCATGTGTGAATGTCCATTAGCTCCGTGTGTGAATGTCCATTAGCTCCATGTGTGAATGTCCATTTGCTCCGTGTGAATGTCCATTTGCTCCGTGTGAATGTCCATTAGCTCCGTGTGTGAATGTCCATAAGCTCCATGTGTGAATGTCCATTAGCTCCGTGTGTGAATGTCCATTAGCTCCGTGTGTGAATGTCCATTAGCTCCATGTGTGAATGTCCATTCGCTCCATGTGTGAATGTCCATTAGCTCCAAGTGTGAATGTCCATTTGCTCCGTGTGAGTGTCCATTTGCTCCATGTGTGAATGTCCATTCGCTGTGTGTGTGTCCATTTGCTCCGTGTGAATGTCCATTCGCTGTGTGTGACTGTCCATTAGCTCCATGTGTGAATGTCCATTAGCTCCGTGTGTGAATGTCCATTAGCTCCATGTGTGAATGTCCATTAGCTCCATGTGTGAGTGTCCATTAGCTCCATGTGTGAATGTCCATTAGCTCCATGTGTGAATGTCCATTTGCTCCGTGTGAATGTCCATTAGCTCCGTGTGTGAATGTCCATTAGCTCCATGTGTGAATGTCCATTAGCTCCATGTGTGAATGTCCATTAGCTCCATGTGTGAGTGTCCATTAGCTCCATGTGTGAATGTCCATTAGCTCCATGTGTGAATGTCCATTTGCTCCGTGTGAATGTCCATTAGCTCCGTGTGTGAATGTCCATTAGCTCCAAGTGTGAATGTCCATTTGCTCCCTGTGAATGTCCATTCGCTCCATGTGTGAATGTCCATTAGCTCCATGTGTGAATGCCCATTAGCTCCATGTGTGAATGCCCATTAGCTCCATGTGTGAATGTCCATTAGCTCCATGTGTGAATGTCCATTAGCTCCGGTTGTGAATGTCCATTAGCTCCATGTGTGAATGTCCATTAGCTCCAAGTGTGAATGTCCATTTGCTCCGTGTGAGTGTCCATTTGCTCCCTGTGAATGTCCATTCGCTGTGTGAGAATGTCCATTAGCTCCGTGTGAATGTCCATTAGCTCCGTGTGAATGTCCATTAGCTCCATGTGTGAATGTCCATTAGCTCCGTGTGAATGTCCATTAGCTCCGTGTGTGAATGTCCATTAGCTCCAAGTGTGAATGTCCATTAGCTCCATGTGTGAATGTCCATTAGCTCCGTGTGAGTGTCCATTAGCTCCATGTGTGAATGTCCATTAGCTCCATGTGTGAATGTCCATTAGCTCCGTGTGAGTGTCCATTAGCTCCATGTGTGAATGTCCATTAGCTCCATGTGTGAATGTCCATTAGCTCCATGTGTGAATGTCCATTAGCTCCGTGTGAGTGTCCATTCGCTCCATGTGTGAATGTCCATTAGCTCCATGTGTGAATGCCCATTAGCTCCATGTGTGAATGTCCATTAGCTCCGTGTGAGTGTCCATTAGCTCCGTGTGAATGTCCATTAGCTCCAAGTGTGAATGTCCATTAGCTCCGTGTGTGAATGTCCATTAGCTCCGTGTGAATGTCCATTAGCTCCATGTGTGAATGTCCATTAGCTCCGTGTGAATGTCCATTAGCTCCGTGTGTGAATGTCCATTAGCTCCAAGTGTGAATGTCCATTAGCTCCATGTGTGAATGTCCATTAGCTCCGTGTGAGTGTCCATTAGCTCCATGTGTGAATGTCCATTAGCTCCATGTGTGAATGTCCATTAGCTCCGTGTGTGAATGTCCATTAGCTCCATGTGTGAATGTCCATTAGCTCCATGTGTGAATGTCCATTAGCTCCGTGTGAGTGTCCATTCGCTCCATGTGTGAATGTCCATTAGCTCCATGTGTGAATGCCCATTAGCTCCATGTGTGAATGTCCATTAGCTCCGTGTGAGTGTCCATTAGCTCCGTGTGAATGTCCATTAGCTCCAAGTGTGAATGTCCATTAGCTCCGTGTGTGAATGTCCATTAGCTCCGTGTGAATGTCCATTAGCTCCATGTGTGAATGTCCATTAGCTCCGTGTGAATGTCCATTAGCTCCGTGTGTGAATGTCCATTAGCTCCAAGTGTGAATGTCCATTCGCTCCGTGTGAGTGTCCATTAGTTCCAAGTGTGAATGTCCATTAGCTCCATGTGTGAATGTCCATTAGCTCCATGTGTGAATGTCCATTAGCTCCGTGTGTGAATGTCCATTAGCTCCAAGTGTGAATGTCCATTCGCTCCGTGTGAGTGTCCATTAGCTCCGTGTGTGAATGTCCATTAGCTCCAAGTGTGAATGTCCATTCGCTCCGTGTGAGTGTCCATTAGCTCCAAGTGTGAATGTCCATTAGCTCCAAGTGTGAATGTCCATTCGCTCCGTGTGAGTGTCCATTAGCTCCGTGTGTGAATGTCCATTAGCTCCAAGTGTGAATGTCCATTCGCTCCGTGTGAGTGTCCATTAGCTCCATGTGTGAATGTCCATTAGCTCCAAGTGTGAATGTCCATTCGCTCCGTGTGAGTGTCCATTAGCTCCGTGTGTGAATGTCCATTAGCTCCAAGTGTGAATGTCCATTCGCTCCGTGTGAGTGTCCATTAGCTCCATGTGTGAATGTCCATTAGCTCCGTGTGTGAATGTCCATTAGCTCCGTGTGTGAATGTCCATTAGCTCCGTGTGTGAATGTCCATTAGCTCCATGTGTGAATGTCCATTTGCTCCGTGTGAATGTCCATTTGCTCCGTGTGAATGTCCATTAGCTCCGTGTGTGAATGTCCATTAGCTCCATGTGTGAATGTCCATTAGCTCCGTGTGTGAATGTCCATTAGCTCCGTGTGTGAATGTCCATTAGCTCCCTGTGTGAATGTCCATTCGCTCCATGTGTGAATGTCCATTAGCTCCAAGTGTGAATGTCCATTTGCTCCGTGTGAGTGTCCATTTGCTCCGTGTGAATGTCCATTCGCTGTGTGTGAGTGTCCATTTGCTCCGTGTGAATGTCCATTCGCTGTGTGTGAATGTCCATTAGCTCCATGTGTGAATGTCCATTAGCTCCGTGTGTGAATGTCCATTAGCTCCATGTGTGAATGTCCATTAGCTCCATGTGTGAATGTCCATTAGCTCCATGTGTGAGTGTCCATTAGCTCCATGTGTGAATGTCCATTAGCTCCATGTGTGAATGTCCATTAGCTCCATGTGTGAATGTCCATTAGCTCCAAGTGTGAATGTCCATTTGCTCCGTGTGAGTGTCCATTTGCTCCCTGTGAATGTCCATTCGCTCCATGTGTGAATGTCCATTAGCTCCATGTGTGAATGTCCATTCGCTCCATGTGTGAATGTCCATTAGCTCCATGTGTGAATGTCCATTAGCTCCGTGTGTGAATGTCCATTCGCTCCATGTGGGAATGTCCATTAGCTCCAAGTGTGAATGTCCATTTGCTCCCTGTGAATGTCCATTCGCTCCATGTGTGAATGCCCATTAGCTCCATGTGTGAATGTCCGTTAGCTCCATGTGTGAATGTCCATTAGCTCCGTGTGTGAATGTCCATTCGCTCCATGTGTGAATGTCCATTAGCTCCATGTGTGAATGTCCATTAGCTCCGTGTGTGAATGTCCATTAGCTCCGTGTGTGAATGTCCATTCGCTCCATGTGTGAATGTCCATTAGCTCCAAGTGTGAATGTCCATTTGCTCCGTGTGAGTGTCCATTTGCTCCGTGTGAATGTCCATTCGCTGTGTGTGAGTGTCCATTTGCTCCGTGTGAATGTCCATTCGCTGTGTGTGAATGTCCATTAGCTCCATGTGTGAATGTCCATTAGCTCCGTGTGTGAATGTCCATTAGCTCCATGTGTGAATGTCCATTAGCTCCATGTGTGAGTGTCCATTAGCTCCATGTGTGAATGTCCATTAGCTCCATGTGTGAATGTCCATTTGCTCCGTGTGAATGTCCATTAGCTCCGTGTGTGAATGTCCATTAGCTCCATGTGTGAATGTCCATTAGCTCCAAGTGTGAATGTCCATTTGCTCCGTGTGAGTGTCCATTTGCTCCCTGTGAATGTCCATTCGCTGTGTGAGAATGTCCATTAGCTCCGTGTGAATGTCCATTAGCTCCGTGTGAATGTCCATTAGCTCCATGTGTGAATGTCCATTAGCTCCGTGTGAATGTCCATTAGCTCCATGTGTGAATGTCCATTAGCTCCGTGTGAGTGTCCATTAGCTCCATGTGTGAATGTCCATTAGCTCCATGTGTGAATGTCCATTAGCTCCGTGTGAGTGTCCATTAGCTCCATGTGTGAATGTCCATTAGCTCCATGTGTGAATGTCCATTAGCTCCGTGTGTGTGTCCATTAGCTCCATGTGTGAATGTCCATTAGCTCCATGTGTGAATGTCCATTAGCTCCATGTGTGAATGTCCATTAGCTCCGTGTGAGTGTCCATTAGCTCCGTGTGAATGTCCATTAGCTCCAAGTGTGAATGTCCATTAGCTCCATGTGTGAATGTCCATTAGCTCCGTGTGAGTGTCCATTAGCTCCATGTGTGAATGTCCATTAGCTCCATGTGTGAATGTCCATTAGCTCCGTGTGTGAATGTCCATTAGCTCCGTGTGTGAATGTCCATTAGCTCCGTGTGAATGTCCATTAGCTCCATGTGTGAATGTCCATTAGCTCCGTGTGTGAATGTCCATTAGCTCCAAGTGTGAATGTCCATTCGCTCCGTGTGAGTGTCCATTAGCTCCAAGTGTGAATGTCCATTAGCTCCAAGTGTGAATGTCCATTCGCTCCGTGTGAGTGTCCATTAGCTCCGTGTGTGAATGTCCATTAGCTCCAAGTGTGAATGTCCATTCGCTCCGTGTGAGTGTCCATTAGCTCCATGTGTGAATGTCCATTAGCTCCAAGTGTGAATGTCCATTCGCTCCGTGTGAGTGTCCATTAGCTCCGTGTGTGAATGTCCATTAGCTCCAAGTGTGAATGTCCATTCGCTCCGTGTGAGTGTCCATTAGCTCCAAGTGTGAATGTCCATTCGCTCCGTGTGAGTGTCCATTAGCTCCGTGTGTGAATGTCCATTAGCTCCAAGTGTGAATGTCCATTCGCTCCGTGTGAGTGTCCATTAGCTCCAAGTGTGAATGTCCATTAGCTCCGTGTGAGTGTCCATTAGCTCCAAGTGTGAATGTCCATTCGCTCCGTGTGAGTGTCCATTAGCTCCAAGTGTGAATGTCCATTCGCTCCGTGTGAGGGTCCATTAGCTCCATGTGTGAATGTCCATTTGCTCCGTGTGAATGTCCATTCGCTGTGTGTGAATGTCCATTAGCTCCGTGTGTGAATGTCCATTAGCTCCGTGTGTGAATGTCCATTAGCTCCATGTGTGAATGTCCATTAGCTCCATGTGTGAATGTCCATTAGCTCCGTGTGTGAATGTCCATTAGCTCCATGTGTGAATGTCCATTAGCTCCGTGTGTGAATGTCCATTAGCTCCATGTGTGAATGTCCATTTGCTCCGTGTGAATGTCCATTTGCTCCGTGTGAATGTCCATTAGCTCCGTGTGTGAATGTCCATAAGCTCCATGTGTGAATGTCCATTAGCTCCGAGTGTGAATGTCCATTAGCTCCGTGTGTGAATGTCCATTAGCTCCATGTGTGAATGTCCATTCGCTCCGTGTGAATGTCCATTAGCTCCATGTGTGAATGTCCATTAGCTCCGTGTGAATGTCCATTAGCTCCGTGTGTGAATGTCCATTAGCTCCAAGTGTGAATGTCCATTCGCTCCGTGTGAGTGTCCATTAGCTCCAAGTGTGAATGTCCATTAGCTCCATGTGTGAATGTCCATTAGCTCCATGTGTGAATGTCCATTAGCTCCGTGTGTGAATGTCCATTAGCTCCAAGTGTGAATGTCCATTCGCTCCGTGTGAGTGTCCATTAGCTCCGTGTGTGAATGTCCATTAGCTCCAAGTGTGAATGTCCATTCGCTCCGTGTGAGTGTCCATTAGCTCCAAGTGTGAATGTCCATTAGCTCCAAGTGTGAATGTCCATTCGCTCCGTGTGAGTGTCCATTAGCTCCGTGTGTGAATGTCCATTAGCTCCAAGTGTGAATGTCCATTCGCTCCGTGTGAGTGTCCATTAGCTCCATGTGTGAATGTCCATTAGCTCCAAGTGTGAATGTCCATTCGCTCCGTGTGAGTGTCCATTAGCTCCGTGTGTGAATGTCCATTAGCTCCAAGTGTGAATGTCCATTCGCTCCGTGTGAGTGTCCATTTGCTCCGTGTGAATGTCCATTAGCTCCATGTGTGAATGTCCATTAGCTCCGTGTGTGAATGTCCATTAGCTCCGTGTGTGAATGTCCATTAGCTCCGTGTGTGAATGTCCATTAGCTCCATGTGTGAATGTCCATTTGCTCCGTGTGAATGTCCATTAGCTCCGTGTGTGAATGTCCATTAGCTCCATGTGTGAATGTCCATTAGCTCCGTGTGTGAATGTCCATTAGCTCCGTGTGTGAATGTCCATTAGCTCCCTGTGTGAATGTCCATTCGCTCCATGTGTGAATGTCCATTAGCTCCAAGTGTGAATGTCCATTTGCTCCGTGTGAGTGTCCATTTGCTCCGTGTGAATGTCCATTCGCTGTGTGTGAGTGTCCATTTGCTCCGTGTGAATGTCCATTCGCTGTGTGTGAATGTCCATTAGCTCCATGTGTGAATGTCCATTAGCTCCGTGTGTGAATGTCCATTAGCTCCATGTGTGAATGTCCATTAGCTCCATGTGTGAATGTCCATTAGCTCCATGTGTGAGTGTCCATTAGCTCCATGTGTGAATGTCCATTAGCTCCATGTGTGAATGTCCATTAGCTCCATGTGTGAATGTCCATTAGCTCCAAGTGTGAATGTCCATTTGCTCCGTGTGAGTGTCCATTTGCTCCCTGTGAATGTCCATTCGCTCCATGTGTGAATGTCCATTAGCTCCATGTGTGAATGTCCATTCGCTCCATGTGTGAATGTCCATTCGCTCCATGTGTGAATGTCCATTAGCTCCATGTGTGAATGTCCATTAGCTCCGTGTGTGAATGTCCATTCGCTCCATGTGGGAATGTCCATTAGCTCCAAGTGTGAATGTCCATTTGCTCCCTGTGAATGTCCATTCGCTCCATGTGTGAATGCCCATTAGCTCCATGTGTGAATGTCCATTAGCTCCATGTGTGAATGTCCATTAGCTCCGTGTGTGAATGTCCATTCGCTCCATGTGTGAATGTCCATTAGCTCCATGTGTGAATGTCCATTAGCTCCGTGTGTGAATGTCCATTAGCTCCGTGTGTGAATGTCCATTCGCTCCATGTGTGAATGTCCATTAGCTCCAAGTGTGAATGTCCATTTGCTCCGTGTGAGTGTCCATTTGCTCCGTGTGAATGTCCATTCGCTGTGTGTGAGTGTCCATTTGCTCCGTGTGAATGTCCATTCGCTGTGTGTGAATGTCCATTAGCTCCATGTGTGAATGTCCATTAGCTCCGTGTGTGAATGTCCATTAGCGCCATGTGTGAATGTCCATTAGCTCCATGTGTGAGTGTCCATTAGCTCCATGTGTGAATGTCCATTAGCTCCATGTGTGAATGTCCATTTGCTCCGTGTGAATGTCCATTAGCTCCGTGTGTGAATGTCCATTAGCTCCATGTGTGAATGTCCATTAGCTCCAAGTGTGAATGTCCATTTGCTCCGTGTGAGTGTCCATTTGCTCCCTGTGAATGTCCATTCGCTGTGTGAGAATGTCCATTAGCTCCGTGTGAATGTCCATTAGCTCCGTGTGAATGTCCATTAGCTCCATGTGTGAATGTCCATTAGCTCCGTGTGAATGTCCATTAGCTCCATGTGTGAATGTCCATTAGCTCCGTGTGAGTGTCCATTAGCTCCATGTGTGAATGTCCATTAGCTCCATGTGTGAATGTCCATTAGCTCCGTGTGAGTGTCCATTAGCTCCATGTGTGAATGTCCATTAGCTCCATGTGTGAATGTCCATTAGCTCCGTGTGTGTGTCCATTAGCTCCATGTGTGAATGTCCATTAGCTCCATGTGTGAATGTCCATTAGCTCCATGTGTGAATGTCCATTAGCTCCGTGTGAGTGTCCATTAGCTCCGTGTGAATGTCCATTAGCTCCAAGTGTGAATGTCCATTAGCTCCATGTGTGAATGTCCATTAGCTCCGTGTGAGTGTCCATTAGCTCCATGTGTGAATGTCCATTAGCTCCATGTGTGAATGTCCATTAGCTCCGTGTGTGAATGTCCATTAGCTCCGTGTGTGAATGTCCATTAGCTCCGTGTGAATGTCCATTAGCTCCATGTGTGAATGTCCATTAGCTCCGTGTGTGAATGTCCATTAGCTCCAAGTGTGAATGTCCATTCGCTCCGTGTGAGTGTCCATTAGCTCCAAGTGTGAATGTCCATTAGCTCCAAGTGTGAATGTCCATTCGCTCCGTGTGAGTGTCCATTAGCTCCGTGTGTGAATGTCCATTAGCTCCAAGTGTGAATGTCCATTCGCTCCGTGTGAGTGTCCATTAGCTCCATGTGTGAATGTCCATTAGCTCCAAGTGTGAATGTCCATTCGCTCCGTGTGAGTGTCCATTAGCTCCGTGTGTGAATGTCCATTAGCTCCAAGTGTGAATGTCCATTCGCTCCGTGTGAGTGTCCATTAGCTCCAAGTGTGAATGTCCATTCGCTCCGTGTGAGTGTCCATTAGCTCCGTGTGTGAATGTCCATTAGCTCCAAGTGTGAATGTCCATTCGCTCCGTGTGAGTGTCCATTAGCTCCAAGTGTGAATGTCCATTAGCTCCGTGTGAGTGTCCATTAGCTCCAAGTGTGAATGTCCATTCGCTCCGTGTGAGTGTCCATTAGCTCCAAGTGTGAATGTCCATTCGCTCCGTGTGAGGGTCCATTAGCTCCATGTGTGAATGTCCATTTGCTCCGTGTGAATGTCCATTCGCTGTGTGTGAATGTCCATTAGCTCCGTGTGTGAATGTCCATTAGCTCCGTGTGTGAATGTCCATTAGCTCCATGTGTGAATGTCCATTAGCTCCATGTGTGAATGTCCATTAGCTCCGTGTGTGAATGTCCATTAGCTCCATGTGTGAATGTCCATTAGCTCCGTGTGTGAATGTCCATTAGCTCCATGTGTGAATGTCCATTTGCTCCGTGTGAATGTCCATTTGCTCCGTGTGAATGTCCATTAGCTCCGTGTGTGAATGTCCATAAGCTCCATGTGTGAATGTCCATTAGCTCCGTGTGTGAATGTCCATTAGCTCCGTGTGTGAATGTCCATTAGCTCCATGTGTGAATGTCCATTCGCTCCATGTGTGAATGTCCATTAGCTCCAAGTGTGAATGTCCATTTGCTCCGTGTGAGTGTCCATTTGCTCCATGTGTGAATGTCCATTCGCTGTGTGTGAATGTCCATTAGCTCCATGTGTGAATGTCCATTAGCTCCGTGTGTGAATGTCCATTAGCTCCATGTGTGAATGTCCATTAGCTCCATGTGTGAGTGTCCATTAGCTCCATGTGTGAATGTCCATTAGCTCCATGTGTGAATGTCCATTTGCTCCGTGTGAATGTCCATTAGCTCCGTGTGTGAATGTCCATTAGCTCCATGTGTGAATGTCCATTAGCTCCATGTGTGAATGTCCATTAGCTCCATGTGTGAGTGTCCATTAGCTCCATGTGTGAATGTCCATTAGCTCCATGTGTGAATGTCCATTTGCTCCGTGTGAATGTCCATTAGCTCCGTGTGTGAATGTCCATTAGCTCCATGTGTGAATGTCCATTAGCTCCAAGTGTGAATGTCCATTTGCTCCCTGTGAATGTCCATTCGCTCCATGTGTGAATGTCCATTAGCTCCATGTGTGAATGCCCATTAGCTCCATGTGTGAATGCCCATTAGCTCCATGTGTGAATGTCCATTAGCTCCATGTGTGAATGTCCATTAGCTCCATGTGTGAATGTCCATTAGCTCCGTGTGTGAATGTCCATTAGCTCCATGTGTGAATGTCCATTAGCTCCAAGTGTGAATGTCCATTTGCTCCGTGTGAGTGTCCATTTGCTCCCTGTGAATGTCCATTCGCTGTGTGAGAATGTCCATTAGCTCCGTGTGAATGTCCATTAGCTCCGTGTGAATGTCCATTAGCTCCGTGTGAATGTCCATTAGCTCCATGTGTGAATGTCCATTAGCTCCGTGTGAATGTCCATTAGCTCCGTGTGTGAATGTCCATTAGCTCCAAGTGTGAATGTCCATTAGCTCCATGTGTGAATGTCCATTAGCTCCGTGTGAGTGTCCATTAGCTCCATGTGTGAATGTCCATTAGCTCCATGTGTGAATGTCCATTAGCTCCGTGTGAGTGTCCATTAGCTCCATGTGTGAATGTCCATTAGCTCCATGTGTGAATGTCCATTAGCTCCATGTGTGAATGTCCATTAGCTCCGTGTGAGTGTCCATTCGCTCCATGTGTGAATGTCCATTAGCTCCATGTGTGAATGCCCATTAGCTCCATGTGTGAATGTCCATTAGCTCCGTGTGAGTGTCCATTAGCTCCGTGTGAATGTCCATTAGCTCCAAGTGTGAATGTCCATTAGCTCCGTGTGTGAATGTCCATTAGCTCCGTGTGAAT
This sequence comes from Heterodontus francisci, assembly GCF_036365525.1. Lineage (NCBI taxonomy): Eukaryota > Metazoa > Chordata > Chondrichthyes > Heterodontiformes > Heterodontidae > Heterodontus > Heterodontus francisci. Next base: position 14,508,829 of record NC_090403.1, read on the forward strand.
GTCCATTAGCTCCATGTGTGAATGTCCATTAGCTCCGTGTGAATGTCCATTAGCTCCGTGTGAATGTCCATTAGCTCCGTGTGTGAATGTCCATTAGCTCCAAGTGTGAATGTCCATTAGCTCCATGTGTGAATGTCCATTAGCTCCGTGTGAGTGTCCATTAGCTCCATGTGTGAATGTCCATTAGCTCCATGTGTGAATGTCCATTAGCTCCGTGTGTGAATGTCCATTAGCTCCATGTGTGAATGTCCATTAGCTCCATGTGTGAATGTCCATTAGCTCCGTGTGAGTGTCCATTCGCTCCATGTGTGAATGTCCATTAGCTCCATGTGTGAATGCCCATTAGCTCCATGTGTGAATGTCCATTAGCTCCGTGTGAGTGTCCATTAGCTCCGTGTGAATGTCCATTAGCTCCAAGTGTGAATGTCCATTAGCTCCGTGTGTGAATGTCCATTAGCTCCGTGTGAATGTCCATTAGCTCCATGTGTGAATGTCCATTAGCTCCGTGTGAATGTCCATTAGCTCCGTGTGTGAATGTCCATTAGCTCCAAGTGTGAATGTCCATTCGCTCCGTGTGAGTGTCCATTAGCTCCAAGTGTGAATGTCCATTAGCTCCATGTGTGAATGTCCATTAGCTCCATGTGTGAATGTCCATTAGCTCCGTGTGTGAATGTCCATTAGCTCCAAGTGTGAATGTCCATTCGCTCCGTGTGAGTGTCCATTAGCTCCGTGTGTGAATGTCCATTAGCTCCAAGTGTGAATGTCCATTCGCTCCGTGTGAGTGTCCATTAGCTCCAAGTGTGAATGTCCATTAGCTCCAAGTGTGAATGTCCATTCGCTCCGTGTGAGTGTCCATTAGCTCCGTGTGTGAATGTCCATTAGCTCCAAGTGTGAATGTCCATTCGCTCCGTGTGAGTGTCCATTAGCTCCATGTGTGAATGTCCATTAGCTCCAAGTGTGAATGTCCATTCGCTCCGTGTGAGTGTCCATTAGCTCCGTGTGTGAATGTCCATTAGCTCCAAGTGTGAATGTCCATTCGCTCCGTGTGAGTGTCCATTAGCTCCAAGTGTGAATGTCCATTAGCTCCAAGTGTGAATGTCCATTAGCTCCAAGTGTGAATGTCCATTCGCTCCGTGTGAGTGTCCATTAGCTCCGTGTGTGAATGTCCATTAGCTCCAAGTGTGAATGTCCATTCGCTCCGTGTGAGTGTCCATTAGCTCCAAGTGTGAATGTCCATTAGCTCCGTGTGAGTGTCCATTAGCTCCAAGTGTGAATGTCCATTCGCTCCGTGTGAGTGTCCATTAGCTCCAAGTGTGAATGTCCATTCGCTCCGTGTGAGTGTCCATTAGCTCCAAGTGTGAATGTCCATTAGCTCCGTGTGAATGTCCATTAGCTCCATGTGTGAATGTCCATTAGCTCCGTGTGTGAATGTCCATTAGCTCCGTGTGTGAATGTCCATTAGCTCCGTGTGAATGTCCATTAGCTCCATGTGTGAATGTCCATTAGCTCCGTGTGTGAATGTCCATTAGCTCCAAGTGTGAATGTCCATTAGCTCCATGTGTGAATGTCCATTAGCTCCGTGTGTGAATGTCCATTAGCTCCAAGTGTGAATGTCCATTAGCTCCGTGTGTGAATGTCCATTAGCTCCGTGTGTGAATGTCCATTAGCTCCAAGTGTGAATGTCCATTAGCTCCATGTGTGAATGTCCATTAGCTCCGTGTGTGAATGTCCATTAGCTCCGTGTGAGTGTCCATTAGCTCCAAGTGTGAATGTCCATTAGCTCCCTGTGTGAATGTCCATTAGCTCCATGTGTGAATGTCCATTAGCTCCGTGTGAATGTCCATTAGCTCCATGTGTGAATGTCCATTAGCTCCGTGTGAATGTCCATTAGCTCCGTGTGTGAATGTCCATTAGCTCCAAGTGTGTGAATGTCCATTAGCTCCAAGTGTGAATGTCCATTCGCTCCGTGTGAGTGTCCATTAGCTCCAAGTGTGAATGTCCATTCGCTCCGTGTGAGTGTCCATTAGCTCCATGTGTGAATGTCCATTAGCTCCGTGTGAATGTCCATTAGCTCCATGTGTGAATGTCCATTAGCTCCGTGTGAGTGTCCATTAGCTCCAAGTGTGAATGTCCATTAGCTCCATGTGTGAATGTCCATTAGCTCCGTGTGAATGTCCATTAGCTCAGTGTGTGAATGTCCATTAGCTCCATGTGTGAATGTCCATTAGCTCCGTGTGAGTGTCCATTAGCTCCAAGTGTGAATGTCCATTAGCTCCGTGTGAATGTCCATTAGCTCCATGTGTGAATGTCCATTAGCTCCGTGTGAATGTCCATTAGCTCCGTGTGAATGTCCATTAGCTCCAAGTGTGAATGTCTATTAGCTCCATGTGTGAATGTCCATTAGCTCCATGTGAATGTCCATTAGCTCCGTGTGAATGTCCATTAGCTCCATGTGTGAATGTCCATTAGCTCCATGTGTGAATGTCCATTAGCTCCATGTGAGTGTCCATTAGCTCCATGTGTGAATGTCCATTAGGTCCATGTGTGAATGTCCATTAGCTCCGTGTGAGTGTCCATTAGCTCCATGTGTGAATGTCCATTAGCTCCATGTGTGAATGTCCATTAGCTCCGTGTGAATGTCCATTAGCTCCATGTGTGAATGTCCATTAGCTCCGTGTGAATGTCCATTAGCTCCATGTGTGAATGTCCATTAGCTCCATGTGTGAATGTCCATTAGCTCCGTGTGAATGTCCATTAGCTCCATGTGTGAATGTCCATTAGCTCCGTGTGAATGTCCATTAGCTCCATGTGTGAATGTCCATTAGCTCCATGTGTGAATGTCCATTAGCTCCGTGTGAATGTCCATTAGCTCCGTGTGTGAATGTCCATTAGCTCCAAGTGTGAATGTCCATTAGCTCCATGTGTGAATGTCCATTAGCTCCGTGTGTGAATGTCCATTAGCTCCAAGTGTGAATGTCCATTCGCTCCGTGTGAGTGTCCATTAGCTCCAAGTGTGAATGTCCATTCGCTCCGTGTGAATGTCCATTAGCTCCATGTGTGAATGTCCATTAGCTCCAAGTGTGAATGTCCATTCGCTCCGTGTGAGTGTCCATTCGCTCCGTGTGTGAGTGTCCATTAGCTCCAAGTGTGAATGTCCATTAGCTCCGTGTGAATGTCCATTAGCTCCATGTGTGAATGTCCATTAGCTCCGTGTGTGAATGTCCATTAGCTCCATGTGTGAATGTCCATTAGCTCCAAGTGTGAATGTCCATTAGCTCCGTGTGTGAATGTCCATTCGCTCCGTGTGAGTGTCCATTAGCTCCATGTGTGAATGTCCATTAGCTCCAAGTGTGAATGTCCATTAGCTCCGTGTGTGAATGTCCATTAGCTCCGTGTGTGAATGTCCATTCGCTCCGTGTGAGTGTCCATTAGCTCCATGTGTGAATGTCCATTCGCTCTGTGTGAATGTCCATTAGCTCCGTTTGTGAATGTCCATTAGCTCCAAGTGTGAATGTCCATTTGCTCCGTGTGTGAATGTCCATTCGCTCCGTGTGAATGTCCATTCGCTCCGTGTGTGAATGTCCATTAGCTCCGTGTGTGAATGTCCATTCGCTCCGTGTGAGTGTCCATTAGCTCCATGTGTGAATGTCCATTCGCTCTGTGTGAATGTCCATTAGCTCCGTTTGTGAATGTCCATTAGCTCCAAGTGTGAATGTCCATTTGCTCCGTGTGTGAATGTCCATTCGCTCCGTGTGAATGTCCATTCGCTCCGTGTGAATGTCCATTAGGTCCGTGTGAATGTCCATTAGCTCCGTGTGTGAATCTCCATTCGCTCCGTGTGAATGTCCATTAGCTCCGTGTGAGTGTCCATTAGGTCCGTGTGAGTGTCCATTAGCTCCAAGTGTGAATGTCCATTTGCTCCGTGTGTGAATGTCCATTCGCTCCGTGTGAATGTCCATTAGCTCCGTGTGAGTGTCCATTAGGTCCGTGTGAATGTCCATTTGCTCCGTGTGTGTGTCCATTTGCCCCGTGTCAATGTCCATTTGCCCAGTGTCAATGTCCATTAGCTCCTTGTGAGTGTCCATTAGCTCCGTGTGAATGTCCATTTGCTCCGTGTGAATGTCCATTTGCTCCGTGTGAGTGTCCATTTGCCCCGTGTCAATGTCCATTTGCTCCATGTGAATGTCCATTAGCTCCGTGTGAGTGTCCATTAGCTCCGTGTGAATGTCCATTAGCTCCGTGTGAATGTCCATTTGCTCCGTGTGAATGTCCATTAGCTCCGTGTGAATGTCCATTTGCCCAGAGTCAATGTCCATTAGCTCCGTGTGAATGTCCATTAGCTCCGTGTGAATGTCCATTTTTTCCGTGTGAGTGTCCATTTGCTCCGTGTGTGTGTCCATTTGCTCCGTGTGAGTGTCCATTAGCTCCGTGTGTGTGTCCATTTGCTCCGTGTGTGTGTCCATTTGCTCCATGTGAGTGTCCATTTGCTCCGTGTGTGTGTCCATTTGCTCCGTGTGAGTGTCCATTTGCTCCGTGTGTGTGTCCATTTGCTCCGTGTGTGTGTCCATTTGCCCCGTGTCAATGTCCATTAGCTCCGTGTGAATGTCCATTAGCTCCGTGTGAATGTCCATTTGCTCCGTGTGTGTCCATTTGCCCCGTGTCAATGTCCATTAGCTCCTTGTGAATGTCCATTACCTCCGTGTGATTGTCCATTAGGTCCGTGTGAATGTCCATTTGCTCCGTGTGTGTGTCCATTTGCTCCGTGTGTGTGTCCATTTGCTCCGTGTGAGTGTCCATTTGCTCCGTGTGAGTGTCCATTTGCTCCGTGAGAGTGTCCATTTGCTCCGTGTGTGTGTCCATTTGCTCCGTGTGTGTCCATTTGCCCCGTGTCAATGTCCATTAGCTCCGTGTGAATGTCCATTAGCTCCGTGTGAATGTCCATTTGCTCCGTGTGAATGTCCATTAGCTCCGTATGAATGTCCATTTGCTCCGTGTGAATGTCCATTTGCTCCGTGTGTGTGTCCATTTGCCCCGTGTCAATGTCCATTAGCTCCTTGTGAATGTCCATTAGCTCCGTGTGATTGTCCATTAGGTCCGTGTGAATGTCCATTAGCTCCGTGTGATTGTCCATTAGCTCCGTGTGAATGTCCATTAGCTCCTTGTGAATGTCTATTAGCTCCGTGTGAGTGTCCATTAGCTCCGTGTGAGTGTCCATTAGCTCCGTGTGAATGTCCATTTGCTCCGTGTGAGTGTCCATTTGCCCCGTGTCAATGTCCATTTGCTCCATGTGAATGTCCATTAGCTCCGTGTGAGTGTCCATTAGCTCCGTGTGAATGTCCATTTGCTCCGTGCGAATGTCCATTAGCTCCGTGTGAGTGTCCATTAGCTCCGTGTGAGTGTCCATTAGCTCCGTGTGAATGTCCATTAGCTCCGTGTGAATGTCCATTAGCTCCGTGTGAGTGTCCATTTGCTCCGTGCGAATGTCCATTAGCTCCGTGCGAGTGTCCATTCGCTCCGTGTGAGTGTCCATTAGCTCCGTGTGAATGTCCATTAGCTCCGTGTGAATGTCCATTTGCTCCGTGTGAATGTCCATTTGCTCCGTGCGAATGTCCATTTGCTCCGTGCGAATGTCCATTAGCTCCGTGTGAGTGTCCATTAGCTCCGTGTCAATGTCCATTAGCTCCGTGTGAATGTCCATTAGCTCCGTGTGAATGTCCATTTGCTCCGTGTGAATGTCCATTTGCTCCGTGTGAATGTCCATTTGCTCCGTGTGTGTGTCCATTTGCTCCGTGTGAATGTCCATTTGCTCCGTGTGTGTGTCCATTAGCTCCAAGTGTGAATGTCCATTAGCTCCGTGTGTGAATGTCCATTCGCTCCGTGTGAGTGTCCATTAGCTCCATGTGTGAATGTCCATTAGCTCCAAGTGTGAATGTCCATTAGCTCCATGTGTGAATGTCCATTAGCTCCGTGTGTGAATGTCCATTAGCTCCAAGTGTGAATGTCCATTAGCTCCGTGTGTGAATGTCCATTAGCTCCAAGTGTGAATGTCCATTAGCTCCAAGTGTGAATGTCCATTAGCTCCAAGTGTGAATGTCCATTAGCTCCATGTGTGAATGTCCATTAGCTCCAAGTGTGAATGTCCATTTGCTCCGTGTGTGAATGTCCATTCGCTCCGTGTGTGAATGTCAATTCGCTCCGTGTGAATGTCCATTAGCTCCGTGTGAGTGTCCATTAGGTCCGTGTGTGAATCTCCATTCGCTCCGTGTGAATGTCCATTAGCTCCGTGTGAGTGTCCATTAGGTCCGTGTGAGTGTCCATTAGCTCCAAGTGTGAATGTCCATTTGCTCCGTGTGTGAATGTCCATTTGCTCCGTGTGAATGTCCATTAGCTCCGTGTGAATGTCCATTAGCTCCGTGTGAGTGTCCATTAGGTCCGTGTGAATGTCCATTTGCTCCGTGTGTGTGTCCATTTGCCCCGTGTCAATGTCCATTTGCCCAGTGTCAATGTCCATTAGCTCCGTGTGAGTGTCCATTTGCTCCGTGTGAATGTCCATTAGCTCCGTGTGAGTGTCCATTTGCTCCGTGTGTGTGTCCATTTGCTCCGTGTGAGTGTCCATTTGCTCCGTGTGTGTGTCCATTTGCTCCGTGTGTGTGTCCATTTGCTCCGTGTGAGTGTCCATTTGCTCCGTGTGAGTGTCCATTTGCTCCGTGTGAGTGTCCATTTGCTCCGTCTGTGTGTCCATTTGCTCCGTGTGTGTGTCCATTTGCTCCATGTGAGTGTCCATTTGCTCCGTGTGAGTGTCCATTTGCTCCATGTGAATGTCCATTAGCTCCATGTGAATGTCCATTAGCTCCGTGTGAGTGTCCATTTGCTCCGTGTGTGTGTCCATTTGCTCCGTGTGTGTGTCCATTTGCTCCGTGTGTGTCCATTTGCCCCGTGTCAATGTCCATTAGCTCCGTGTGAATGTCCATTAGCTCCGTGTGAATGTCCATTTGCTACGAGTGAATGTCCATTTGCTCCGTGTGTGTGTCCATTTGCCCCGTGTCAATGTCCATTAGCTCCTTGTGAATGTCCATTAGCTCCGTGTGATTGTCCATTAGGTCCGTGTGAATGTCCATTTGCTCCGTGTGTGTGTCCATTTGCTCCGTGTGTGTGTCCATTTGCTCCGTGTGAGTGTCCATTTGCTCCATGTGGTGTCCATTTGCTCCGTGTGTGTCCATTTGCCCCGTGTAAATGTCCATTAGCTCCGTGTGAATGTCCATTAGCTCCGTGTGAATGTCCATTTGCTCCGTGTGAATGTCCATTAGCTCCGTGTGATTGTCCATTAGGTCCGTGTGAATGTCCATTTGCTCCGTGTGTGTGTCCATTTGCCCCGTGTCAATGTCCATTAGCTCCGTGTGAATGTCCATTTGCTCCGTGTGAATGTCCATTAGCTCCTTGTGAATGTCCATTAGCTCCTTGTGAGTGTCCATTAGCTCCGTGTGAATGTCCATTTGCTCCGTGTCAATGTCCATTTGCTCCGTGTGAGTGTCCATTTGCCCCGTGTCAATGTCCATTTGCTCCATGTGAATGTCCATTAGTTCCGTGTGAGTGTCCATTAGCTCCGTGTGAATGTCCATTAGCTCCGTGTGAATGTCCATTTGCTCCGTGTGAATGTCCATTAGCTCCGTGTGAATGTCCATTTGCCCAGAGTCAATGTCCATTAGCTCCGTGTGAATGTCCATTAGCTCCGTGTGAATGTCCATTTTTTCCGTGTGAGTGTCCATTTGCTCCGTGTGTGTGTCCATTTGCTCCGTGTGAGTGTCCATTAGCTCCGTGTGAGTGTCCATTAGCTCCGTGTGTGTGTCCATTTGCTCCATGTGAGTGTCCATTTGCTCCGTGTGTGTGTCCATTTGCTCCGTGTGAGTGTCCATTTGCTCCGTGTGTGTGTCCATTTGCTCCGTGTGTGTGTCCATTTGCCCCGTGTCAATGTACATTAGCTCCGTGTGAATGTCCATTAGCTCCGTGTGAATGTCCATTTGCTCCGTGTGTGTCCATTTGCCCCGTGTCAATGTCCATTACCTCCGTGTGATTGTCCATTAGGTCCGTGTGAATGTCCATTTGCTCCGTGTGTGTGTCCATTTGCTCCGTGTGTGTGTCCATTTGCTCCGTGTGAGTGTCCATTTGCTCCGTGTGCGTTTCCATTTGCTCCGTGAGAGTGTCCATTTGCTCCGTGTGTGTGTCCATTTGCTCCGTGTGTGTCCATTTGCCCCGTGTCAATGTCCATTAGCTCCGTGTGAATGTCCATTAGCTCCGTGTGAATGTCCATTTGCTCCGTGTGAATGTCCATTAGCTCCGTATGAATGTCCATTTGCTCCGTGTGAATGTCCATTTGCTCCGTGTGTGTGTCCATTTGCCCCGTGTCAATGTCCATTAGCTCCTTGTGATTGTCCATTAGCTCCGTGTGAATGTCCATTAGCTCCTTGTGAATGTCTATTAGCTCCGTGTGAGTGTCCATTAGCTCCGTGTGAGTGTCCATTAGCTCCGTGTGAATGTCCATTTGCTCCGTGTGAGTGTCCATTTGCCCCGTGTCAATGTCCATTTGCTCCATGTGAATGTCCATTAGCTCCGTGTGAGTGTCCATTAGCTCCGTGTGAATGTCCATTTGCTCCGTGCGAATGTCCATTAGCTCCGTGTGAGTGTCCATTAGCTCCGTGTGAGTGTCCATTAGCTCCGTGTGAATGTCCATTAGCTCCGTGTGAATGTCCATTAGCTCCGTGTGAATGTCCATTAGCTCCGTGTGAGTGTCCATTTGCTCCGTGCGAATGTCCATTAGCTCCGTGTGAGTGTCCATTAGCTCCGTGTGAGTGTCCATTAGCTCCGTGTGAATGTCCATTAGCTCCGTGTGAATGTCCATTTGCTCCGTGTGAATGTCCATTTGCTCCGTGCGAATGTCCATTAGCTCCGTGTGAGTGTCCATTAGCTCCGTGTCAATGTCCATTAGCTCCGTGTGAGTGTCCATTAGCTCCATGTGAATGTCCATTTGCCCAGTGTCAATGTCCATTAGCTCCGTGTGAATGTCCATGAGCTCCGTGTGAATGTCCATTAGCTCCGTGTGAATGTCCATTAGCTCCGTGTGAGTGTCCATTTGCTCCGTGTGTGTGTCCATTTGCTCCGTGTGAGTGTCCATTTGCTCCGTGTGTGTGTCCATTTGCTCCGTGTGTGTGTCCATTTGCTCCGTGTGAGTGTCCATTTTCTCCGTCTGTGTGTCCATTTGCTCCGTGTGTGTGTCCATTTGCTCCGTGTGTGTGTCCATTTGCTCCGTGTGTGTGTCCATTTGCTCCGTGTGAGTGTCCATTTGCTCCGTGTGTGTGTCCATTTGCTCCGTGTGTGTGTCCATTTGCTCCGTGTGTGTCCATTTGCCCCGTGTCAATGTCCATTAGCTCCGTGTGAATGTCCATTAGCTCCGTGTGAATGTCCATTTGCTACGTGTGAATGTCCATTTGCTCCGTGTGTGTGTCCATTTGCCCCGTGTCAATGTCCATTAGCTCCTTGTGAATGTCCATTAGCTCCGTGTGATTGTCCATTAGGTCCGTGTGAATGTTCATTTGCTCCGTGTGTGTGTCCATTTGCTCCGTGTGTGTGTCCATTTGCTCCGTGTGAGTGTCCATTTGCTCCGTGTGTGTGTCCATTTGCTCCGTGTGTGTCCATTTGCCCCGTGTCAATGTCCATTAGCTCCGTGTGAATGTCCATTAGCTCCGTGTGAATGTCCATTTGCTCCGTGTGAATGTCCATTAGCTCCGTGTGATTGTCCATTAGGTCCGTGTGAGTGTCCATTAGCTCCATGTGTGAAAGTCCATTAGCTCCAAGTGTGAATGTCCATTAGCTCCATGTGTGAATGTCCATTAGCTCCGTGTGTGAATGTCCATTAGCTCCAAGTGTGAATGTCCATTAGCTCCGTGTGTGAATGTCCATTAGCTCCAAGTGTGAATGTCCATTAGCTCCAAGTGTGAATGTCCATTAGCTCCATGTGTGAATGTCCATTAGCTCCAAGTGTGAATGTCCATTTGCTCCGTGTGTGAATGTCCATTCGCTCCGTGTGTGAATGTCAATTCGCTCCGTGTGAATGTCCATTAGCTCCGTGTGAGTGTCCATTAGGTCCGTGTGTGAATCTCCATTCGCTCCGTGTGAATGTCCATTAGCTCCGTGTCAGTGTCCATTAGGTCCGTGTGAGTGTCCATTAGCTCCAAGTGTGAATGTCCATTTGCTCCGTGTGTGAATGTCCATTCGCTCCGTGTGAATGTCCATTAGCTCCGTGTGAGTGTCCATTAGGTCCGTGTGAATGTCCATTTGCTCCGTGTGTGTGTCCATTTGCCCCGTGTCAATGTCCATTTGCCCAGTGTCAATGTCCATTAGCTCCGTGTGAGTGTCCATTTGCTCCATGTGAATGTCCATTAGCTCCATGTGAATGTCCATTTGCCCAGTGTCAATGTCCATTAGCTCCGTGTGAATGTCCATTAGCTCCGTGTGAGTGTCCATTTGCTCCGTGTGTGTGTCCATTTGCTCCGTGTGAGTGTCCATTTGCTCCGTGTGTGAGCCCATTTGCTCCGTGTGTGTGTCCATTTGCTCCGTGTAAGTGTCCATTTGCTCCGTCTGTGTGTCCATTTGCTCCGTGTGTGTGTCCATTTGCTCCGTGTGAGTGTCCATTTGCTCCGTGTGTGTGTCCATTTGCTCCGTGTGTGTGTCCATTTGCTCCGTGTGAGTGTCCATTTGCTCCGTGTGTGTGTCCATTTGCTCCGTGTGTGTGTCCATTTGCCCCGTGTCAATGTCCATTAGCTCCGTGTGAATGTCCATTAGCTCCGTGTGAATGTCCATTTGCTACGTGTGAATGTCCATTTGCTCCGTGTGTGTGTCCATTTGCCCCGTGTCAATGTCCATTAGCTCCTTGTGAATGTCCATTAGCTCCGTGTGATTGTCCATTAGGTCCGTGTGAATGTTCAGTTGCTCCGTGTGTGTGTCCATTTGCTCCGTGTGTGTGTCCATTTGCTCCGTGTGAGTGTCCATTTGCTCCGTGTGTGTGTCCATTTGCTCCGTGTGTGTCCATTTGCCCCGTGTCAATGTCCATTAGCTCCGTGTGAATGTCCATTAGCTCCGTGTGAATGTCCATTTGCTCCGTGTGAATGTCCATTAGCTCCGTGTGATTGTCCATTAGGTCCGTGTGAATGTCCATTTGCTCCGTGTGTGTGTCCATTTGCCCCGTGTCAATGTCCATTAGCTCCGTGTGAATGTCCATTAGCTCCGTGTGAATGTCCAATAGCTCCTTGTGAATGTCCATTAGCTCCGTGTGAGTGTCCATTAGCTCCGTGTGAATGTCCATTTGCTCCGTGTGAGTGTCCATTTGACCCGTGTCAATGTCCATTTGCTCCATGTGAATGTCCATTAGCTCCGTGTGAGTGTCCATTAGCTCCGTGTGAATGTCCATTTGCTCCGTGTGAATGTCCATTTGCTCCGTGTGAATGTCCATTAGCTCCGTGTGAGTGTCCATTAGCTCCGTGTGAATGTCCATTTGCTCCGTGTGAATGTCCATTAGCTCCGTGTGAATGTCCATTTGCCCAGTGTCAATGTCCATTAGCTCCGTGTGAATGTCCATTAGCTCCGTGTGAATGTCCATTAGCTCCGTGTGAATGTCCATTTGCTCCGTGTGAGTGTCCATTTGCTCCGTGTGTGTGTCCATTTGCTCCGTGTGAGTGTCCATTAGCTCCGTGTGTGTGTCCATTTGCTCCGTGTGTGTGTCCATTTGCTCCGTGTGAGTGTCCATTTGCTCCGTGTGAGTGTCCATTTGCTCCGTGTGTGTGTCCATTTGCTCCGTGTGAGTGTCCATTTGCTCCGTGTGTGTGTCCATTTGCTCCGTGTCAATGTCCATTTGCTCCGTGTGTGTGTCCATTTGCCCCGTGTCAATGTCCATTAGCTCCTTGTGAATGTCCATTAGCTCCGTGTGATTGTCCATTAGGTCCGTGTGAATGTCAATTTGCTCCGTGTGTGTGTCCATTTGCCCCGTGTCAATGTCCATTAGCTCCGTGTGAATGTCCATTAGCTCCGTGTGAGTGTCCATTAGCTCCGTGTGAGTGTCCATTAGCTCCGTGTGAGTGTCCATTAGCTCCGTGTGTGTGTCCATTTGCTCCGTGTGTGTGTCCATTTGCTCCGTGTGAGTGTCCATTTGCTCCGTGTGAGTGTCCATTTGCTCCGTGTGAGTGTCCATTTGCTCCGTGTGTGTGTCCATTTGCTCCGTGTGTGTGTCCATTTGCTCCGTGTGTGTCCATTTGCCCCGTGTCAATGTCCATTAGCTCCGTGTGAATGTCCATTTGCTCCGTGTGTGTGTCCATTTGCCCCGTGTCAATGTCCATTTGCTCCGTGTGTGTGTCCATTTGCCCCGTGTCAATGTCCATTAGCTCCTTGTGAATGTCCATTAGCTCCGTGTGATTGTCCATTAGGTCCGTGTGAATGTCAATTTGCTCCGTGTGTGTGTCCATTTGCCCCGTGTCAATGTCCATTAGCTCCGTGTGAATGTCCATTAGCTCCGTGTGAATGTCCATTAGCTCCGTGTGAGTGTCCATTAGCTCCGTGTGAGTGTCCATTAGCTCCGTGTGAATGTCCATTTGCTCCGTGTGAGTGTCCATTTGCCCCATGTCAATGTCCATTTGCTCCATGTGAATGTCCATTAGCTCCGTGTGAGTGTCCATTAGCTCCGTGTGAATGTCCATTTGCTCCGTGTGAATGTCCATTTGCTCCGTGTGAATGTCCATTAGCTCCGTGTGAGTGTCCATTAGCTCCGTGTGAATGTCCATTTGCTCCGTGTGAATGTCCATTAGCTCCGTGTGAATGTCCATTTGCCCAGTGTCAATGTCCATTAGCTCCGTGTGAATGTCCATTAGCTCCGTGTGAATGTCCATTTGCTCCGTGTGAATGTCCATTTGCTCCGTGTGAATGTCCATTTGCTCCGTGTGTGTGTCCATTTGCTCCGTGTGAGTGTCCATTTGCTCCGTGTGAGTGTCCATTTGCTCCGTGTGTGTGTCCATTTGCTCCGTGTGTGTCCATTTGCCCTGTGTCAATGTCCATTAGCTCTGTGTGTGTGTCCATTTGCCCCGTGTCAATGTCCATTAGCTCCTTGTGAATGTCCATTAGCTCCGTGTGATTGTCCATTAGGTCCGTGTGAATGTCCATTAGGTCCGTGTGAATGTCCATTTGCTCCGTGTGTGTGTCCATTTGCCCCGTGTGAATGTCCATTAGCTCCGTGTGAATGTCCATTAGCTCCTTCTGAATGTCCATTAGCTCCGTGTGAGTGTCCATTTGCCCCGTGTCAACGTCCATTAGCTCCATGTGAATGACCATTTGCTCCGTGTGAATGTCCATTAGCTCCGTGTGAATGTCCATTTGCCCAGTGTCAATGTCCTTTAGCTCCGTGTGAATGCCCATTTGCTCCGTGTGAGTGTCCATTTGCCCAGTGTCAATGTCCATTAGCTCCGTGTGAATGTCCATTTGCTCCGTGTGAATGTCCATTTGCTCCATGTGAATGTCCATTTGCTCCGTGTGAGTGTCCATTTGCCCCGAGTCAATGTCCATTAGCTCCGTGTGAATGTCCATTTGCTCCGTGTGAGTGTCCATTTGCCCCGAGTCAATGTCCATTAGCTCCGTGTGAATGTCTATTTGCTCCGTGTGAATGTCCATTAGCTCCATGTGAATGTCCATTTGCCCAGTGTCAATGTCCATTAGCTCCGTGTGAATGTCCATTTGCTCCATGTGAATGTCCATTAGCTCCGTGTGAGTGTCCATTAGCTCCGTGTGAATGTCCATTTGCTCCGTGTGAATGTCCATTAGCTCCGTGTGAATGTCCATTTGCCCAGTGTCAATGTCCATTAGCTCCGTGTGAATGTCCATTTGCTCCGTGTGAATGTCCATTTGCTCCGTGTGTGTGTCCATTTGCTCCGTGTGAGTGTCCATTTGCTCCGTGTGTGTGTCCATTTGCTCCGTGTGTGTCCATTTGCCCTGTGTCAATTTCCATTAGCTCCGTGTGAATGTCCATTTGCTCCGTGTGTGTGTCCATTTGCTCCGTGTGAGTGTCCATTTGCTCCGTGTGTGTGTCCATTTGCTCCGTGTGTGTCCATTTGCCCTGTGTCAATTTCCATTAGCTCCGTGTGAATGTCCATTAGCTCCGTGTGATTGTCCATTAGGTCCGTGTGAATGTCCATTAGCTCCTTGTGAATGTCCATTAGCTCCGTGTGATTGTCCATTAGGTCCGTGTGAATGTCCATTAGCTCCATGTGAATGACCATTTGCTCCGTGTGAATGTCCATTAGCTCCGTGTGAATGTCCATTTGCCCAGTGTCAATGTCCATTAGCTCCGTGTGTGTGTCCATTTGCTCCGTGTGTGTCCATTTGCCCCGTGTCAATGTCCATTTGCCCAGTGTCAATGTCCATTAGCTCCGTGTGAATGTCCATTTGCTCCGTGTGAATGTCCATTTGCTCCGTGTGAGTGTCCATTTGCTCCGTGTGAGTGTCCATTAGGTCCGTGTGAATGTCCATTTGCTCCGTGTGTGTGTCCATTTGCCCCGTGTCAATGTCCATTAGCTCTGTGTGAATGTCCATTAGCTCCGTGTGAATGTCCATTTGCTCCGAGTGAATGTCCATTTGCTCCGTGTGTGTGTCCATTTGCCCCGTGTCAATGTCCATTTGCTCCGTGTGAATGTCCATTAGCTCCGTGTGAATGTCCATTAGCTCCTTCTGAATGTCCATTAGCTCCTTCTGAATGTCCATTAGCTCCGTGTGAATGTCCATTTGCTCCGTGTGAATGTCCATTAGCTCCTTCTGAATGTCCATTAGCTCCATATGAATGTCCATTTGCTCCGTGCGAATGTCCATTAGCTCCATGTGTGTGTCCATTTGCTCCATGTGAATGTCCATTTGCTCCATGTGAATGTCCATTAGCTCCGTGTGAATGTCCATTAGCTCCGTGTGAATGTCCATTTGCTCCGTGTGAGTGTCCATTTGCTCCATGTGAATGTCCATTTGCTCCATGTGAATGTCCATTAGCTCCGTGTGAATGTCCATTAGCTCCTTGTGAATGTCCATTAGCTCCGTGTGATTGTCCATTAGGTCCGTGTGAATGTCCATTATCTCCGTGTGAGTGTCCATTAGCTCCGTGTGAGTGTCCATTAGCTCCGTGTGAATGTCCATTTGCTCCGTGTGAGTGTCCATTTGCCCCGTGTCAATGTCCATTTGCTCCATGTGAATGTCCATTAGCTCCGTGTGAGTGTCCATTAGCTCCGTGTGAGTGTCCATTAGCTCCGTGTGAATGTCCATTTGCTCCGTGTGAATGTCCATTTGCTCCGTGTGAATGTCCATTAGCTCCGTGTGAATGTCCATTAGCTCCGTGTGAGTGTCCATTAGCTCCGTGTGATTGTCCATTAGCTCCGTGTGAATGTCCATTAGCTCCCTGTGAATGTCCATTTGCCCAGTGTCAATGTCCATTAGCTCCGTGTGAATGTCCATTAGCTCCGTGTGAATGTCCATTTGCTCCGTGTGAATGTCCATTTGCTCCGTGTGTGTGTCCATTTGCTCCGTGTGTGTGTCCATTTGCTCCGTGTGAGTGTCCATTTGCTCCGTGTGTGTGTCCATTTGCTCCGTGTGTGTCCATTTGCCCCGTGTCAATGTCCATTAGCTCCGTGTGTGTGTCCATTTGCCCCGTGTCAATGTCCATTAGCTCCTTGTGAATGTCCATTAGCTCCGTGTGATTGTCCATTAGGTCCGTGTGAATGTCCATTTGCTCCGTGTGTGTGTCCATTTGCCCCGTGTCAATGTCCATTAGCTCCGTGTGAATGTCCATTAACTCCGTGTGAATGTCCATTAGCTCCTTCTGAATGTCCATTAGCTCCATGTGAATGTCCATTAGCTCCGTGTGTGTGTCCATTTGCCCCGTGTCAATGTCCATTAGCTCCGTGTGAATGTCCATTTGCTCCGTGTGAATGTCCATTTGCTCCGTGTGTGTGTCCATTTGCTCCGTGTGAGTGTCCATTTGCTCGGTGTGAGTGTCCATTTGCTCCGTGTGTGTGTCCATTTGCTCCGTGTGTGTGTCCATTTGCTCCGTGTGTGTCCATTTGCCCCGTGTCAATGTCCATTAGCTCCGTGTGAATGTCCATTTGCTCCGTGTGAATGTCCATTTGCTCCGTGTGAGTGTCCATTTGCTCCGTGTGAGTGTCCATTTGCTCCGTGTGAATGTCCATTTGCTCCGTGTGAATGTCCATTTGCTCCGTGTGTGTGTCCATTTGCCCCGTGTCAATGTCCATTAGCTCCATGTGAATGTCCATTAGCTCCGTGTGAATGTCCATTCGCTCCGTGTGAATGTCCATTTGCTCCGTGTGTGTGTCCATTTGCCCCGTCTCAATGTCCATTAGCTCCTTGTGAATGTCCATTAGCTCCGTGTGATTGTCCATTAGGTCCGTGTGAATGTCCATTTGCTCCGTGTGTGTGTCCATTTGCCCCGTGTCAATGTCCATTAGCTCCGTGTCAATGTGCATTAGCTCCATGTGAATGTCCATTTGCTCCGTGTGAATGTCCATTAGCTCCGTGTGTGTGTCCATTTGCTCCGTGTGTGTGTCCATTTGCCCCGTGTCAATGTCCATTAGCTCCATGTGAATGTCCATTAGCTCCGTGTGAATGTCCATTAGCTCCGTGTGTGTGTCCATTTGCTCCGTGTGTGTGTCCATTTGCTCCGTGTGAGTGTCCATTTGCTCCGTGTGTGTGTCCATTTGCTCCGTGTGTGTGTCCATTTGCTCCGTGTGTGTCCATTTGCCCCGTGTCAATGTCCTTTAGCTCCATGTGAATGTCCATTTGCCCAGTGTCAATGTCCATTAGCTCCGTGTGAATGTCCATTTGCTCCGTGTGAATGTCCATTTGCTCCGTGTGTGTGTCCATTTGCTCCGTGTGAGTGTCCATTTCCTCTGTGTGAGTGTCCATTTGCTCCGTGTGAGTGTCCATTTGCTCCGTGTGTGTGTCCATTTGCTCCGTGTGTGTCCATTTGCCCCGTGTGTGTCCATTTGCCCCGTGTCAATGTCCATTAGCTCCGTGTGAATGTCCATTAGCTCCGTGTGAATGTCCATTTGCTCCGTGTGTGTGTCCATTTGCCCCGTGTCAATGTCCATTAGCTCCATGTCAATGTCCATTAGCTCCGTGTGAGTGTCCATTAGGTCCGTGTGAATGTCCATTTGCTCCGTGTGTGTGTCCATTTGCCCCGTGTCAATGTCCATTAGCTCCATGTCAATGTCCATTAGCTCCGTGTGAATGTCCATTTGCTCCGTGTGAATGTCCATTTGCTCCGTGTGTGTGTCCATTTGCCCCGTGTCAATGTCCAATAGCTCCGTGTGAATGTCCATTAGCTCCTTGTGAATGTCCATTAGCTCCGTGTGAATGTCCATTAGCTCCTTGTGAATGTCCATTTGCTCCGTGTGAATGTCCATTAGCTCCATGTGAATGTCCATTTGCTCCGTGTGAATGTCCATTTGCTCCATGTGAATGTCCATTTGCTCCGTGTGAATGTCCATTTGCTCCATGTGAATGTCCATTTGCTCCGTGTGAATGTCCATTTGCTCCGTGTGAATGTCCATTTGCTCCATGTGAATGTCCATTTGCTCCATGTGAATGTCCATTTGCTCCGTGTGAATGTCCATTTGCTCCATGTGAATGTCCATTTGCTCCGTCTGAATGTCCATTTGCTCCATGTGAATGTCCATTTGCTCCATGTGAATGTCCATTTGCTCCGTGTGAATGTCCATTTGCTCCATGTGAATGTCCATTTGCTCCGTGTGAATGTCCATTAGCTCCGTGTGAATGTCCATTTGCTCCGTGTCAATGTCCATTAGCTCCGTGTGAATGTCCATTTGCTCCGTGCGAATGTCCATTTGCTCCATGTGAATGTCCATTTGCTCCGTGTGAATGTCCATTTGCTCCATGTGAATGTCCATTTGCTCCATGTGAATGTCCATTAGCTCCGTGTGAATGTCCATTAGCTCCGTGTGTGTGTCCATTAGCTCCTTGTGAATGTCCATTTGCTCCGTGTGAATGTCCATTAGCTCCATGTGAATGTCCATTTGCTCCGTGTGAATGTCCATTTGCTCCATGTGAATGTCCATTTGCTCCGTGTGAATGTCCATTTGCTCCGTGTGAATGTCCATTTGCTCCATGTGAATGTCCATTTGCTCCGTGTGAATGTCCATTTGCTCCGTGTGAATGTCCATTTGCTCCATGTGAATGTCCATTTGCTCCATGTGAATGTCCATTTGCTCCGTGTGAATGTCCATTTGCTCCGTGTGAATGTCCATTTGCTCCATGTGAATGTCCATTTGCTCCGTCTGAATGTCCATTTGCTCCATGTGAATGTCCATTTGCTCCGTCTGAATGTCCATTTGCTCCATGTGAATGTCCATTTGCTCCATGTGAATGTCCATTTGCTCCGTGTGAATGTCCATTTGCTCCGTGTGAATGTCCATTTGCTCCGTGTGAATGTCCATTAGCTCCGTGTGAATGTCCATTAGCTCCGTGTCAATGTCCATTAGCTCCGTGTGAATGTCCATTTGCTCCGTGCGAATGTCCATTTGCTCCATGTGAATGTCCATTTGCTCCGTGTGAATGTCCATTTGCTCCATGTGAATGTCCATTTGCTCCATGTGAATGTCCATTTGCTCCGTGTGAATGTCCATTTGCTCCGTGTGAATGTCCATTTGCTCCGTCTGAATGTCCATTTGCTCCATGTGAATGTCCATTTGCTCCATGTGAATGTCCATTTGCTCCGTGTGAATGTCCATTTGCTCCATGTGAATGTCCATTTGCTCCGTGTGAATGTCCATTAGCTCCGTGTGAATGTCCATTTGCTCCATGTCAATGTCCATTAGCTCCGTGTGAATGTCCATTTGCTCCGTGCGAATGTCCATTTGCTCCATGTGAATGTCCATTTGCTCCATGTGAATGTCCATTAGCTCCGTGTGAATGTCCATTAGCTCCGTG
Organism: Heterodontus francisci; assembly: GCF_036365525.1. Taxonomy (NCBI): domain Eukaryota; kingdom Metazoa; phylum Chordata; class Chondrichthyes; order Heterodontiformes; family Heterodontidae; genus Heterodontus; species Heterodontus francisci. Next base: position 14,527,861 of record NC_090403.1, read on the forward strand.
TGAATGTCCATTTGCTCCGTGTGAGTGTCCATTTGCTCCATGTGAATGTCCATTTGCTCCATGTGAATGTCCATTAGCTCCGTGTGAATGTCCATTAGCTCCGTGTGAATGTCCATTTGCTCCGTGCGAATGTCCATTTGCTCCATGTGAATGTCCATTTGCTCCATGTGAATGTCCATTAGCTCCGTGTGAATGTCCATTTGCTCCGTGTCAATGTCCATTAGCTCCGTGTGAATGTCCATTAGTTCCGTGTGAATGTCCATTAGCTCCGTGTGAATGTCCATTTGCTCCGTGTGAATGTCCATTAGCTCCGTGTGAATGTCCATTAGCTCCGTGTGAATGTCCATTAGCTCCGTGTGAATGTCCATTTGCTCCGTGTGAGTGTCCATTCGCTGTGTGTGAATGTCCATTAGCTCCATGTGTGTGTCCATTTGCTCCGTGTGAATGTCCATTAGCTCCGTGTGAATGTCCATTTGCTCCGTGTGAATGTCCATTAGCTCCATGTGTGAATGTCCATTTGCTCCGTGTGAATGTCCATTAGCTCCGTGTGTGAATGTCCATTAGCTCCATGTGTGAATGTCCATTTGCTCCGTGTGAATGTCCATTAGTTCCGTGTGAATGTCCATTTGCTCCATGTCAATGTCCATTAGCTCCGTGTGAATGTCCATTAGCTCCGTGTGAATGTCCATTTGCTCCGTGTGAATGTCCATTAGCTCCGTGTGAATGTCCATTAGCTCCGTGTGTGTGTCCATTAGTTCCGCGTGAATGTCCATTTGCTCCATGTCAATGTCCATTAGCTCCGTGTGAGTGTCCATTAGCTCCGTGTCAATGTCCATTAGCTCCGTGTGAGTGTCCATTAGCTCCGTGTGAGTGTCCATTCGCTGTATGTGTGTCCATTAGCTCCGTGTGTGAATGTCCATTAGCTCTGTGTGAGTGTCCATTCGCTCCGTGTCAATGTCCATTAGCTCCGTGTCAATGTTCATTAGCTCCGTGTGTGTCCATTAGCTCCGTGTGTGTCCATTAGCTCCGTGTGTGTCCATTAGCTCCATGTGTGTCCATTAGCTCCATGTGAATATCCATTAGCTCTGTGTGTGTGTGTGTGTCCATTAGCTCCATGTGAGTGTCCATTCGCTGTGTGTGAATGTCCATTAGCTCCGTGTGTGAATGTCCATTAGCTCCGTGTGAATGTCCATTTGCTCCGTGTGTGAATGTCCATTTGCTCCGTGTGTGTGTCCATTAGCTCCGTGTGAGTGTCCATTAGCTCCGTGTGAGTGTCCATTCGCTCCATGTCAATGTCCATTAGCTCCATGTGAATATTCATTAGCTCTGTGTGTGTGTGTGTCCATTATCTCTGCGTGAGTGTCCATTAGCTCCGTGTGTGTCCATTAGCTCCGTTGGTGTCCATTAGCTCCATGTGTGAATGTCCATTTGCTCCGTGTGTTTGTCCATTAGCTCCGTGTGTGAATGTCCATTTGCTCCGTGTGTGAATGTCCATTTGCTCCGTGTGTGTGTCCATTAGCTCCGTGTGAGTGTCCATTCGCTCCGTGTCAATGTCCATTAGCTCCGTGTCAATGTCCATTAGCTCCGTGTGTGTCCATTAGCTCCATGTGAATATCCATTAGCTCTGTGTGTGTGTGTGTCCATTCGCTCCGTTTGAGTGTCCATTAGCTCTGTGTGTGTCCATTAGCTCTGTGTGTGTCCATTAGCTCCATGTGTGTGAGAGCTGGGATTGGCAATAGCAGGGCAGTGCTCTGGGGCTGGGATTGGCAATAGCAGGGCAGTGCGAGTGCTCTGGTGCTGGGATTGGCAACAGCAGGGCAGTGCTCTGGGGCTGGGATTGGCAATAGCAGGGCAGTGCGAGTGCTCTGGTGCTGGGATTGGCAACAGCAGGGCAGTGCTCTGGGGCTGGGATTGGCAATAGCAGGGCAGTGCGAGTGCTCTGGGGCTGGGATTGGCAACAGCAGGGCAGTGCTCTGGGGCTGGGATTGGCAATAGCAGGGCAGTGCTCTGGGGCTGGGATTGGCAATAGCAGGGCAGTGCGAGTGCTCTGGGGCTGGGATTGGCAACAGCAGGGCAGTGCTCTGGGGCTGGGATTGGCAATAGCAGGGCAGTGCGAGTGCTCTGGGGCTGGGATTGGCAACAGCAGGGCAGTGCTCTGGGGCTGGGATTGGCAATAGCAGGGCAGTGCGAGTGCTCTGGGGCTGGGATTGGCAATAGCAGGGCAGTGCGAGTGCTCTGGGGCTGGGATTGGCAACAGCAGGGCAGTGCTCTGGGGCTGGGATTGGCAATAGCAGGGCAGTGCTCTGGGGCTGGGATTGGCAATAGCAGGGCAGTGCGAGTGCTCTGGTGCTGGGATTGGCAACAGCAGGGCAGTGCTCTGGGGCTGGGATTGGCAATAGCAGGGCAGTGCGAGTGCTCTGGGGCTGGGATTGGCAACAGCAGGGCAGTGCTCTGGGGCTGGGATTGGCAATAGCAGGGCAGTGCGAGTGCTCTGGGGCTGGGATTGGCAACAGCAGGGCAGTGCTCTGGGGCTGGGATTGGCAATAGCAGGGCAGTGCGAGTGCTCTGGGGCTGGGATTGGCAATAGCAGGGCAGTGCGAGTGCTCTGGGGCTGGGATTGGCAACAGCAGGGCAGTGCTCTGGGGCTGGGATTGGCAATAGCAGGGCAGTGCGAGTGCTCTGGGGCTGGGATTGGCAATAGCAGGGCAGTGCGAGTGCTCTGGGGCTGGGATTGGCAACAGCAGGGCAGTGCTCTGGGGCTGGGATTGGCAATAGCAGGGCAGTGCCAGTGTTCTGGGGCTGGGATTGGCAATAGCAGGGCACTGCCAGTGTTCTGGGGCTGGGATTGGCAATAGCAATGTTATTGGCCAGGTGGCAATGGTTTACAGTAATGCTCCCTCAGTGTGATGTCTGCTGTCTGCTCTGGGTCACTATGCAGTGACAGCCATGTTTTCCAGACTGACACTGATGCAAATGTCAGAATTGTTTGCTTCAGTGTGGTGGACAGGTGGAACTGGGATCTAGCAGGAATGCAGGAAAAGACAAACCTGTTTGTTGTCTGCTGGTCCTGGGGAAGCCGGACTCTGCAAAGGGAATCAAAGCAGGAAAATAATGAATGCTGTTGGAACTACAAACAGAAGAGAACAGCATGTGAAAGACCAACATCCCATTTAATATCAACCTTCGCACTAAAAACACCATTCCCAGTCACTGACGGAGCATATTATTTATAGCACAGCTAGAGACTAGAACTATTTAAAGGGCAGCGTCATTGCACCATCTCAGATCCAGAACAGCAGAGGCTTGTACATTTCAACCAGTCAGAGGCAAACAAAAGTGGGGGCTTGGTCTGCATCCCTCACAAATAACAGAAAGACCTATAAAGATGCAGGAATTGAACACAATCCCCAGCAATCGATTACTGGATTGTTTTTCCCACCATCATCACTGCCACCCCCTCCCCCTTCCAGTGTTGGACATAGCTCAGTCTTTCAACTCTGAGGCAAAAGGTGGTGGGCTCCAAGTTCCACACAGATGAGACTTTTCAGGTGGATATAAAATATCCCATGTCAGCTATTTAGAAGAAGAATAGGGGAGTTTTCCCCAGTGTCCTGGCTAATAATTATCCCACAATCAAAATCACTAAAGACAGATTACCTGGTCCTTCATCTCATTGCTGTCTGTGGGATCTCAGCAACTGTGATTTCTACTTTACCAATCATGACTACTATTTCATTGGTGATCGGTCCTTCCTGAGATTGTGAAATTGCTATATAAATGCAAGTTCTTTCTTTCTACCATACTTTGGTATGCTCCTGCTCACAAGCATGCACATCCACACAACACATATACACACACTACACATATATACACAAGCACACACAAACACACACCCACACAACACAACATATGTACACACATGCACACAGCACACATGCACACACATATACACAAGCACACACCCACACAATACATGTACACACATGTACACAGTGCACATCCACACAACACATGTACACACATCACATGTACGCACACAAAACCCATATACGCATGTACACAGACACATGCACATACAACACATGTGAACTCCTCACACACACATTCACAGAAACACACACATGTGCTGTCAATATGATTAGCAATTTATTAGTGATGGGAGGACAGTCCCACATAGGTAAACCAGTAGCTGTGGGATTATGGCTTATACCTCTTCCTGCTTCAGTCAGTTATTTTCTGTATCCAAGTTCCTCCAGCCAGTGGAATAGATACAGAAAGAGTAAGGACACACTATGTATGATAATCTATTCAAACCAAATTCAGATTTGGCAGAGACAATAATTAGCTTTTCATAATCTGGGCCATGCCTCATCAGGATCTTGTAACACACGACACAGTCCTGGAATGTCCATCAGAATTCCCAAATGCTACAGAAAATTCAGATAGAAAGGGATGAGAGAATGAGTGGAGGTGAAATTCACCTTGGCTGGAGCTGGAAAACAGCAAGCTGTGAATCAGCAGGATTGGAGGAGAACCATTATCCACAGCCTGTACAGCTGTGGCTCTCCCCCAAACATCTGGTTACCTTTCTGTTTTTCTCTCCATTGCTCACATTCTCATCTTCATAGTCCTCTGTCGCTTCCTCCTGATCCGTCAAAGGCCCGGAGCCATCAAACTTCTTCCCTTTGATCAGAATCTTGCCTTTGAGTTCCTGCAAAAGAAGTGGTCAGAGGATTATACAGACCCTTGGGATGGAAATTTCACAACAGTCTAGTGAGCTAACTGGAAATGCTACCCTGGATTGGACCCTATTCCTAATTAGTTAGGCGCCCACGATGAAATAATTTGGCCGAATTGATTAAATAATGAAAAAGAAAAGATTTGTATTTCTATAGCACCTTTCACAAGGGGCGGTACAGTGGCGCAGTGGTTAGCACTGCAGCCTCACAGCTCCAGTGACCCGCGTTTGGTTCTGGGTACTGCCTGTGCGGAGTTTGCAAGTTCTCCCTATGCTCGGCGTTCCGCCGGGTGCTCCGGTTTCCTCCCACAGCCAAAGACTTGCAGGTTGATAGGTAAATTGGCCATTGTAAATTGTCCCTAGTGTAGGTAGGTGGTAGGAGAATGGTGGGGATGTGGTAGGGAATATGGGATTAATGTAGGATTAGTATAAATAGGTGGTTGTTGGTAAGCACAGACTCGGTGGGCCGAAGGGCCTGTTGCCATGCTGTATCACTCTATGACAACCTCAGAATGTCCGAAATGCTTTACAACCAATGAAGTACTTTTGAAGTGTAGTCACTGTTGAAATTTAGAAAACACAGCAGCCAATTTGTGCACAGCAGGATCCCACAAACAGCAATCAGATAAGGACCAGATAACCAGTTTTAGTGATGTTAGTTGAGGGATAAACCTTGGCCAGAGCACCAGGAAGAACTCCCCTGCTCTTCTTCAAACTAGTGCCATAGGAACTTTTACATTTACATACCCACTCTCCTCTCGATTAAATAACTTGGCCCCCATGATGAAACAGCTCGATCCTCATTGCGTAACTAGCCCTCATGGTTGAATAGCTTGGGTCCCACCATTATATGACTTGGTTCCTATAATTAAATAGATTAGTGCTTTTTCTATTGCTTGTCCCTCGTGTCTACATAGCTGGATGACACTTGGTTTTAGCTTCTCCTCCGGAATTCAGCTTCACATGGGATGGGATAGCAGCAGAAACAGAAGAACATTGGTACAGCAAAGCCTCCATCCCCAATGTCAATTGTCCTTCTCCAGTCCATGTGAGGAGCACTACTAACCTCACCGCATGTTCCTGAGGGAGTTTCCTCACGTCTGCACTGGCTGAACACCCAATCTCACCCCACCCCCCCCCCCCACCCCCGCCAAACCCCAACCTCTACTCCCAAGACAACCTGGTGAAAGATGGGGGTAGGCCTGACCTAGTGGAAATAATAGCTCCAAAGTCTCCTGATGCAGGGAGAGGGTTTTGCATAGGCTTCATCCCTTCCCTTTGTAGGCGTCTGTCTTGACCGCATGCAGCCTATAAAAACTGTGGCCATTTTTTTTCTCTAGGTTTATGTGTCCCTTTCAATGATTGCAGCAAGGTCCTGTGATGCGACAGTGATGTTACTTAAACACTTGTGGTTGGTGCCTTGTGCCTGTGGAGGTGAAGCAGAGGAACCAGCCCTGGTGAGCTGGCACCCTGACACTGCCACCATGATACCGAGTCACCCTGCCAACCTTCCATGCTTAAACCCTGTCACCATGTCACTTTGACAGGGTCAAAGGAAAATAAGACTGCAATTTTTCTACATCTCTTAGGGAGGAAAAAGGAGTTAGCTTTCCGAACAACTAACTTTCTTTTCTACATTGTTGAGACCTTCTTAAGGCCCAGAATGGAACCTGTATGTATTCTCAGCAGGTTCAGGTCCAGAATGGAACCTATGATCAGAATTATCCAGTTAACCCAGGAACAGTCCCTGAAAATGCCTCCTAAAGTGGTCCATTGATAAGGTGGTTCAGCCTGTGCGGCATCTCCCGGCCCCAACGTGGGGTTGCTAACCTTGATTAGACATATTCCAGGTGATCACATGACCTCCCCCCTCCAAATGTCCCACCACCACACTCCAGCCATTGGTCACCCGAACACATCCGTCCTTGCCTTCCCAAGCCAATTGGAAAGTGAGCAGACTCTTTGTTACTTGATTGGATGATTTGACTGTCAGTCAGACAAACCTTTAACCCATTTCCAGCCCCAAGCATCTCAGGGCCTGACTGTCTCAGGTCTCACATTAAGAGTGGGCCATGGGCTTGGTGTTAGTGATCTGGCAGGACAGCAACTGTGCAACTGTATCCCAACAAGGAGCAGGAATGCTGACCTACTTTCTCCTCTCCAAGACCAGTGCACTGACCACAACGACCGTCCCATTCCTGCTCTGAAAGAGACCAGTGCACAGTTCAGTCCAAGCAACAGGAACATGTAGCCTCCTGAGCCAAGAGGGGCGTGTGAACTGACTTAACCCTTTTAACAGAAGTCTGGGCCAAGAGTCACTGGTTGAATACTTCATTTCCTTTCACCACTGTATTTAAAAGTGCCAAGAAGTGTGTAAACTGAAACTTAGTCACGTTATAGTCATGAATTTGGTGGAGTGGTGGAAACATCGCAGGGGTATAATATTTCAGTCCGATTGCAACTTTTACTAAAAGCCACATTTGAGTCACTGCAATGGAATCTGCATGGACAGCAATCTGAAGTATTTTTGTAAAATGACCCAGCAGGCCCAGCACGGTTCCCTCAAGCCTATGGCTCCAAGTGATCCAACAGTCCCTGCTCACAGTTTAACAATAGTATAATCACACTGACTGTCTGCTGACATGGTAATAATTTATTGACATGGCCAGCATGGGTCAGTTCCAATATCTCTGCTATTGACAGGGTGTTAACCAGGGCAGGGATTTCTGGATTATAATGGGTTCATAGAAGCACAGAAAGAGGCCATTCAGCCCATTGTGCCTGTGCTGGCTCATTGAAAGAGTTATCCAATTAGTGCCACCCCTAATCCTAATCTTTCCCCAAATCTGTGCAAGTTTCTCCTTTGCAAGTATTTATCCAATTCCCTTTTGAAACTTACTATTGATTCAGGCAGTGCATTCCCGATCATAACAACTCACTGCATAAAATAAATACTCCTCATCTCCCCCACAGCCTCCCCACGCTCCACCCTTTCCCTTTCTTTGCCAATTATCTTAAATCTGTGTCCTCTGCTGACCCTCCTTCCACTGGAAGCAGTTTGGGTGTGAAATTCATATGCGCCGTGCTGAAGTTCAACCTGGCTTCCCCGTGTGGCCCATGCGGCATTCTCCGCGGATGTGGGTGCACGCAGCGGCATCCCCTGCATGTGCCCAAACATGTTACATTTGCGCAATCCTGACGTCACACAGCGCAAGCAACTGATGTGATGCCAAGATTTCAAATTTGGACAACACAGGCCCTGGCTAACTGTAACGTATGTGTTGTCCACACTCCTGAAAAAAGAGTGAAGCAGCAATGTGGGCCCGGAAGCAGTGTCATTTAAAGGGGCAGGCATCCTGACTTGGAATCTTCCCTATTGCAAAGAGTTTGAAGGTATGCTGGAGTGTTTTTGCAGGTATTCTGATGAAATCCTGCATTTGCCAGAGAGTGTTGCTACATCCTCCCAGGCAAAGGCTGCAACAAGTATGGGGGCAGCAGTGGCAGTACCTCTGGGTCTGTAGCATGACAGACAGATGGAGCAGGGGCTGAGGAGAGGGCAAGCTTCGTGCCATGTCCTCTGCCAAGTTGGAGCTGGACTCCTCCATGCTCCTTGATAGTGGCAAGAGGCTGCCTGATAGGCCAGCAACGCAGCCTGCATTTCGGTATGCATGCCCATCAGCACTCTCCTGTATGCCACCCTCTCAAAGTCTTCATCTGATAAGAACTTGTTTGCCACCTCACCCTCGGTGGTCTGGCAAACAAACCATCCTTTCACCCTGCCTGGTGATTCACCAGGGGCTGATCCCAACTCTAAACTAGTCTCCAAGGTAAGTGCAGTGCCAGTGTCTGAGCTGGTGGCTGCAAGTTTCAGAGCAAGTGATGGGGCCTCTTCATCAGTGTTGTGCTGTTGCTCTCCCTCCTCCTCCTGGGCCTGCTGGGACCGGGCAGGTGGCAGTTCCTGGATGTCTGAAAGCAAGAAATCAGAAGGGGAAGATTGGTGTGAGGAAAGGGGAGTGCAGTGTGGGAAGGAGGAGCTCCATGGTCACACTATCAGCAACTTCCTCGTCCTACCAGATAGTAGGATGGGGTTTTGCTGGTGCTGTTCCTGTTTCTCCTCATCAGAGGTCCAAGGTAGAGCTGCATAAGCTGCTTCTGTGTTGCAGTAAAGGCTGACAGCTGGGAAATGAGAACAGTGGGTGGGGGGGGGAGGGGGGGGGGCGGCGTTTGGAGGTGTTGAGAGCATTTCATCAGGTGGGATGGAGTGGGTGGGGACAGCCTTCCCGCTCTGCCGCCAAGTGGGAAATTAGTGCACAATTAAGGGCCTCGTCCTGCCTCAGCTGGTATTAGGCCCATGGGGGCGGGGCTGTCACCATGCAGGGAGCACGCCAAGCAAACCTGTTTGGGTTGCTACTGGTTCTGGGGAGGGCTTGGGGGGAGCCCTTGTTCGAAGGCACTTAGTGTCTTATCGAGGGACCCAGCATCAGGAAAGGGGGGGTTGTTTGCTGCTGAGAGCGAGCCCCTTGCTCCTGCTGCTGACTCCCCCTACAACTCCCTCCCCCCCGACCCCCACCCTCTCAAAACCCCTCCCACCATGACTCACCTGTTGCCTCGGTTCCTCAACGCTCTTGGGTTTTTAGTGGTTGCGTTACAGGCAGCAGCCATCACCTCTGCTGTGATGCTTCTCAGTGGGTGGGGCTTTCGTTGCCAGGGTCCGTAATCCTGGGAAAGGTCCACCGCTGTCCACTGAAGTGCCTAATTGGCACGTAACGCGATGGGCCTTCCCCACAGGAGGCAATGCGGGATCTCTCTGGGCCTTCAGCCAGTGGCCAAGACCCCGTCGCCTACATAAAATCCCCCCCACTGTGTGTAACGTCAAAGGTAGGTCAAATAACAATCAAAAAGTTGGGACGTGCCTGTGAAGCAGTGAAAGCACACTCTCAGAACAAGTGCTGTGAGCACATGGCTTTCTCAGAGGTCGGCCAGCATCTATGCAATTTCACTGTTAGACAGCTTTCCAGCTTGTCACTTTCATTCAACAATGACTCCCTGTTCTGTTCCTGCCTTGTTGACCCTGGTGAGTTCCACACAGCTCGGGAAACTGTTAATACTGGCTGTTAAAGCCAGAATTCAGGGTTAAAGACTCAATCGATTATTTAATCAGTTCCATGGGGATTCCGCTCACCTCCAAATGTGCCCTGATTAAACTCGGAAGTGGGCGGGATCATGTCAGGTTTCCAACCTGCCGGCATTTCACGATTTTTCAGGGAATTAATGCCCCACTTGCACCCGAACCTACACCCGCCCACGCCCCGGCAGTTAGAATTCTGCCCAAGGTGTCAGGATTCAGCCGCCTGAGCCCGAAGCTCCGGAATCTCCTCCTTAAACCTCTCCGTCTCTCTATCTCTCTTTCCTCCTTTAAGATGCTCCTTAAAACTTACCTGTTTGTCCAAACCTTTATTCATCTGTCCTAATATCTCCTTATGTAGTTTGATGTCAAATGATGTCTGAATATGCTCCTGTAAAGCACTTTGCAAGATTTTACTACATTAAAGGCGCGATATAAATGTAAGTTGTTCTTATTTAAGTTACAAGGAAAGGTTAAGAAACTGAGGTTTGAATCTTGCTGATGATTTGAAATTTTTGAACTGATGAATAGAATTGACACAAATTGTGCCGAATGATTCAAATATCTGAAGCCTCAAATTCATAAGAAGGGAGTTGGCAAGAATCTTTATCACTCAGTGAGGGTCCGATTGAATTTAGGTGGTGGTGTGAACAACTGATGTTAATCGGTCGAGCCAGTCTACACACCACCCAATTTTCCAGTCCAGCAAACGGAAAGGAAATTGTGCAGTTGTGCAATTGTGATGGACAGCCCAACCAATATTGCCCAATTTATACCCCGCCCAAAGTTAAACTTACTCCCAAAGGGGTGATATCCGAATATAGCTGGTGCTTTCCTGTTCTGGCACCAGCTGTGGCTCAGTGGTTAGCACTCAGAGAGTCGTAGGTTCAAATCCCACTCCGGAGAGTTGAGCATAGAATTCAGGCTGACATTCCAGTGCAGTACTGAAGGACTGTTACACTGTCTGAGATGCTGTCTTTTGGAACAGACATTAAACTGAGGCACTCTTAAGTGGATGTAAAATATCCCATGGGACTATTCAAAAAAGAGTAGCAGAGTTCTGCCCAGTGTCCTGGTCAATAATTATCCCTCGACCAATATGACTAAAGAAAAACAGATTATCTGGACATCATTACATTGTTCTTTGTGAGAGCTTGCTTTGTGTAACAGTGACTACATTTCAAAAGTACTTCACTCACGGTAGTTTTAGGATTGGGGATGTCCTGAGATTGTGAAAGGCGCTAAATAAATGCAAGTTCTTGCAAGTATAAAAATAAACTGCATGCCGTTAGCACCGCAGCCTCACAGCTCCAGCGACCCGGGTTCAATTCCGGGTACTGCCTGTGTGGAGTTTGCAAGTTCTCCCTGTGTCTGCGTGGGTTTCCTCCGGGTGCTCCGGTTTCCTCCCACATGCCAAAGACTTGCAGGTTGATAGGTAAATTGGCCATTAGAAATTGCCCCTAGTATAGGTAGATGGTAGGGAAATATATAGGGATAGGTGGGGATGTGATAGGAATGTAGGATTAGTGTAAACGGGTGGTTGATGGTCGGCACAGACTCGGTGGGCCGAAGGGCCTGTTTCAGTGCTGTATCTCTAAACTAAAAAACTAAACCTTTTCTTTGGACTGTTTGAGGATTTTTTTCTTGCACAGATGGGACATCTAAATGTTGGTATTAGGGGCTAGTATGGTGATGAAGGCAGAAGGGTCCCCAGCCCTCAGGTTGGTGTGGGACCAGTGCCCCGCAGCGGGGACCAACAATCCCTCATGGAGAGACTCCATGCCTGGTTTAAATGATAAAGTCCTGTCACTCACTCCTTGACACCTCAGTCTGTCTGTTTGTCTGCATCATTCTCAGCCAGCTTTCTGTCATTCTCCTCTTCAGGTGGGGCACAGGATCCACCTGGCTGAATGAGTTCCTCTCCTTGAATGATAAATCTGTCCTCCACATACCAGGTAATTCCCAGGTGGCCTGAGATACTATCTAGAGCTGCAGTGTCAGCCTTACCCCATCTGCCCACTCAACAGAATTTATCCAGACTGTGACTCTCTGATGGAACCAGTTGCGACTGGAGCGAGAATTTGCTCTCCTTTATAATCATGAGTCCGATGGGATGGATTTCCATTGTGTTTATGATTAGGTCAGTATCGAGATGAGAAAAATCTTTCCATAGTCATTACACAGAGAGATACAACAGTCTCCGACCACACAGTTACCTCGGGTGAGGGAAGCTCCTTTGGGACTTTGCCGTCGATCATTGCAGTTACCAGAATGTCGCCGAGGATTTCCTTTAAATGCCGGGCCATGACTGTCTGCTGCTCGACACCACAGTGATTCTCCAGGGACAGAATAACGGGATACGGAGAAACCTGGGAAGAGAATTCAAGAGGATTCTTGACATCAACCAAATGTAGGCAATCCCAGCAAACTGCAAGATTTTGTTAAACAAATAATTTTAGCAGGACATACATACGAGCTGCAATGACAGTCTAAGACAGTACATGGCTGAATTCAAAGTTGCTAATTCAAATTACGTGATAATTAGAAATTATTAGCACTATATTGTCACTTTGCTGTACGACCTTTGCTTAATACTTATTATTGGATAGTTCAATTATGGTTCACTAATGTCCTTTAGGGAAGAAAATCTGCTGTCCTTACCTGGTCTGGCCTGCATGTGACTCCAGACCCACAGCAATGTGGTTAACTCTGACATGCCCTCTGAAATGGCCTAGCAAGCCACTCAGTTGTATCTAATCGCTACGAAGTCAATAAAAAGGAATGAAACTGGTTGGACCACCCGGCGTCGAACTAGGCACCGGAAAAGACAATGGCAAACCCAGCCCTGTCGACCCTGCAAAATCCTTCTTACTAACATCTGGGGGTTTGTGCCAAAGTTTGGAAAGCTGAACCACAGACTAGTCAAGCAACAGCCTGACATAGTCATACTCACGGAATCATACCTGACAGACAATGTCCCAGACACTGCCATCACCATCCCTGGGTATGTCCTGTCCCACCGGCAGGACAGACCCACCAGAGGTGGTGGCACAGCGGTATACAGTAGGGAGGGAGTTGCCCTGGGAGTCCTCAACATCGACTCTGGACCCCATGAAGTCTCATGGCATCAGATCAAACATGGACAAGGAAACCTCCTGCTGATTACCACCTACCGCCCTCCCTCAGTTGATGAGTCAGTACTCCTCCATGTTGAACAGCATTTGGAGGAAGCACTGAGGGTATCAAGGGCAGAGAATGTACTCTGGGTGGGGGACTTCAATGTCCATCACCAAGAGTGGCTCGGTAGCACCACTACCGACTAAGCTGGCTGAGTCATAAAGGACATGTCTGCTAGACTGGGTCTGCGGCACGCAGTGAGAGAACCAACAAGAGGGGAAAACATACTTGACCTCGTCCTCACCAATCTGCCTGCCGCAGATGCACCTGTCCATGACAGTATTGGTAGGAGTGACCACCGCACAGTCCTTGTGGAGACGAAGTCCCGCCTTCACATTGAGGATACCCTCCATTGTGTTGTGTGGCTCTACCACCGTGCTAAATGGGATAGATTTCAAACAGATGTAGCAATGTAAAACTGGGCATCCATGAGGCGCTGTGGGCCATCAGCAGCAGCAGAATTGTACTCACCCCCAATCTGTAACCTCATGGCCTGGCATATCCCCCACTCTATCATTACCATCAAGCCAGGAGACCAACCCTGGTTCAATGAAGAGTGCAGGAGGGCATGACAGAAGCAGCACCAGGCATACCTCAAAATGAGGTGTCAACATGGTGAAGCTACAACACAGGACTATCTGCGTGCCAAACTGCGTAAGCAGCATGCGATGGACAGAGCTAAGCGACCCCATAACCAACCTATCAGATCTAAGCTTTGCAGTCCTGCCACATCCAGCCATGAATTGACAATTGAACAACTAACTGGAGGAGGTGGCTTCACAAATATCCCCATTATCAATGATGGGGGAGCCCAGCACATCAGTGCGAAAGACAAGGCTGAAGCATTTGCAACAATCTTTAGCCAGAAGTGCCGAGTTGATGATCCATCTCGGCCTCCTCCTGAAGTCCCCAGCATCACAGATGCCAGACTTCAGCCAATTCGATTCACTCCGCATGATATCAAGAAACAACTGAAGGCACTGGATACTGAAAAGGCTATGGGCCCTGAAAATATTCCGGCAATAGTACTGAAGATCTGTGCTCCAGAACTTGCCGCACCCCTAGTCAAGCTGTTCCAGTAAAGCTACAACACGTTGTACCCTGCAATCTGGAAAATTGCCCAGGTATGTCCTGTACACAAAAAGCAGGACAAGTCCAACCCGGCCAATTACCACCCCATCAGCCTACTCTCAATCATCAGTAAAGTGATGAAAGGTGTCATCGACAATGCTATCAAGTGGCACTTGCTTAGCAATTACCTGCTCAGTGACGCTCAGTTTGGGTTCCACCAGGGGCACTCAGCTCCTGATCTCATTACAGCCTTGGCCCAAACATGGACAAAAGAGCTGAACTCCAGAGGTGAGGTTAGAGTGACTGCCCTTGACATCAAGGCAGCATTTGACCGAGTATGGCATCAAGGAGCCCTAGCAAAACTAAGGTCAATGGGAATCAGGGGGAAAACCCTCCGTTGGTTGGAGTCATACCTAGCGAAAAGGAAGATGGCTGTGGTTGTTGGAGGTCAATCATCTGAGCTCCAGGACATCACTGCAGGAGTTCCTCAGGGTAGTGTCCTAGGCCCAATCATCTTCACCTGCTTCATCATTGACCTTCCTTCAATCATAAGGTCAGAAGTGGGAATATTTGCTGATGATTGCACAATGTTCAGCACCATTCGCAACTCCTCAGATACTGAAGCAGTCCATGCCCGCATGCAGGAAGACCTGGACAGTATCCAGGCTTGGGCTGATAAGTGGCAAATAACATTCGTGCCACACAAGTGCCAAGGCAATGACTATCTCAAACAAGACAGAATCTCACCATCTCCCCTTGACATTCAATGGCATTACCATCGCTGAATCCCCCACTATCAACATCCTGGGGTTCCCAGTGACCAGAAACTGAACTGGACTTGCCATATAAATACTGTGGTTACAAGAACAGGCCAGAGGCTAGGAATCCTGTGGCAAGTTACTCACCTCCTGACTCTCCAATGTCCACCATTTACAAGGCACAAGTCAGGAGTGTGATGGAATACTCTCCACTTGCCTGGATGGATGCAGCTCCAACAACACTCAAGAAGCTCGACACCATCCAGGACAAAGCAGCCCACTTGATTGGCACCACATCTACAAACATTCACTCCCTCCACCGCCGACGCACAGTGGCAGCAGTGTGTACCATCTACAAGATGCACTGCAGCAACGCACCAAGGCTCCTTAGATAGCACCTTCCAAACCCACGACCTCTACCAACTAGAAGGACAAGGGCAGCAAATACATGGGAACACCACCACCTGCAAGTTCCCCTCCAAGTCACACACCATCCTGACTTGGAACTATATCGCTGTTCCTTCACTGTCGCTGGGTCAAAATCCTGGAACTCCCTTCCTAACAGCACTGTGGGTGTACCTACCTCACGTGGACTGCAGGGGTTCAAGAAGGCAGCTCACCACCACCTTATCAAGGGCAGCTAGGGTTGGGCAATAAATGCTGGCCTAGCCAGAGACTCCCACATCCCATGAATGAATAAAAAAGATTATACAGTGGGTGTGTGACTGTACAGTGGGTGTGATTATACAGTGTACTCTGTGACTTTATGGCACAATGTGCTTAGTGCACACCCTTTCGCCTGGCGTTAACGGCATGGCAATTGTTTCACGATGGGGTCAGTGAGCTCCCTGCCTGTTAACAATGGCAATGCGACCAGTGCCAGTTTGAAAGAGGCAACATGCCGGGTGTCCAAAGTGCTTGCCTGTTTCAGGGCAGCCTGAAATCAAATATTAGGTGCTCCTCAGACTGACTCATTCAGGTACAGGGATCATTCCTGGTGGTCTGGGCTCGAGCCTCTGAGCAGGAGCGGTGTGAAACTTTTCTATGCAGATTGTTATCTCAGTAAATCACTCAAAGAAAAGGAAATGAGAAGTCGTCAGATCTGAATAATAACTTATTCCTGAATTAAAGGAATGATTTCAGGCGGCCTGAGTTTGTGTTTTTAATGGAATGTATTTTGTTGAACATTTTGAATTAAAAAAAAAATATATCCCCTGTTTATCTTCCATACTTTTTAGTTTATTTACCCAATCAACCTTAGCAAGGCTCAACTCATACATGACTATGTAATTGACTTTGTTTGAGATTCTTGTTTGGGACTGGAGTGTGTCGCTTTCAAACGTAATACTGAATCCAATTATATTATGATCACTTTTTCCGAGGATCTTTTATTATGAGATTACTCATTAAACCTGCCTCATTACACAAACTAGATCTAAAATAGCTTCTAGGAAACTGTCATGAAAGCATTCTACAAACTTTTCTTCTGGACTACCTTTGCCAATTTGATTTGTCCAGTCCGCATGAAGATTAAAGTCCCCCACGATTATTATATTGCCTTTGTTATGCACTCCAATTATTTCTTGTTTAGTGCTCTGCCCATCAGTATAGCTACTATTATGGGCCTATAAACTATTCCCATCAGTGTTTTCTGACCCTTGCTATTCCCAATCTCCATCCTTACGGATTCAAGTTCCTGATCTTCTGAGCCAAGATCCTTTCTCACTACTGTCCTTATGTCATCCTTTACTAAAGAGCTACTCCTCCTTTTTTTCTATTATGCCTGCCTTTTCAGAATGTTGAGTTCCTGGAATATTTAATTCTCAACCTTGGTCACCTTGTAACCATGTCTCTGTAAGGGCAATTAGATCTACATCATTTATCTCTATTTGTGCCGCTAGTTCATCTATTTTATTACGAATTCGTTGCACACTCAGATAAAGAGCCTCTAGATAGATAGATAGAAAAATACAGCACAGAACAGGCCCTTCGGCCCACGATGTTGTGCCGATCCTTTGTCCTCTGTCAAGGACAATTTAATCTATACCCCATCATTCTCCTTTATCCATATACCTATCTAAAAGCCGTTTGAAAGTCCCTAAAGTTTCTGACTCAACAACTTCCCCAGGCAAGGCATTCCATGCCCCGACCACTCTCTGGGTAAAGAACCTTCCCCTGACATCCCCCTTATATCTCCCACCCTTCACCTTAAATTTATGACCCCTTGTAACGCTTTGCTCCACCCGGGGAAAAAGTTTCTGACTGTCTACCCTATCTATTCCCCTGATCATCTTATAAACCTCTATCATGTCACCCCTCATCCTTCTCCGTTCTAATGAGAAGAGGCCTAGAATGTTCAGCCTTTCCTCGTAAGACTTATTCTCCATTCCAGGCAACATCCTGGTAAATCTCCTCTGCACCCTCTCCAAGGCTTCCACATCCTTCCTAAAATGAGGCGACCAGAACTGCACACAGTACTCCAAATGAGGCCTTACCAAGGTCCTGTACAGCTGCATCATCACCTCACGGCTCTTAAATTCAATCCCTCTGCTAATGAACGCTAACACCCCATATGCCTTCTTCACAGCCCTATCCACTTGAGTTGCAACTTTCAACGATCTATGCACATAGACCCCAAGGTCTCTCTGCTCCTCCACATGCCCAAGAACCCTACCGTTAACCCAGTATTTTGCATTCGTGTTTGTCCTTCCAAAATGGACGACCTCACACTTTTCAGGGTTAAACTCCATCTGCCACTTTTCAGCCCAGCACTGCAACCTATCCAAGTCCCTTTGCAGACGACAATAGCCCTCCTCGGTATCCACAACTCCACCAACCTTTGTATCATCTGCAAATTTACTGACCCACCCTTCGACTTCCTCATCCAAGTCGTTAATAAAAATCACAAACAGGAGAGGACCCAGAACTGATCCCTGCGGCACGCCACTGGTAACTGGGCTCCAGGCTGAGTATTTACCATCTAAGACCACTCTCTGCCTTCTATCAGTTAGCCAATTCTTAATCCAACTGGCCACATTCCCCACTATCCCATGCCTCCTGACTTTCTCCATAAGTCTACCATGGGGGACCTTATCAAATGCCTTACTAAAATCCATGTACACCACATCCACTGGTTTACCCTCATCCACTTGCTTGGTCACCTGCTCAAAGAATTCAATCAGGCTTGTGAGGCAAGACCTACCCCTCACAAAACCGTGCTGACTGTCCCGAATCAAGCAGTGTCTTTCCAGATGCTCAGAAATCCTATCCCTCAGCACCTTTTCCATCAACTTGCCTACCACCGAAGTAAGACTAACTGGCCTGTAATTCCCAGGGTTGTTCCTATTCCCTTTCTTGAACAGGGGCACAACATTTGCCACCCTCCAATCACCTGGTACCACCCCCGTCAGCAGAGAAGATGAAAAGATCATTGCCAGCGGCTCTGCAATTTCATCCCTTGCTTCCCATAACATCCTTGGATATACCCCGTCAGGCCCGGGAGACTTGTCTATCTTCAAGTTATTCAAAAACCCCAACACATCTTCTAATTTAATGTTTTTATTACTATTCTTTGCCTGAACCTTACTCATTACCATTAAACTCTCTGTCCCTTCCTGTCCCACTCTGCTTATCTTTACCCAAATTAATACAGCGCTCTATTGGCCCAATTTTTCTCTTTAGATTTCTAAATCTCTCTTCACCTTAGCAACTACCCCACCCCACCCTTGTAGTGTAAAGCCCCAAACAAAGCCCGAGTTATACGATTTTCCAGGAGACTGATCCCAGCCTTGTTTAAGTAGAGCCCATCCCAATGGAGTAGCTCCCCCCTTCCCCCAGTGCTGCTGCCAGTCCCCCATGATTCAGAAATCTCTTTTTCCCACATCACTCTTTGTGTAATGCATTTCATTCTCCCATCTGCTTGAACGTATGTCAATTGGCGCATGGCTCAGGTAACAGTCCAGAGATTATTACCTTTGAGGTTTTGCATTTTAATTTGGACCCTAACTTCTCAAACTCTCTCAGCAGAACATCATTCCTCGTTTGACCTATGTTGTTGGTTCTTACATGGATCATGACAACTGTATCCTCCACCTCCACTCCGAGTTTGTCTCCAGCTGAGAGGGAAATCAGGAGAGGGGGGAAGATCGGGAGAAAGGGGGGAGATCGGGACAGAGAGGAGGGATATCAGGGGGTGGAGGGGGCGATCAGTACAGAAAGGGGGAGATCTGGATGAGGGGGGGGGGGGTGCAGGGTGTGGGGGAAGATCAGGCCAGAGAGGGAGATTGGGACAGAGAGGGGGAGATCAGAAGGGGCGGGGGAGATCGGGAGAGAGGGGGAGATTGGGATAGAGAGGAAGATTGGAACAGAGAGGAGGGAGATCGTGGGGGGGGGGGGGGGGGAGCGGGGGAGAACAGTACAGAAAGGGGGAGATCTGGACGGTGGGGGGCGTGGTGCGGGGGGGAGTTCAGGCCAAAGGGGGAGATCGGGACAGAGAGGGGGATATCGGGACAGAGGGGGAGATCGGGACAGAGGGGGAGATCGGGACAGAGAGGGGGATATCAGGACAGAGGGGGAGATCTGGACAGAGAGGGGAACATCGGGACATTGGGGGAGATCGGGACAGAGGGGGAGATCTGGACAGAGAGGGGGATATCGGGACAGGGGGGGAGATCGGGACAGAGAGGGAGATATCAGGACAGAGGGGGAGATCTGGACAGAGAGGGGGATATCAGGACAGAGGGGGAGATCTGGACAGAGGGGGGGGAGATCAGGACAGAGGGGGGGGAGATCAGGACAGAGAGGGGGAGATCAGGACAGAGAGGGTGAGATCAGCACAGAGAGGGTGAGATCAGCACAGAGAGGGTGAGATCAGGACAGAGGGGGTGAGATTGGGACAGAGGGGGTGAGATTGGGACAGAGGGGGGGATATCAGGACAGAGAGGGGGATATCAGGACAGAGGGGGAGATCTGGACAGAGAGGGGGATATCGGGACAGAGAGGGGGATATCGGGACAGAGAGGGGGATATCGGGACAGGGGTGGAGATCGGGACAGAGAGGGGGATATCAGGACAGAGGGGGAGATCTGGACAGAGAGGGGGGAGATCAGGACAGCGAGGGGGAGATCAGGACAGAGAGGGTGAGATCAGCACAGAGAGGGTGAGATCAGGACAGAGAGGGTGAGATTGGGACAGAGGGGGTGAGATTGGGACAGAGGGGGATATCAGGACAGAGGGGGAGATATCGGGACAGAGAGGGTGAGATCAGCACAGAGAGGGGGAGATCAGGACAGAGAGGGGGAGATCGGGACAGAGGGGGATATCGGGACAGAGGGGGATATCGGGACAGAGAGGGGGATATCAGGACAGAGGGGGAGATATCGGGACAGAGAGGGGGAGATCAGCACAGAGAGGGTGAAATCGGGACAGAGAGGGTGCGATCGGGACAGAGGGGGATATCGGGAGAGAGGGGGAGTTCTGGACAGAGAGGGGCAGATTGGGACAGAGAGGGGGAGATCGGCACAGAGAGGGGGAGATCAGGACAGAAGGGGAGATTGGGACAGACAGAGGGCGGTCAGGAGAGGGTGTGATTGGGTGGAGCGAGAGGGGAGAGAGGGGAGAGAGGTGAGCAGAAGGTAGGACGAGACTGGGAGAGGGGGATCAGGCGTGGGGGAAATGAGGCAATTGGAATGGGGCAATTAGGATGAGGATTGGGTTGAGAAGGTGGAGGGTGAATGGTGGTTGGCAGTAGTCTGTGATTTTAATGAGGAGCCAGGAGCAGTCCTGAGGCTTAGACCATTGAGGCCATTTAGCGGCTGGAAGACCGGGGCAAAGCCATTGGATTTCCAGTCTGTTCAGGGCACAGTCCAGCAGAGGCTGAGATCACTTGGTATAAATAGAATCATAGAATGGTTAAAGCACAGAAGGAGGCCATTCAGCCCATTGTGTCCGTGTCGGCTCTTTGCAAGAGTAAATCAGCTAGTCCCATTCCCCAGTCCTTTCCCCGTAGCCCTGCAACTTTTTTTTTCACGTGCAGATCCAATTCTCTTTTGAACCCTCGATTGACTCTGCCTCCACCACACTCTCAGGCAGTGCATTCCAGATCCTCACTACGTGCTGTGTGAAAAGGTTTTTCCTCATGTCACCTTTAGTTCTTTTGCCATTCACCTTAAATCAGTGTCCTCTGGTTCTCGACCCTTCCACCAATGGGAACAGTTTCTCCCTCTCTACTCTGTCTAGACCCCTTATGATTTTGAATACCTCTATTAAATCTCCTCTCTACCTTCTCTTCTCCAAGGAGAACATCCCCAGCTTCTCCAATCTATCCACGTAACTGAAATCCCTCATCCCTGGAAGCATTCTCATGAATTTTTTCTGCACCCTCTGTAAAACCTTCACATCCTTCCTAAAGTACGGTGCCCAGAATTGGCCACAACGCTCCAGTTGAGGCCGAACCAGTGTTTTATAAAGGTTCATTATAATTTCCTTGCTTTTGTACTCTATGCCTCTATTTATAAAGCCCAGGATCCTGTATGTCTTTTTAACCACTTTCTCAACTTGACTTGCACCTTCAGTGATTTGCGTACATATATTCCCCAGGTCTCTCAGTTTCTGCACATACTTTAGAATTGTATCCTTTATTTTATTTTGCCTCTCTTCATTCTTCCTACCAAAACGAATCACTTCACACTTCTCTGCATTAAATTTCATCTGCTGCGGGTCCGCTCATTCCACCAGCCTGTCTATGTCCTCTTGAAGTTTATCACTATCCTTCTCCCATTCACAATACTTCCACGTTTGTGTCATCTGCAAATTTGGAAGTTGTGCCCTGCACACCCAAGTCTAAGTCATTAATATATATCAAGAAAAGCAGGGGTCCTCGTATTGACCCCTGGGGAACCCCACTGTATACCTTCCTTCAGTCCAAAACACACCCCTTCACCACTACTCTCTGCTTTCTGTCACTCAGCTGACTTTGTATCCATGCTGCCCTGTGCCTTTAATTCCATGGGCTTCAACTTTTCTGACAAGCCTGTTATGTGGCACTAACTGTGCCAATTATGGTGTGTGCACCAGGCTCTCTGTGACAATCATCCAAAAGTTGCTGATAGTGAGGCATGTGGGAAGAGGAGTCGGCCCTCTGGCCTGCTCCTGCCTTTCAAATATTCATGGCTGTTCTACACCTCAACTCCATATCCCTGTCTTTAATCATTATCCCTTGACACCCTTACCTAGTGGGCAAGAAGGCAGTAGTGAGAGTGAGGGCTGGAACACCCTGTATTGGGCCTTCTCTTACCTTGGGAACTGTCTGAAAAGCAAAGAGATATTCAGAAAAGGAGAAAATATTTCTATATTGAGTCAGTAACCCAAGGACACAGATTTTAATGTAATCGTCAAAAGAGCCAGAGGTGAGATGAAGAGAATTCTTTGATGCAGTGAGTTGTTTTGATCCAGGATGCTCTGCCTGAAAGGATGGTAGAAGCAGATTCAACAGTAACTTTCAAAGGGAAATTGGATAAATACTTGACATGGAGAAAGTGGCAGGGCTTTGGGAAAAGAGCTGGGCAGTGGGGCTAATTGGGGAGCACTGCCAAAGACTCGGTGCAGGCATGATGGGCCGAATGGCCTCCTTCTGTGCTGTAAAATTCTATGATTCTCTAAAGTTTCCTGAGTAGTTCCATCACTGACTGCTGCTGTCAGTGTGAAGAATGTCGTTGGGAATCCCCTTTTCTAGTGGTATTCAAGAGTTGACTTTTTATGGGCTTGAGAATGAGGCATTTGGGACACTGAACATGCAGGACTCCTGGCCCGTGCGCAAACCATCACACCTGCTAGGAACTGCTGGTATTTGACTGCAATAACTGAGAGGCCTGGTGTCTGGAGGTCACAGAACTCTGCTTATGTCTCAATCTCCATGAATAGTATAATTGGTTCCAGTGTCTCTGGGGCCATGAAAGGGAGTAAGTACCAGCTTCTTGGCTGTGTGGCTCAAACAACTCATTGTCTAAGCCCGCACTTGGTAATTTAAGCCAGTGACGGAGGCTAAGTGGTGACGATGGATCGAGATCCAAAGTAAATCCATCAGTGCCAGGGAAAAGGGAAAGGAAAGAAAATTGGGGGAGGAAAAAAACAAGAACGGATTGATCTGTTAGTTGGAATGGGTCAGAAGCAATGAAACAAGTGTGGAAGGCATATGATGTGAAATGTGTTTGAACACAAAGATCAGTAAAGAACTCGTGCAGTTTAAGACGTAAAACCTGGGGGCCCCCAGAGGCTGGAATGGAAATGGAGTTGTGAGGACTGAGAAACATAGGAACAGCCCATTCAGCCCCTCATGCCTGATCTGTATCACAACTTCACATAATCCCACCTTAGCTTCATATCCCTTACTGGGCAAAAATCTATCAACATTAGTCTTGAAAGCTCCAACTGACCCCCCGCATCCACAGCCTTTTGAAGGAAGGAGTTCCAGATTTCAACAAGGTGTATTTGCTCCACTCAGACATTGGAAATGGTCCCTATTTTCTCACTGTCAGATACGGGAATGATCCCTATCATCAGACACTGGGAATGATCCCTATCGTCTCACCGTCAGACACTGGGAATGATGCCTATCGTCAGACATTGGGAATGATCCTCATTGACTTACTGTGAAGGCATAATCCCGAATGGTTGTGATGACATCTTTGAAGAGGATTTTTGAGGTGAGGGTGTATCCGTGGTAGATGATTGGCTCTCCATTTGGCCCCTCCCAGCAGTCCAACTCCACACAACGACAGCCTCTCAGAAGAGCTCTGAAAAAACCCAGAGTCACACACTGAATGTTGGGAATGTGCTGTTGCTTATTTCAGGCTACAGATTACACACAAGGTAAGGCAAGGCCTCACACAGTCATTATCACCTTTCCATTAAAATGCACTGTTTGTTTAACAAATGTGAAAGGTTTGGATGAAGTCATCTGCTATTTGAGAAAGATGAAAGACTAAACAAACTGCTGACATTTCAAAAGGCTCAGCATTTTTTCCATTCATTGGTCTCTTTTCCCCACCTGCTGGGATAGTGTCCACAGGTGCTGAACCCTGCTGGGATAGGGTTGACTGGTGTTGACTCCTGCTGGGGTAGGGTCCACAGGTGCTGACTCCTGCTGGGATAGGGTCCACAGGTGCTGAACCTTGCTGGGATAGGGATCCACAGGTGCTGAACCCGGCTGGGATTGGGATCCACACCTGCTGAACCTTGCTGGGATAGGGATCCACACTTGCTGAACTTTGCTGGGATAGGGATCCACAGGTGCTGACTCCTGCTGGGATAGGGTCCACAGGTGCTGAACCCTGCTGGGATAGGGATCCACAGGTGCCAACACCTGCTGGGATAGGGGTCCATAGGTGCTTGTTCCTGTTGGAAATGATGTCACAGTTTCCCTCTGTCCCTCTCTTGACACCGTCAAAAGGGTTCACGGAGGCACACGCACTGGCTCATTATGAGCAGCAACCCCAATTGCCCCACCCCACTGTCTCATCAACCTTCCCACCCAGCGCGCCTGCTGGGGGCTAATCTTGCCAATCTCCTTCCTGTCCAACTCACCCTTGCCACTGCTGCCCTGTGGCCTCTGCCAGTGGATCAATTCTCACCATCTCTTTATGCATCTCCCTCCAGAATATCTATTCACTTGTTAAGAAGGCCCTTGTAGTCCATGACCTTATTGTGCACGATTGTAATGACATCATGACCCTAACGGAAACCCGGCTGAGGGGTGATGACACCTTACCACTTAATGAAGCCTCACCGCTTGGCTACATCTTCCACCACTTGCCCCACCAAGACCTTTGCAGTGCCAGTGTGGCACTTAGCAGCAGATCACACCTTCGCCTGACCCCCCCTACTCCTTTGGCACTTTCTCCTCCTTCTAGTCTCTCACCTTGTTCCAGCCCTCTCACCTCTCATTGAAAATACTTGTTCACTGCGGCACAGTGCTTAGCAGCGCAGCCTCACAGCTCCAGCGACCCGGGTTCAGTTCTGGGCACTGCCTGTGCGGAGTTTGCAAGTTCTCCCTGCTTAATGCAAAGCATTAAGGTAGATAAGTCTCCAGGGCCTGATGGGATCTACCCCAGAATACTAAGGGAGGCAAGGGAAGAAATTGCTGGGGCCTTGACAGAAATCTTTGCATCCTCTTTGGCTACAGGTGAGGTCCCAGAGGACTGGAGAATAGCCAATGTTGTTCCTTTGTTTAAGAGGGTAGCAAGGATAATCCAGGAAATTATAGGCCGGTGAGCCTTACATCAGTGGTAGGGAAATTATTAGAGAGGATTCATCGGGACAGGATTTACTCCCATTTGGAAACAAATGAACGTATTAGCGAGAGGCAGCATGGTTTTGTGAAGGGAAGGTCGTGTCTCACTAATTTGATTGAGTTTTTTGAGGAAGTGACAAAGATGATTGATGAAGGAAGGGTAGTAGATGTTATCTATATGGACTTCAGTAAAGCCTTTGACATGTCTCTCATGGCAGACTGGTACAAAAGGTGAAGTCACATGGGATCAGAGGGGAGCTGGCAAGATGGATACACAACTGTCTCAGTCATAGAAGACAGAGGGTAGCAGTGGAAGGGTGCTTTACCGAATGGAGGGATGTGACTAGTGGTGTTCCGCAGGGATCAGTGCTGGGACCTTTGCTGTTTGCAGTATATATAAATGATTTGGAGGAAAATGTAGCTGGTCTGATTAGTAAATTTGCGGACGACACAAAGGTTGGTGGAGTTGCGGATAGTGATGAGGATTGTCAGAGGATACAGCAGGATATAGATCGGTTGGAGACTTGGGCGGAGAAATAGCAGAAGGAGTTTAATCTGGACAAATGTGAGGTAATGCATTTTGGAAGATCTAATGCAGGTGGGAAGTATACAGTAAATGGCAAAACCCTTAGGAGTATTGACAGGCAGAGAGATCTGGGTGTACAGGTCCACAGGTCACTGAAAGTGGCAACACAGGTGGATAAGGTAGTCAAGAAGGCATACGGCATGCTTGCCTTCATCGGTCGGGGCATAGAGTATAAAAATTGGCAAGTCATGCTGCAGCTGTACAGAACTTTAGTTAGGCCACACTTTGAATATTGCGTGCAATTCTGGTCGCCACACTACCAGAAGGATGTGGAGGCTTTGGAGAGGGTACAGAAGAGGTTTACCAGGATGTTGCCTGGTCTGGAGGGCATTAGCTATGAGGAGAGGTTGGATAAACTCAGATTGTTTTCACTGGAACGACGGAGGTGGAGGGGCGACATGATAGAGGTTTACAAAGTTATGAGCGGCATGGACAGAGTGGATAGTCAGAAGCTTTTTCCCAGGGTGGAAGAGTCAGTTACTAGGGGACATAAGTTTAAAGTGAGAGGGGCAAGGTTTAGAGGGGATGTGCGAGGCAAGTTCTTTACACAGAGGGTGGTGAGTGCCTGGAACCTGCTGCCGGGGGAGGTGGTGGAAGCAGGTACGATAGCGACGTTTAAGAGGCATCTTGACAAATACATGAATAGGATGGGAATAGAGGGATACGGTCCCCGGAAATGCAGAAGGTTTTAGTTTCGGCAGGCATCAAGATCGGCGCAGGCTTGGAGGGACGAATGGCCTGTTCCTATGCTGTACTGTTCTTTGTTCTTTGTATTCCCTCTCTCAGCTAATCTTGTCCATGAGACCCACCTCCTGCTCTCTTGACCCTATTCCCACTAAACTGCTGATCACCAATTTTCCCTCCTGGTCCCCATGTTAGCCAATATTATTAATGGCTTACTGTCATCAGATGTTGTCCCTCTCTCCTTTAAATCGGTCGACATCACCACTCTCCTAAAAAAAAACCTTGACCTCACTGTCTTTGCAAACTACCGCCCCATCTCCAAACTCCCCTTCCTCTCCAAAGTCCTGGAATGTGTTGTCACCTCCCAAATCCGTGCCCATCTTTCCCAGAACTCCATGTTTGAATCCCTCCAATCCGGTTTCCGTCTCTGCCACAGTACCGAAACGGTTCCTATCACAGTCACAAATGACATCCTATGTGACTGTGACAAAGGTAAGTGAGCTCTCCTCATCCCTCTCGACCTGTCTGAGCATTGACACAATTGACCACACCATCCTCCTCCAACACCTCTCCACTGTCATCCAGCTGGGTGGGACTTGTCTCACCTCGTTCCATTCTTACCTATCTATTTGTAGCCAGAATATCACTTGCAATGGTTTTGCTTCCTGCTCCCGCACCATTACCTCAGGTATCCCCCAAGGATCTATCCTTGGTCCCCTCCTATTTCTCATCTACATGCTGCCCCTCGGCGACATCATCCAAAATCACAGAGTTCGTTTTCACGTGTACACTGATGACACTCAGCTCTACCTCACTACCATCTCTCTAGACTGCTTCACTGTTGCTAAATTATCAGGCTGCTTATCCAACATCCAGTACTGGATGAGCAGAAATTGCCTTCAAGATTGAAGCCATTGTTTTTGGTCCCTGCTCCAAACTCCATTCCCTGGCTACTGATTCCATTGCTCTCCCTCACAACAGTGTGAGACTAAATGAGTCTCTTTGCAACCTTGGTCATACCTGACCCAGAGATGAGCTTCCAACCTAATATTCGTGGCATCACAAGACCACCTATTTCCACCTTCCTAGCATTACTTGACTTTGCCCCTGTCTCAGTTCATCTGCCACTGAAACCCTCAGTCGTGCCTTCATTACCTCTAGACTTGATTATTATCCAACCTTCTCCTGGCTGGTCTCCCACATTCTGCTCTCCATAAAGCTGAGGTCATCCAAAACTCTGCTGCCAGTGTCTTAATTCACACCAAGTCCTATTCCCCTATCACCCTTGTGCTCGCTGACATACATTGGTTCCTAGTCAAGCAATGTCTTGATTTTAAAATTCTCATTCTTGTTTTCAAATTCCCTCATGGCCTTGCTCTCCCTATCTCTGTAATCTCCTCCCTTCTCTAATTCTGGCCTCTTGAGCATTACCGATTTTAATCACTCCACCACTGGTGGCTGTGCCGTCAGTGGCCAAGGCTCGAACCTCTGGAATAACCTCCACCTCTCTACTTCGCTTTCCTCCTTTAAGACACTCAGGGCGGCACAGTGGCGCAGTGGTTAGCACCGCAGCCTCACAGCTCCAGCGACCCGGGTTAAATTCTGGGCACTGCCTGTGTGGAGTTTGCAAGTTCTTCCTGTGTCTGCATGGGTTTCCTCCGGGTGCTCCGGTTTCCTCCCACATGCCAAAGACTTGCAGGTTGATAGGTGAATTGGCCATTAGTAATTGCTCCTAGTATAGGTAGGTGGTAGGGAAATATAGAGACAGGTGGGGATGTGGTAGGAATATGGAATTAGCGTAGGATTAGTATAAATGGGTGGTTGATGGTCAGCACAGACTCAGTGGGCCGAAGGGCCTGTTTCAGTGCTGTATCTCTAAAACTAAAACACTCCTTCAAACCTACCTCTTTGATCAAGCTTTTGATCATTTGACCCAATATTTCCGTGGCTGGAATTTAACGAGGAGGAGGTGGCCCCACCCACTGGTTGGGAAGTCGGGGGTGAGCCTATCTCCACCGGCCCTGGAAGCCACGATGCTATTTTGTGTGGGGAGCAGTGGACATTGCTGGGACTGCAGCAGTTCCCAGAGCAGCAGCCATTGAGGAGGACCAGAGTGCAGATATGTGGGGTTGGGGCTTGACAGGGCCAATCAGCCAGGTGCTGGTGAGGGGGAGGGTATTCGATTGTGAGGGTGGGGGGCGGGGGGGGATCTTTCTGCAGGTGCAGCACTTGCAACTAAGGGGGGGGGGGGGTCCTCCATAAGGCACAGGCTGCCTGAACAGGAGGGAGATCCGCCCCCCCAAGCCCCCCACCCCAAGCCCCCCCCACTGAGGCCACAGGGATGCCGCCAGGTTTTACTGGGCGGCCTCACCGTGTCACAAAATCTCCATCCACTGCTGGTAAACTACCAGCGGCAGCAGGAAGAGGTCCTTCACCTCCCTGTCACTGGTAAAATACCATCAGAGGTGGATAGGCGTCAGGCACAGCATCCCCCGCCTCCTAGCCCGCTCCCGGGGAACGTAAAATTCCAGCCCTTTTGTGGCTCGGTGTCATATTTTGTCTTATATTGCTCATGTAATGCACCTTGGGACATTTTATTAGTTAAAGGTGCTAAACAAGTTGTTGCTGCTGACTCCTCCTCGGATTGGGGTCCACCGATGCTGATTCCTGCTGGGGTAGAAGTAACAGGTGCTGACTCCTGCTGGGATAAGTGTCCACAGGCACTGGAATCCCAGTGTCCTTTCTTCATGTATGATCCAGAATACAGAGTATCGGCAGGCTATTTGACCATAGCAGGCATCACAGCCAAGCACCGTCATGGCCTCAGCTGATTTCCACACATCTATAGTTTTCATCAAGGGGTCACATCAAGGAGTGACAGCAGTAGAAGCTTTAGCTGATACGTTGTTGAGGCCAATTGTAGGATTCCTGGATAAATTCACCTTCGAGGGAGCTTGGCTTTGGACTCTAACCCTTTAAATTCCAGTTAGTTAAATAAACACAATAATTGTGCTGTGTTTTTGTAAGAAATGGGTGTGACTAATACAACAGAAAGCAGACTGCACAGATTTCCTCCTGAAAGGGTGAGAGATATTTCAGTATAATGTTTCCTGGTCACAGCTGGGTGGCTGTTGGGACAATAAATGGCCTCAGCTTCCCTGGGCCTAGAGAGGAAAATAAACAGCCAGTGAGATTCCTGCTGCTACAAGATGCACTGCAGCAACTCGCCAAGGCTCCTTCGACAGCACCTTCCAAACCCACGACCTCTACCACCTAGAAGGACAAGGGCAGCAGATGCATAGGAACACCACCACCTGCAAGTTCCCCTCCAAGTCACACACAAAGAACAAAGAACAGGACAGCACAGGAACAGGCCATTCGGCCCTCCAAGCCTGCGCCGATCTTGATGCCTGCCAAAACTAAAACCGCCTGCACTTCCGGGGACCGTATCCCTCTATTCCCAGCCTATTCATGTATTTGTCAAGATGCCTCTTAAACGTCTCTATGGTATCTGCTTCCACCACTTCCCCCGGCAACAAGTTCCAGGCACTCACCACCCTCTGTGTAAAGAACTTGCCTCGCACATCCCCTCTAAACTTTGCCCCTCGCACCTTAAACCTATGTCCCCTAGTAACTGACTCTTCCACCTTGGGAAAAAGCTTCTGACTATCCACTCTGTCCATGCCGCTCATAACTTTGTAAACCTCTATCATGTCGTCCCTCCAGCTCCACACCATCCTGATGTGGAACTATATCGCCGTTCCTTCTCTGTCGCTGGGTCAAAATCCTGGAACTCCCTCCCTAAAAGCACTGCAGCGGTTCAAGAAGGCACCTTCATAAAGGCAATTAAGGATGGCCAATAAACGCTGGCCTTGCCAGTGATGCTTATATTGCATAAACAAATAAATAAAAAAACCACCACCCAGAACTTTGAATTTTGTGCCCACAGTGGGGCTCCCGGCGCCGGGCTGAAAAGGTGGGGAGAGTCCCGTCTTGGCCAGCTGGAACCTCTCTGGTGCAAGTATATGGCGCTGGGCCAGTTTACTGCTGGGGTTGCTGCACCTTTAAAGGGACGGGGATCCCACCTCCAAGAGCTGCTGGCCAATGATGGGGCTGCCAGCTCAGCAGTATCGGCAGCACCACCAAGAGCAGTGGGCACTGCCAGTACTGCAGAGGCATTGGACCCAGGGCCAGAGCTGGAGATCTGCTGGCGAGAGCACCCTGTGGGCCACAGATTGCTCATGGAGGAAAGCCCCCACTCCCCCCTCACAAGCCTGAAGGGAGATCACCTAACTTTACTGGGTGACCTCCCCAGGTGGTAGAGGTCCCCCTACCACCCCCCGCCTCTGCAAAGCCTCAATTAGCCTCTGAGTGGGAAGGCTGTCATCGGCCTAAACCACCCTGGACAAAATTGCATTGCGATTGGGAGGTGACAGGCCCTCTGCCCCACGCCTCCTGTTGCAATTCTATGGACCCCCAAACCTGTCCTGGGAGCCCATAAAATTCAGCCCTGTGTGTGGGCATCAGGAGAAGTTCAGTCCTGACTTGGCTATGATGCCAACTACAGTCCAGCAGACTGCTGCCTGGGCTCACACAATGGGGGTAGGATTTGTCTTTTGGTCAGCTGATGGAGAAGGGGCTGCTGTGAATTTGAGCCCCAGGCAAGGCAGGTGAGGTGTGTGTAAGGGGGAAGAGTTGCTGGTGTGCAGCTGGTGCAGCTGTTTCTAGGCCACAGCCAGGGTCAGCTGGTGGGGAGAGGGGGTGAGAACAGGCTGGCAGCAAGCCTATGGGGCTTAAAGATTCACCCCAGAAGCTCTATCCCTAGTGCAACTGGTCAGAGAAAGTGCACACTGCTCGCTCCAAGTCGTTTTGTCCTGAAAAGGTCAGCGAGGTCCCAGTCACATCTTTGCAGATTAAAAGGTCCATTGAACCTTTTACAGGAACGTTCACTGATATTCAACACACAGACCTCGAGGACATCACTGGACTGGCTACCTATTTGGGAAAGCAGGCTAAAACGGCAGAGGGTGAGATCCAAGTGGCTCTCTGGTGGGTAGGTAACTTGGGCGATTTGAACTGCCCCTCCCCACCCCCAGGTTTCCATCAGGCAGGTAGTGATACAATTCCTCCCACAATGCGGCTTTCTCCCCCAATGTCTCGGCAATCTATGAGGCTGAGGATCATGCTATAAAACTGCAGACAAACTTAAATATACAAATGAATAAACAGGTGAAGGAACAAAGTTCAGTGCAACAGGACATTTATGTAGTAATTACAAATTTTACTCCTCAAAACATCACAGCAATGAAGATGATTCTCCTGCACGACCTCTCAACCTAAAACTGTCTGTGACTGCATGCAGCAAGATCTGGACAATATCCAGGCTTGGGCTGATAAGCGGCAAGTAACATTCGCGCCACACAAGTGCAGGCAATGGCGATCTCCAACTAGAGAGAATCTAACCACCTCCCCTTGACATTCAATGGCATTACCATCGCTGAATCCCCCACTATCAACATCCTTGGGGCTACCATTGATGAGAAAATTAACTGGACCAGCCACATAAATATCGTGGCTACAAAAGCAGGTCAGAGGCTGGGAATCCTGTGGCGAGTAACTCACCTCCTGACTCCCCAAAGCCTGTCCACCATCTCCAAGGCACAAGTCAGGACTGTGATGGAATACTCTCCACTTGCCTTGATGGGTGCAGCTCCAACAACACTCAGGAAACTTAACACCATCCAGGACAAAGCAGCCCGTTTGATTGGCACCCCATCCACCACCTTCAACATTCACTCCTTCCAACACCGGTGCACATTGGCAGCAGTGTGTACCATATACAAGATACACTGCAACAACTCGTCAAGCCTCCTTCAACAACACCTTCAAAACCCACAACCTCTACCATCTAGAAAGACAAGAACAGCAGGCCTGTGGGAACACCACCACCTCCGAATCACACATCATCTTGACTTGATGTATATTGTCATTTCTTCATCATTGGGTTAAATTCCTGGAACTCTCTACTAACAGCACTATGTGAATGCCTTCACTACACGGACTGCAGCGGTTCAAGAAGGTGGCTCACCACCACCTTCTCACGGGCAACGAGGGATGGGATGTAAATGCCGGCTTTGGAAGTGACAGCCCTGAATGAATTTTGTAAGAGGCCCCAGTATTGGCTGGGCTTAAAGGCAACAGCAACGTTAAAGGGACCAGTAAAATGGAAGACTCAGTAGCACAGATACTGTGACCGCTAACTGATTAGTGCCAAATGAGGGACAGTTTTGTGCTTTGGGCCCAGCTCTGCTAGAACTGGCAGTGAAGCATCCCAGACATATTTCACATAAGAAACTGATGATAACTACCTGATGTATGCCTCAGTACTGCTTGGTCCTCCCAGCTGGTCCTCCATCAGATAGGTGTTATGGGAAGAGGAGACGAAGTAATGGCTGAGTGGCTGGGTCATGTCCTGATAAACCTGGTCATGGCTGGAGTTAAATATGTCCCCATCAGGAGATAACAGGTACATCATGAAGCTATCTTGGGTCAAGAGCTGGTTCTGTTTGGCTGAGGATTGGAAACAAATTCAAGGTTATGATTATTCAAGGAGCACATTATACTCTTATGTCCTTTCTTTAATTTCTTAACCCTGACCCCATTACTGTCCTGCAGCATATCTCCTTCGCCAGGTTCCAGTGAGTGACCAGCTTGAGGGTTTCTGCTGTTCTATAATTGGCTATGGCAAGCCACATGACAACAGTACAGCCAATGATTGTTCTTGGGTAAATTTTGTGAGACACATTAGGGCTGGAATTGGAAGATTCTGATTTTGGACTTGTACAGGGTACAAAGAGTACACACTGCCCCAAGAGCTATCCCACACTGCACTGTGATGATCCTATTTCTCAAATAGTATTTCTGAGTGAGAATGCCTATTACTCCAAATGATAGATACAGAGTAAAGCTCTCTCCACAGTGTCTCACCAATCACTGCCAGGGTAGGTACAGCACAGGTGAGAGACAGAGTATAGTTCCTTCTACAATGTCCCATCAAACACTGACAGGACAGAACAGGGTTAGATACCGAGGAGAGCTAAATAAAAAAGGGTTGGATACAGAGTAAAACTCCCTCTACCCAGGGTTGTCCAACATAAAACACATAGGCCACGATCCAACCCATCAAAGGTTTCCATCCAGTCCGCGGATGTAAACTGTACCAGGCCGTTCCTCATCCTCGCCAGGGGTTAGCAATGTGTCTGTACAAGGACACCAGTGCCCGTGGTAAAAAGATTTGAGACTTTTTTGAGGGGGTCGGCGGGTTCTGACTTTTTTTTTTAAAGCCTGTTGGAAAATCCTGAAGCTGCCTGAAGTTCAGAAACCACTGTTCCCGCTCCCAGCACATGTCAGCTGTGAAACAAATGTTGCAATTTTTTTAAAAACAGGCCAACCACGAAGCTGCTTTACTGAGTGTTACTGCTTTCTGAAACTGTCAGAGAGGGGGTAGAAAAGAGAGGGAGCAAAAGAGAGAGAGAGTGGGGGACAGAGAGAGAGAGAGAGAGAGAGAGGGAAGGGGGAGACAGGGGGAAGGGGGACAGAGAGACAGGAGAACAGAGAGACGGGGTAGACAGAGAAAGGCGACAGAGAGAAGGGGGGAACGGTGGGGGGGGGGGGGTCAGAGAGAGAGAGGGGACAAAGAGGGGGGGCAGAGAGAGAGAAAGGGGCACAGAGAGAGGGAGGGACAGAGACGGACAGAGAGGGGGCTGATTGCAAGAGAGAGGGGAACAGAGCGAGGGGGGAACAGAGAGAGAGGGAGAGAGAGGGATGAAGAGAGAAGGGGCACAGAGAGAGGGGAGACAATGAGAGAGGGGGGACAGAGAGAGGAGACACAGAGACAGAGGGTCAGAGAGAGGGACAGAGAAAGAGAGAAGGGGCACAGAGAGAGAGGGGGAGACAGAGAGATGGGGGAGACAGAGAGGGGGGACACAGAGAGGGGGGGACACAGAGAGGGGAGTACACAGAGAGGGGGGGACACAGAGAGGGGGGGACACAGAGAGGGGGGGACACAGAGAGGGGGGGACACAGAGAAGGGAGGACACAGAGAGGGGAGGACACAGAGAGGGGAGGACACAGAGAGGGGGAGAGACAGAGGGAGGAGGGTGAGAGAGTGATCAAAATCACTCCTGATAAATGGACATCTACCTGGAATACTCTGCATCGCTACAACCAGCGTGCAGGCAGACATTGATTACTTGCACAAGTAAATAAATGCCAGGTATCTCACTAAATCAGTGTCCAATATAGTGACGAGAAAGTAAGTCAATAAATGAGTCTTCTCATTTGAAGCTTCTTTACAAAAAGTTGTTGTTTTGATTAATAGTAAGATAAATTTTTAATGCCTTTAGCTTTCCAAAATTGTCTCACCGGCTCCCTATGTAGGACAAAAATTGTAATGTGGACCCCCCATGTGAAAAGATTGGACATTCCTGCTCTACACTGTCCCATTAAGCACTCCCAGGATAGGAACAGCATGGGTTAATTACAGAGTAAAGCGCCCTCTATTAGGGGAACAGGCAGGCATTTCTACAGTGGCAGACGTGATTCCAGGATGGTATGTTGCCTCCCTGGCGCCAGGGCCAAGTATTTCACTGAGCGGCTGTAATGCATTCTGAGGGGGGTGAGTGAACAACCAGAGGTAGTGGACCATATCAGTACCAACGACATAGGTAGAAAGAGGGATGAGGTCCTGCAGCCAGTTTTTAGGGAGCTGGGACAAAAACTAACAAGCAGGACCTGAAAGGTAGTAATCACTGGATTACTCCCAGTATCACGTGCTAGTGAGTATAAAATTAGTACGATAGAGCACATGAATGTGTGGCTGGAGAGATGGTGCAGAGGGACTGCTTTAGATTCCTGGGACATTAGAACCAGTTCTGGGGAAGGTGGGACCTGTAAAAGCCAGACGAGTTACACCTGAACAGGGCTGAGACCAATGTTCTTGTGGGCCAGTTTGTAAGTGCTACGACAAGGGTTTAAAATAATTTGGCAGGTAGATGGGAACCAAGAGGTAACATTAGAGAGGAAAAACTAGGTGCACAAAGGATTGGGAGAGACAGATAGCACTGGAGTAAGAATTTTAAGGTATTCGGTGGGGGTCAGAGGAAGAGGGAATGCAATAAGGTCTAAATTAGCTTCATAGTGCATGCTCAAAGTGTGGTCAATAAGGTTGGTGAGCTGCAGGCACAGATAGCCATGTGGGAATATGATATCATAGTGATAACAGAGACCTGGCCCAAATAAGGGCAGGGCTGGGTTCAAAATGTTCATGGATACAAGATGTTCAGGAAAGAAAGGAGGAGGGGTGGCAGTAATAAGGAGAAATATTACAGTGCTGGAGAGAGAGGATGTCCTGTAAGGGTCACGGACAGAATCTATATGGTTAAAGTTAAGAAATAATAGAGGTATCATTACTCTACTGGGTGTACTCGATAGGTTACTAACTAGTGGGAAAGATATAGAGGATCAAATTGGCAGAGAAATTATAGGGAGGTGCAAAATCTATCGAGCAGTGACATGGGGGACTTTAATTATCCCATTATAGACTGGCATGGTAAGAGTGTAAAGGGCAAAGAAGGGGGAGAGTCTCTGAAGTGTGATCAGCAGAATTTTCTTGATCAGTATGTTTCCGGCTTAATGAGAAAGGAGACATTGCTGGAAATGGTTCTGGGGAATGAGGTGAGTCAAGTAGATCAAGTGTCAGTTAGGGATCAGTGATCATAGTATTGTAAGGTTTAGGTTCGCTATGGAAAAGGACATGCAGCAATCCAGAGTAAAATAATACTAAATTAGAGGAGGGCTAATTTCAGTGAGTGAGAATGGATCTGTCCCTGGTAAAATGAAATCAAAGATTGGCAGCAAAACTGTAACGGAGTAATGGGCTTCTTTTAAAGATGAGATGTGAAAGATCTCACGCTACTATTTGTAAGAAGAGCAAGGGAGTTCTCCTCGGTGTCCTGACCATTCTTTATTCCTTAAACAAGATCACAAAAAAAAGATTATCTGGTCATCATTGCATTGTTGTTTGTGGGAACTTACTGTGTGCAAATTGGCTGCTGTCTTTCATACATTACAACATGCTACACATCAAAAGTACTTCATTGGCTATACAACGCTTAGGGACATCCTGTGGTTGTGAAAGGCGCTATACAAATGCAAGTCTTTCTTTTCTTTCTTTCCATCTTGTTCAGTGGTAGCACTCTCGACTCTGAGTCTAAACGTTGTGAGTTAAAGCCCCAGACCAGGACTTAACAGTTCACGTAGGCACTGGTATCATTGTAACATTGAAGGAGTGCTGTGACATTACACTGTCTGTTCAGCTAGACTGAAAAGAGCAAGTGGCAGAATTTAAAGAAAGATTGGGAGTTCTCTTGATGCCTTCATCCATATTTATACATGAAACAAAAACAGGCCACCTGGTTATTCCACTCATTTGCTTTTTGTTGGACCTTGTGTACAAATTGGTACAATTCTCTTATATACCCCACTCCCCTCATTGTAACACTCTCTGATAGTGGGCGGCACAGTGGCGCAGTGGTTAGCACCGCAGCCTCACAGCTCCAGGGACCCAGGTTCGATTCCGGGTACTGCCTGTGTGGAGTTTGCAAGTTCTCCCTGTGTCTGCGTGGGTTTTCTCCGGGTGCTCCAGTTTCCTCCCACAAGCCAAAAGACTTGCAGGTTGGTAGGTAAATTGGCCATTATAAATTGTCACTAGTATAGGTAGGTGGTAGGGAAATATAGGGACAGGTGGGGATGTTTGGTGGGAATATGGGATTAGTGTAGGATTAGTATAAATGGGTGGTTGATGTTCGGCACAGACTCGGTGGGCCGAAGGGCCTGTTTCAGTGCTGTATCTCTAATCTAATCTAATATACCCCACACCCCTCACTGTAACACTCTGATATACCCCACACCCCACACTGTAACACTCGAACATACCCCGCACTGTAACACTCGAATATACCCCACACCCCTCACTGTAACACACGAATATACCCCTCACTGCAACACAGGAATAGACCCCACACCCCTCACTGTAACACTGATATATCCCACACCCCTCACTGTAACACTCGAATATACCCCACACCCCTCACTGTAACACTCTCTGATATACCCCACACCCCTCACTGTAACACTCTCTGATATACCCCACACCCCTCACTGTAACACACGAATATACCCCACACCCCTCACTGCAACACAGGAATAGACCCCACACCCCTCACTGTAACACTGATATACCCCACACCCCTCACTGTAACACACGAATATACCCCACACCCCTCACTGTAACACAGGAATAGACCCCACACCCCTCACTGGAACACTGATAGATCCCACACCCCTCACTGTAAGACTCTGATGTACCCCCCACCCCTCAGTGTAACACTCTGATATACCCCACACGCCTCACTGTAACACTCTGATATACCCCACACCCCTCACGGTAACACTCTGATATACCCCACACGCCTCACTGTAACACTCTGATAGACCCTAGATGCCTCACTGTGACACTCTGATAGACCCCACACCCCTCACTGTAACACTCTGATAGACCCCACACCCCTCACTGTAACACAGGAATAGACCCCACACCCCTCACTGTAACACTGATATATCCCAGTCCCCTCACTGTAACACTCTGATTACCCCACACCATAACACTCTGATATACCTCACACTCCTCACTGTAACACTCGGATATACCCCACACCCCTCACTGTAACATTGTGATATACCCCACATGCCTCACTGTAACACTCTGAAATACCCTACACCCCTCACTGTAACATTGTGATATACCCCACATGCCTCACTGTAACACTCTGATATACCCCACACTCCTCACTGTAACACTCTGAAATACCCCACACCCCTCACTGTAACACTCTGAAATACCCCACACTCCTCACTGTAACACTCTGAAATACCCCACACTGCTCAGTGTAACACTTTGATATATCCCACATCCCTCACTGTAACACTCTGATATACCCCACACCCCACACCATAACACTTTGATATATCCCACACTCCTCACTGTAACACTCTGATATATCCCAGACCCCACACCATAACACTCTGATATACCCCACATCCCACACTATAACACTCTGATATATCCCACACCCCTCACTATAACACTCTGATATATCTCACACCCCTAACTATAACACTCGAATATACCCCACACCCCTCACTAACACTCTGATATACACCACATCCCACACTATAACACTCTGATATATCCAACACCCCTCACTATAACACTCTGATATATCCCACACCCCTCACTATAACACTCGAATATACCCCACACCCCTCACTAACACTCTGATATATCCCAGACCCCACACCATAACACTCTGATATACCCCACAACCCACACCATAACACTCTGATATGTCCCACACCCCTCACTGTAACACTCTGATATAACCCACACCCCACACCATAACACTCTGATATATCCCACACCCCTCACTGTAACACTCTGATATAACCCACACCCCACACCATAACACTCTGATATATCCCACACCCCTCACTGTAACACTCTGATATAACCCACACCCCACACCATAACACTCTGATATATCCCACACCCCTCACTGTAACACTCGAATATACCACACACCCCTCACTGTAACACTCTGAAATACCCCACACCCCTCACTGTAACACTCTGAAATACCCCACACT
The DNA here is from genome assembly GCF_036365525.1 of Heterodontus francisci. Classification (NCBI taxonomy): domain Eukaryota; kingdom Metazoa; phylum Chordata; class Chondrichthyes; order Heterodontiformes; family Heterodontidae; genus Heterodontus; species Heterodontus francisci. The sequence goes on from NC_090403.1 coordinate 14,567,053, forward strand.
CCTCACTGTAACACTCTGAAATACCCCACACTGCTCAGTGTAACACTTTGATATACCCCACATCCCTCACTGTAACACTCTGATATACCCCACACCCCTCACTGTAACACTCTGAAATACCCCACACCCCTCACTGTAACACTCTGATATACCCCACACTCCTCACTGTAACACTCTGATATACCCCACATGCCTCACTGTAACACTCGGATATATCCCACACCCCACACTATAACACTCTGATATATCCCACACCCCTCACTATAACACTCTGATATATCCCACACCCCTCACTATAACACTCGAATATACCCCACACCCCTCACTGTAACACTCTGATTTACCTCACACTCCTCACTGTAACACTCTGATATACCCCACATGCCTCACTGTAACACTCGGATATACCCCACATGCCTCACTGTAACACTCGGATATACCCCACACTCCTCACTGGAACACTCTGAAATACCCCACACTCCTCACTGTAACACTCTGATATACCCCACATGCCTCACTGTAACACTCGGATATACCCCACACTCCTCACTGTTACACTCTGAAATACCCCACACTCCTCACTGTAACACTCTGAGATACCCCACACTGCTCAGTGTAACACTTTGATATACCCCACATCCCTCACTGTAACACTCTGATATACCCCACACCCCTCACTGTAACACTCTGAAATACCCCACACTCCTCACTGTAACACTCTGATATACCCCACATCCCTCACTGTAACACTCTGATATACCCCACACCCCTCACTGTAACACTCTGAAATACCCTACACCCCTCACTGTAACATTGTGATATACCCCACACCCCTCACTGTAACACTCTGATATATCCCACACGCCTCACTGTAACACTCTGATATACCCCACACCCCTCACTGTAACACTCTGATATACCCCACACCATAACACTCTGATATATCCCAGACCCCACACCATAACACTCTGATATACCCCACATCCCACACTATAACACTCTGATATATCCCACACCCCTCACTATAACACTCTGATATATCCCACACCCCTCACTATAACACTCTGATATATCCCACACCACTCACTATAACACTCGAATATACCCCACACCCCTCACTGTAACACTCTGAAATACCCCACACCCCTCACTGTAACACTCTGAAATACCCCACACTCCTCACTGTAACACTCTGATTATCCCACACCATAACACTCTGATATATCCCACACTCCTCACTGCAACACTCTGATATATCCCAGACCCCACACCATAACACTCTGATATATCCCACACCCCTCACTATAACACTCTGATATACCCCACACCATAACACTCTGAAATACCCCACACTCCTCACTGTAACACTCTGATATACCCCACAGCCCTCACTGTAACACTCTGATATACCCCACACCCCTCACTGTAACACTCTGAAATACCCTACACCATAACACTCTGAAATACCCCACACTCCTCACTGTAACATTGTGATATACCCCACATGCCTCACTGTAACACTCTGAAATACCCCACACTCCTCACTGTAACACTCTGAAATACCCCACACTGCTCAGTGTAACACTTTGATATACCCCACATCCCTCAATGTAACACTCTGATATATCCCACACGCCTCACTGTAACACTCTGATATACCCCACACCCCTCACTGTAACACTCTGATATACCCCACACCCCTCACTGTAACACTCTGAAATACCCTACACCCCTCACTGTAACATTGTGATATACCCCACATGCCTCACTGTAACACTCTGAAATACCCCACACTCCTCACTGTAACACTCTGAAATACCCCACACTGCTCAGTGTAACACTTTGATATACCCCACATCCCTCAATGTAACACTCTGATATATCCCACACGCCTCACTGTAACACTCTGATATACGGCACACCCCTCACTGTAACACTCTGATATACCCCACACCCCTCACTGTAACACTCTGAAATACCCTACACCCCTCACTGTAACATTGTGATATACCCCACATGCCTCACTGTAACACTCTGAAATACCCCACACTCCTCACTGTAACACTCTGAAATACCCCACACTGCTCAGTGTAACACTTTGATATACCCCACATCCCTCAATGTAACACTCTGATATATCCCACACTCCTCACTGTAACACTCTGATATACCCCAGACCCCACACCATAACACTCTGATATGCCCCACATCCCACACTATAACACTCTGATATATCCCACACCCCTCACTGTAACACTCTGATATACCTCCCACCCCTCAGTGTAACACTCGAATATACCACACACCCCTCACTGTAACACTGATATACGCCACAGCCCTTTCACTGTAACACGCGGATAAACCCCACACTCCTCACTGAAACCCTCGAATATACCCCACACCCCTCACTGTAACACTCTGAAATACCCCACACTCCTCACTGTAACACTCTGAAATACCCCACACTGCTCAGTGTAACACTTTGATATACCCCACATCCCTCACTGTAACACTCTGATATACCCCACACCCCTCACTGTAACACTCGAATATACCCCACACCCCTCACTGTAACACTCTGATTATCCCACACCATAACACTGTAACACTCTGAAATACCCCACACTCCTCACTGTAACACTCTGAAATACCCCACACTGCTCAGTGTAACACTTTGATATACCCCACATCCCACACTGTAACACTCTGATATACCCCACACCCCTCACTGTAACACTCTGAAATACCCCACACTCCTCACTGTAACACTCTGATATACCCCACATGCCTCACTGTAACACTCGGATATATCCCACACCCCACACTATAACACTCTGATATATCCCACACCCCTCACTATAACACTCTGATATATCCCACACTCCTCACAGTAACACTCTGATATACCCCACACGCCTCACTGTAACACTCTGATATACCCCACTCCCCTCACTGTAACACTCTGAAATACCCCACACCCCTCACAGTAACACTCGAATATACCCCACACCCCTCACTGTAACACTCTGATTTACCTCACACTCCTCACTGTAACACTCTGATATACCCCACATGCCTCACTGTAACACTCGGATATACCCCACATGCCTCACTGTAACACTCGGATATACCCACACTCCTCACTGTAACACTCTGAAATACCCCACACTCCTCACTGTAACACTCTGAAATACCCCACACTGCTCAGTGTAACACTTTGATATACCCCACATCCCTCACTGTAACACTCTGATATACCCCACACCCCTCACTGTAACACTCTGAAATACCCTACACCCCTCACTGTAACATTGTGATATACCCCACACCCCTCACTGTAACACTCTGATATATCCCACACGCCTCACTGTAACACTCTGATATACCCCACACCCCTCACTGTAACACTCTGAATTACCCCACACCATAACACTCTGATATATCCCAGACCCCACACCATAACACTCTGATATACCCCACATCCCACACTATAACACTCTGATATACCCCACACCACTCACTGTAACACTCTGATTATCCCACACCATAACACTCTGATATATCCCACACTCCTCACTGTAACACTCTGATATATCCCACACCCCTCACTATAACACTCTGATATATCCCACACCCCTCACTATAACACTCTGATATACCCCACACCATAACACTCTGATATACCCCACATCCCACACTATAACACTCTGATATATGCCACACCCCTCACTGTAACACTCTGATATACCCCACACCATAACACTCTGATATACCCCACATCCCACACGATAACACTCTGTTATATCCCACACCCCTCACTATAACACTCTGATATATCCCACACCCCTCACTATAACACTCTGATATATCCCACACCCCTCACTATAACACTCTGATATATCCCACACTCCTCACAGTAACACTCTGATATACCCCACACGCCTCACTGTAACACTCTGATATACCCCACTCCCCTCACTGTAACACTCTGATATACCTCACTCCCCTCACTGTAACACTCTGAAATACCCCACACCCCTCACAGTAACACTCTGATATACCCCACATGCCTCACTGTCACACTCGGATATACCCCACATGCCTCACTGTAACACTCTGATATACCCCACTCCCCTCACGGTAACACTCTGATTTACCTCACACTCCTCACTGTAACACTCTGATATACCCCACATGCCTCACTGTAACACTCGGATATACCCCACATGCCTCACTGTAACACTCGGATATACCCCACACTCCTCACTGTAACACTCTGAAATACCCCACACTGCTCAGTGTAACACTTTGATATACCCCACATCCCTCACTGTAACACTCTGATATACCCCACACCCCTCACTGTAACACTCTGAAATACCCCACACTCCTCACTGTAACACTCTGATATACCCCACACCCCTCACTGTAACACTCTGATATACCCCACACCCCTCACTGTAACACTCTGATATACCCCACACCCCTCACTGTAACACTCTGATATATCCCACACGCCTCACTGTAACACTCTGAAATACCCCACACCCCTCACTGTAACACTCTGAAATACCCCACACTCCTCACTGTAACACTCTGATTATCCCACACCATAACACTCTGATATATCCCACACTCCTCACTGCAACACTCTGATATATCCCAGACCCCACACCATAACACTCTGATATATCCCACACCCCTCACTTTAACACTCTGATATACCCCACATCCCACACTATAACACTCTGATATATCCCACACCCCTCACTGTAACACTCTGATATACCTCCCACCCCTCAGTGTAACACTCGAATATACCACACACCCCTCACTGTAACACTGATATACGCCACAGCCCTTTCACTGTAACACGCGGATAAACCCCACACTCCTCACTGAAACACTCGAATATACCCCACACCCCTCACTGTAACACTCTGAAATACCCCACACTCCTCACTGTAACACTCTGAAATACCCCACACTGCTCAGTGTAACACTTTGATATACCCCACATCCCTCACTGTAACACTCTGATATACCCCACACCCCTCACTGTAACACTCGAATATACCCCACACCCCTCACTGTAACACTCTGATTATCCCACACCATAACACTGTAACACTCTGAAATACCCCACACTCCTCACTGTAACACTCTGAAATACCCCACACTGCTCAGTGTAACACTTTGATATACCCCACATCCCACACTGTAACACTCTGATATACCCCACACCCCTCACTGTAACACTCTGAAATACCCCACACTCCTCACTGTAACACTCTGATATACCCCACATGCCTCACTGTAACACTCGGATATATCCCACACCCCACACTATAACACTCTGATATATCCCACACCCCTCACTATAACACTCTGATATATCCCACACCCCTCACTATAACACTCTGATATATCCCACACTCCTCACAGTAACACTCTGATATACCCCACACGCCTCACTGTAACACTCTGATATACCCCACTCCCCTCACTGTAACACTCTGAAATACCCCACACCCCTCACAGTAACACTCGAATATACCCCACACCCCTCACTGTAACACTCTGATTTACCTCACACTCCTCACTGTAACACTCTGATATACCCCACATGCCTCACTGTAACACTCGGATATACCCCACATGCCTCACTGTAACACTCGGATATACCCACACTCCTCACTGTAACACTCTGAAATACCCCACACTCCTCACTGTAACACTCTGAAATACCCCACACTGCTCAGTGTAACACTTTGATATACCCCACATCCCTCACTGTAACACTCTGATATACCCCACACCCCTCACTGTAACACTCTGAAATACCCTACACCCCTCACTGTAACATTGTGATATACCCCACACCCCTCACTGTAACACTCTGATATATCCCACACGCCTCACTGTAACACTCTGATATACCCCACACCCCTCACTGTAACACTCTGAATTACCCCACACCATAACACTCTGATATATCCCAGACCCCACACCATAACACTCTGATATACCCCACATCCCACACTATAACACTCTGATATACCCCACACCACTCACTGTAACACTCTGATTATCCCACACCATAACACTCTGATATATCCCACACTCCTCACTGTAACACTCTGATATATCCCACACCCCTCACTATAACACTCTGATATACCCCACACCATAACACTCTGATATACCCCACATCCCACACTATAACACTCTGATATATGCCACACCCCTCACTGTAACACTCTGATATACCCCACACCATAACACTCTGATATACCCCACATCCCACACGATAACACTCTGTTATATCCCACACCCCTCACTATAACACTCTGATATATCCCACACCCCTCACTATAACACTCTGATATATCCCACACCCCTCACTATAACACTCTGATATATCCCACACTCCTCACAGTAACACTCTGATATACCCCACACGCCTCACTGTAACACTCTGATATACCCCACTCCCCTCACTGTAACACTCTGATATACCTCACTCCCCTCACTGTAACACTCTGAAATACCCCACACCCCTCACAGTAACACTCTGATATACCCCACATGCCTCACTGTCACACTCGGATATACCCCACATGCCTCACTGTAACACTCTGATATACCCCACTCCCCTCACTGTAACACTCTGATTTACCTCACACTCCTCACTGTAACACTCTGATATACCCCACATGCCTCACTGTAACACTCGGATATACCCCACATGCCTCACTGTAACACTCGGATATACCCCACACTCCTCACTGTAACACTCTGAAATACCCCACACTGCTCAGTGTAACACTTTGATATACCCCACATCCCTCACTGTAACACTCTGATATACCCCACACCCCTCACTGTAACACTCTGAAATACCCCACACTCCTCACTGTAACACTCTGATATACCCCACACCCCTCACTGTAACACTCTGATATACCCCACACCCCTCACTGTAACACTCTGATATACCCCACACCCCTCACTGTAACACTCTGATATATCCCACACGCCTCACTGTAACACTCTGATATACCCCACACCCCTCACTGTAACACTCTGATATACCCCACACCCCTCACTGTAACACTCTGATATATCCCAGACCCCACACCATAACACTCTGATATACCCCACATCCCACACCATAACACTCTGATATATCCCAGACCCCACACCATAACACTCTGATATATCCCACACCCCTCACTATAACACTCGAATATACCCCACACCATAACACTCTGATATATCCCACACCCCTCACTGTAACACTCGGATATACCCCACATGCCTCACTGTAACACTCGGATATACCCCACACTCCTCACTGTAACACTCTGAAATACCCCACACTCCTCACTGTAACACTCTGAAATACCCCACACTGCTCAGTGTAACACTTTGATATACCCCACATCCCTCACTGTAACACTCTGATATACCCCACACCCCTCACAGTAACACTCGAATATACCCCACACCCCTCACTGTAACACTCTGATTTACCTCACACTCCTCACTGTAACACTCTGATATACCCCACATGCCTCACTGTAACACTCGGATATACCCCACACTCCTCACTGTAACACTCTGATATATCCCAGACCCCACACCATAACACTCTGATATCCCCCACATCCCACACGATAACACTCTGATATATCCCACACCCCTCACTATAACACTCTGATATATCCCACACCCCTCACTATATTACTCAGATATACCCCACATCCGAAACTATAACACTCTGATATATCCCACACCCCTCACTATAACACTCTGATATATCCCACACCCCTCACTATAACACTCTGATATACCCCACATCCGACACTATAACACTCTGATATATCCCACACCCCTCACTATAACACTCTGATATATCCCACACCCCTCACTATAACACTCTGATATATCCCACACCCCTCACTATAACACTCTGATATATCCCACACCCCTCACTATAACACTCTGATATATCCCACACCCCTCACTATAACACTCTGATATATCCCACACTCCTCACAGTAACACTCTGATATACCCCACACGCCCCACTGTAACACTCTGATATACCCCACTCCCCTCACTGTAACACTCTGAAATACCCCACACCCCTCACAGTAACACTCTGATATACCCCACATGCCTCACTGTAACACTCGGATATACCCCACATGCCTCACTGTAACACTCTGATATACCCCACTCCCCTCACTGTAACACTCTGATTTACCTCACACTCCTCACTGTAACACTCTGATATACCCCACATGCCTCACTGTAACACTCAGATATACCCCACATGCCTCACTGTAACACTCGGATATACCCCACACTCCTCACTGTAACACTCTGAAATACCCCACACTCCTCACTGTAACACTCTGAAATACCCCACACTGCTCAGTGTAACACTTTGATATACCCCACATCCCTCACTGTAACACTCTGATATACCCCACACCCCTCACTGTAACACTCTGAAATACCCCACACTCCTCACTGTAACACTCTGATATACCCCACATCCCTCACTGTAACACTCTGATATACCCCACACCCCTCACTGTAACACTCTGATATACCCCACACCCCTCACTGTAACACTCTGAAATACCCTACACCCCTCACTGTAACACTCTGATATATCCCACACGCCTCACTGTAACACTCTGATATACCCCACACCCCTCACTGTAACACTCTGATATACCCCACACCATAACACTCTGATATATCCCAGACCCCACACCATAACACTCTGATATACCCCACATCCCACACTATAACACTCTGATATATCCCACACCCCTCACTATAACACTCTGATATATCCCACACCCCTCACTATAACACTCGAATATACCCCACACCCCTCACTGTAACACTCTGAAATACCCCACACCCCTCACTGTAACACTCTGAAATACCCCACACTCCTCACTGTAACACTCTGATTATCCCACACCGCTCACTGTAACACTCTGATATACCACACATCATAACACTCTGATATATCCCACACCCCTCACTATAACACTCGAATATACCCCACACCCCTCACTGTAACACTCTGATTATCCCACACCGCTCACTATAACACTCAAATATATCCCACACCCCTCACTGTAACACTCTGATATACCCCACACCATAACACTCTGATATACCCCACATCCCACACGATAACACTCTGATATATCCCACACCCCTCACTATATCACTCAGATATACCCCACATCCGACACTATAACACTCTGATATATCCCACACCCCTCACTATAACACTCTGATATATCCCACACTCCTCACAGTAACACTCTGATATACCCCACACGCCTCACTGTAACACTCTGATATACCCCACACCCCTCACTGTAACACTCTGAAATATCCCACACCCCTCACAGTAACACTCTGATATACAGCACACCCCTCACTGTAACACTCTGATAGACCCTAGACGCCTCACTGTGACACTCTGATAGACCCCACACCCCTCACTGTAACACTCTGATACACCCCACACGCCTCACTGTAACACTCTGATATACCCCACACCCCTCACTATAACACTCTGATATACCCCACATCCCTCACTGTAACACTCTGATATACCCCACACGCCTCACTGTAACACTCTGATATACCCCACACCCCTCACAGTAACACTCTGATATATCCCACACCCCTCACTATAACACTCTGATATACCCCACACCATAACACTCTAATATGCCCCACATCCCACACTATAACACTGTGATATATCCCACACCCCTCACTGTAACACTCTGATATACCCCACACCATAACACTCTGATATACCCCACATCCCACACGATAACACTCTGATATATCCCACACCCCTCACTATAACACTCTGATATATCCCACACCCCTCACTATAACACTCTGATATATCCCACACCCCTCACTATATCACTCAGATATACCCCACATCCGACACTATAACACTCTGATATATCCCACACCCCTCACTATAACACTCTGATATATCCCACACTCCTCACAGTAACACTCTGATATAACCCACACGCCTCACTGTAACACTCTGATATACCCCACTCCCCTCACTGTAACACTCTGAAATACCCCACACCCCTCACAGTAACACTCGAATATACCCCACACCCCTCACTGTAACACTCTGATTTACCTCACACTCCTCACTGTAACACTCTGATATACCCCACATGCCTCACTGTAACACTCGGATATACCCCACATGCCTCACTGTAACACTCGGATATACCCCACACTCCTCACTGTAACACTCTGAAATACCCCACACTCCTCACTGTAACACTCTGAAATACCCCACACTGCTCAGTGTAACACTTTGATATACCCCACATCCCTCACTGTAACACTCTGATATACCCCACACCCCTCACAGTAACACTCGAATATACCCCACACCCCTCACTGTAACACTCTGATTTACCCCACACCCCTCACTGTAACACTCTGAAATACCCTACACCCCTCACTGTAACATTGTGATATACCCCACACCCCTCACTGTAACACTCTGATATATCCCACACGCCTCACTGTAACACTCTGATATACCCCACACCCCTCACTGTAACTCTCTGATATATCCCAGACCCCACACCATAACACTCTGATATATCCCAGACCCCACACCATAACACTCTGATATACCCCACATCCCACACTATAACACTCTGATATATCCCACACCCCTCACTATAACACTCTGATATATCCCAGACCCCACACCATAACACTCTGATATACCCCACATCCCACACGATAACACTCTGATATATCCCACACCCCTCACTATAACACTCTGATATATCCCACACCCCTCACTATATTACTCAGATATACCCCACATCCGACACTATAACACTCTGATATATCCCACACCCCTCACTATAACACTCTGATATATCCCACACCCCTCACTATAACACTCTGATATACCCCACATCCGACACTATAACACTCTGATATATCCCACACCCCTCACTATAACACTCTGATATATCCCACACCCCTCACTATAACACTCTGATATATCCCACACCCCTCACTATAACACTCTGATATATCCCACACCCCTCACTATAACACTCTGATATATCCCACACTCCTCACAGTAACACTCTGATATACCCCACACGCCTCACTGTAACACTCTGATATACCCCACTCCCCTCACTGTAACACTCTGATATACCTCACTCCCCTCACTGTAACACTCTGAAATACCCCACACCCCTCACAGTAACACTCTGATATACCCCACATGCCTCACTGTCACACTCGGATATACCCCACATGCCTCACTGTAACACTCTGATATACCCCACTCCCCTCACTGTAACACTCTGATTTACCTCACACTCCTCACTGTAACACTCTGATATACCCCACATGCCTCACTGTAACACTCGGATATACCCCACATGCCTCACTGTAACACTCGGATATACCCCACACTCCTCACTGTAACACTCTGAAATACCCCACACTGCTCAGTGTAACACTTTGATATACCCCACATCCCTCACTGTAACACTCTGATATACCCCACACCCCTCACTGTAACACTCTGAAATACCCCACACTCCTCACTGTAACACTCTGATATACCCCACACCCCTCACTGTAACACTCTGATATACCCCACACCCCTCACTGTAACACTCTGATATACCCCACACCCCTCACTGTAACACTCTGATATATCCCACACGCCTCACTGTAACACTCTGATATACCCCACACCCCTCACTGTAACACTCTGATATACCCCACACCCCTCACTGTAACACTCTGATATATCCCAGACCCCACACCATAACACTCTGATATACCCCACATCCCACACCATAACACTCTGATATATCCCAGACCCCACACCATAACACTCTGATATATCCCACACCCCTCACTATAACACTCGAATATACCCCACACCATAACACTCTGATATATCCCACACCCCTCACTGTAACACTCGGATATACCCCACATGCCTCACTGTAACACTCGGATATACCCCACACTCCTCACTGTAACACTCTGAAATACCCCACACTCCTCACTGTAACACTCTGAAATACCCCACACTGCTCAGTGTAACACTTTGATATACCCCACATCCCTCACTGTAACACTCTGATATACCCCACACCCCTCACAGTAACACTCGAATATACCCCACACCCCTCACTGTAACACTCTGATTTACCTCACACTCCTCACTGTAACACTCTGATATACCCCACATGCCTCACTGTAACACTCGGATATACCCCACACTCCTCACTGTAACACTCTGATATATCCCAGACCCCACACCATAACACTCTGATATCCCCCACATCCCACACGATAACACTCTGATATATCCCACACCCCTCACTATAACACTCTGATATATCCCACACCCCTCACTATATTACTCAGATATACCCCACATCCGAAACTATAACACTCTGATATATCCCACACCCCTCACTATAACACTCTGATATATCCCACACCCCTCACTATAACACTCTGATATACCCCACATCCGACACTATAACACTCTGATATATCCCACACCCCTCACTATAACACTCTGATATATCCCACACCCCTCACTATAACACTCTGATATATCCCACACCCCTCACTATAACACTCTGATATATCCCACACCCCTCACTATAACACTCTGATATATCCCACACCCCTCACTATAACACTCTGATATATCCCACACTCCTCACAGTAACACTCTGATATACCCCACACGCCCCACTGTAACACTCTGATATACCCCACTCCCCTCACTGTAACACTCTGAAATACCCCACACCCCTCACAGTAACACTCTGATATACCCCACATGCCTCACTGTAACACTCGGATATACCCCACATGCCTCACTGTAACACTCTGATATACCCCACTCCCCTCACTGTAACACTCTGATTTACCTCACACTCCTCACTGTAACACTCTGATATACCCCACATGCCTCACTGTAACACTCAGATATACCCCACATGCCTCACTGTAACACTCGGATATACCCCACACTCCTCACTGTAACACTCTGAAATACCCCACACTCCTCACTGTAACACTCTGAAATACCCCACACTGCTCAGTGTAACACTTTGATATACCCCACATCCCTCACTGTAACACTCTGATATACCCCACACCCCTCACTGTAACACTCTGAAATACCCCACACTCCTCACTGTAACACTCTGATATACCCCACATCCCTCACTGTAACACTCTGATATACCCCACACCCCTCACTGTAACACTCTGATATACCCCACACCCCTCACTGTAACACTCTGAAATACCCTACACCCCTCACTGTAACACTCTGATATATCCCACACGCCTCACTGTAACACTCTGATATACCCCACACCCCTCACTGTAACACTCTGATATACCCCACACCATAACACTCTGATATATCCCAGACCCCACACCATAACACTCTGATATACCCCACATCCCACACTATAACACTCTGATATATCCCACACCCCTCACTATAACACTCTGATATATCCCACACCCCTCACTATAACACTCGAATATACCCCACACCCCTCACTGTAACACTCTGAAATACCCCACACCCCTCACTGTAACACTCTGAAATACCCCACACTCCTCACTGTAACACTCTGATTATCCCACACCGCTCACTGTAACACTCTGATATACCACACATCATAACACTCTGATATATCCCACACCCCTCACTATAACACTCGAATATACCCCACACCCCTCACTGTAACACTCTGATTATCCCACACCGCTCACTATAACACTCAAATATATCCCACACCCCTCACTGTAACACTCTGATATACCCCACACCATAACACTCTGATATACCCCACATCCCACACGATAACACTCTGATATATCCCACACCCCTCACTATATCACTCAGATATACCCCACATCCGACACTATAACACTCTGATATATCCCACACCCCTCACTATAACACTCTGATATATCCCACACTCCTCACAGTAACACTCTGATATACCCCACACGCCTCACTGTAACACTCTGATATACCCCACACCCCTCACTGTAACACTCTGAAATATCCCACACCCCTCACAGTAACACTCTGATATACAGCACACCCCTCACTGTAACACTCTGATAGACCCTAGACGCCTCACTGTGACACTCTGATAGACCCCACACCCCTCACTGTAACACTCTGATACACCCCACACGCCTCACTGTAACACTCTGATATACCCCACACCCCTCACTATAACACTCTGATATACCCCACATCCCTCACTGTAACACTCTGATATACCCCACACGCCTCACTGTAACACTCTGATATACCCCACACCCCTCACAGTAACACTCTGATATATCCCACACCCCTCACTATAACACTCTGATATACCCCACACCATAACACTCTAATATGCCCCACATCCCACACTATAACACTGTGATATATCCCACACCCCTCACTGTAACACTCTGATATACCCCACACCATAACACTCTGATATACCCCACATCCCACACGATAACACTCTGATATATCCCACACCCCTCACTATAACACTCTGATATATCCCACACCCCTCACTATAACACTCTGATATATCCCACACCCCTCACTATATCACTCAGATATACCCCACATCCGACACTATAACACTCTGATATATCCCACACCCCTCACTATAACACTCTGATATATCCCACACTCCTCACAGTAACACTCTGATATAACCCACACGCCTCACTGTAACACTCTGATATACCCCACTCCCCTCACTGTAACACTCTGAAATACCCCACACCCCTCACAGTAACACTCGAATATACCCCACACCCCTCACTGTAACACTCTGATTTACCTCACACTCCTCACTGTAACACTCTGATATACCCCACATGCCTCACTGTAACACTCGGATATACCCCACATGCCTCACTGTAACACTCGGATATACCCCACACTCCTCACTGTAACACTCTGAAATACCCCACACTCCTCACTGTAACACTCTGAAATACCCCACACTGCTCAGTGTAACACTTTGATATACCCCACATCCCTCACTGTAACACTCTGATATACCCCACACCCCTCACAGTAACACTCGAATATACCCCACACCCCTCACTGTAACACTCTGATTTACCCCACACCCCTCACTGTAACACTCTGAAATACCCTACACCCCTCACTGTAACATTGTGATATACCCCACACCCCTCACTGTAACACTCTGATATATCCCACACGCCTCACTGTAACACTCTGATATACCCCACACCCCTCACTGTAACTCTCTGATATATCCCAGACCCCACACCA
The DNA here is from genome assembly GCF_036365525.1 of Heterodontus francisci. NCBI lineage: Eukaryota > Metazoa > Chordata > Chondrichthyes > Heterodontiformes > Heterodontidae > Heterodontus > Heterodontus francisci. The sequence continues at coordinate 14,582,492 of NC_090403.1, forward strand.
TAACACTCTGATATATCCCAGACCCCACACCATAACACTCTGATATACCCCACATCCCACACTATAACACTCTGATATATCCCACACCCCTCACTATAACACTCTGATATATCCCAGACCCCACACCATAACACTCTGATATACCCCACATCCCACACGATAACACTCTGATATATCCCACACCCCTCACTATAACACTCTGATATATCCCACACCCCTCACTATATTACTCAGATATACCCCACATCCGACACTATAACACTCTGATATATCCCACACCCCTCACTATAACACTCTGATATATCCCACACCCCTCACTATAACACTCTGATATACCCCACATCCGACACTATAACACTCTGATATATCCCACACCCCTCACTATAACACTCTGATATATCCCACACCCCTCACTATAACACTCTGATATATCCCACACCCCTCACTATAACACTCTGATATATCCCACACCCCTCACTATAACACTCTGATATATCCCACACCCCTCACTATAACACTCTGATATATCCCACACTCCTCACAGTAACACTCTGATATACCCCACACGCCTCACTGTAACACTCTGATATACCCCACTCCCCTCACTGTAACACTCTGAAATACCCCACACCCCTCACAGTAACACTCTGATATACCCCACATGCCTCACTGTAACACTCGGATATACCCCACATGCCTCACTGTAACACTCTGATATACCCCACTCCCCTCACTGTAACACTCTGATTTACCTCACACTCCTCACTGTAACACTCTGATATACCCCACATGCCTCACTGTAACACTCGGATATACCCCACATGCCTCACTGTAACACTCGGATATACCCCACACTCCTCACTGTAACACTCTGAAATACCCCACACTCCTCACTGTAACACTCTGAAATACCCCACACTGCTCAGTGTAACACTTGGATATACCCCACATCCCTCACTGTAACACTCTGATATACCCCACACCCCTCACTGTAACACTCTGAAATACCCCACACCCCTCACTATAACACTCTGATATACCCCACATCCCTCACTGTAACACTCTGATATACCCCACACGCCTCACTGTAACACTCTGATATACCCCACACCCCTCACAGTAACACTCTGATATATCCCACACCCCTCACTATAACACTCTGATATACCCCACACCATAACACGCTAATATGCCCCACATCCCACACTATAACACTCTGATATATCCCACACCCCTCACTGTAACACTCTGATATACCCCACACCATAACACTCTGATATACCCCACATCCCACACGATAACACTCTGATATATCCCACACCCCTCACTATAACACTCTGATATATCCCACACCCCTCACTATAACACTCTGATATATCCCACACCCCTCACTATATCACTCTGATATACCCCACACCCCTCACTGTAACACTCTGATATACCCCACTCCCCTCACTGTAACACTCTGATATACCCCACACCCCTCACAGTAACACTCTGATATACCCCACACGCCTCACTGTAACACTCTGATATACCCCACACCCCTCACTGTAACACTCTGATAGACCCTAGACGCCTCACTGTGACACTCTGATAGACCCCACACCCCTCACTGTAACACTCTGATAGACCCCACACCCCTCACTGTAACACAGGAATAGACCCCACACCCCTCACTGTAACACTGATATATCCCAGACCCCTCACTGTAACACTCTGATATACCTCACACTCCTCACTGTAACATTGTGATATACCCCACATGCCTCACTGTAACACTCTGATATACCCCACACTCCTCACTGTAACACTCTGAAATACCCCACACCCCTCACTGTAACATTGTGATATACCCCACATGCCTCACTGTAACACTCTGATATACCCCACACTCCTCACTGTAACACTCTGAAATACCCCACACTCCTCACTGTGACACTCTGATAGACCCCACACCCCTCACTGTAACACTCTGATAGACCCCACACCCCTCACAGTAACACTCGAATATACCCCACACCCCTCACTGTAACACTCTGATTTACCTCACACTCCTCACTGTAACACTCTGATATACCCCACATGCCTCACTGTAACACTCGGATATACCCCACATGCCTCACTGTAACACTCGGATATACCCCACACTCCTCACTGTAACACTCTGAAATACCCCACACTGCTCACTGTAACACTCTGATATACCCCACACCCCTCACTGTAACACTCTGAAATACCCTACACCCCTCACTGTAACATTGTGATATACCCCACACCCCTCACTGTAACACTCTGATATATCCCACACGCCTCACTGTAACACTCTGATATACCCCACACCCCTCACTGAAAGACTCTGATATACCCCACACCATAACACTCTGATATATCCCAGACCCCACACCATAACACTCTGATATACCCCACATCCCACACTATAACACTCTGATATATCCCACACCCCTCACTATAACACTCTGATATATCCCACACCCCTCACTATAACACTCGAATATACCCCACACCCCTCACTGTAACACTCTGAAATACCCCACACCCCTCACTATAACACTCTGAAATACCCCACACTCCTCACTGTAACACTCTGATTATCCCACACCCCTCACTATATCACTCAGATATATCCCACACCCCTCACTATAACACTCTGATATACCCCACACCATAACACTCTGATATACCCCACACCCGACACTATAACACTCTGATATATCCCACACCCCTCACAGTAACACTCTGAAATACCCCACACGCCTCACTGTAACACTCTGATATACCCCACACCCCTCACAGTAACACTCTGATATATCCCACACTCCTCACAGTAACACTCTGATATACCCCACACGCCTCACTGTAACACTCTGATATATCCCACACTCCTCACAGTAACACTCTGATAGACCCTAGACGCCTCACTGTGACACTCTGATAGACCCCACACCCCTCACAGTAACACTCTGATATACCCCACACGCCTCACTGTAACACTCTGATATACCCCACACCCCTCACAGTAACACTCTGATATACCCCACACGCCTCACTGTAACACTCTGATATACCCCACACCCCTCACTGTAACACTCTGATATACCCCACACCCCTCACTGTAACACTCTGATAGACCCGAGACGCCTCACTGTGACACTCTGATAGACCCCACACCCCTCACTGTAACACTCTGATATACCCCACACCCCTCACAGTTACACTCTGATATACCCCACACGCCTCACTGTAACACTCTGATATACCCCACACCCCTCACAGTAACACTCTGATATACCCCACACGCCTCACAGTAACACTCTGATAGACCCCACACCCCTCACTGTAACACTCTGATATACCCCACACCCCTCACTGTAACACTCTGATTACCCCACACCATAACACTCTGATATACCTCACACTCCTCACTGTAACATTGTGATATACCCCACATGCCTCACTGTAACACTCTGATATACCCCACACCCCTCACTGTAACACTCTGATTACCCCACACCATAACACTCTGATATACCTCACACTGCTCACTGTAACACTCTGAAATACCCCACATGCCTCACTGCAACACTCTGATATACCCCACACTCCTCACTGTAACACTCTGAAATACCCCACACCCCTCACTGTAACACTCTGAAATACCCCACACTGCTCAGTGTAACACTTTGATGTACCCCACATCCCTCACTGTAACACTCTGAAAAACCCCACACCCCTCACTGTAACACTCTGAAATACCCTACACCCCTCACTGTAACACTCTGAAATACCCCACACTGCTCAGTGTAACACTTTGATATATCCCACATCCCTCAATGTAACACTCTGATATACCCCACACCCCTCACTGTAACACTCTGATATATCCCATACGCCTCACTGTAACACTCTGATATACCCCACACCCCTCACTGTAACACTCTGATATACCCCACACCCCTCACTGTAACACTCTGATAGACCCCACACCATAACACTCTGATATACCCCACACCCCTCACTGTAACACTCTGATATACCCCACACCCCTCACTGTAACACTCTGATATATCCCACACTCCTCACTGTAACACTCTGATATAACCCAGACCCCACACCATAACACTCTGATATACCCCACACCCCTCACTGTAACACTCTGATAAACCCCACACCCCTCACTGTAACACTCTGATATACCCCACATCCCACACTATAACACTCTGATATACCCCACATCCCACACTATAACACTCTGATATATCCCACACCCCTCACTATAACACTCGAATATACCCCACACCGCTCACTGTAACATTGTGATATACCCCACATGCCTCACTGCAACACTCTGATATACCCCACACTCCTCACTGTAACACTCTGATATCCCCCACACCCCTCACTGTAACACTCTGAAATACCCCACACTCCTCACTGTAACACTCTGATATACCCCACACCCCTCACTGTAACACTCTGAAATACGCCACACTGCTCAGTGTAACACTTTGATATACCCCACATCCCTCACTGTAACACTCTGATATACCCCACACCCCTCACTGTAACACTCTGAAATACCCTATACCCCTCACTGTAACACTCTGATATATCCCACACGCCTCACTGTAACACTCTGATATACCCCACACCCCTCACTGTAACACTCTGATATACCCCACACCCCTCACTGTAACACTCTGATATACCCCACACCATAACACTCTGATATATCCCACACTCCTCACTGTAACACTCTGATATATCCCACACCCCTCACTATAACACTCTGATATACCCCACACCCCTCACTATAACACTCTGATATACCCCACACCCCTCACTGTAACACTCTGATATATCCCACACCCCTCACTATAACACTCTGATATACCCACCATAACACTCTGATATATCCCACATCCCACACTATAACACTCTGATATATCCCACACCCCTCACTGTAACACTCTGATATACCCCACACCCCTCACTATAATACTCTGATATATCCCACACCCCTCACTATAACACTCTGATATACCCCACACCATAACACTCTGATATACCCCACATCCCACACTACAACACTCTGATATATCCCACACCCCACACCAAAACACTCTGATATATCCCACACCCCTCACTATAACACTCAGATATACCCCACATCCCACACTATAACACTCTGATATATCCCACACCCCTCACTGTAACACTCTGATATACCCCACACGCCTCACTGTAACACTCTGATATACCCCACACCCCTCACTATAACACTCTGATATATCCCACACCCCTCACTGTAACACTCTGATATACCCCACTCCCCTCACTGTAACACTCTGATATACCCCACACCCCTCACTGTAACACTCTGATAGACCCCACACCCCTCACTGTAACACTCTGATATACCCCACACCCCTCACTGTAACACTCTGATATACCCCACACCCCTCACTGTAACACTCTGATATACCCCACTCCCCTCACTGTAACACTCTGATAGACCCCACACCCCTCACTGTAACACTCTGATAGACCCTACACCCCTCACTGTAACACTCTGATATACCCCACACCCCTCACTGTAACACTCTGATATACCCCACACCCCTCACTGTAACACTCTGATATACCCCACTCCCCTCACTGTAACACTCTGATATACCCCACACCCCTCACTGTAACACTCTGATATACCCCACACCCCTCACTGTAACACTCTGATATATCCCACACCCCTCACGGTAACACTCTGATATATCCCACACCCCTCACTGTAACACTCTGTTATACCCCACACGCCTCACTGTAACACTCTGATATACCCCACACCCCTCACTGTAACACTCTGATATCCCCCACACCCCTCACTGTAACACTCTGATAGACCCCACACCCCTCACTGTAACACTCTGATATATCCCACACCCCTCACTGTAACACTCTGTTATACCCCACACGCCTCACTGTAACACTCTGATAGACCCTACACCCCTCACTGTAACACTCTGATATACCCCACACCCCTCACTGTAACACTCTGATATACCCCACACCCCTCACTGTAACACTCTGATATACCCCACACCCCTCACTGTAACACTCTGATATACCCCACACCCCTCACTGTAACACTCTGATATACCCCACACCCCTCACTGTAACACTCTGATATACCCCACACCCCTCACTGTAACACTCTGATATACCCCACACCTCTCACTGTAACACTCTGATATACCCCACTCCCCTCACTGTAACACTCTGATATACCCCACACCCCTCACTGTAACACTCGGATAGACCCCACACCCCTCACTGTAACACTCTGATATACCCCACACCCCTCACTGTAACACTCTGATATACCCCACACCCCTCACTGTAACACTCTGATATATCCCACACCCCTCACTGTAACACTCTGATATACCCCACACGCCTCACTGTAACACTCTGATATACCCCACACCCCACACTGTAACACTCTGATATACCCCACACCCCTCACTGTAACACTCTGATATCCCCCACACCCCTCACTGTAACACTCTGTTATACCCCACACGCCTCACTGTAACACTCTGATAGACCCCACACCCCTCACTGTAACACTCTGATATACCCCACACCCCTCACTGTAACACTCTGATAGACCCTACACCCCTCACTGTAACACTCTGTTATACCCCACACGCCTCACTGTAACACTCTGATATACCCCACACCCCTCACTGTAACACTCTGATATCCCCCACACCCCTCACTGTAACACTCTGATATACCCCACTCCCCTCACTGTAACACTCTGATATACCCCACACCCCTCACTGTAACACTCTGATAGACCCCACACCCCTCACTGTAACACTCTGATAGACCCCACACGCCTCACTGTAACACTCTGATAGACCCCACACCCCTCAGTGTAACACTCTGATAGACCCCACACCCCTCACTGTAACACTCTGATATATCCCACACCCCTCACTGTAACACTCTGTTATACCCCACACGCCTCACTGTAACACTCTGATAGACCCTACACCCCTCACTGTAACACTCTGTTATACCCCACACGCCTCACTGTAACACTCTGATATACCCCACACCCCTCACTGTAACACTCTGATATACCCCACATCCCACACTGTAACACTCTGATATACCCCACACCCCTCACTGTAACACTCTGATATACCCCACACCCCTCACTGTAACACTCTGATATACCCCACACCCCTCACTGTAACACTCTGATATACCCCACACCCCTCACTGTAACACTCTGATATACCCCACACCCCTCACTGTAACACTCTGATATACCCCACTCCCCTCACTGTAACACTCTGATATACCCCACACCCCTCACTGTAACACTCTGATAGACCCCACACCCCTCACTGTAACACTCTGATATACCCCACTCCCCTCACTGTAACACTCTGATATACCCCACACCCCTCACTGTAACACTCTGATAGACCCCACACCCCTCACTGTAACACTCTGATATACCCCACACCCCTCACTGTAACACTCTGATATACCCCACTCCCCTCACTGTAACACTCTGATATACCCCACACCCCTCACTGTAACACTCTGATAGACCCCACACCCCTCACTGTAACACTCTGATATATCCCACACCCCTCACTGTAACACTCTGATATACCCCACACCCCTCACTGTAACACTCTGATAGACCCCACACCCCTCACTGTAACACTCTGATATACCCCACACCCCTCACTGTAACACTCTGTTTTTCCCCCACACGCCTCACTGTAACACTCTGATAGACCCTACACCCCTCACTGTAACACTCTGATATCCCCCACACCCCTCACTGTAACACTCTGATAGACCCTACACCCCTCACTGTAACACTCTGTTATACCCCACACGCCTCACTGTAACACTCTGATAGACCCTACACCCCTCACTGTAACACTCTGTTATACCCCACACGCCTCACTGTAACACTCTGATAGACCCTACACCCCTCACTGTAACACTCTGATAGACCCCACACCCCTCAGTGTAACACTCTGATAGACCCCACACCCCTCACTGTAACACTCTGATATACCCCACACCCCTCACTGTAACACTCTGATATCCCCCACACCCCTCACTGTAACACTCTGATAGACCCTACACCCCTCACTGTAACACTCTGTTATACCCCACACGCCTCACTGTAACACTCTGATAGACCCTACACCCCTCACTGTAACACTCTGTTATACCCCACACGCCTCACTGTAACACTCTGATAGACCCCACACCTCTCACTGTAACACTCTGTTATACCCCACACCCCTCACTGTAACACTCTGATATACCCCACACCCCTCACTGTAACACTCTGATATACCCCACACCCCTCACTGTAACACTCTGATATACCCTACACTCCTCACTGTAACACTCTCTGATATACCCCACACCCCTCACTGTAACACTCTGATAGACCCTACACCCCTCACTGTAACACTCTGATATACCCCACACCCCTCACTGTAACACTCTGAAAGACCCCACACCCCTCACTGTAACACTCTGATAGACCCCACACCCCTCAGTGTAACACTCTGATAGACCCTACACCCCTCACTGTAACACTCTGATATATCCCACACCCCTCACTGTAACACTCTGATAGACCCCACACCCCTCAGTGTAACACTCTGTTATACCCCACACCCCTCACTGTAACACTCTGATATACCCCACACCCCTCACTGTAACACTCTGATATACCCCACACCCCTCACTGTAACACTCTGATATACCCCACACCCCTCACTGTAACACTCTGATATACCCTACACTCCTCACTGTAACACTCTGATATACCCCACACCCCTCACTGTAACACTCTGATAGACCCTACACCCCTCACTGTAACACTCTGTTATACCCCACACGCCTCACTGTAACACTCTGAAAGACCCCACACCCCTCACTGTAACACTCTGATAGACCCCACACCCCTCAGTGTAACACTCTGATAGACCCCACAATCCTCACTGTAACACTCTGATATACCCCACACCCCTCACTGTAACACTCTGATAGACCCCACACCCCTCACTGTAACACTCTGATATACCCCACACCCCTCACTGTAACACTCTGATATACCCCACACCCCTCACTGTAACACTCTGATATACCCCACACCCCTCACTGTAACACTCTGATATACCCCACATCCCACACTGTAACACTCTGATATACCCCACACCCCTCACTGTAACACTCTGTTATACCCCACACCCCTCACTGTAACACTCTGATATACCCCACACCCCTCACTGTCACACTCTGATATATCCCACACCCCTCACTGTAACACTCTGATATACCCCACACCCCTCACTGTAACACTCTGATATACCCCACATCCCACACTGTAACACTCTGATATACCCCACACCCCTCACTGTAACACACTGTTATACCCCACACCCCACACTGTAACACTCTGATATACCCCACACCCCTCACTGTAACACTCTGATATACCCCACACCCCTCACTGTAACACTCTGATATACCCCACATCCCACACTGTAACACTCTGATATACCCCACACCCCTCACTGTAACACTCTGTTATACCCCACACCCCACACTGTAACACTCTGATATACCCCACACCCCTCACTGTAACACTCTGATATACCCCACACCCCTCACTGTAACACTCTGATATACCCCACATCCCACACTGTAACACTCTAATATACCCCACACCCCTCACTGTAACACTCTGATATACCCCACACCCCTCACTGTAACACTCTGTTATACCCCACACCCCACACTATAACACTCTGATATACCCCACACCCCTCACTGTAACACTCTGATATACCCCACACCCCTCACTGTAACACTCTGATTTACCCCACATCCCATACTGTAACACTCTGATATACCCCACACCCCTCACTGTAACGCTGTTATATCCCACACCCCTCACTATAACACTCTGATATACCCCACACCCCTCACTGTAACACTCTGATATACCCCACACCCCTCACTGTAACGCTGTTATATCCCACACCCCTCACTATAACACTCTGATATATCCCACACTCCTCACTGTAACACTCTGATATATCCCACACCCCTCACTGTAACACTCTGATATACCCCACACCCCTCACTGTAACACTCTGATAGACCCCACACCCCTCACTGTAACACTCTGATATACCCCACACCCCTCACTGTAACACTCTGATATATCCCACACCCCTCACTATAACACTCTGATATTTCCCACACCCCTCACTGTAACACTCTGATATATCCCACACTGTGGTGATTGGGAAGTCAGGGCAGTGCTGGGTTGTGGGGAGTTAATTTATGTTCTGGCATTAATCATTTAATGCTTCTAAAAATAAAAATATAATGTAATTGGTAACAGAATGCCAAAGATCACACCCTCAGAGGCAAGCTGAACAAACCCTCGGCCACACCCTGTAAACAAGTCATTCAATCATTTCTATTTTCGCATGCTCACAATGTGACTCGCTCTCCCCATTTAAAATATCCGTGCATTGGTATCTGAATTCCTGTTTTGCAATGTGTATAATGGTTTTTTATTAAAACCTTGTTTGCCTTGCTCTAGACTAGATTTTAAAAACGTGAGGGCTGCAGACATTCGACTGGAAACATGCTGTTTTCCCACCATTCGATACCTTCTTTATATTATAGATTGTGTTCATTATTCTGTCTTACAATGCCTGTCATAACATTCTGTGTTGCTGCTGTGAGGCAGATTAGACAGGAATAGCTGAGGCCACGTCAGATGTAAATGAATGGTCGTACTCTCATCTCGGAGTCAGAAGGTTGTGGGTTTAAGCCCCACTCTTGCAACTTGATCAAATAATCTAGCTGACACTCCAGTACAGTTTTGAGGGAGGACTGCACTGTCACAGGTGCCAACTTTCAGATGTGGCATTAAACCAAGGCCCAATCTGCCCTTTCAGGTGGATTTACAAGCTCCCATGGTGCTCTTCAAAGAAGAGCAGGGGAGTTCTCCCTGGTGTCCTGCCCAATATTTATCCCTCAACCAACATCCCCAAAAGAGATTATCTGGCCATTATCACATTGCTGTTTGTGGGATCTTGCTGTGTACAAATTGGCTGCCGTGTTTCCTACATTACAGCAGTGACTATACTTCAAATATACTTTACTGGATATAAAGGGATTTGGGGCATCCTGAGGTCGTGAAAGTTGCTATATAAATGGAGGCCTTTCTTTAACAGTTACAGGCTTCTTTCCTACACCGCTACTCTGAAGTCAAGTAAAAGCACTGCAGTGGTGGCTTTGTGCTAAGATGGGCCTTCATTAGTCCAGGTCGGTCCCTCCCCCAAGAGTATCAGTACAGGTTAGCAATTCTAAAGGTGTGTTTTGAGAGATTGGTCCACCTGCAGCCTCTGCTGGAACCCATTGTGGACAAGCCCTGGGAACACTCCTCCTGAGGGGTGATGTATTTGATAACTTTACTGTTATTTCAATTTTAGTTAGGAAAGATGGAGGCAAAAAACTAAAGTAAAGGAAGCTTTCTATAGAATATAGAACAAAAAACCTATTTGCAAACAGAAAACAAATTGGTAAGTCCGTCAAAGCAAACAAGGTTTTAATAAAAAACCATTATACTCATTGCAAAACAAGAATTCAGAAACCAATGCACAGAAAGGGCCTACAAATAATCCTCAAAGTTTTGGGGGAGTATTGGTGTCAGTGTGTTTTTTTTTTATTATTAGTTTCATGGGATGTGGGCACCGCAGGCTTGGCCAGCATTTATTGCCCATGGTGGTGAGCTGCCTTCTTGAACTGCTGCAGTCCATGAGGGGTAGGTACACCCACAATGCTGTTAGGAAGGGAGTTCCAGGATTTTGACCCAGCGACAATGAAGGAATGGCGATATAGTTCTAAGTCAGGATGGTGGCTTGGAGGGGAACCTGCAGGTTGTGGTGTTCCCATGCATCTGCTGCCCTTGTCCTTCTAGGTGGTACAGGTCACGGGTTTGGAAGGTGCTGCCTGAGTAGCCTTGGTGCATTGCTGCAGTGCATCTTGTAGATGGTACACACTGCTGCCACCGTGTCTTGGTGGTGCAGGGAGTGTATATTTGTGGACGGGGTGCCAATCAAGCGGGCTGCTTTGTCCTGGATGGTGTCGAGCTTCTTGAGTGTTGTTGGAGCTGCACCCATCCAGGCAAGTGGAGAGTATTCCATCACACTCCTGACTTGTGACTTGTAGATGGTGGACAGGCTTTGGGGAGTCAGGAGGTGAGTTACTCGCCTCAGGATTCCTAGCTTCTGACCTGTTCTTGTAGCCACGGTATTTATATGGCTACTCCAGTTCAGTTTCTGGTCAATAGTGAAACCCAGGATGTTGATAGTGGGGAATTCAGTGATCATAATGCCACTGAATGTCAAGGGGAGATGGTTGAATTCTCTCTTGTTGGAGATTGTCATTGCCTGGCACTCGTATGGCGCGAATGTTACTTGCCACTTATCAGCCTAAGCCTGGATATTGTCCAGGTCTTGCTGCATTTCTACACAGACTGCTTCAGTATCTGAGGAGTCACGAATGGTGCTGAACATTGTGCAATCATCCGCGAACATCCCCACTTCTGACCATATGATTGAAGGAAGGTCATTGATGAAGCAGCTGAAGATGGTTGGGCCTCGGACACTACCCTGAGGAACTCCTGCAATGATGTCCTGGATCTCAGATGATTGACCTCCAAAGACCACAACCATCTTCCTTTGCGCTAGGTATGATTCCAATCAGCGGAGAGTTTACACCTTATTCCATTCACTCCAGTTTTCCTCGGGCTCCTTGATGCCATCCTCGGCCAAATGCTGCCTTGATGTCAAGGGCAGTCACTCTCACCCCACCTCTTAAGTTCAACTCTTTTGTGCATATTTGAACCAAGTCTGTAATGAGGTCAGTAGCTGAGTGGCCCTGGTGGAACCCAAACTGAGCGTCACTGAGCAGGTTACTGCTCAGCAAATGCTGCTTGATAGCACTGTCAATGACACCTTCCATCACTTTACTGATGATCGAGAGTAGACTGATGGGGCGGTAATTGGCCGGGTTGGATTTGTCCTGCTTTTTGTGTACCGGACATTCCTGGGCAATTTTCCACATTGCCAGGTAGATGCCAGTGTTGTAGCTGCACTGGAACAGCTTGGCTAGGAGTGCAGCAAGTTCTGGAGCACAGGTGTTCAGTACTGTTGCCGGAATGTTGTCAGGGCCCATAGCCTTTGTAGTATCCAGTACCTTCAGTCGTTTCTTGATATCATGCGGAGTGAATCAAATTGGCTGAAGACTGGGGACTTCAGGAGGACGCCGAGATGGATCATCCACTTGGAACCTCTGGCTGAAGATTGTTGCAAATGCGTCAGCCTTATCCTTCGCACTGATGTGCTGGGCTCCCCCATCATTGAGGATGGGGATATTTGTGGAGCCACCTCCTCCGGTTAGTTGTATAATTGTCCACCACCATTCATGACTGAAGGTGGCAGGACTGTAGAGCTTAGATTTGATCCATTGGCTGTGGGATCGCTTAGCTCTGTCTGTTGCATGCTGCCTATGCTGTTTGGCATGCAAGTAGTCCTCTGTTGTAGCTTCACCAGGTTGACACCTCATTTTGAGGTATGCCCTGGTGCTGCTCCTGGCATGCTCTCCTGCACTCTTCATTGAACCAGGGTTGATCCACTGGCTTGATGGTAATGGTAGAGTGGGCGATATGCCAGGCCATGAGGTTCAGATTGAGCTCGAATTGCTCTCAAAGTGCCAAGTAATGAACAGAAATCCATGTACACAAATCACTAAAAGCTAGTGGAAAGGTCCAAAAAGTAATCAAAAAGGCTAATGGAATGTCAGCCTTTATCTCAAGGGCTGGAATACAAAGAAGAGGAATTAATGCTTCAGCCTTCATCACACTCCATCCGGAGTATTGCATTCAGTTCCGGGCACCACACCTCGGGAAGGATATACTGGCCTTGGAGGAGATGCAGTGCACATTCATCAGAATTATACCAGTGCTTACAGGGTTAAATTAAGTTGCATAGACTAGGCTTATATTCTCTAGAGTTTAGAAGATTGAGGGGTGATCTTGTCAAGGTTTTTAAATGCCCGGATCGTTGGTGGAGGCAGAAACCCTCAACTCATTTAAAAGGTAGCTGGACCTGCACCTGGAGTGCTGTAACCTGCAAGTCTATGGACCAGGTGCTGGACAGTGGGATTAGATTGGGCGGCTCGTTTTTTCAGTCAGCACAGACACGATGGGCTGAATGGCCCCTTTCTGTGCTGTAACTTTGCTATGGCTCCATTTGATGGGGCAGACAGAAAGAAAGTATTTCATCTGGTGGGAGAGCCCAAACAAAGGGGCATGATCTTAAAATTAGAGCTAGGCCATTTAAGAGTGAAGCATTTCTTTTCACTCAAAGGGTGATGGAAATCTGGACCTCTCTCCGTGAAGAGGCTGTGGATGCTGAGGGACAATTGAAATTTTCAAGACTGAGATCGAGAAATTTGTGTTAGGAAGGGTTACCATGGGATATGGATCAAAGGCGGGTAAAAAGATCGACTGATGGAACAGACTTGAGGGTCTGAATGGCCTCCTGCTGTTCCTATGTTCCTAAATTATGCACAGCTGAATATCCCCACATGTACAGCCAGTAGGTGAGGCTCCTCACCAGTGTTGCCAACTCACGCTGAGAGAACTGAGTGGCGTGGCATTGTGTTAATTATGTGGCGGAAGCACACCATTAACATCTCAGCTTTGTATGCAAACAATATTTCACACCTCTCCAAATCTCACTTCCACAACACCAGCTTGATTTTCATTTCCTTCGGCTGGCATTTATGGGAGGGTAACAGCCTCAAAATGGGGTTGTTTCCCTTACTGAATCATGGGGGCAACAGATCCCTTTTAATACGGAAATCAGGTCCTTTGACATAAATAAAACCCCGATTGCCATTTTAGGTCAGAACCTGGTGGGACTCATTTATAGAGCACCTTTCATAAACACCAGATGTCTCAAAGTGCTTTACAGCCAATAACGTTTTCTTTTAAAGGGTAGTCACTGGTGTAATGTAGGAAATGCAGCATCCAATCTGTGCATAGCAAGATCCAACAAACAACAATGTGATAATGACCCGATAATCTGTTTGTGAGGGATAATTAACTCCCCTGTTCTTCTTCAAAATAGTGCCATGAGATCCTTTATCATCCACCTGAGGGAAGACAGGCCCTAGGTTTAACATCTCATCTGAAAGATGACACCTCCGACAGTGCAGCACTCTCTCAGTACTGACCCTCCTACAGTGCAGCACTCTCTCAGTACTGAGCCTCCAACAGTGCAGCACTCTCTCAGTACTGACCCTCCAACAGTGCAGCACTCTCTCAGTACTGAGCCTCTGACAGTGCAGCACTCTCTCAGTACTGAGCCTCCAACAGTGCAGCACTCTCTCAGTACTGACCCTCCAACAGTGCAGCACTCTCTCAGTACTGAGCCTCTGACAGTGCAGCACTCTCTCAGTACTGACCCTCCAACAGTGCAGCACTCTCTCAGTACTGACCCTCCAACAGTGCAGCACTCTCTCAGTACTGAGCCTCTGACAGTGCAGCACTCTCTCAGTACTGACCCTCCAACAGTGCAGCACTCTCTCAGTACTGACCCTCCAACAGTGCAGCACTCTCTCAGTACTGAGCCTCTGACAGTGCAGCACTCCCTCAGTACTGACCCTCCGACAGTGCAGCACTCTCTCAGTACTGACCCTCCGACAGTGCAGCACTCTCTCAGTACTGACCCTCCGACAGTGCAGCACTCTCTCAGTACTGACCCTCCGACAGTGCAGCACTCTCTCAGTACTGACCCTCCGACAGTGCAGCA
Source organism: Heterodontus francisci (assembly GCF_036365525.1). Taxonomy (NCBI): domain Eukaryota; kingdom Metazoa; phylum Chordata; class Chondrichthyes; order Heterodontiformes; family Heterodontidae; genus Heterodontus; species Heterodontus francisci. Next base: position 14,598,469 of record NC_090403.1, read on the forward strand.
CTCTCTCAGTACTGAGCCTCTGACAGTGCAGCACTCTCTCAGTACTGACCCTCCGACAGGTCAGCACTCTCTCAGTACTGACCCTCCGACAGTGCAGCACTCTCTCAGTACTGACCCTCCAACAGTGCAGCACTCTCTCAGTACTGACCCTCCGACAGTGCAGCACTCCCTCAGTACTGATGCTCCGACAGTGCAGCACTATCTCAGCCTTGGTTTTGTGCTCCAGCCCTGGAGTAGGACCAAATTAATCCAAGCCAAGCCAACTCAACTAAAATCAGAAGCAAAATACTGCATATGCTGGAAATTTGAAATAAGAAGAGAATCCTGGAAACACTCAACAGGTCTGGCAGCATCTGTGGAGAGGAAAACAGAGTTCATTCACCGTTCGTTGCCAGTTCTGATGAAAGGTCATCAACCTGACAGGTTAACTCTGTTTCTTTCTCCACAGATCTTGCTAGACTTGCTGAGCATTTCCAGCATTTTCTGTTTTTAGTGATGTTGGTTGAGGGAATGACTATTGTATTTGGGCAATCTTTGAAAACACGCCCGGGATATGAACAATTTTTCCCGAAACAAGATGATTGTGCTATACTACCTAGAATCTACAGCGCAGAAATAAGCCATTTGGCCCAAGTGGGCCATGCCAGAGTTTATGCTCCACACAAGCCTCCTCCCACTTTAATTAACTCTTCCCACCCTGCTGCCTGTATCCGTCTATTACCTTCTCCCTCATGTATGCATCAACTCTACCCTTAAATGCACCAAAGAACAAAGAACAGTACAGCACAGGAACAGGCCATTCGGCCCTCCAAGCCTGCGCCGATCTTGATGCCTGTCTAAACTAAAACCTTCTGCACTTCTGGAAACCGTATCCTTCTATTCCCATCCTATTCATGTATTTATCAAGATGCCTCTTAAACGTCGCTATCGTACCTGCTTCCACCACCTCCCCCGGCAGCAAGTTCCAGGCACTCACCACCCTCTGTGTAAAGAACTTGCCTTGCACATCCACTCTAAACTTTGCCCCTCTCACCTTAAACCTATGTCCCCTAGTAACTGACTCTTCCACCCTGGAAAAATGCTTCTGACTATCCACTCTGTCCATGCCACTCATAACTTTGTAAACCTCTATCATGTCGCCCCTCCACCGCCGTTGTTCCAGTGAAAACAATCCGAGTTTATCCAGCCTCGCCTCATAGCTAATGCCTTCCAGACCAGGCAACATCCTGGTAAACCTCTTCTGTACCCTCTCCAAAGCCTCCACGTCCTTCTGGTTGTGTGGCGACCAGAATTGCACGCAATATTCCAAGTGTGGCCTAACTAAGGTTCTGTACAGCTGCAGCATGACTTGCCAATTTTTATACTCTATGCCCCGACCGATGAAGGCAAGCATGCCATATGCCTTCTTGACTACCTTATCCACCTGCGTTGCCACTTTCAGTGACCTGTGGACCTGTACGCCCAGATCTCTCTGCCTGTCAATACTCCTAAGGGTTCTGCCATTTACTGTATACTTCCCACCTGCATTAGACCTTCCAAAATGCATTACCTCACATTTGTCCAGATTAAATGCTCCAGCCACTCCCTGTGGCCGTGCATTCCACATTGTCACCACTCTCTGTGTAAAGAAATTCCTCCTTAAGCCTTTTTTAATGTTATTGGCTATCTTTTATTGATTTATTTCACTCACTATGGTTTCTCCCTTTTTTAGTCTTTGCTATATTTTTCTCCATCTCTGTCATTTGGCCCTATTCAATCCTTGCTTTGCAATTTTCCCTATGTGTTGGGACGCGTGTGTTAAATGTTTCCACTGCTCTTAATCAACAGCTTGTGGATTTTTTTTTCAAATGGATGAATCATTTTTAGATGATATGACTGCCAATATTTCCTATGTCTGGCTGCACTTTTCTGGCGATTGTCTTTGCCAACAAGGAAATGGTTGAATCTGAAACATCTTCATTCTGAGCTCTCTGTCCGTGAACTGCCAACACAAGGCATTGCGGGATTTGAAGTTCAACAACAGGAATTATTGCACCAGCTCATAGGGAAAATCTAGGACTCGGCCCTGAAGGCACATGACCATCTTGGATAAGGCCAAGAGTCACACAGTTCTGTTGCAGCTGAGGCCTTAGTTAGTGACATACTTTACTGCTGGAAATAAAAGCCAATGGGTAGAAATCCATCTTGGGCGTTAACGCAGAGTGGGTGGTATTGACTGAGCCACCAGCTATACCCCCACCCGAAGTGCAGTATAACTGATAGCCAATCTGTTATCACCCAAGATGAGCCCCTCACTAATTAGCGCAAAACAAATCTTGTATTTAATTGAGCTCCCTTATCTCACGTAAATGAGTTCATTCTGACCTCAGCTGGCATTATTTCAGTTCAAGGTGAGATCCTGAGCTTCCTCAGGTGAGAAAGCAAGTAGAGGATGAAGCAAGTACCCACATGGAGAGAGAAGCAATTTATCCCTTGCCCTGACTTGTGTACCTCTTATTTCGAATCTACCAACTTACTTACAACCATCAACCAATTCTTCAGCTTCTCTTGGTGTGCCTCACTGCATTCGGTTAACAGGACTATTTGCCCTCTTCTGCCCTGTTCTAGTGGTTGGACCACTCGAGCTCAAAATTCCAGGAGAGTGACTCTGCTCTTTGAAGACTGGAGCCTGATCAGGCTCTTTTAATGTATGAGGTACACTGGAGTGTACACTGCCTTGGACTCTGCTGCCATCCACAATGCTACCACTTCACAAAAAGTGCTCATGTGATTTCACTGACATCCTCAACTATCATATCATTTGCATCTTAACTGGAGAGTTAGTGTAAACATTTTTCATTTTCAATACTGCATTTTCAATATGAATGAAATTAAGCAATTTTATTTCACAAATGAGCCGTGGAATTTGGGAATTATAACACCTGAAATAAACATCTGAACTTATTAATATGTAGGGTATATATGGAGGATGTGTCTTGAGGTGTGAAGGCTGACAGCACACTTAGATCTTTCAGGTTTCAGCCCACTTGATCAGCATCTCATCCCCACCTTGAACATTCACAGCTGCCAGCACTGGCGCACTGTGGCAGCTGTGTGACCCATTTACAAGATGCACTGCAGCAATTTGCCACACCTCCTTCCACAGCACCTTCCAAACCCACCACAGTAGATGCATGGGAACATCACCACCTGCAAGTTCCCCTCCAAGTCACACACCATCCTGACTTGGAACTATATCACTGTTCCTTCACTGTCACTGGGTCAAAATCCTGGAACTCCCTTCCTGACAGCACTTTGGGTGTGCCTAACCCAAATGGACTGCAGGGGTTCAAGAAGGCGGCTCACCACCACCTTCTCAATGGTATTTAGGGATGGGCAATAAATGCTGGTCTAGCCAGCAACACTTACATTCTGTGAATGAATTTTAAAAAACCTTCCCAGTTATTTTTCACCTCCACATGAGACAGCTGGAATGTGTTGTTCCAGTATGTGAATGATATTGATCTGGCACCTGTGCTGCTGGGGGAGCTGTTGTCCCTTTAATTAAATGCTGGTGTCAAATGCTAGTTTGACTCACTGGTATCTGTTGCTGCAAGATAGCGACATCACTGTGCAAACACACTGCCCAGCCCTCCGTTCAACACTCACTCCTCTTTCAGCGTGAGCTCTATGATCCCCCCAGCCTCAGCTACCCAAGAATTCGCCTGTTGTATTTTCCTCTGCTAACAAGGAACTTGAGTATTCTGATTCAATTCGAGTTTACACTGACGGCTCGAGCTACTATGTAGATGGGAAGCTGTGTACCGCATTCAGCCTGTACACACAACCTACCTCTTGGGCCCCACAGCAGAACATGCCTACTCTGCTGGTCTCACTTGGCTCAGTGGCAAGAGCTCTCAAACTCTTGCCACAGAGTCCTATTGTCTGTTATCAGATGCAGCTTGGTTGTACAATTCCTTCACATACCATCCATCTTTTGGATTTAGTTTATCAGGCAGATCTCTGCATTGTGCATCAGACACTTCTCCAGTATGTGATTCATCCGGTTGATCAGCATGGCTCTCCAATCCTTCTGTGTAAGGTGAAAGGACACTGCAAACAGGCCCCTCATGCAGAAGGTAAAGACAAGGCCGACAGACTGACATGTCATGGTGCTCGAGGGGGAGAACTGGAACACTGTATTCAAATTGCAGCCGTAACTAGAAGGATGGTCAATTTCTATGTATTCACTGTATTTGGAGCAGGTATAGAAAGAGAATGAAGAGCTTTGAGCTCTCTATAAAATGTTACAGTAAAGATCACCGATACCCTCGGGCTCCTCCTGTGCCCTGATGTGTGGCCGTGATGGGAAAGTTACACATTTCCTCTTATAATCACAGTCCTATTTCCAAACAGCACCAATCAAAGCAATGAAAATTCAAATAGATATAAAATTTTAAACTGTCAAATTTAGGGTGGATTCCCCCAGATTGACACTAAAATGAGAACAGTTAATGGCAACAAAATAGAATCAGCTAATTAAAATCATCCACGGTATGAAGAATAGTGAATGGATACTGGAGGATCTCTTAAATCCAGGTGATGACTTTTTGATAAATGGAATTACATTGGGAGAAATAGGTTTTAAGCCCTTGTTTGCCATCCAGTGATTTAATGGGCTGAATTTTAGCCAAAAAACGAGTGGTTTTGGGTCAGGTTGGGTTGGAGGTTGAAGTCACAAAAATCCATTTCCTGACCCAATCCTGCCTCCAACCCACCTATATCCAACTTTAACGGAGACTAATTTGAACCAAGGAGGTGGGCTGCCACTTTAAATATGTTAACGAGGCTCCAGGCCTCATTGCCCTGCAAATTTTCAACTTTTACTGCTGTTGGCCAGGTTTTCTGAGTGTCAGGTAACCCAACAGCTTCATCAAGGCGAGTACTTAGTAGATTCAGGAGGTATGTACCTTGACACCTACCTCTTGATCCAGGTGTCTATCTGAAAAGCCTCTGTGATCAGGCCCCCACTTCCCAACCAGCCACTCTCTCCCCTGAGGCTTTCCATCCCACCAGGCCCCCAACCAGGCCCTGATCTCTGCAGCACCACAAGGTCTCTGATCCAAGCACCTCAAACTCCCTGGCCTCCGATCCCACCTCCCCCCGCCCAGGCCTCCAATCCTTTGCACCACCACCAGGCCTATGATCCATTCATACCCACTGCATCCTCTTACCCTGCCCCGATCCCACCACCTCCATCAGGTCTCCAACCCCTCCTACTATGAGGCCTCTGACCTCCATCCCCCTCAGGCCCCCCGACCTCCTACCTGGTATCTGCAGCCCACCCAATCTACCACAACACCCCCCCTCCAATCCTCTTTACACTCGGATCGAATTCCCACCTCCTATCCATACTCTCTCCTTCCTCCCTCAGGCTGACCACCTCATCACCCTCCTTCTGGTCTACCCCAACTCCTTCCCCACAATCGAATTGACTTGTCCCCTCTCCGATTGATCGCCCCAATCACCTCCCCCCCACTGATCAACACTCCCCATCTCCAATCAAACTCCCCTCCAATCGATTCTCCCCACTACTGATCCCCCACCTCGACCCCCACTCTCTCATCACCCCAGTCAATGCCCCCCCCCCCCCCCCGGTGTGTTAGGTCAGTAAAAACTCTGCCTAATATTTCTGATGATGTGTAAAACAAATGGGTAGAGATAAATACACGATGCTGATAAAATAATTTCTAGTGTTCATCTTAAATATATTAAAGCCAAAGGGGTGACTGTAAGGAAAGGGTTAATCAGACTGTCCTGACATCAGCTAATGTTATATTGCTATTGATTTCTCTTTACATTGTAATAATGTTAACCTTTCACCTTTGCCTTTTAAGCAGAGATGTAGAAATCAATATTAAAGCTGATCCTACAACAACAGTTTAATTGCTTCACCAAATCATTGTATACTCATTCATATGTTTCAAAGAATTTTAATTATTTGACAATGAGTGTGAGAAAACAGGCAGCTATGTAAAGGAAAACATCTGGGTATATATCATCTGTTGTATGATTGCCTTTAAGTGTGATCCATATCCCTTTAAGATCTTAGTGTGCTCATGAGCTAAGTACCAGGATGTAGTCATGTGACCTCAAGCCAGAGTCACTCTGCAACCGTAATCCCCAGAGTAAGGTTCTGTAAATAGTTTGCTCTGTACTGTATATCATAGTTTAGCTGTAATAAACCTATTTGAGATCTTCAACCAACTGGACTCCATGCAGCTCATTTATGTTGCATCAGACAACATAAAGAACTCATTACATGGTGGCAGCTATGGTGAGAAGACAAAGTCTAGGTTTGAAGACCACAGGTCAAACAGCTTTGAAAACGACCTTTCTGACAGCCAGGTGAGAGAAAGTTCAACAGAAATACTGGCCCAAACAGTGGACAGAAAAAAGAACTTCCCTCCAGCTATAGAAGACAGAGCTTAGAATGAGAGGCTGCAAGTAAATCAGGTGAGTTATTGTGCCGACAGTGGAGGGATACTGGTTAAAAAAAAACACAAGCTATGAAGTGCTTAAAAGATTGATTTTATCTAAAGACTCCATAAAAAAAACAGGGCAGACCCGACTGCTCTCCCAGGTTGATCAAGGACGGTGCCATTATAGGAGGCATCCGATTGAAAAAAGCACGGGAAAACCCCAATCACTGAAGAGCCTTCAACCATGCAGCCACAGTTTTAAAAAAAGTTCATTAAACCATTCGAGTGTGAAGAAGAGCTTCCAGTCATGCAGCTACAGCTATAAAAATACCATTAAACTACTTAAGCGTGAAGAACATGAAAAAACCCAAGCAAAAAATGCAATTGAACTGCCTATTGAACAGCTGTGTAAACAAACAGGCTTAAGTGCTGCAAGCAAGATAAACACAGAGCACTGTCAAACATTTGTCCTCTCAATCCAAGCAGCTACTCTAAGTAACAGAGAGTTTCTTAAAAGGGAAACAGTGCAGAGTCATAGAACAAGTATTAAAGCACGTTTGAAGCAAGAGAACAGCAGGAAGATGGATACCAAATTTCCCAGCATGAACTGGAAGGCTATGGATATCCTATCCAAGTTCCAACTTTTCAAACAAAGAATGCAGTTATGCTACACAAACCAAGTGATTGCCAAACCAGAGAAACAGGCTGTGAAAATACTGATAGCAGTTGGAAATGAAGGATGACACAGAATCAATACCTCTTGCTTATCTCTGAATACCTCTGAAGAGGACCAGAAAGATCCTGCAAAGATATGGAAAGTGCTGGAAGATCAACTCAGATTAAGAGAGAATTTTAGAAATCACTGCCTGGAATTGACGTCCTACAGGCACAGGAATCAATAGACCAGTTTGTCAGTAGATGCTGTAGTAAGGGCAATGAATGTGACTTGGTTTAGTTTAGTTTAGTTTAGAGATACAGCACTGAAACAGGCCCTTCGGCCCACCGAGTCTGTGCCGACCATCAACCACCCATTTATACTAATCCTACACTAATCCCATATTCCTACCACATCCCCACCTGTCCCTATATTTCCCTACCACCTACCTATACTAGGGGCAATTTATAATGGCCAATTTACCTATCAACCTGCAAGTCTTTTGGCATGTGGGAGGAAACCGGAGCACCCGGAGAAAACCCACGCAGACACAGGGAGAACTTGCAAACTCCACACAGGCAGTACCCAGAATTGAACCCGGGTCGCTGGAGCTGTGAGGCTGCGGTGCTAACCACTGCGCCACTGTGCCGCCCACTTCTCAGAAACTGAGCTGTTGGACTGAATAATGGAGCTAGTATTGTATCAACACCCATTGAAGAGTTTCAGAAAGATCTCTTGGGTAAAAGGTCACAGCATTGATGCGCTGCTAGAAGATGGCAGGAAATACAAAGCCATTGTAGTTGGACAACAGCATATGCAAGCACTAGGGGCAGCCAACAGTATCGGTATGATAACCAGGCTGAAAAGAGCAAGCAAGCTGTGTAGTATATGTGGTTGGTCCCACTCATTGTGAAGTTGTCCTGCATTTCAAGATCTGTGCAAGGCGTGCAGTGTAAAAGGATACTGGGCCAGCCTATGCAAGAAATCTGGCTCCAAAGACACAGCCAGAAGTCACAATAAGACACAAACAAACAGACGACAGGCAAAGCAAAGAGACCTGCATAAACGCAAGCCGATACACAAAGTCCACAGTGAAACAGACATGAGACAAAACTCAGAGAGAAACAATTCTCAGCCAGAAGATGACCAAGCGTTTCACATTGTGAACCTGACACAACATGTTGATGAAGTCAAACAACTGGAAGCTTTCACTAGTATTAACATCATATGCCCAAAGAAAACCAGCAAACATACATGCAGGGTTAAGACTGACACTGGAGCTAGTGCAAATATCCTACCAGTCCGAATCCTGAAGGATATGTACCGGAGTCGTTGGAAATCAATGATACAGCTGACAACTGCAAAGTTATCTGCATACAATGGGTCACCCATCCTTTGCAGTGGCAAACTAACAATGCAATGCAGCTATAGTAAGTTGGCATGGAAACCACAAATATTTTACCTAGTAGATACGAGAGGACCAGCAGGACAACCAGTGTGTAAGGACCAGGACCCCTCACATCATGACCATCCACGAGGTCGCCAAGGTACCAATTACAGCAGAAGAGACCAAGGGTACCCGCAATGAGTCACAGTTTCTCCACGATCTCAGTGGTTCTGGTCTGGAGAGTAGCAGTCCCTTCTGAGAGAAGAGAATGAATATCCAAACTCAGATGGTGAAAGTTCTTTGTCAACAGGCAGTGTTTCCTCATGCTCCAGTGAGTCAGAAGAAGAGATTGATGTTGTCACTACCGAGAAGCAAAGGTTAGCAGTGGGAGCATTGCCAAGGGGAAATCTCCAAGGACTGGAACCCGCTCACAGACTCTGGCCAGCACCAAATGGCGCAGTCTGGAAACCCAGCAACAGCACAACTATGCTGCGCCTTCACCTCTGATCTCTAGAGAGCTGCCAGCACCACAATGAGCCAGAATGGACAGGTACCTCCATGAGACCAAGTACTCCTCTGCCAACAAGTCCTCGACCTTGAGCCCCAAGCCTTCAGACACAAAGTTTGAGGAAAAGCAAAGGACATGCAATGTCCTAAAGAGGCAGAGCAGGAATGAGTTGAAGCACTGTCTACTGGCTCTTTGAGATGAGGTGTTGGAACTTTCCAAGAATGACAAGGCGTCAAAAGTGGTCATCTTCAGAAAAGCAACAGAGTATATTAACAGGCTGAAGGCAGAGCAACAGAAACTGAATGGAGAGAGGGAGAAACTGCAGAAAGAACAGCAACAGATGAGATACAAGTTCTCCAGGCAAGAGTTGTCAAACCACCGAGACGATATATGGACTCAAGCTTTTATACTTGTAAATTTCACAATCTCTACCCCTCTGTAACTAGTTTTGATGTTATCTAATTTTATGTATTTTTACTTTTAGCATACAAGACTTATCTTTGGAAAGGAAGGGGATGTTGTATGATTGCCTTTAAGAGTGATGACCCTTTAAGATCTAAGCATGCTAATGAGCTAAGTGCCAAGATGTAGTCATGTGACTACAAGCCAGAGTCACTCTGCAACTGTAACACCCAGACTAAGGTTCTGTAAATAGTTGTTCTGTACTGTATATAATAGTTTATCTGTAATAAACCTACTTGAGATCTTCAACCAACTCTTCTTCTTCTTTGACCTCCTTGTCTCGAGAGACAATGGTAAGTGCCTGCAGGTGGTCAGTAGTTTGTGGAGCAGCGCCTGGAGTGGCTATAAAGGCCAATACTAGAGTGACAGACTCTTCCACAGGTGCTGCAGATAAAATTGGTTGTCGGGGCTGTTTCGCAGTTGGCTCTCCCCTTGCGCTTCTGTCTTTTTTCCTGCCAACTGCTAAGTCTCTTCGGCTCTTCAACCAACTGGACTCCATGTATCTCATTTATGTTGCATCATACAACATAAAGAACTCATTACATAATCCTCTTTTATTGGGCTGTATGTAGAATCAGGGATTGACTTCTTCTGAATAATAATATTTAGTTCTGTATCAGAGGTTTCATTTGGTAGAATAGCAAATATTTGTAACAAGAATGAAACTATGTGTAAGATACTAAAGTAAAGGAGTTATACTGATCTCAAAAACTCAGTGGAGAAAGGGGTCATCAAGTAAGGAAAATTGCAATTTTTGACAATTGACAAGATTATTAAATTATCCTTATATGAGGTTGTATAATCATATCATCTAGAAACATGTGGATTGTTGCATAGAGTGGCTGAGAGAAAAGGATTAAAATGGGCCATTTATACATATATAAACAGATGTGAGATGTGAGCCTGCTGTAGACAGCATAAAGGTGCACATTTCCCATACCTGTTTCATTCAGCTCGAATTTATGTATAATCGCCACCCCATTTTCTTCAGTGGCAATTTCGTTCTGTTCCTTTAAGAAATTCTTCACCTCACGGACAGTCAGGATCTGGTCCTCTCCTGAGTAATAGTTAAAGATCTCCTCCAACTCTGGTCGCTGCATCAGAAACTTGCAGAACTCCTCGATCTCGTGCTCATCCAGTTTGTTAGTTTTGGATTTGTCACATTGCTGAAGGAGATAAAGGAGAGATCACTTAAATTTATCCAAGGCATTAATGAAACTTGAAAGGCTCCCTGTACATTGAATGTATGTGTGGTTTGTGGTTTTTTGTGTGAGTGTGTGTATGAGTGTGTGTGTGTGTGTGTGTGTGTGTGTGTGTGTGTGTGTGTGAGTATGAGTGTTTGTATTAGATTGTGGGTGTTTTTGTCTGTGTGTGTTTGTGTGAGTACGAGTGTGTGTTTATGTGAGTTTGTGGATGTTTGAGTGTGGGTGTTTGTGTGAGTATGCGTTTATGTGTAAGTGTGAGTGTGCCGTTTGTGTATAAGTGTGTGTTTGTGTGTGAGTGTTTGTGTGTGTGTGTGAGTGTTTGTGTGTAAGTGTGAGTGTTTGTGTATGTGTAAGTGTGAGTGTTTGTGTGTGTGTGAGTGTTTGTGTGTGTGTGAGTGTTTGTGTGTGTGTAAGTGTGAGTGTTTGTGTATGTGTAAGTGTGAGTGTTTGTGTGTGTGTAAGTGTGAGTGTTTGTGTGTGTGTAAGTGCGAGTTTGCCGTTTGTGGCTGGAGAAAATCTAAACACCCTCCTTTCCCTGGACCCGAGGGTTTATCTGAGCTGAGATCATCAACCTGTCAGCTCTAACCTGCTGGAGGCAGGTTATCCAGGAGGCAGAGGAGAGTCTAATTTGTGTTGTTATTTGAAAGAGTGACTCATTATCCTGACAGATCTACTTGTAATGACAAACTGCTGCTTCTTAGTAAATTCTTTTGGTCCCATCCATAACGATGATGCTCATCACTGGCCTATCTGCACTTCAACTTAGAGGCTGGGCAGCATATCTGACATCAGCCAGCCAAATGGAGGAGGAACGTACTGTACTAAAGTCTGGTACTTGAGTTACACAGTAATATAGGGATCCCATTTTCTCCACTCTGCTGGTGCAATGAGAGATTTAGAATGACTAGAACTGTGTATTGTGGAACTGGTGAAGACTCATCACAGTTGAATGGTGAGTGCTGTAGACAATCCTCTGCATCTTTGCAGTCCTGAACTAAACAGTCACCATCATCCAAGGACACTGTAGGACGAGTGTGTACAGTGAATGAGTGAAGGTCACAAATCTTCTCCATCCACAAGGGCCCAGTGGGATGGCAATGGATAGAGTCCACCTGCCTGGCTTGGCCACCTCTCAGAACAGCAGCACAGGCCCGTTGTGCGAGTCCACCTGGAGACACACTAGGAGAAGAAAAGGCAGATGTACTGTTATGATCCCTGTGGAGACCACCAACAAACCAAAAACAAAAACTGAATCCACCAACTGACCCCAATTTGGGAAACCAGAAACCAAACAGACAAGATTTCACTTTAATAAATTTTACTTTAACACTCAAAGCAAAACCAACATAAGTTAAACATGAAGCAAGAGACGATCACGGTCAATATATATATCACAAATTACACCTTAACAATCAGGTAAAACAGAGATGAGTCTCATGGTTTCACTGGAAGTTCACCAGCATATATGGCAACAATTACAGTCACACAGTTCTTCACAACTCTAAAGATCCTCAGGTAGATTTTCAACTCCTTTCTTCAAGGATTTCACTGCTGTTCTTCTCCCAACAGCAGTTCCCTCTCAATCTGAACTCCACAGGTTCAGTCTTCACCACAAAGTGCACTTCTCTAGAACCTCCTCAGCTCTGCTCATGACAGTCTTGATGTCGTGAATTTATCAGTCTTCCCTTTATCCAAGTCTTTCACTGACAACCTATGGACTGTATGGTCGGGTCTGGTTAGTCGGCTACTTTAAGTAACAGAAACAGCTCCTGGATTCAGTCTTCACTTTCTTCTGCTTTCCAGCACTCCACTCCTGCTTGGTCTGCTGATCTTGAGAGGATTCTCTCTCCTTTTATCTGGTTCTAACCAGGGTCAGTTTCTCCATAAACCTCAAGTTGTTTTTCCAGCTTCTGTTTCAGTTTTTGTTTCTGATTCAATTTTAGTTTTCCTCTCAGTTAGGGTCTAAAAAAAAACAAGCTTTGCAAACATGGACTCCATCACAGTAGGCACCCTGGGGAAACATGGCCTGAAGAGAGAGCAGTTGGCTTGGCTTCACTTGGTAGAATGTATATTGATGTCCTTTGTTAGTTATGGAGCTTAGAGTGGGAAAGGGGACACTTCTTCTGGACAGAATTATTCACTCAAGTTATGATTGCCTGGAGAGGCAGAAGGCTGATGAGTTGTGCTTCAAGATCAATAGTGGAAGAGAAGGTGTTAAGTTTCATGTTGTCAAAGGCAGTCTGTGTTACGCAGAAGAGGAGACTTTGATGTTTGTTGAACTGTCATCCCTGAGCATAGATCATTGTGACAGTCTCCTCCGTGCAGTTCTGGAACTTATGAAACTGAGATCTCCTCACTCGCAATGTCAAAGTCCAATCCTTTCTGTGCGGTACAGCAGTTACAGTGTGGTCAGATGAGTGTGGTCAGAGTAGATGACTCTGCTGTCCATATCCTATAACCATACCAAGTCCTGCTCACTCACTAGCCCTATCCTTACTGACCCAGCTCGGTGTCTCCAATAGCTGCAACTTAAAATTCTCATCCTCATGTTAAATCCCTCCATGGCTTCACCCCTCACTATCTGTTAGCTCCTCCATTTCTACAAACCCCAGCAAATCCGTCCTCCAAATCCAGTATATCTCCCTCCCTTTGCTCCAACATTGACAGCTGTACCTTCAGAACCCTGGCCCCATCCTCTACATCTTGGAGAGGATATCCCAAGGGGAAAGTCCAGCGAGGCCATATGGGTAGAACTTAGAAATAAGAAAGGAGTGATCACTTTGATGAATTATACTATAGGCCCCCCAATAGTCAGGGGGAAGTGGAGGAGCATATATGTAGGGAAATCACAGATAGGTATAGGAATTATAGGATTGTAATAGTAGGTGATTTTAACTTCCCTAATATTGACTGGGACTGCCTTAGTGCTGAGGGATCAGATGGGGAAGAATTTGTTAAGTGTGTCCAGGATAGTTTTCTGAAGCAGTATGTGGATGGCCCTACTAGAGAAGGGGCTACACTCTTAGGAAATGAGGCTGGGCAGGTGGTTGATGTGTCAGTGGGGGAACACTTTGGGACCAGTGACCATAACTCTATTAGCTTCAAGATAGTTATGGAAAAGGATAGGACTGGTCCTCAGGTTGAAGTCCTAAATTGGGGGAAGGCTAATTTCGATGGCATCAGACAGGAACTCTCAAAAGTGGAATGGGAGAGGCTGTTTACAGGTAAAGGGACGTCTGGCAAGTGGGAGGCTTTTAAAAGTGAGATAGGAAGAGTTCAAAGCCGGCATGTTCCTGTTAGATGGAAGGGCAAGGCTGGCAAGTTTAGGGAAGCTTGGTTGACGAGGGATATTGAGGGTCTAGTCAGGACAAAGAAGGAGGCATATGTCAGGTTTAGGCAGCTGGGATCGAGCGAGTCCCTCGAGGAGTATAGGGGATGTAGGACTACACTTAAGAAGAAAATTAGGAGGGCAAAAAGGGGCCATGAGATTTCCCTGGCAGATAAGATAAAGGAGAATCCTAAAAGATTCTATAAGTATATTAAGAGTAAAAGGGTAGCTAGGGAGAGAGTACGTCCCCTTAAGTATCAGTGTGGTAATCTATGTATGGAGCCATGGGAAATGGGCGAGGTCTTAAATGAATATTTCTCATCCGTATTTACCGTGGAGAAGGTCATGGAAGTTAGTGAGTTCAAGGGAGGGGAACAGCGATATCCTGGAGCATATCAACATTACAAAGGAGGGGGTGTTGGAGGTTTTGAAGGGCATTAAGGTGGATAAATCCCCAGGGCCTGACCAGGTGTATCCTAGGATGCTATGGGAAGCAAGGGAGGAGATTGCTGGGGCCCTGGCAGAGACTTTTGTATCATCATTAGCCATAGGTGAGGTACCGGAAGACTGGAGGGTGGCTAATGTTGTGCCTTTATTTAAGAAGGGCAGCAGAGATAAGCCAGGGAACTACAGGCCGGTGAGCCTTACATCAGTGGTGGGAAAGTTATTGGAAGGGATTCTGGGAGACAGGATTTATATGCATCTGGAAAGGCATGGTCTGATTAGGGATAGTCAACATGGCTTTGTGCGTGGGAAATCATGTCTCACAAATTTGATTGAGTTTTTCGAGGAGGTGACCAAGAGGATTGACGAGGGCAGGGCAGTGGACGTTGTCTACATGGACTTTAGCAAGGCCTTTGACAAGGTCCCGCATGGTAGGCTGGTCCAGAAGGTTCGAACGAATGGGATCCAGGGTGAGCTGGCAAATTGGATACAAAATTGGCTTGGTGCTAGGAGGCAGAGGGTGGTAGTGGAGGGTTGTTTTTCAGATTGGAGACCGGTGACCAGTGGTGTGCCGCAGGGATCGGTGCTGGGCCCTCTGTTGTTTGTCATATATATTAATGACTTGGATGTGAATGTAGGGGGCATGATTAGTAAGTTTGCCGATGACACCAAAATTGGTGGTATAGTGGACAGTGAAGAAGGTTGTCTAAGGTTACAACAGGATATAGATCAACTGGGAAAGTGGGCAAGGGAGTGGCAAATGGAATTTAATGCAGACAAGTGTGAAGTGATGCATTTTGGGAAGGACATTTCCAGTGAATGGCAGGACCCTGGGGAGTGTTGTTGAGCAGAGAGACCTTGGGGTGCAAGTACATAGTTCCCTGAAAGTGGCAACACAGGTAGACAGGGTGGTGAAGAAGGCGTATGGCATGCTTGCCTTCATCGGCCGAGGTATGGAGTACAGGAGTTGGGACGTCATGTTACAGTTGTACATAACGTTGGTTAGACCGCATTTGGAGTACTGTGTGCAGTTCTGGTTGCCGCACTACAGGAAAGATGTGATTAAGCTAGAGAGAGTGCAGAAAAGATTCACAAGGATGTTGCCTGGTTTGAAGGACTTGAGTTATAAAGAGAGATTGGATAGACGGGGTCTGTTTTCCCTGGAGCGAAGGAGGCTGAGAGGGGACATGATAGAGGTATATAAAATTATGAGAGACATAGATAGGGTAGATAGCCAGAGACTGTTTGGACAGGTACGTGAATGAGCAAGGCATAGAGGGATATGGAATTAATGCAGGCAGGTGGGATTAGTATAGATAGGCATTATGGTCGACATGGACGCGGTGGGCCGAAGGGCCTGTTTCTATGCTGTACGACTCTATGACTCTGTAATTCTCAGCCTGAGACCTTTAGCCTCTCCCTCTCCCACTTTAAGACTCTCAATGAAACCCCTCTCTTTAGTCACCCCCTTCTATGGCTCAGCATCCATTTATTTTTGATAATCCTCCTAGGAAGTGCCTTGGGATGTGTTTCTACATTCAAGGTGCTATATAAATGCAGGCTGTCATTGTGTCAGAGTTGCCCTCTTGTCTCCTTGGTGAAGTACTCTCATCCAATAAACATCTGCTCAGTAAGGCCCCAGTATGATCCATGCTGCCTGTATATTCTATCGGGAAATGAGTGGGATCCATCCTCCTGAAATGCTGCCAGACCCTCATTCGCTCCACCCTGAACATCCACCTCATGCATGAGGACGGAAGGCAGGGAATATCCAGAGGGCATTTCAATCCTGCTCCAGAGATGCCTTCACTGCTTTGGGGATGCCCTCAAGGGATGAGTGGGTGTGGAAATGAGTTCTCATCCTCTCAGAAGCAATGGCCATCAAGTCCAGGTACGTGAAGCACAATGGTTATTATTAATGGTTATTATTAATATAAAATATTGCAGCAAAAAGTGTTGCAGAAATCACGATTGAAACTCTCCTCACTTTTCTCGCTCAGGAGCTCCTCATTACTGCTGATCTTGACAGCAGCCCCACAATAAATCTCAGTCTATCTTACCGAATGTGTTGTGTGCAAGCAACAGGAGACTTGGCGCTACAGCATTGATGGTCTTCATTATAATATACATGGAAACAAGGAAGACTTTATTTCTATAGTGCCTTTCACAAGTTCACTTTACAGCCAATGAAATATGTTTAAAGTGTAGTCACTGTTGTAATGTAGGAAATGCGGCAGCTGAGGACTTGGGGGATGATGAGCATAGGGAAGGGAGTGTAGATAGTCTCAGTCATCTCATTATCAAAAAGGAGGAGGTGTTGGGTGTCTTGCAAAGCATTAAGGTAGATAAGTCCCCAAGGCCTGATGGGATCTACCCCAGAATACTGAGGGAGGCAAGGGAGGAAATTGCTGGGGCCTTGACAGAAATCTTTACATCCTCATTGGCTACAGGTGAGGTCCCAGAGGACTGGAGAATAGCCAATGTTGTTCCTTTGTTTAAGAAGGGTAGCAAGGATAATCCAGGAACCTACAGGCCGGTGAGCCTTACGTCAGTGGTAGGGAGATTATTAGAGAGGATTCTTTGGGACAGGATTTACTCCCATTTGGAAACAAACGAACTTATTAGCGAGAGACAGTATGGTTTTGTGAAGGGGAGGTCGTGTCTCACTAATTTGATTGAGTTTTTTGAGGAAGTGACGAAGATGATTGATGAAGGGAGGGCAGTGGATGTTATCTATATGGACTTTAGTAAAGCCTTTGACAAGGTCCCTGATGGCAGACTGGTACAAAAGGTGAAGTCACACGGGATCAGAGGGGAGCTGGCAAGATGGATACAGAACTGGCTCGGTCATAGAAGACAGAGGGTATCAGTGGAAGGGTGCTTTTCTGAATGGAGGGATGTGACGAGTGGTGTTCCGCAGGGATCAGTGCTGGGACCATTGCTGTTTGTAGTATATATAAATGATTTGGAGGAAAATGTAGCTGGTCTGATTAGTAAGTTTGCGGACGACACAAAGGTTGGTGGAGTTGCGGATAAT
Organism: Heterodontus francisci; assembly: GCF_036365525.1. Lineage (NCBI taxonomy): Eukaryota > Metazoa > Chordata > Chondrichthyes > Heterodontiformes > Heterodontidae > Heterodontus > Heterodontus francisci. Next base: position 14,615,956 of record NC_090403.1, read on the forward strand.
GATGAGGATTGTCAGAGGATACAGATCGGTTGGAGACTTGGGCGAAGAAATGGCAGATGGAGTTTAATCCAGACAAATGTGAGGTAATGCATTTTGGAAGGTCTAATACAGGTGGGAGGTATACAGTAAATGGCAGAACCCTTGGGAGTATTGACAGGCAGAGAGATCTGGGCGTATAGGTCCACAGGTCACTGAAAGTGGCAACACAGGTGGATAAGGTAGTCAAGAAGGCATACGGCATGCTTGCCTTCATCTGTCGGGGCGTAGAGTATAAAAATTGGCAAGTCATGTTGCAGCTTTACAGAACCTTAGTTAGGCCACACTTAGAATATTGCGTGCAATTCTGGTCGCCACACTACCAGAAGGACGTGGAGGCTTTGGAGAGGGTACAGAGGAGGTTTACCAGGATGTTGCCTGGTCTGGAGGGCATTAGCTATGAAGAGAGGTGGGAAAAACTCTGATTGTTTTCACTGGAACGACAGAGGTGGAGGGGCGACATGATAGAGGTTTACAAAGTTATGAGCGGCATGGACAGAGTGGATAGTCAGAAGCTTTTTCCCAGGGTGGAAGAGTCAGTTACTAGGGGACATAGGTTTAAGGTGCGAGGGGCAAAGTTTAGAGGGGATGTGCGAGGGAGGTTTTTTTACACAGAGGGTGGTGAGTGCCTGGAACCTGCTGCCAGGGGAGGTGGTGGAAGCAGATACGATGGCAATGTTTAAGAGATATCTTGACAAATACATGAATAGGAAGGGTATAGAGGGATATGGGCCCTGGAAGTGCAGAAAGTGTTAGTTTAGGCAGGCATCAAGATCGGCGCAGGCTTGGAGGGCCGAATGGCCTGTTCCTGTGCTGTACTGTTCTTTGTTCTTTTGATTTGCACACAGCAAGCTTTCACAAACAGCAATGTGATAATGACCAGATAATCATTTTTTGTGATGTCGATTGAAGGATAAATATTGGGCAGGACACACCCCTGCTCTTCTTTGAAATAGTGCAATGAGATCTTTTACATCCACCCGAGAGGGCAGACAGAGCAGAATAGATTTGATGTCTCATCCAAAAGACAGCACCTGTGACAGTGCAGCATTCCCTCATGACTGACTGGTGTGCCAGTCTGGATTATTTAAAGTAGGGCACTCAAAACTCAGCTGGCATTTTAGTGAAGACTCAAACTGTTGCTGGAGTTTGGATTCCACAGACTATTGTGGGCAGGGGAAGGAGGCATAACAACTGAACCTGAGCTTGTCCTTACCTGCCATCTACACAGACAGGTTGTCCACTGGGGGAGGGGGTGGTGGTGAGTGGATGACTGGATAGCAATCAGGAGCAGGAACCCTGGCTGATTTTACCTCTCTGTAACCCAGAAGCTCCAGATGAGCTGAGTTAACTCAGTGCAAACCAGGGATGGAGCTGGGACTCTCTGTGGTGTGTGTGGTTCATCCTGCCCTGGATAAACTCACTGAGTTATTGAGGGAATAATGTTTCAGCTGGCAGCACTGCCTGGGTGTGCAAGGGCCTTGGTGTCCTTGGACCTAAAGAATCAAATAGAGCCATGGCATTTTCATTCCTGCTCACCACCAATCACTTTCTACTAGAAACTGCACAGTTATGGGCTGCGAAATGAGGACAGAAACAAGTTGACGTGATGCTCCCCACAGTGGAATAGTGTGCTGTCACTCACAGTCTGGACTCACACATGAGAAACAGGGAAGGGGACAGTGGGTGAACAGTAGCAGTGAAACTGTACCCAAAGACAAGTCAGCTCCATGGGCACTGAAATAATCCTAAATGTGATGTGCTGTGTTTTTACCGCAAACTATAGTTGGCCACAGACACAATGTTTTTTTTATAGGGACTACAAGCAAGGTGTAATATACTATATTGCACTCGTTTTGCCGTCCTATATGCTGACATGGGCCCACATATCTCATGGACACAGCCTTACCGATTCACACTTAGGTCCAGTGTGACTGCTGCGGGTTACTTTAGTCTCAGACTGCAGTCACTAACACGGCTGTTTTCTAAATCTGACAGACACGGACAGTGCCTGCAACGACAAATGTTGCCCGGCATCCAAACATCTGACAAGACAACTCCCAACTAAGCCATTCATTAAATAGGATCAGCTCTAAGAGGAAAAAAAATCACAACAGCCCCACCTAAACACATGAAATCATGATTTAAAATCCAGTTTCAGACAAAGTGCTAAGACATAAATCAAAGGACCCAGAGTGTCTCTCTAGCCTGTTCAGGAGGGACTTCCTTCCCCTAAAGGAACTATGATCCACTCCCAAAACCAACAAAAAAAGGAAGGAATGATTAATATTTATTGACATGATGCCTGACTACTGTTTCACCTCATTAAAGGGAGACCTCCCTGGGGCATGAGGAATGGTCCACTGGCCTGGGACATGAGGACCCTACCAGAGTGTGCAAAGGCATCTTGAGATTGTGGGCCTGGTTTAGAGAGAGACACACCATAACCGCTCCCCATTTTAGATTTGCACTTGACTCTGGGGTTGCCAACCCTCCAGGATTATCCAGTAATTGAACATTAATCTTCAGGTCACTCATCACCCAGAAAAAGATCAGAGGAATAGCAAAACTGGAGTTGGTAACCTTACTCATTGCCAATATGCACAGAATCCCCCACAGCTCAGAAAATCCACAGAAAAATGGGTTTCTTCAGTCTGAGCAGGGTATTAGCAAGTTTTATGGAAGGCGTGCATTGAGAACCTTGTCAAAAAGGCACCTTTAAGGAATGGGTCTTTTTGATGGCTATGTGGTGTTTTACACAGTGACATTTTACCCTTCTCCTTCCTGGCTCTTTGAGGTCACCTCAGCTGTCCTACAGCAAAAGGAATAGAAGACATTAAAGGAATGATTACCGGGAATAGCTCGACTGGCAGTATCATTCCCTCCGCATTGTGGAAATCTACAGGCGGGATCTTCAACTATTTATGTTAAAAACACATGGTGATCAGCAGCTAGTGCAGAGTATGGAAGCAACACGTGGGGTGTTGCAGAATGTTTAATGTGGGCTCGTGCTTTACACTGATGACAATAACAGTCTCACATTCCTCCTGTTTTTCCACATGCCTGAAATACTGAAGAGGGCAAATGAACAAAAAGCCTGTCCTGAAATGGCAACTGCCAGCTCCAAGAGATATATCCTGGTCAGTTCTCAGTATTCCTTCCTGGTAGGGGGGAGGGGGGAGTCTGGTTTCCAGCCTCTTTCCAGTTAATTCAATATCAGTGTTGCCTTTTGGGCCATTGCAGTAATCTCCTAAAATAAGGACAGTTCCTTGTACAGAAAAGCTGTTCCAGCGGCAAAAACCATCTCTTCACAGACAGAACTCAGATTTACCAGCCCTCCCGGAGTATCTGGGATTTAAAATTTAATCTCCCCACACACTGCTGTGCGCAACACAGAAATTAAACCACACGGGAATTATAAACAAAGGGCTGAATTTTCCTGGTTCTGCAGAAACAGGTTTGGAAGTGGGACCGGGAGCAAAATTAGAGAACCTTGTGTTGGGGTAGCTTCCCAACGCGATCCCACCTCCAACCACTCTTGCCAGAGAGGGTCTGATCGTCACCGGCTACCCAGCAATGGCTACCTATCTAGGCTTAAATTAAGTGCCCACTTGGGTTAAATTGGTGAGGCAGACAAGATCTTCCTGAGGGCAGACAGGCCCCTCACTGAGACGGAAGCCCAGCCATTGCCTGGATGCAGCTTCCCAGTAACTGGCCGGGGTGGGGCTGTCCATCGAGGCCTCCTTTAAATTACCCCCGACCCAGAGTCATCTGTATCAGAGGGTCAGAGTTGTAGCCACAGGCCATCCTGTGGGCACCTCCTCCACTCTGCTGACCTGGCAGCTGTGACCACACTTTTATAATTCTTCAGAGGGCGCCTCCATCTTGAGGCACCCTCACTTTCTTCTACCATCACCGGCAGCACCCACCTCTCTCAATGGGGCTGCCGACCGGACATCACTGTGGGCTCTCTTATTGAGCCACCCAGTTCCTTGTTCTGCCAACCATTCTTAATTGGATGGAGCTTCTTAATTGGCTGCTTCTAGGAAGATCGCGCCCAATGTCCCGCCACGGTCACTTCTGTATTTCAGGATCCTGATGTTCTCGGCAAAATCCAGCCCAATATTGGAGATGGGAGGAAAGGCTGTTTGACTGACAGTCCAATTATCCAATCAGGAAATGCAGAGCCTGTTCACTTTCCAAATGGCTTGGGAAGGTGGGGCACTGTGAGGATTGATGTGTTGCACAACCAGTGGGAGGGGTCTGGGGGTTGGGACAGGAAGTCATGTGATGAAACCTCCCAAAATATATCCAATCAGAATTGGCAACCTTGGATAGACCATGTGTACAAAACACTACAAGTACTCCTCCATGTCTCTGTTGGTGGGTGCAGTACCCAGCGTGAAGGAATGCTGGACTGAGCAGACAGGACAGAGATAGTGAGGAAGCTGCAGTGAACCTCAGACTGTCTGGGTTAGGGTAGTAAGTACAACACCGGGTTTGTCACTCCTAATCAAATCCAGTAACCCCTGCCGAGAAGTTCATTTATGTGAAGGTCAGGTGAGGAAAGGATGGAGCTACGCTGTGATGCCTCAAATAGTAGAACAGCTGGCCATCACTCACAGTTTTGGGCTCATGAATGAATCATAAAAACACAGAATGGTTACAATACAGAAGGAGGCCATTCAGCCCATCATGTCTGTGCTGCTCTCTGCAAGAGTAACTCAGCTCATCCCACTCCCCCACCCTTTCCCTGTCGCCTGACAAATATTTTCTCTGTCTCCACCACATTCTCAGGCAATGCATTCCAGATCCTAACCACTCATGTCGCTGTTGGTTCTTTTGCCAATCACTTAAATTGGTGTCCTCTATTTCTGGATCCTTCAGCCAATGGGAACAGTTTCTCCCTATCTACTCTGTCCAGACCCCTCAGGATTTTGAATACCACTATCAAATCTCCTCTCAGCCTTCTCTTCTCCAAGGAAAACAGTCCCAACTTCTCCAATCTATCCATGTAACTGTAGTTCCACATCCTGGAACCATTTTAGTAAATCTTTTCTGCACCCTCTCTAATGCCATCACATCCTTCCTAAAGTGTGGTGCCCAGAATTAGACACAATACTCCAGTTGAGTCTGACCCAGAGTTTACAAAGATTCATTATAAGTTCCTTGCTTTTGTACTCTATGTGGAATCTTCTGGTCTTAGAATATTTGCAGGCGTCAGGACCGTTACCAAGTCCCGACTCCACATGGGTCAGAGGTGCACCAACGGAGAGTCTTCTGGGAGGTGGCCAGTTAAGAGGCCACTTCAGTATTGACTGTCCACCCAAGGACAGCAGGCGGATTCCCAAGGTAGGAGGCTCAATGGTAGGCCCGCAGGACTGGACGAATGGCAACCCCACCAGGACGGGTGGGCACTTCCGAGGCAGGTAGGGGAGTGCGAGGGCGCCACAAGGTGGAGGTACTGTAGGAAGCTTGTTGAAGAGTTAGATATAAAGAAGACCCATAGCTCTTAGTGTCATCAGTGAGGAGGGAAACCCTGTGGACTTTGGATTCATGCATCTCAATAATAGGGCCAGAGAGATGAGGGATCGATGGCCCTCCGTCCTGCCAGTTGCTGCCAGCCTCATGAGTCACGGGGGAGCCAGTCCGCACCAGGAGTGTCCTGGTGGCGTCTGCAACTTGGGCCTAAGTGGGTCCTTAATTGACCCTAGTTGGCTACCATCTGCTACCAGATGGGTAGCTGCTGCTGCTACTCTGAACTCACCTCCGGCAGGTTTGCTCGGAGGTGGGAATGCGTCAGGGAGCCAATTGGATCCGTGACTTTAAAACATTGATCTTGGCTCTGCCTCCAAACCTTCCTCCATGGGGATGGGGAGATTTCACCCTTAGTCAGGGATAGGTACTGACATGTTGCACCACGGACATTTGGCAAAATTATTACTCAGCCATAGACATGGGGGTGATTAATCTGGATATAAAGTGTATAGCCAATCGAATACCATCAAAACACAGTCCAATTTAAAACACATTTTTCCCTATAAATAAAGTAGCTAAGCATACAAACACCAACGGAGAGCAGCACAACTGTATTAGCGAGCTAGCAAGTGAAATAGTATGCAATGCCAATGCAAATTACTTTTGTAATTACTTTTGGGCGAGGTTATTTTAAAACACAAGGTTAAAGGCTTGAAGCAGGGGTGTCCAACGTTTTTGCCTGGGGGGGGGGGGGGGGGACACATTACAATTTTTGTCTTATGTAGAGGGCCGGTGAGACAGTTTTGGAAAGATAAAGGCATTAAAAATTTATCTTATGATTAATCAAAACAACAACAAAGGTGCAGTTTTGTGAAGAAGCTTTAAATGAGAAGACTAATTTATTGATTTACTTTCTGGTCACAATGTTGACACTGATTTAGTGGGATACGTGGCATTTATTTGCTTGCACAAGTAGTTAACATTTGCCTGCACACTTCTTATAGCGATGTGAAGTATTCCAGATGGATGCCCATCTGTCAGGAGTGATCTTGATTGCTCTATCTCCCACTTCTCTCTCTCTGTCTGCCTCGCCTTCTGTCTGTCTCTCTCTCTCTCTCCCCCTCCATCTATGTTACCCTCTCTCTGTGTCATTTCCCCCGTGCCATCCCCCCCATGTGTCGTTCCCTTCTCTCTCTGTCATCCCCTCTCTGCCCCGCCTCTCCTACTTTACCCCTTTCTCTCTGCCCCCTCACTTTCCCCCCTCTCTCTCTGGCCCCTCTCTCTCTTCCCCCCTTCCTCTCTCTCTTCCCCCCTCAGTCTCTCTCTCTGACAGTTGCAGAGACTGAGAACTTTCAGCTTTGCGGTTGGTCAGTTTTAAAAAAATTCACAGCCATTGGTTTCACAGGTGACTGGTGCTTAGAGCAGAGGCAGCAGCTTCTGAACCTAGGAAAAGTTTTTGGTTTTCGGCAGGCTTTTAAAAAAAAAAAATCACAACCTGCCAGAAAACCACGAACTTCCTTGAGGTTCGGAAACACTGTCTCTGCTGTAAGCACCTGTCAGCTGTGAAACTGATGGCTATGAATTTTTTTATAAGTTGGTCTGGTCTGGAAGAAGCAGCCAATGGGAAATTTCTCATCTCTGAAATTACCAGTCACGGATCTCAAAATTTTTACCACGGATACTGGTTCATGTACGGACATGTTGCCGACCCCTGCCCTTAGTCTCCATTTCTAAAGTCCAGGAGACGGTGGTGTAGCAGTAATGTCACTGAATTAGTCATAATCCAGATGCTCAGCCTCAAACCTGAGAGACGTGGGTTGAAATTCCACCACAACAGCCAGTCAGAAACAGGGGACTTTATTATGGGGAACAAAGAAATGGCTGACCAACTAAATGCTTACTTTTGTTCTGTCTTCACAAAGGAGGACACAAATATCATACCAGAAATGCTGGGGAACACAGGGCTTAGTGAGAGAGAGGAACTGAAGGAAATCAGTATTAGTAGAGAAATGGTGTTGGGAAAATTGATGGAATTGAAGGCCGATAAATCCCCAGGGCCTGATAATCTACATCCCAGAGTACTTAAGGAAGTGGCCCTAGAAATAGTGGATGCATTGGTGGTCATCTTCCAAGATTCTATAGACTCTGTAATAGTTCCTACAGATTGGAGGATAGCTAACGTAACCCCACTATTTAAAAAGGGAGGTAAAGAGAAAGCAGGGAATTATAGACCAGTCAGCCTGATGTCGGTAGTGGGGAAAATTCTAGAGTCCATTATCAAAGATTTTACAGCAGAGCACTTAGAGAACAGTGGTAGAATCAGACAGAGTCAGCATGGATTTTCGAAAGGTAAATCGTCCTTGAAAAATCTACTAGAATTCTTCGAGGATGTAACTAGTAGAGTTGATGAGGGGACAGCCAGTGGATGTGGTTTATTTGTACTTTCAGAAGGCTTTCGACAAAGTCTCAGATAAGAGATCAGTGTGTAAAATTAAAGTGCATGGGATTGGGGGTAGTGTATCGCGATGGATAGAAAATTGGTTGTCAGACAGGAAACAGAGTAGGGATAAACAGGTCTTTTTCCGAATGGCAGGCAGTGACTAGTGGGGCACCGCAGGGATCGGTGCTAGGACCCCAGCTATTCACAAAATAAATTAATGATTTAGATGAGGGAACTAAATGTAATATCTTCAGATTTGCAGATGACACAAAAGTGGGTGGGAGGGTGAGTTGTGAGGAGGATGCAGAAAGGCTTCAGGGTGATTTGGACAAGTTGAGTGAGTGGGCAAATGCATGGCAGATGCAGTATAAATGTGAGGTTATCCACTTTGGTAGCAAAAGCAGAAGGCAGATTATCTGAATGGCTATAAATTGAGAGAGGGGAATATGCAACGAGACCTGGGTGTTCTCGTACACCAGTCATTGAAGGTAAGAATGCAGGTGCAACAAGCGGTAAAAAAGACAAATGGTATGTTGGCCTTCATAGCGAGAGAATTCGAGTACAGAAGCAGGGATGTCTTGCTGCAATTATACAGGGCCTTGGTGAGGTCACACCTGGAATATTGTGTGCAGTTTTGGTCTCCTTATCTGAGAAAGGATGTTCTTGCTATAGAGGGAGTGCAGTGAAGTTTTACCAGACTGATTCTGGTATTGTTGGACTGACATATGAGGAGAGATTGAGTCGGTTAGGATTATATTCACTGGAGTTCAGAAGAGTGAGGGGGGATCTCATAGAAACCTATAAAATTCTAACAGGACTTGACAGGGTAGATGCAGGAAGGATGTTCCCGATGGTGGGGGAGTCCAGAACCAGAGGTCATAGTCTAAAGATACGGGGTAAACCTTTCAGGACTGAGATGAGGAGAAATTTCTTCACCCACAGAGTGGTGAGCCTGTGGAATTCGCTACCACAGAAAGCAGTTGAGGCCAAAACATTGTATGTTTTTAAGGAGTTAGATATAGCTCTTGGGTCTAAAGGGATCAAAGAATATGGGGGGAAAGTGGGAACAGGTTACTGAGTTGGATGATGAGCCATGATCATAATGAATGGTGGAGCAGGCTCGAAGGGCTGAATGGCCTACTCCTGCTCCTAGTTTCTATGTGGAATATAAATTCAATTAATTAATAAAAACCTGCAATTGAAAACTGGTCTCAGTCATAGTGCTATGAAATTATCATTGATTATCATAAAAACCCATCTGGTTCACTAATGCCCTTCAGGGAAGGAAATCTGCTGTCCTTACCTGGTCTGGCCTACATGTGACTCCAGAACCACATTGTGGTTGACTCTTAACTGCCCTCTGAAATGGCCTAGCAAGCCACTCAGTTGTCAAGGGCAGTGAGGAATGGGCAACAAATGCTGGCCTTGCCAGCGACACCCAGATCCCATGGAAGAATTTTTAAAAATTATGTCTTTTTAACCACTTTCTCAACCTGCCCTGCCACCTTCAATGATTTGTACACATACTCTATTACTATAACAGTCTATATTAGGATAATTAAAGTCCCCTATTGTCACTGCTCTATAGTTCCTGCACTTCTCTTTTATTTCCCTGCAAATTTGCTCCTCTATGTCTTTCCCACTAGTTGATAGCCTATAGAATACACCCAGTAGTATAATGGTACCTCTATTATTTCTTAATTCTAACCAAATAGATTCTGTCCTTGATCCCTCCAGGACATCCTCTCTCTCCAGCACTGTAATATTCTCCTTCATCAACACTACCACCCCTCCTCCTTTCTTTCCTTCCATATCTTTCCTGAACACCTTGTATTCCTCTTTTGAGCCAAGTCTCCGTTATCACCACGATATCACAATCCCATGTGACAATTAATGCCTGCAGCTCACCAACCTTATTTACTGTACACATGCACTGTCAACCTAATTTAGACCTTATTCTATTCCCTCTTAGTCTGACTCCACCTAACATGGCCACTTGGATTTGGTAGTAGGGGGTTTCTTGTACACATGAAAGCACAATGACACCACAATCATTAATCCTGCTTATCACTCCCAGATATCTGTCATTCTATGTATAAACCCCTGCGCCATTCAATTAGATTCTAGCCTGATACCTACTCCTCGGTGTCTGTTATTCTATATATATACCATGCGAACCCCTTGATTACATTCAAGCCTGTACTCATTCACACGTGTGCCTTAGTCTTTGTCCAATGGTACAGCATTTGCAGGGCTCCAATGACTGGTTAACCTTGGTGGAATGGAACTGAAACAATGTTTATGCTGCTGTCGTGTTGTGCTGGTCCCATTGTCTCCAGTCACGCAGTCCTCATTCAACGAGCTACACCACCAATAATCAGGCCTCACCTTAGAAAATGCAGCATGTGTATCTTGTTGTCACTGGCTGTGGGAGGGCAGCATATCAGAAGCTGTTGGGAACATTATGTTACTTTTGTCATGTATAAAGTGCTAGGGAAACCAGTGCATTTTCTTAATTAATTCAAGGGATGTGGGCCTCGCTGGCAAGACCAGCTCTTATCGCCTATCTCTAACTGGCCTCGAGAAGGTGGTTGTGAGCCGTCTTCTTGAACCGCTGCAGTCCACCCACAGTGCTGTTGGGGAAGGAGTTCCAGGATTTTGATCCAGTGACAGTGAAGGAACGGCGATATAGTTCCAAGTCAAGATGGTTTGTGACTTGGAGGAGAACTTGCAGATGGTGCTGTTCCCATGCATCTGCTGACCTTGTCCTTCTAGGTGGTAGAAATGGACTGCAGCTGTCCAAGAAGGCAGCTCACCACCACCTTCTCAGGGGCAATTAGGGATGGGCAATAAATGCTGGCCTTGCCAGCAATGCCCACATCCCATGAAATTTTTTTTTTAAAAGGTTGCAGGTTTGGAAGGTGCTGTCGAAGGAGCCTTGGCGAGTTGCTGCAGTGCATCTTGCAGATGGTACACACTGCTGCTACTGTGCACTGGTGGTGACAGGAATAAATGTGAAAGGTAGTGGGTGAGTTGCCGATCAAGCAAACTGCTTTGTCCTAGATGGTGTTGAGCTTCCTGAATGTTGTTGGGAGCTGTACACATCCAGGCAAGTGGAGAATATTCCATCACACTCCTGACTTGTGCCTCGTAGATGGTGGACAGGCTTTGGGGAGTCAGGAGATGAGTTACTCGCTGCAGGATTCCTAGCTTCAGACCTGGTCTTGTAGCCACAGTATTTACATGGCTACTCCAGTTCAGTTTCTGGTCAATGGTAACCCCTAGGATGTTGATAGTGGGGGATTCAGCGATGGTAATGCCGTTGAATGTCAAGGGGAGACGGTTAGATTCTCTCTTGTTGGAGATGGTCATTGCCTGGCAATGTGTGGTGCGAATGTTACTTGCCACTTATTAGCCTAAGGCTGAATGTTGTCCAGGTTTTGCTGCATGTGAACATGGACTATTTCAGTATCTGAGGAGTTGCAAATGGTACTGAACACTGTGCAATCATCAGCGAATATACCCACTTCTGACCTTATGTTGCAGGGAAGATCATTGATGAGGCAGCTGAAGAGGTTGGTCTGGGGACACTACACTGAAGAACTCCTACAGTGATGTCCTGGGGCTGAGATGATTGGCCTCCAACAACCACAACCATCTTCCTTTGTGCTAGTCACGACTGCGATCAGTGGAGAATTTTCCCCCTGATTCCCATTGACTTCAATTTTATTAGGGCTCTTTGATGTCACTCAGTCAAATGCTGCCTTGATGTTAAGGGCAGTCACTCTCACCTCACCTCTGGAATTAAGCTCTTTTGTCCATGTTTGGGCCATGGCTGTAATGAGGTCTGGAGTTGAGTGGCCCTGGCAGAACCCAAACTGAGCATCAATGAGCAGGTTATTGATGAGTAAGTGCTGCTTGATAGCACTGTCAATTACACCTTCTATCACATTCAATGCCACATGCATTGATCTTGTCTTTTTAGAAGTATCTTGCTAAATGTATCCGCACTTAACTAATCATCTATGTTCAGAATATTTAAGCTGTGTGCCTGCAGCTGTTAAGCATTGTAATTATACTGCTGCCTACTGCATAATATCTCTGGCTTATCTCATGGAGTAGGTAGAGCTGTGAACAAGTTCAATCTCTGTGTGTAAATTCTTATCATACTACTGCTGTAAAAATCTTGGGACTCTCAGCTGCAGCTCATCAATAACCTGCTCACCGATGCTCAGTTTGGGTTCCAACACAGCCACTCAACTCCAGACCTCACTACAGCCTTGGTCCAAACATGGACAAAAGTGCTTAATTCCAGGGGTGAGGTTCGAATGACTGCCCTTAACATCAAGGCAGCATTTGACCGAGTGTTTCAATCTCTCAGTTTCAAAGTCATGGCTTTAAGTCCCACTCAGGACTATAGTATAAAATCCAATATCAATGTAGAGGATCACTGGCTGGGGTATAAAACTAGAATTGTACTTGATTCAGTAGGATTCCTACCTAACATGTTAGGTTAAATTTACGCCTTCCATGACACTACATTAAAGGCTCGAGAGAAATGCAAGTTGTTGTTGCATCCTGTTCCAACTCAAACAGCAATGAGATGAGTGATCAGTTATTCTGTCTTGGCCAGGACTGGCTGAAGGCAAACTGTTGACCTGGGCAACATATTACAGCAACTTTTTTGTGGCTCAGTGGGTGGTACTCTTGCCACTGAGTCAGAGGTCATGGGTTCAAGCTCCACCCCAGAGACTTAAGCACAAAATCCAGGCCGACCGGTGAGTGTTTGAGGTGTGGGCTTTTGGATGAGATGTTAAACCGTGGCTGGTCTGCCCCTTCAGGTGATGTAAAGGATTCCATGGCATTATTTAAAGAAGAGTAGGGGAGTTATCCCCACTCCCTTGATTTATAACTCAACCAACATTACTAAAACAGGTTATCTGGTCATTATCATGTTGTTGTTTTTGGAATCTTGCTGTGCACAAACTGGCTGCCACATTTCCGGTGTTACATCAGTGACTACACTTCAAATAAGCACTTCATTGGCTGTGAAGTGAATTGGATGGTCCTGAGGTGATGAAAGACACTGATTAAATACACGTCTTTCCCTTCCTCATTCTGGGCAATGGCCTATTGATGCTGCAGTTCCCATGTTGGTAGTAACAGCAGTGACTTAGTGGGGCCCCAGGCACAGCCCACTGGATTTCAGCTGTTGGGTGTCTCTCACTATGCATCTTATTTGTCATAACTGAAGACATGATGCTGAAAATAATCTGAACTTTCTTTATTGGATATGGCACTGGATTGACGAGATTCACATTCAGATCTGGTCTGAAACTGGATCCAACCAGTTGGAAGCAGAGTCAGGCTAATATAAAGGGTGAATTTACCGCCATTTCCCATCCTTGCCCCCTCCCCACCACCGCCCCCCCCCCATACCCTTCCCGATCCTGCAGCTTCACCCTGGCCTGGCTTCCTCTAGTGCTGACATGCTAAAGTGAAACAAAGGTGGTAAACTGGTGGTTACAGATCGACTGTCCATCACAAGCACCTGTTCCTCACGCCCTGCTCACACACACCCCTCACCCCCTACCCCTCACACCCCCCCGTCACCCTGCTCACACACACGCGCCCCTCACAACCCTCCATCACACACACCCCTAAACCCGCCCCCTCACACTCCCTCCACACCCCTACCCTTCACACCCTGCTCACACACACAACCCCCCCCCACACCTGCCCCTCATCCCGCCCTTCACACCTGCCACACCCCTCACAGGTCCCTCACACAGCCCTCTCACCCCACCGCCCCTCCAACACCCCCTCCATAGCCCCCACACTCCCCTGCCCCGTACACTCTGCAGCCCTTCACGCTTCCTCACCCCTCACGCTCCCTCGGCCCTCATGCTCTGCAGCCCTTCATGCTCCCTTGCCCCTCATATATCCTGCCCCATTCATGTTTCCTTTCCATTTAACTGAAAGGACAACGGAGGTGTGTACAATGGAGGTGTATCACAAGCGGCCAATCTACATCTGTGGTTTTCTATCTGCAATGCAGGACACTGCTAGATGCCAGATTCTGCCGAACCTGGATAATTCGCACCTGGAGCTGTGGAACCTGGACATTCTCAACAAGTTTCAACTTCTCCACGATGTGCCTTTTGTTAAAAACTACTTTATGATCCCCAGATGATATGAAAATTGGCCATGAGGTTGATAGTGAGGAAGAAAGCTGTAGAATACAGGAGGAGATCATTGGATTAGTCAGGTGGGCAGAAAAGTGGCAAATGGAGCTCTATCCAGACAAGTGTCAATCCAGACGTCTGTCGTGAGGAAGCTGTTACACAGTTTGCTCTCTCCTTGCGCCTCTGTCTTCTTTCCTAAGTCTCTTCGACTCGCCACACTTTAGCCCCGCCTTTATGGGGCGATCGCTGGCAACTGACTCCCACGACTTGTGATCAATGTCACAGGACTTCATGTCGCGTTTGCAGACGTCTTTAAAGCAGAGACATGGACGGTCAGTGGGTCTGATACCAGTGACGAGTTCACTGTACAATGTGTCCTTGGGGATCCTGCCATCTTCCATGCGGCTCACATGGCCAAGCCATCTCAGGCGCCGCTGGCTTAGTAGGGTGTATATGCTGGGGATGTTGGCCGCGTCGAGGAATTCTGTGTTGGAGATGCGGTCCTGCCACCTGATGCCAAGGATTCTCCAGAGGCAGCAAAGATGGAATGAATTGAGACGTCGCTCTTGGCTGACATACGTTGTCCAGGCCTCGCTGCCATAGAGCAAGGTACCGAGGACACAGGCTTGTTACACTCGGACTTTTGTGTTCCGTGACAGTGCACCATTTTCCCACACTCTCTTGGCCAGTCTGGACATAGCAACGGACACCTTTCCTATGCACTTGTTGATTTCTGCATCGAGAGACAGGTTACTGGTGATAGTTGAGCCTCAGTAGGTGAACTCTTGAATCACTTCCAGAGCGTGGTCGCCGATATTGATGGATGGAGCATTTCTGACGTCCTGTCCCATAATGGTCGTTTTCTTGAGGCTGATGGTTAGGCCAAATTCGTTGCAGGCAGCCGCAATCCTGTCGACGAGTCTCTGCAGACACTCTTCAGTGTGAGATGTTAATGCAGCATCGTCAGCAAAGAGGAGTTCCCTGATGAGGACTTTCCGTACTTTGGTCTTCGCTCTTAGACGGGCAAGGTTGAACAACCTCCATCTGATCTTGTGTGGAGGAAAATTCCTTCTTCTGAAGACTTGAACGCATGTGAGAGCAGCAGGGAGAAGAAAATCCCAAACAGTGTAGGTGCGAGAACACAGCCCTGTTTCACGCCACTCAGGATAGGAAAGGGGTCTGATGAGGCACCGCTATGCTGAATTGTCATGGAATGAGGTGATGATACTTAGTAGCTTTGGTGGACATCCAATCTTTGCTAGTAGTCTGAAGAGACCACGTCTGTTGACCAGGTCAAAGGCTTTGGTGAGATCTATGAAAGCAACGTAGAGGGGCATCTGTTGTTCGTAGCATTTCTCCTGTAGCTGGTTAAGGGAGAACAGCATGTCAATGGTGGATCCATCTGCTCGAAAGCCACACTGTGCCTCAGGGTAGACATGCTTGGCCAGCTTCTGGAGCCTGTTTAAAACGACTCGAGCGAAGACTTTCCCCACTATGCTGAGCAGGGACATTCCATGGTAGTTGTCGCAGTCACTGCGGTCACCCTTGTTCTTATAGAGGGTGATGATATTGGCATCACGCATGTCCTGTGGTACTGCTCCCTCATCCCAGCACAGGCATAGCAGTTCATGTAATGCTGTCCTTCCCAGGGGCTTTTCCACTGGCTAGAGAATCAATGGCATCATGGAGTTCTGATTTTGTTGGCTGTTCGTCCAGCTCATCCATGACTGGCAGAGACTGGGCTGCATTGAGGGCGGTCCCAGTGACAATTTTCCCTGGCGTACAGTTCTAGGTAGTGCTGCACCCAGCGGTCCATTTGCTTGCGTTGGTCAGTGATTATGTCCCCTGATTTAGATTTGAGGGGGGCGATCTTCTTGATGGTCGGCCCAAAAGCTCTCTTAATGCCATCATACATTCCTCTGATGTTTCCGGTGTCAGAGGCCAGCTGAATACGACTGCATAGGTGTTTCCAGTAGTCATTTGTACAGCGCCTGGCTGTTCTTTGTGCAGCGCTTCTGGTTACTTTAAGTGCTACGGATGTTAACTTGCTGGGGGCTTTCTTGTAGTTCAATAGTGCAATGGGCTTAGCGGCTATGACAAGTGAGATTGAAACCAGTCTGCATTCTGCATCTCATGTTTTCCAAAGGTGGTCACTGCTGAGTCATAGATGGCATCTCTGATGTGGGCCCACTTGGTCTCTGCATCCCCTGTAGGAGTGTTTTGAAGGGCTTTTTCAAGTGGTTAGCACCGCAGCCTCACAGCTCCAGCCAGCCGGGTTCAATTCCGGGTACTGCCTGTGTGGAGTTTGCAAGTTCTCCCTATGTCTGCGTGGTCCGGGTGCTCCGGTTTCCTCCCACATGCCAAAGACTTTCAGATTGATAGGTAAATTGGCCATTATAAATTACCCCTAGGATAGGTAGGTGGTAGGGGAATATAGGGACTAGTGGGGATGTGGTAGGAATATGGAATTAGTATAAATGGGTGGTTGATGGTCAGCACAGACCCGGTGGGCCGAAGGGCCTGTTTCAGTGCTGTATCTCTTTAAAAAAAAAGCTGTGGATAAGAAATTCTGTTGGTGTTGAAGCCTGGTGGCACAGATAACAAACAGTATGCTGGGAGTGGGCACTGAGCAAGATCATCTTCCCTGTGATTTGGACGGAAGTGAATTAAAGCCACTCTCCACTGAGCATTGTCGATCTTGTTCAACCATGCTTATACAGCAACAGAGCTTACAGCAAAAATACTTCAAAATAAATGGAATGCCGTTAATTCATATCACCCAATATCCTGCCTTGCTAAACAGGCAGAGAGACAGTGTTCCTGAGATCAGACTCAAATCACTTGAACCCTCCCCGAGTACCTAAACATGCTGGCTTTGTAACAGTGAGGTGTGACTGTACAAACAGGCAGACTCCCAAAGCCCACAAGTGTGGATATGATAGAAGTCACTGATGGAGCACACAGTTCCACAGTCACCCTCTCTCTCCAGTCAGACAGGTTCTTACCTTGAAGAGTTGGTGCGCATAGTCATCGTCTGCTTCAACGTTGATCATCTTCAGCAGGTTTTTAATCTCTTTGAAGCTCATTTTGTTGTCCTTATTTTTGTCGGCCTTCCGGAGGTATTCGTGGATCCAGGTAGACTGATGTAAGGAAGTCACTCAAATACGAGCGAAGGTGGGAAAAATTCAATTGTATGAAGGTTCCAGAGCAGCACCCACAGCCTGTCTGGAACAAGGAGGAAGATGGAGCACTCCAGCCTTTACAAACTCTCACTCACACACACACACCCTTCCGCACACTTACACACATGCCAAAACACGCATTCACATACACTTACACGCATGTACACCCATATGCAGATGTAGGCACTCATGTGTGCTCGCATAAAGGCACACGCAAACTTATAGGTATACCTGCACAAAAGCACACTCACATGCGTGCACACACAAAACAGGCACATGTACAGACATATGGACAGGCACATACCCGTGCACACACATGCGTACACACTAGCATACACCCACACAACCAAGACCTGTGCTACCTTCACTGTACTACCCAATCTAAACACTGACCTCTTTAGGAATATTCTTACAGACTCTATTTCAGGCCATGTATTAGGGAAATTCCAACAATCACTGCCCATGGTTTTCAGGAATGTGGGCTTGTTAAATGACCTATTACTGTATCTGACCAAATAAAGCAACATATAAAAGGATATTGGTGAATTTTCTCTCGCTGGCTCATGGTTTCTGCTTTTCTTCTCAGTTTATGAAAGCCTTGAACCCATCGCCTCCCTTCTTCCTCCGATGCTGCCACCAGGTCCAGGTTTGTCCGATTTCCTGTGAACACGATGGTGAAGCACCGTTTCTCAGAGAAGCTGCTGCCATGTTTCTTCATCACCTCCGACCGATGGCCATCTTGGACATCCCGGATATCCATCACCGAGACTGAAATATCACACAGGAGATTAGCAATGGACAAACATCTGAAAATCACCCAGGACCAGAATTGTCTTCACGTACTGGCTGGGAATTGGGAATGTCTCAACAATTACCAGTATTTCCCACCTTGGCATTCCCTCTAACTCACTGCTCATTCAACGCGGATCCCCGTGCCGCGCACCACCCCTTCAATATAGATCCCCTGCTGCACATGCTCCTTCAATATAGTTCCCGTGCGACACACTGTTCAAAAGAAAGACTGCCATTTATATAGCACCTTTCACAATCTCCAGATATCCCAAAGTGCTTTGGAACCAATGAAGCACTTGAGGAACGTCACTAATGAACTGTAGAAAACATGGCATCCAATTTGTGTACAGCAAGATCCCACAAACAGCAATAATGTGATAATGACCAGATATGTTTTAGTGACGTTAGTTCAGGAGTAAATATTGGCCGGGACAGTGGAAACATTTGTTGCTCTTCTTTGAAACAGTGGCATGGGAGATTTTGCAACCACCAAGGAAGCAATACCTCAGTTTAATGTCCCATCTGAGAGACGGCACCACTGACAATGCAGCAGCCCCAGGACAACACTTGAGAGTTAGCCTATATTATGTACACACAGCTCCCCCTGTGTAACACGCTGTTCAGTACACACAGCTCTCACTCTGTAACACACTGTTCAGTACACACAGCTCTCACTCTGTAACACGCTGTTCAGTACACACAGCTCTCACTCTGTAACACGCTGTTCAGTACACACAGCTCTCTCTCTGTAACACACTGTTCAGTACACACAGCTCTCACTCTGTAACACGCTGTTCAGTACACACAGCTCTCACTCTGTAACACGCTGTTCAGTACACACAGCTCTCACTCTGTAACACGCTGTTCAGCACACACAGCTCTCACTCTGTAACACGCTGTTCAGTACACACAGCTCTCACTCTGTAACACGCTGTTCAGTACACACAGCTCTCCCTGTGTAACACGCTGTTCAGTACACACAGCTCTCACTCTGCAACACGCTGTTCAGTACACACAGCTCCCCCTGTGTAACACACTGTTCAGTACACACAGCTCTCACTCTGTAACACGCTGTTCAGTACACACAGCTCTCACTCTGTAACACGCTGTTCAGTACACACAGCTCTCACTCTGTAACACGCTGTTCAGTACACACAGCTCTCACTCTGGAACACGCTGTTCAGTACACACAGCTCTCCCTGTGTAACACGCTGTTCAGTACACACAGCTCCCCCTGTGTAACACACTGTTCAGTACACACAGCTCTCACTCTGTAACACGCTGTTCAGTACACACAGCTCTCACTCTGTAACACGCTGTTCAGTACACACAGCTCTCACTCTGTAACACGCTGTTCAGTACACACAGCTCTCACTCTGTAACACGCTGTTCAGTACACACAGCTCTCACTCTGTAACACGCTGTTCAGTACACACAGCTCTCACTCTGTAACACGCTGTTCAGCACACACAGCTCTCACTCTGTAACACGCTGTTCAGTACACACAGCTCTCACTCTGTAACACGCTGTTCAGTACACACAGCTCTCCCTGTGTAACACGCTGTTCAGTACACACAGCTCTCACTCTGCAACACGCTGTTCAGTACACACAGCTCCCCCTGTGTAACACACTGTTCAGTACACACAGCTCTCACTCTGTAACACGCTGTTCAGTACACACAGCTCTCACTCTGTAACACGCTGTTCAGTACACACAGCTCTCACTCTGTAACACGCTGTTCAGTACACACAGCTCTCACTCTGGAACACGCTGTTCAGTACACACAGCTCTCCCTGTGTAACACGCTGTTCAGTACACACAGCTCTCACTCTGTAACACGCTGTTCAGTACACACAGCTCTCACTCTGTAACACGCTGTTCAGTACACACAGCTCTCACTCTGTAACACACTGTTCAGTACACACAGCTCTCCCTGTGTAACACGCTGTTCAGTACACACAGCTCTCCCTGTGTAACACGCTGTTCAGTACACACAGCTCTCCCTGTGTAACACGCTGTTCAGTACACACAGCTCTCCCTGTGTAACACACTGTTCAGTACACACAGCTCTCCCTGTGTAACACACTGTTCAGTACACACAGCTCTCCCTGTGTAACACACTGTTCAGTACACACAGCTCTCACTCTGTAACACGCTGTTCAGTGCACACAGCTCCCACTCTGTAACACGCTGTTCAGTACACACAGCTCTCACTCTGTAACACACTGTTCAGTACACACAGCTCCCCCTGTGTAACACACTGTTCAGTACACACAGCTCTCACTCTGTAACACGCTGTTCAGTACACACAGCTCTCACTCTGTAACACGCTGTTCAGTACACACAGCTCTCACTCTGTAACACGCTGTTCAGTACACACAGCTCTCACTCTGTAACACGCTGTTCAGTACACACAGCTCTCACTCTGTAACACGCTGTTCAGTACACACAGCTCTCACTCTGTAACACGCTGTTCAGTACACACAGCTCTCACTCTGTAACACACTGTTCAGTACACACAGCTCTCTCTCTGTAACACACTGTTCAGTACACACAGCTCTCACTCTGTAACACGCTGTTCAGTACACACAGCTCTCACTCTGTAACACGCTGTTCAGTACACACAGCTCTCACTCTGTAACACGCTGTTCAGCACACACAGCTCTCACTCTGTAACACGCTGTTCAGTACACACAGCTCTCACTCTGTAACACGCTGTTCAGTACACACAGCTCTCCCTGTGTAACACGCTGTTCAGTACACACAGCTCTCACTCTGCAACACGCTGTTCAGTACACACAGCTCCCCCTGTGTAACACACTGTTCAGTACACACAGCTCTCACTCTGTAACACGCTGTTCAGTACACACAGCTCTCACTCTGTAACACGCTGTTCAGTACACACAGCTCTCACTCTGTAACACGCTGTTCAGTACACACAGCTCTCACTCTGGAACACGCTGTTCAGTACACACAGCTCTCCCTGTGTAACACGCTGTTCAGTACACACAGCTCTCACTCTGTAACACGCTGTTCAGTACACACAGCTCTCACTCTGTAACACGCTGTTCAGTACACACAGCTCTCACTCTGTAACACACTGTTCAGTACACACAGCTCTCCCTGTGTAACACGCTGTTCAGTACACACAGCTCTCCCTGTGTAACACGCTGTTCAGTACACACAGCTCTCCCTGTGTAACACGCTGTTCAGTACACACAGCTCTCCCTGTGTAACACGCTTTTTAGTACACACAGCTCTCCCTGTGTAACACGCTGTTCAGTACACACAGCTCTCCCTGTGTAACACGCTGTTCAGTACACACAGCTCTCCCTGTGTAACACACTGTTCAGTACACACAGCTCTCCCTGTGTAACACACTGTTCAGTACACACAGCTCTCACTCTGTAACACGCTGTTCAGTGCACACAGCCCCCACTCTGTAACACGCTGTTCAGTACACACAGCTCTCACTCTGTAACACACTGTTCAGTACACACAGCTCCCCCAGTGTAACACGCTGTTCAGTACACACAGCTCTCCCTGTGTAACACGCTGTTCAGTACACACAGCTCTCCCTGTGTAACACGCTGTTCAGTACACACAGCTCTCCCTGTGTAACACGCTGTTCAGTACACACAGCTCTCCCTGTGTAACACGCTGTTCAGTACACACAGCTCTCCCTGTGTAACACACTGTTCAGTACACACAGCTCTCTCTCTGTAACACACTGTTCGGTACACACAGCTCGCCCTGTGTAACACACTGTTCAGTACACACAGCTCTCACTCTGTTACACGCTGTTCTGTACACACAGCTCTCACTCTGGAACACGCTGTTCAGTACACACAGCTCTCACTCTGGAACACGCTGTTCAGTACACACAGCTCTCACTCTGGAACACGCTGTTCAGTACACACAGCTCTCACTCTGTAACACGCTGTTCAGGACACACAGCGCTCACTCTAACACGCTGTTCAGTACACACAGCTCTCCCTGTGTAACACGCTGTTCAGTACACACAGCTCTCCCCGTGTAACACACTGTTCGGTACACACAGCTCCCCCTGTATAACACGCTGTTCAGTGCACACAGCTCCCTCTCTAACACACTGTTCGGTACACACAGCTCTCCCTGTGTAACACACTGTTCGGTACACACAGCTCCCCGTGTAACACGCTGTTCAGTACACACTGCTCCCTCTCAAACACACTGTTCGGTACACACAGCTCTCCCTGTGTAACACACTGTTCAGTACACACAGCTTCACTCTGTAACACGCTGTTCAGTACACACAGCTCTCTCTCTGTAACACGCTGTTCAGTACACACAGCTCTCACTCTGTAACACGCTATTCAGTACACACAGCTCTCTCTCTGTAACACACTGTTCAGTACACACAGCTCTCTCTCTGTAACACACTGTTCAGTACACACAGCTCTCACTCTGTAACACACTGTTCAGTACACACAGCTCTCACTCTGTAACACGCTGTTCAGTACACACAGCTCTCACTCTAACACGCTGTTCGGTACACACAGCTCTCACTCTAACACGCTGTTCGGTACACACAGCTCTCACTCTAACACACTGTTCAGTACACACAGCTCTCTCTCTGTAACACGCTGTTCAGTACACACAGCTCTCACTCTGTAACACGCTGTTCAGTACACACAGCTCTCCCTGTGTAACACACTGTTCAGTACACACAGCTCTCCCTGTGTAACACACTGTTCAGTACACACAGCTCTCTCTCTGCAACACGCTGTTCAGTACACACAGCTCTCACTCTGTAACACGCTGTTCAGTACACACAGCTCTCACTCTGTAACACGCTGTTCAGTACACACAGCTCTCACTCTGTAACACGCTGTTCAGTACACACAGCTCTCACTCTGTAACACGCTGTTCAGTACACACAGCTCTCTCTCTGTAACACACTGATCGGTACACACAGCACTCCCTGTGTAACACACTGATCAGTACACACAGCTCTCACTCTAACACGCTGCTCAATACACACAGCTCCCCCTGTGCAACACACTGTTCAGTACACACAGCTCTCCCTGTGTAACACACTGTTCAGTACACACAGCTCTCCCTGTGTAACACACTGTTCAGTACACACAGCTCTCTCTCTGTAACACGCTGTTCAGTACACACAGCTCTCCCTGTGTAACATGCTGTTCAGTACACACAGCTCTCACTCTGTAACACGCTGTTCAGTACACACAGCTCTCACTCTGTAACACACTGTTCAGTACACACAGCTCTCCCTGTGTAACACGCTGTTCAGTACACACAGCTCTCCCTGTGTAACACGCTGTTCAGTACACACAGCTCTCCCTGTGTAACACACTGTTCAGTACACACAGCTCTCCCTGTGTAACACGCTGTTCAGTACACACAGCTCTCCCTGTGTAACACGCTGTTCAGTACACACAGCTCTCCCTGTGTAACACGCTGTTCAGTACACACAGCTCTCCCTGTGTAACACGCTGTTCAGTACACACAGCTCTCCCTGTGTAACACGCTGTTCAGTACACACAGCTCTCCCTGTGTAACACGCTGTTCAGTACACACAGCTCTCCCTGTGTAACACACTGTTCAGTACACACAGCTCTCCCTGTGTAACACACTGTTCAGTACACACAGCTCTCCCTGTGTAACACACTGTTCAGTACACACAGCTCTCACTCTGTAACACGCTGTTCAGTGCACACAGCTCTCACTCTAACACGCTGTTCAGTACACACAGCTCTCACTCTGTAACACACTGTTCAGTACACACAGCTCCCCCTGTGTAACACGCTGTTCAGTACACACAGCTCTCCCTGTGTAACACGCTGTTCAGTACACACAGCTCTCCCTGTGTAACACGCTGTTCAGTACACACAGCTCTCCCTGTGTAACACGCTGTTCAGTACACACAGCTCTCCCTGTGTAACACGCTGTTCAGTACACACAGCTCTCTCTCTGTAACACACTGTTCGGTACACACAGCTCGCCCTGTGTAACACACTGTTCAGTACACACAGCTCTCACTCTGTTCCACGCTGTTCTGTACACACAGCTCTCACTCTGGAACACGCTGTTCAGTACACACAGCTCTCACTCTGGAACACGCTGTTCAGTACACATAGCTCTCACTTTGGAACACGCTGTTCAGTACACACAGCTCTCACTCTGTAACACGCTGTTCAGGACACACAGCGCTCACTCTAACACGCTGTTCAGTACACACAGCTCTCCCTGTGTAACACGCTGTTCAGTACACACAGCTCTCCCCGTGTAACACACTGTTCGGTACACACAGCTCCCCCTGTATAACACGCTGTTCAGTGCACACAGCTCCCTCTCTAACACACTGTTCGGTACACACAGCTCTCCCTGTGTAACACACTGTTCGGTACACACAGCTCCCCCTGTGTAACACGCTGTTCAGTACACACTGCTCCCTCTCAAACACACTGTTCGGTACACACAGCTCTCCCTGTGTAACACACTGTTCAGTACACACAGCTTCACTCTGTAACACGCTGTTCAGTACACACAGCTCTCTCTCTGTAACACACTGTTCAGTACACACAGCTCTCACTCTGTAACACGCTATTCAGTACACACAGCTCTCTCTCTGTAACACACTGTTCAGTACACACAGCTCTCACTCTGTAACACGCTGTTCAGTACACACAGCTCTCACTCTGTAACACGCTGTTCAGCACACACAGCTCTCACTCTGTAACACGCTGTTCAGTACACACAGCTCTCACTCTAACACGCTGTTCAGTACACACAGCTCTCCCTGTGTAACACGCTGTTCAGTACACACAGCTCTCACTCTGCAACACGCTGTTCAGTACACACCGCTCCCCCTGTGTAACACACTGTTCAGTACACACAGCTCTCACTCTGTAACACGCTGTTCAGTACACACAGCTCTCACTCTGTAACACGCTGTTCAGTACACACAGCTCTCACTCTGTAACACGCTGTTCAGTACACACAGCTCTCACTCTGTAACACGCTGTTCAGTACACACAGCTCTCACTCTGTAACACGCTGTTCAGTACACACAGCTCTCACTCTGTAACACGCTGTTCAGCACACACAGCTCTCACTCTGTAACACGCTGTTCAGTACACACAGCTCTCACTCTGTAACACGCTGTTCAGTACACACAGCTCTCCCTGTGTAACACGCTGTTCAGTACACACAGCTCTCACTCTGCAACACGCTGTTCAGTACACACAGCTCCCCCTGTGTAACACACTGTTCAGTACACACAGCTCTCACTCTGTAACACGCTGTTCAGTACACACAGCTCTCACTCTGTAACACGCTGTTCAGTACACACAGCTCTCACTCTGTAACACGCTGTTCAGTACACACAGCTCTCACTCTGGAACACGCTGTTCAGTACACACAGCTCTCCCTGTGTAACACGCTGTTCAGTACACACAGCTCTCACTCTGTAACACGCTGTTCAGTACACACAGCTCTCACTCTGTAACACGCTGTTCAGTACACACAGCTCTCACTCTGTAACACACTGTTCAGTACACACAGCTCTCCCTGTGTAACACGCTGTTCAGTACACACAGCTCTCCCTGTGTAACACGCTGTTCAGTACACACAGCTCTCCCTGTGTAACACGCTGTTCAGCACACACAGCTCTCACTCTGTAACACGCTGTTCAGTACACACAGCTCTCACTCTATAACACGCTGTTCAGTACACACAGCTCTCCCTGTGTAACACGCTGTTCAGTACACACAGCTCTCACTCTGCAACACGCTGTTCAGTACACACAGCTCCCCCTGTGTAACACACTGTTCAGTACACACAGCTCTCACTCTGTAACACGCTGTTCAGTACACACAGCTCTCACTCTGTAACACGCTGTTCAGTACACACAGCTCTCACTCTGTAACACGCTGTTCAGTACACACAGCTCTCACTCTGGAACACGCTGTTCAGTACACACAGCTCTCCCTGTGTAACACGCTGTTCAGTACACACAGCTCCCCCTGTGTAACACACTGTTCAGTACACACAGCTCTCACTCTGTAACACGCTGTTCAGTACACACAGCTCTCACTCTGTAACACGCTGTTCAGTACACACAGCTCTCACTCTGTAACACGCTGTTCAGTACACACAGCTCTCACTCTGTAACACGCTGTTCAGTACACACAGCTCTCACTCTGTAACACGCTGTTCAGTACACACAGCTCTCACTCTGTAACACGCTGTTCAGCACACACAGCTCTCACTCTGTAACACGCTGTTCAGTACACACAGCTCTCACTCTGTAACACGCTGTTCAGTACACACAGCTCTCCCTGTGTAACACGCTGTTCAGTACACACAGCTCTCACTCTGCAACACGCTGTTCAGTACACACAGCTCCCCCTGTGTAACACACTGTTCAGTACACACAGCTCTCACTCTGTAACACGCTGTTCAGTACACACAGCTCTCACTCTGTAACACGCTGTTCAGTACACACAGCTCTCACTCTGTAACACGCTGTTCAGTACACACAGCTCTCACTCTGGAACACGCTGTTCAGTACACACAGCTCTCCCTGTGTAACACGCTGTTCAGTACACACAGCTCTCACTCTGTAACACGCTGTTCAGTACACACAGCTCTCACTCTGTAACACGCTGTTCAGTACACACAGCTCTCACTCTGTAACACACTGTTCAGTACACACAGCTCTCCCTGTGTAACACGCTGTTCAGTACACACAGCTCTCCCTGTGTAACACGCTGTTCAGTACACACAGCTCTCCCTGTGTAACACGCTGTTCAGTACACACAGCTCTCCCTGTGTAACACACTGTTCAGTACACACAGCTCTCCCTGTGTAACACACTGTTCAGTACACACAGCTCTCCCTGTGTAACACACTGTTCAGTACACACAGCTCTCACTCTGTAACACGCTGTTCAGTGCACACAGCTCCCACTCTGTAACACGCTGTTCAGTACACACAGCTCTCACTCTGTAACACACTGTTCAGTACACACAGCTCCCCCTGTGTAACACACTGTTCAGTACACACAGCTCTCACTCTGTAACACGCTGTTCAGTACACACAGCTCTCACTCTGTAACACGCTGTTCAGTACACACAGCTCTCACTCTGTAACACGCTGTTCAGTACACACAGCTCTCACTCTGTAACACGCTGTTCAGTACACACAGCTCTCACTCTGTAACACGCTGTTCAGTACACACAGCTCTCACTCTGTAACACGCTGTTCAGTACACACAGCTCTCACTCTGTAACACACTGTTCAGTACACACAGCTCTCTCTCTGTAACACACTGTTCAGTACACACAGCTCTCACTCTGTAACACGCTGTTCAGTACACACAGCTCTCACTCTGTAACACGCTGTTCAGTACACACAGCTCTCACTCTGTAACACGCTGTTCAGCACACACAGCTCTCACTCTGTAACACGCTGTTCAGTACACGCAGCTCTCACTCTGTAACACGCTGTTCAGTACACACAGCTCTCCCTGTGTAACACGCTGTTCAGTACACACAGCTCTCACTCTGCAACACGCTGTTCAGTACACACAGCTCCCCCTGTGTAACACACTGTTCAGTACACACAGCTCTCACTCTGTAACACGCTGTTCAGTACACACAGCTCTCACTCTGTAACACGCTGTTCAGTACACACAGCTCTCACTCTGTAACACGCTGTTCAGTACACACAGCTCTCACTCTGGAACACGCTGTTCAGTACACACAGCTCTCCCTGTGTAACACGCTGTTCAGTACACACAGCTCTCACTCTGTAACACGCTGTTCAGTACACACAGCTCTCACTCTGTAACACGCTGTTCAGTACACACAGCTCTCACTCTGTAACACACTGTTCAGTACACACAGCTCTCCCTGTGTAACACGCTGTTCAGTACACACAGCTCTCCCTGTGTAACACGCTGTTCAGTACACACAGCTCTCCCTGTGTAACACGCTGTTCAGTACACACAGCTCTCCCTGTGTAACACGCTTTTCAGTACACACAGCTCTCCCTGTGTAACACGCTGTTCAGTACACACAGCTCTCCCTGTGTAACACGCTGTTCAGTACACACAGCTCTCCCTGTGTAACACACTGTTCAGTACACACAGCTCTCCCTGTGTAACACACTGTTCAGTACACACAGCTCTCACTCTGTAACACGCTGTTCAGTGCACACAGCCCCCACTCTGTAACACGCTGTTCAGTACACACAGCTCTCACTCTGTAACACACTGTTCAGTACACACAGCTCCCCCAGTGTAACACGCTGTTCAGTACACACAGCTCTCCCTGTGTAACACGCTGTTCAGTACACACAGCTCTCCCTGTGTAACACGCTGTTCAGTACACACAGCTCTCCCTGTGTAACACGCTGTTCAGTACACACAGCTCTCCCTGTGTAACACACTGTTCAGTACACACAGCTCTCCCTGTGTAACACACTGTTCAGTACACACAGCTCTCTCTCTGTAACACACTGTTCGGTACACACAGCTCGCCCTGTGTAACACACTGTTCAGTACACACAGCTCTCACTCTGTTACACGCTGTTCTGTACACACAGCTCTCACTCTGGAACACGCTGTTCAGTACACACAGCTCTCACTCTGGAACACGCTGTTCAGTACACACAGCTCTCACTCTGGAACACGCTGTTCAGTACACACAGCTCTCACTCTGTAACACGCTGTTCAGGACACACAGCGCTCACTCTAACACGCTGTTCAGTACACACAGCTCTCCCTGTGTAACACGCTGTTCAGTACACACAGCTCTCCCCGTGTAACACACTGTTCGGTACACACAGCTCCCCCTGTATAACACGCTGTTCAGTGCACACAGCTCCCTCTCTAACACACTGTTCGGTACACACAGCTCTCCCTGTGTAACACACTGTTCGGTACACACAGCTCCCCGTGTAACACGCTGTTCAGTACACACTGCTCCCTCTCAAACACACTGTTCGGTACACACAGCTCTCCCTGTGTAACACACTGTTCAGTACACACAGCTTCACTCTGTAACACGCTGTTCAGTACACACAGCTCTCTCTCTGTAACACGCTGTTCAGTACACACAGCTCTCTCTCTGTAACACGCTGTTCAGTACACACAGCTCTCACTCTGTAACACGCTATTCAGTACACACAGCTCTCTCTCTGTAACACACTGTTCAGTACACACAGCTCTCTCTCTGTAACACACTGTTCAGTACACACAGCTCTCACTCTGTAACACACTGTTCAGTACACACAGCTCTCACTCTGTAACACGCTGTTCAGTACACACAGCTCTCACTCTAACACGCTGTTCGGTACACACAGCTCTCACTCTAACACGCTGTTCGGTACACACAGCTCTCACTCTAACACACTGTTCAGTACACACAGCTCTCTCTCTGTAACACGCTGTTCAGTACACACAGCTCTCACTCTGTAACACGCTGTTCAGTACACACAGCTCTCCCTGTGTAACACACTGTTCAGTACACACAGCTCTCCCTGTGTAACACACTGTTCAGTACACACAGCTCTCTCTCTGCAACACGCTGTTCAGTACACACAGCTCTCACTCTGTAACACGCTGTTCAGTACACACAGCTCTCACTCTGTAACACGCTGTTCAGTACACACAGCTCTCACTCTGTAACACGCTGTTCAGTACACACAGCTCTCACTCTGTAACACGCTGTTCAGTACACACAGCTCTCTCTCTGTAACACACTGATCGGTACACACAGCACTCCCTGTGTAACACACTGATCAGTACACACAGCTCTCACTCTAACACGCTGCTCAATACACACAGCTCCCCCTGTGCAACACACTGTTCAGTACACACAGCTCTCCCTGTGTAACACACTGTTCAGTACACACAGCTCTCCCTGTGTAACACACTGTTCAGTACACACAGCTCTCTCTCTGTAACACGCTGTTCAGTACACACAGCTCTCCCTGTGTAACATGCTGTTCAGTACACACAGCTCTCACTCTGTAACACGCTGTTCAGTACACACAGCTCTCACTCTGTAACACACTGTTCAGTACACACAGCTCTCCCTGTGTAACACGCTGTTCAGTACACACAGCTCTCCCTGTGTAACACGCTGTTCAGTACACACAGCTCTCCCTGTGTAACACACTGTTCAGTACACACAGCTCTCCCTGTGTAACACGCTGTTCAGTACACACAGCTCTCCCTGTGTAACACGCTGTTCAGTACACACAGCTCTCCCTGTGTAACACGCTGTTCAGTACACACAGCTCTCCCTGTGTAACACGCTGTTCAGTACACACAGCTCTCCCTGTGTAACACGCTGTTCAGTACACACAGCTCTCCCTGTGTAACACGCTGTTCAGTACACACAGCTCTCCCTGTGTAACACACTGTTCAGTACACACAGCTCTCCCTGTGTAACACACTGTTCAGTACACACAGCTCTCCCTGTGTAACACACTGTTCAGTACACACAGCTCTCACTCTGTAACACGCTGTTCAGTGCACACAGCTCTCACTCTAACACGCTGTTCAGTACACACAGCTCTCACTCTGTAACACACTGTTCAGTACACACAGCTCCCCCTGTGTAACACGCTGTTCAGTACACACAGCTCTCCCTGTGTAACACGCTGTTCAGTACACACAGCTCTCCCTGTGTAACACGCTGTTCAGTACACACAGCTCTCCCTGTGTAACACGCTGTTCAGTACACACAGCTCTCCCTGTGTAACACACTGTTCAGTACACACAGCTCTCTCTCTGTAACACACTGTTCGGTACACACAGCTCGCCCTGTGTAACACACTGTTCAGTACACACAGCTCTCACTCTGTTCCACGCTGTTCTGTACACACAGCTCTCACTCTGGAACACGCTGTTCAGTACACACAGCTCTCACTCTGGAACACGCTGTTCAGTACACATAGCTCTCACTTTGGAACACGCTGTTCAGTACACACAGCTCTCACTCTGTAACACGCTGTTCAGGACACACAGCGCTCACTCTAACACGCTGTTCAGTACACACAGCTCTCCCTGTGTAACACGCTGTTCAGTACACACAGCTCTCCCCGTGTAACACACTGTTCGGTACACACAGCTCCCCCTGTATAACACGCTGTTCAGTGCACACAGCTCCCTCTCTAACACACTGTTCGGTACACACAGCTCTCCCTGTGTAACACACTGTTCGGTACACACAGCTCCCCCTGTGTAACACGCTGTTCAGTACACACTGCTCCCTCTCAAACACACTGTTCGGTACACACAGCTCTCCCTGTGTAACACACTGTTCAGTACACACAGCTTCACTCTGTAACACGCTGTTCAGTACACACAGCTCTCTCTCTGTAACACACTGTTCAGTACACACAGCTCTCACTCTGTAACACGCTATTCAGTACACACAGCTCTCTCTCTGTAACACACTGTTCAGTACACACAGCTCTCACTCTGTAACACGCTGTTCAATACACACAGCTCTCACTCTAACACGCTGTTCAGTACACACAGCTCTCACTCTGTAACACGCTGTTCAGTAGACACAGCTCTCACTCTGTAACACGCGGTTCAGTACACACAGCTCTCACTCTGTAACACGCTATTCAGTACACACAGCTCTCTCTCTGTAACACACTGTTCAGTACACACAGCTCTCACTCTGTAACACGCTGTTCTTTACACACAGCTCTCACTCTAACACGCTGTTCAGTACACACAGCTCTCACTCTGTAACACGCTGTTCAGTAGACACAGCTCTCACTCTGTAACACGCGGTTCAGTACACACAGCTCTCACTCTGTAACACGCTGTTCAGTACACACAGCTCTCACTCTAACACGCTGTTCGGTACACACAGCTCTCACTCTAACACACTGTTCAGTACACACAGCTCTCTCTCTGTAACACGCTGTTCAGTACACACAGCTCTCACTCTGTAACACGCTGTTCAGTACACACAGCTCTCCCTGTGTAACACACTGTTCAGTACACACAGCTCTCCCTGTGTAACACACTGTTCAGTACACACAGCTCTCTCTCTGCAACACGCTGTTCAGTACACACAGCTCTCACTCTGTAACACGCTGTTCAGTACACACAGCTCTCACTCTGTAACACGCTGTTCAGTACACACAGCTCTCACTCTGTAACACGCTGTTCAGTACACACAGCTCTCACTCTGTAACACGCTGTTCAGTACACACAGCTCTCACTCTGTAACACGCTGTTCAGTACACACAGCTCTCACTCTGTAACACGCTGTTCAGTACACACAGCTCTCTCTCTGTAACACACTGATCGGTACACACAGCACTCCCTGTGTAACACACTGATCAGTACACACAGCTCTCACTCTAACACGCTGCTCAATACACACAGCTCCCCCTGTGCAACACACTGTTCAGTACACACAGCTCTCCCTGTGTAACACACTGTTCAGTACACACAGCTCTCCCTGTGTAACACACTGTTCAGTACACACAGCTCTCCCTGTGTAACACACTGTTCAGTACACACAGCTCTCTCTCTAACACGCTGTTCAGTACACACAGCTCTCACTCTGTAACACGCTGTTCAGTACACAAGCTCCCCCTCTCTAACACACTCTTCGGTACACACAGCTCTCCCTGTGTAACACACTGTTCAGTACACACAGCTCTCTCTCTGTAAAACGCTGTTCAGTACACACAGCTCTCTCTCTGGAACACACTGTTCAGTAAACACAGCTCTCACTCTGTAACACGCTGTTCAGTACACACAGCTCTCTCTCTGTCACACGCTGTTCAGTACACACAGCTCTCACTCTGTAACACGCTGTTCAGTACACACAGCTCTCACTCTGTCACACGCTGTTCAGTACACACAGCTCTCTCTCTGTAACAGGCTGCTCAGTACACACAGCTCCCCCTGTACAACACACTGTTCAGTACACACAGCTCTCCCTGTGTAACACACTGTTCAGTACAAACAGCTCTCTCTCTGTAACACGCTGTTCAGTACACACAGCTCTCTCTCTGTAACACACTGTTCAGTACACACAGCTCTCACTCTGTAACACGCTGTTCAGTACACACAGCTCTCACTCTGTTACACGCTGTTCAGTACACACAGCTCTCACTCTGTTACACGCTGTTCAGTACACACAGCTCTCACTCTGTAACACGCTGTTCAGTACACACAGCTCTCTCTCTGTAACACACTGTTCAGTACACACAGCTCTCACTCTGTAACACGCTGTTCAGTCCACACAGCTCTCACTCTGTTACACGCTGTTCAGTACACACAGCTCTCACTCTGTTACACGCTGTTCAGTACACACAGCTCTCACTCTGTTACACGCTGTTCAGTACACACAGCTCTCACTCTGTAACACGCTGTTCAGTACACACAGCTCCCCCTGTGTAACACGCTGTTCAGTACACACAGCTCTCCCTGTGTAACACGCTGTTCAGTACACACAGCTCTCACTCTGTAACACGCTGTTCAGTAAACAGAGCTCTCCCCGTGCAACACACTGTTCGGTACACACAGCTCCCCCTGTGTAACACGCTGTTCAGTGCACACAGCTCCCTCTCTAACACACTGTTCGGTACACACAGCTCTCCCTGTGTAACACACTGTTCGGTACACACAGCTCCCCCTGTGTAACACGCTGTTCAGTACACACAGCTCCCTCTCAAACACACTGTTCGGTACACACAGCTCTCCCTGTGTAACACACTGTTCAGTACACACAGCATCACTCTGTAACACGCTGTTCAGTACACACAGCTCTGTCTCTGTAACACACTGTTCAGTACACACAGCTCTCACTCTGTAACACGCTGTTCAGTACACACAGCTCTCACTCTGTAACACACTGTTCAGTACACACAGCTCTCACTCTGTAACACGCTATTCAGTAGACACAGCTCTCACTCTGTAACACGCTGTTCAGTACACACAGCTCTCACTCTGTAACACGCTGTTCAGTACACACAGCTCTCACTCTGTAACACGCTGTTCGGTACACACAGCTCTCCCTGTGCAACACACTGTTCAGTACACACAGCTCTCTCTCTGTAACACGCTGTTCAGTACACACAGCTTCACTCTGTAACACGCTGTTCAGTACACACAGCTCTCTCTCTGTAACACACTGTTCAGTACACACAGCTCTCACTCTGTAACACGCTGTTCAGTACACACAGCTCTCACTCTGTAACACACTGTTCAGTACACACAGCTCTCACTCTGTAACACACTGATCGGTACACACAGCTCTCACTCTGTAACACACTGATCGGTACACACAGCTCTCCCTGTGTAACACGCTGTTCAGTACACACAGCTCTCTCTCTGTAACACGCTGTTCAGTACACACAGCTCTCACTCTGTAACACGCGGTTCAGTACACACAGCTCTCACTCTGTAACACGCTGTTCAGTACACACAGCTCTCACTCTAACACGCTGTTCGGTACACACAGCTCTCACTCTAACACACTGTTCAGTACACACAGCTCTCTCTCTGTAACACGCTGTTCAGTACACACAGCTCTCACTCTGTAACACGCTGTTCAGTACACACAGCTCTCCCTGTGTAACACACTGTTCAGTACACACAGCTCTCTCTCTGTAACACGCTGTTCAGTACACACAGCTCTCACTCTGTAACAAGCTGTTCAGTACACACAGCTCTCACTCTGTAACACGCTGTTCAGTACACACAGCTCTCACTCTAACACGCTGTTCAGTACACACAGCTCTCACTCTGTAACACACTGTTCAGTACACACAGCTCTCACACTGTAACACGCTGTTCAGTACACACAGCTCTCACTCTGTAACAAGCTGTTCAGTACACACAGCTCTCACTCTTTAACACGCTGTTCAGTACACACAGCTCTCACTCTGTAACACGCTGTTCAGTACACACAGCTCTCACACTGTAACACGCTGTTCAGTACACACAGCTCTCACTCTGTAACACGCTGTTCAGTACACACAGCTCTCACTCTGTAACACGCTGTTCAGTACACACAGCTCTCACTCTAACACGCTGTTCGGTACACACAGCTCGCCCTGTCTAACACACTGTTCGGTACACACAGCTCTCCCTGTGTAACACACTGTTCAGTACACACAGCTCTCTCTCTGTAACACGCTGTTCAGTACACACAGCTCTCTCTCTGTCACACGCTGTTCAGTACACACAGCTCTCACTCTGTCACACGCTGTTCAGTACACACAGCTCTCACTCTGTAACACGCTGTTCAGTACACACAGCTCTCACTCTGTAACACGCTGTTCAGTACACACAGCTCTCACTCTAACACGCTGTTCAGTACACACAGCTCTCACTCTGTTACACGCTGTTCAGTACACACAGCTCTCACTCTGTTACACGCTGTTCAGTACACAGCTCTCACTCTGTAACACGCTGTTCAGTACACAGCTCTCCCTGTGTAACACGCTGTTCAGTAAACACAGCTCTCACTCTGTAACACACTGTTCAGTACACACAGCTCTCCCTGTGTAACACGCTGTTCAGTACACACAGCTCTCACTCTGTAACACGCTGTTCAGTAAACAGAGCTCTCCCCGTGCAACACACTGTTCGGTACACACAGCTCCCCCTGTGTAACACGCTGTTCAGTGCACACAGCTCCCTCTCTAACACACTGTTCGGTACACACAGCTCTCCCTGTGTAACACACTGTTCGGTACACACAGCTCCCCCTGTGTAACACACTGTTCGGTACACACAGCTCTCCCTGTGTAACACACTGTTCAGTACACACAGCTTCACTCTGTAACACGCTGTTCAGTACACACAGCTCTGTCTCTGTAACACACTGTTCAGTACACACAGCTCTCACTCTGTAACACACTGTTCAGTACACACAGCTCTCACTCTAACACACTGTTCAGTAGACACA
Source organism: Heterodontus francisci (assembly GCF_036365525.1). NCBI lineage: Eukaryota > Metazoa > Chordata > Chondrichthyes > Heterodontiformes > Heterodontidae > Heterodontus > Heterodontus francisci. The sequence continues at coordinate 14,652,039 of NC_090403.1, forward strand.
GCTCTCACTCTGTAACACGCTGTTCAGTACACACAGCACTCACTCTGTAACACGCTGTTCAGTACACACAGCACTCACTCTGTAACACGCTGTTCAGTACACACAGCTCCCTGTCTAACACGCTGTTCAGTACACACAGCTCCCTGTGTAACACGCTGTTCAGTACACACAGCTCCCTGTGTCACACACTATTTCCTCCTCCCAGCTGTGTGTGTGACAGTGTACGTGAGATTAAGTTTAAACTTTTTAACACCTAATTAACAATTTGCTCAGGACAGATTCCAGAAACGAGCATTTTTACATTCTGCTTGGTCACAATGGATTGTTGCAGCTCTGGCCTCAAGGTCTGTAATCTGCATCTCTCTGAGTGCAGATAATAAACTCCTTCTCATTTGTTTTCTTCACCACAAACCACAACATTTATAGAATCAAAGAATTATAGAATGTTTACAACATAAAAGGAGGCTATTCGGCCTGTTGTGTCCATGCTGACGCTCTGCAAAAGCAAATCAGTTAGTCCGACACCCACCCTTTCCCTGTAGCCCTGCAATTTGTTTCTCTCCAGATGCTTATTCTATCCCATTCGAAAGCCATAATTGAATCTGCCTCCATCACACCCTGAGGCAGTATATTCCAGATCCTAATCACTCGCTGCATAAAAAAGTTCTTCCTCCTGTTTCTGTTACTTCTTTTGCCAATCACCTTAAATCAGTGTCCTCTGGTTTGCAATCCTTCCACCAATGGGAACTGTTTTTCTCTATGTACTCTTTCCAGGCCCCTCAGAATTTTGAACATCTCTATCAAATCTCAACCTTCTCGAAGGAGAACAGCCCCAGCTTCTCCAATCTATTCACATAACTGAAGTCCCTCATCCCTGGAACCATTCTCAAATCTTTTCTGTACCTTTTCTAAAGTCTTCACATCCTTCCTAAAGTGCATGTCCGAAAATGGAATACAATACTTCAGGTGAGACCAGACCAGTGTCTTATACAGGTTTATCATAACTTTCTTGTTTTTGTACTCTATGCCTCTACTTATAAATTCCAGGATCTCATATGTCTTTTTAACTATTTTCTCAACCTGCCCTGCCACCTTCATTGATTTGTGCCCATAGACCCCTAGGTCCCTCTGCTCCTGCAGCCCCTTTAGAATTTCACCCTTTATTTTCCATTGCTTTTCACTGTTCTTCCTACCAAAAGGTATCATTTTACACTTCTTAACATTAAATTTCATCTGCCATGTGGCCACCTATTCCACCAGTCTATGTCCTCTTGAAGTCTACGACTTTCTCAAGGTCAATTAGGGATTGGCAATAAATGCTGGCTTTGCCAGCGATGCTCACATCCCATGAAAGAATTAAAAAGAAACTATCCTGCTCACAGTTTAAAGAGTTGAGAGAGGAAAGAGGCCAGTACTCGTTGAATTCCTGGCACTGATGACTGTTATTCTGTTGGTGTGATTCAACAACAACAAAAATAACATTTATATAGCTCCATTATCATAAAACGTCCCAAGGCGCTTCACAGGAGCGTATAAAACAAAATACGACACTGAGATACATAAGGAGATATTAGGTGAGATGAGCAAAAACTTGGTCAAAGAGGTAGGTTTTAAGGAGTGTCTTCTGGAGGAAAGTGAGGCAGGGAGGCAGAGAAGTGCAGGGAGGGAATTCCAGAGCTTAGGGTCTAAGCAGCTGAAGACATGGCCACCAATGGTGGAGTGATTAGAATCGGGGATGCTCAAGAGGCCAGAATTGGATGAGCACAGATATCTCAGAGGGTTGTGGGGCTGGAGGGGATTAGAGAGACAGCGAGGGGCGAGGCAATGGAGGAATTTGGAAATGTGGAGAGAATTTTAAAATCAAGATGTTGCTTGACCGGGAGCCAATGTAGGTCAGTGAGTGATTCACCACTGAACTGGAAGTGTTTCAGTCCAGCCCCAGTTCCGAATATGAGCTCTCAAGTGGGCCAGGGGTTGGCAACCTTTTTTTTTAACCTGAAGAGCCTTTTTCAAAAACTTGCCTGAAATAAAAATTATTGGGAGCTGCAAGACAAAAATTCAACATTTCTAAATCAAATACAAAGCAAATTGCCATGTGTATCTGGTCGAATGCATAATTTGCATATATAATAAATAAAATACATATCTTGGATTTATGTATCAATAGAAAACAAATTGCAATTAAATAGACCTAACTTTGTATCGCCAGTATAAGTATGTTCAGGTTTTATGAGTCAATTTGCATGAATTATGTATAAGCTTGTTCAAAAAAATTTTAAAATCATGAAACATATTTAATGGAAAAACAGTACATTTCCATTTTGATTTAAAAAAGTATAAGAAATTTACACACAAAACTGAAAGAATGCTCTTGCTCTTTGTGTTTTTATAACAGATCTTGTAATAAATGGATTTTTTTTCTATAATTTTGTCAGTAAAAACAAACTTTAACTTAAGATGCATAGAATTAAGACAACATTTTGGATATTGATTTTCATAATAAAAAGCTTCTAATAGCACATTAAGAATAATTTATCATTCCAAATAACAAGAATCGTCATAACTATACAACCTGTTCCTGAAAACAAATTATCCGTAACATGGTCTAACTATACCACTTGACCAGGTTTATTTTGAGCAGGCTTATTCTGATGAAAGGTCACTGACAAGTCATGCTGCAGCTGTACAGAACTTTAGTTAGGCCACACTTGGAATATTGCGTACGATTCTGGTCGCCACACTACCAGAAGGATGTGGAGGCTTTGGAGAGGGTACAGAAGAGGTTTACCAGGATGTTGCCTGGTCTGGAGGGCATTAGCTATGAGGAGAGGTTGGATAAACTCGGATTGTTTTCACTGGAACGACGGAGGTGGAGGGGCGACATGATAGAGGTTTACAAAGTTGAGCGGCATGGACAGAGTGGATAGTCAGAAGCTTTTTCCCAGGGTGGAAGAGTCAGTTACTAGGGGACATAGGTTTAAGGTGAGAGGGGCAAAGTTTAGAGGGGATGTGCGAGGCAGGTTTTTTTTTTACACAGAGGGTGGTGAGTGCCTGGAACTTGCTGCCGGGGGAGGTGGTGGAAGCAGGTATGATAGCGACGTTTAAGAGGCATCTTGACAAATACATGAATAGGATGGGAATAGAGGGATACGGACCCCGGAAGTGCAGAAGGTTTTAGTTTAGACAGGCATCAAGATCGGCGCAGGCTTGGAGGGCCGAATGGCCTGTTCCTGTGCTGTACTGTTCTTTATTCTTTCTTTGTTCACTTCGCTTCTCTCTCCACAGATGCTGCCAGACTTGCTGAGTATTTCCAGCACTTTCAGTTTTAATTTTTTATTTTGAACATGATGTTTTTCATTTTATCCCCACATAAAAACGCAGCTCTTACTTTTCTTGACTGAATTATTTTTAGGCTTTTTTCATGATAATACAATCCAACTGGACAATGTTGGAGTGCAAATGAGATGTTAAAGAGCCACACGTGGCTCTGGAGCTGCAGGGTACCGACCCCTGAGCTAGGCAGACACTCAAGGTTAAATACTGACGGATTCTACATGCTCAGAGGTGTCATTCTTCAGATCCTCTTACACATAATAAACTCAGAATCACAGAATTGTTACAGTGCAGAAGGAGGCCATTCAACCCATCATGTCTGCACTGGCTCTCCGAATGAGCAACTCCTTCAGTTCTATTCCCCTGCCTTCTCCCCTTAACCCTGCACATTCTTCCTTTTCATATAACCGTCTAATTCCCTTTTGAATGCTTCAATTGAACCTGCCTCCACCATGTTCTCAGGCAGCACATTCCAGACCTTAACCACTTGCTGTGTGAAAAAGTTTTTCCTCATGTCACTTTTGCTTCTCTTACCAAATACTTTAAATCTGTGCCCTCTCGTTCTCGATCCTTTCACAAGTGAGAACAGTTTTTCCCTATCGACTCTGTCCAGACTCTCATGATTTTGAATACCTCGATCAAATCACCTCTCAGCCTTCTCTTCTCCAAGGAAAACAGTCCTAACTTCTCCAATCTATCTTCATAATTGAAATTCTGATCACTGGAACCATTCTCGTGAATCTTTTCTGTACTCTCTCCAGTGCCCTCAAGTGCAGCACCAGAATTGGACGCAATACTCCAGCTGAGGACAAACTACAAATCTACAAAGAGGACATCTTACAAATATTAAAAACACACCTCGCACTCCTTTCAACATAAATAACTTGCATTTATATAGTGCCTTTAATGTAGTAAAACATCCCAAGGCACTTGACAGGAGCACTATCAAACAGAATTTGACACGGAGTCACATAAGGAAATATTAGAACAGATGACCAAAAGCTCATTCAAAGAGGTAGGTTTTAAAAAGCATCTTAAAGCAGAAATTGCAGGGCTGCAGGAGGTTACAGAGATCGGGAGGGGTGAGACCAGGAAGGGATTAAAATATTAACACACTCCTGGAGAGTCTGAGCTGTTCTAAGAATTTGGTTACTTGGCTAGGAATGTAAAACTCTCAGCAGCTGGTGGATGTGCTGATGGTACTGTGAGGAGTGAGGACAGGTGAACTATTGCATGGGTGAGAGATCAGATGTCTCATGCTGTCCCATGGATAGAGCACTCGGTCAGCTAGTAACACAGTCCACTCAGAGTCAATCTGGGACAGGATTACTGAACGACACTCACAGTCTTGTAGAGACACCGAGCTCCGAGCCACTCAACCTAAGTAACACTTAAGGACAAGGGGAATTTGTACAAAACATCCGGTTTATATGGTTTATCAGGGGAGATGTTTTCAGGGCAATGAGGAAAGGACAGGGGGAGTGGGTCTGATTGGATAGCTCTTTCAAAGAGCTGGCACAGGCACGAGAGGCCAAATGGCCTCCTTGGGCAATTATCATTCTATGAATCTGTGAAATCCAGTGTAGACCTTTGTTGCTGTCTTAGCAACCTTGTAGCACAAACAAGGAGAAGGCATCAGGTCAGGAGCTGTGAGGCAGGTATCTGGTCAGGGTGAATGAGACACACGCAAAAGGATTATGGGCCATTAGTTACTCTTTTACCATCATGCCTTGTAACGGGATCAAGTGGTGGGTGTCAGTCACGGCTCAGTGATAGCACTCGCACCTCCGAGTCAGAAGGTTGTGCGTTCAAGTTCTACTCCAGAGACCTGAGCTCAAAATCTAGGCTGATCTCAACCAACTTCACCAGAACAGATTTCCTGGTTGTTATTCTGTTATTAGTGCAAGCTGGCTGCTGCACCTCCTGCATTACAGCAGTGACTATACTTCAAAGTGACTTAGCTGACTGGAAAGTGCTCTGGGAAAGGTGCTATACAAACGCAAATCTTTCTTCTAGTGCCTGGTAAGCTGGTGAAAGATTAGAGGTTAAATTCTCAGGCCCCGGTGGAGGTGGGAATGGAGGCAGATGGAGCTCAAAAATACTGACGCTGGATCGGGGCCGGCAGGACTACCCGGCTCTTGCATGGTGGGTAGCTGATTATGCTTGAAAAGAAATAAAACAAGAAATGCTGGAAATACTCAGCAGGTCCGGCACCATCTGTGGAGACAGAAGCAGCGTTAACGATTCAGGTCAGTGACCTTTCACCAGTTCTGATGAAGGGTCACTGACCTGAAACACTAACTTTGCTTCTCTCTCCACAGATGCTGCCAGACCTGCTGAGTATTTCCAGCATTTCTTGTTTTTATTTCCGATTTCCAGCATCTGCAGTATTTTGCTTTTATTTTAGGTTTGATAAGAGAATTGTTAATTCCTATTAAAGGAGGCTGACTGGGATTTTCCAGTCAGCTCCAGTTTCCTAAAGCATGGGTCATTTTAGGTGCCTGGAGACAGGGAACCAGCAGCAGGCTCCATGCAGGCCTAGAGGTCCTCCTTGCCTGGTGGGTGTGGGAGCCCCTGTAGAGTGGCTCCCTCCCCACAGTGGTGGCCTGGCTGCGTGCCATATTGTAATTTAAAGTTTTGAAGATGTTGGAGAAAGGGTGCCTCCATATTGAAGTGCCCTCTCTGTTACTTACCATCCATTACAGCCTGCTGCTCCTCTCAAGCTGCAAGGCCTCTGATTGACCCTCCAGCTTCGAGAACCCACCCACTGACTTTAATTGGACAGGGAACCTGTCTCCATGCCTATTAAGGCGGCACCTCTGTGAATAGCCCAATGAGTGACTGTTTCCCCCAGGGTGCGGGTTCAGGACTTGTAAAAAGTCGTGACTTCCGTTTCCCACCCCTGTAGGGAAAATCCAGCCCTCGGTGTCAGCTGTGGCTCAATTGGTAGCACTCTCACCTCCGAGTCAGACGATGATATGCCCAGTTTGGGCTTGTGCTGCGACCTGTGGGATTATGGGCCACAAATGCAAGGGAACTTTCCTGGAGGTAGGAGGAATGTCACATTTTGGGATGTTTGACCATTTTGTTGCAGCTGATCTGGGCGTAATTTACATTGAAGCAATATTTTTAAATTGAGCCCACAAGGGTTTTTTATATCCCCTCTGCCTTATGAAGCTGATGGATTGAGATATATATTCAAGTCAAGATGGTCCAGTCTGGGGAACACTGACTATCTCTGGTGAAACTATGAGTCATCAGATCTTGCCTTTGAACCAACCAGGATTAACGTTTTTGGATAGTCTTGTTCATTTTGGACACAGGTGTTATGCTCGGAGCCTCCAGCTGGGAGGGCAGTAGTCAGTTTGAGTGCACAACCCCTGGACAGAAATGGGAGGGTTGAGCAGGATGAATGCATGGCTGGGGAGATGGTGCAGGAAGGAAGGCTTTAGATTGCTGGAACATTGGGACGGGTTCTGGGGGACGTGGAACCTGTACAAGCCGGACGGGTTGCACCTCAACAGGACCATATCTGCAAGGGATAGCCCTCATCTCCAAGAAGCCACACCCCCCCCCCCCCCCCCCCCCCGCCATCTGAGCCAGTTCAGTGAACAGCAGTGGCAGCTGGGATTGGTGCAGGACCTAGGTGTCATAGCAGCTGCCCAAGAAGCGGGCACAGATTTGCATGAAGCATCTCCGGTGATCACATATCAGCTGCACCTAGAGGATTCCTTTAATGGTGGCGTCTGCAGGTGGTAGCCTGGCGGGAGGCCTGATGACCACATGGGTGCAGTGTACGAACCTTAAAACCTTTGGTTATCCGACAATGGTGCCGAAACCGATGGCCCTCTGGGCCTGACTGTGAGAGTCCATCCTGACTAGCCCTCCAGTGCAGGGCATCGGTGACCTCCCTGATGCAGCGGTGCACTGCTGACTGTGTGACCCCCTCAAAGGTCGCCAGTGGGCCCCTGAGAAGTTGCATAGGCATCAAGCTTGAGAACCGCTGCCACTATGAGGACCACAGGCATAGGATGTCCACCGAAGCCCATGGGCTGCAGGTCATCGTCAAACAGGGCACACAGACGTGTCACCACCCTCTCTACATGCGCAATTGCCTCTGCCACTGGTGCTCTGATATCCGATGGCATGGCACGTGGGGCCTGTAATGTCGAGCTCCACTAGGGGGCTGATGCCCATGACTGAGGGTCTCTACGTGGATCGCACCTGACTGTTAATTTTGCATCCAATACATACAGATCCTCAGGAGAAACGGAAAACACAATGTAGCATGAGCCATATCCATTTCCATGTGATAAATAAAGTTGTATCCTTCATTTATTCAAAGGTTCCTAACAGGGCAGGGTTGTAGCATGGTATTGACCATCTTGGCTCACACTCAAGAGTGGCACAACATGACCACATAAAGATGCTACCAGCTGCATCGATTGCCCCCACCATCTATATAACTTTAATGCTCCTACCTCTTCTGGGACCCTCCCCACACACAGGGTGACTAGAGTGCATTGCTCTTTCACACACAAACAAACGCAGAGCGTACACTGTTTACAGAGAGAGGGTACACAGTACCTCCCTTCATGCCTGCAGAGTTTTCCCTCCAGTAATCCCAGACCCCCTCCCTCCTCTCTTTCAGAGTACAGAGCTGAGACCCCGATCCTCTCAGACTTACCTGCACTGTTGCCCTGTCTGGGTTTCATATTCGTGAATGGGACCGCACGTTGAACGAAAAATGTGAAAGAGAAGAGCAGCAGGCAGTGTATGCATAATCAGGAAAAGTAAGTAGTGCTTTACACATGGTAGTTGTGGTGCCGCTACCGAGCGGCGGGGGGTGGGGCCATACCGAGGTCCCACCGCCGCCAGAAAAATGCAGCGAATCCTTCTCGACGTCGGGGTTCGAGGCGGGCCACTCCCAGCAGAATTTTATGGGGCTCCCGCCACGACCCCCGACGTCAAGGGACTGGTAAAATTCAGCCCACGGAGAGAGGAAATACTAAGGGGTTCAGCATCTTTGAAAGTGGATAATTTGCCAGGCCCAGGTGAAATGTATCCCAGACTGCTAAGAGAAGCAAGGGAGGAATTGGTGGATGCTCTATCAGTTTTCAATCCTCTGGCTACAGGCATGGTATTAGAGGACTGGAGGACAGCTAACATTGTACCATTGTTTACAAAAGGGAGAAAGGGATAGTAATTACAGGCCAGTCAGCCTAACCTCGGTGATGAGAAAAGTATTGGAAAAAGTTCTGAGAGACAGTATAAATTGTCATTTAGTGAGGCACAGAACAATCAAAGGCAATCAGCATGGATTTGTTAAGGGAAGGTTGTGTCTGACTAACTTGATTGAATTTTATGAGGAGGTAACAAGGAGGATCAATGAGGGTGATGTGTTTGATGTAGTCTACATGGGCTTTAACAAGGCTCCACATGACAGACTGGTCAGAAAAGTTAACAGTCCATGGGATTCAAGAGCAAGTAGCAAGTTGGATCCAAAATTGGCTCATTGGCAGGAAGCAAAGGGTAATGGTCGATGGGTGTTTTAGTGACTGGAAGGCTGTTTCCAGTGGGGTTCCGCAGGGCTCAGTACTGGGTCCCTTGCTTTTTGTGGTATATGTCAATGATTTAGGCTTAAATGCAGGGGGCATGATTAGGAAGTTTGCAGAAGATACAAAAATTGGTCACGTGATTAATAGCAAGGAAGAAAGCTGTAGGTTGCAGGAAGATATCAAAAGGACTGGTCAGGTGGGCAGAAAAGTGGAAAATGAAATTCAATCCAGAGAAGTGTGAGGTGATGCATTTGGGGAAGGCTAACAACACAAGGGAATACAGAATCAATGGTAGAATACTGAAAAGTGTAGAGGAACGGAGGGACCTTGGAGCACATTAAAACACATCCCTGAACAATAATAATTTATATTTATATAGTGTCTTTAACATAATAAAACATCCCAAGGTGCCTCACAGGAACAGTATAAAACAAAATATGAGACCAAGCCATATAAGGATGGACTAGAGCAGATGATTGAAAGCTTGGCCAAAGAGGTAAGTTTTAAGGAGTGTCTTAAAGAAGGAAAATGAGGTAGAGAGGCGGAGAAGTGTAGAGAGGGAATTCCAGAGCTTAAGGCCTAGGGAACTGATTGCATCAATGGAGGAGTGCAAATATCTCAGAGGGTAGGTAGCAGGACAGGTAGTTTAGGTGGTTAGGAAGGCATATGGGATACTTTCCCTTATTAGCCAAGGAATAGGATATAAGAGCAGGGAGGTTATGCTAGAACAGTATAAAAAATTAGTTAGACCACAGCTGGAGTACTACAGTACCTCACTACAGGAAGGATGTGATCAAACTAGTGAGGGTACAGCAGATTTTTACGAGGATGTTGCCAGGAATGGAGAATTTTAGTGATGAGGAAACATTGGATAGGCTGGGGTTAAATTCTTTGGAACAGAGGAGGCTAAGGGGAGATTTAATTGAGGTGTATAAAATTATGACGGGCCTGGTTAAAGTGAATGGGAAGGACCTATTTCCCTTAGCAGAGAGGTCAAAAACCAGGAGACATAGATTTAAACTAATTGGCAGGAGGACTAGAGGGGGGTGGGGTTGAAGCGTAATTTTTTTCATCCAGAGGGTAGTGGGTCTGAAACTCACTGCCTGAAAGGGTGGTAGAGATAGAAAACCTCATTGCATTTTTAAAATACTTGGATATGCACTTGAAGTGCCTTAACCTACAGGTCTACAGACCAAAAGTAGGATTAGGCTGGATAACTCTTTTTCAGCCAGCACAGAAACGATGGGCTGAATGGTCTCCTTCTGTGCCATAAGTGTTCTCGGTTTCTAAGTTCTGAGAATACAAACTCTCAATTTTCTGTCCAGAAAAGGTATAATAGAACAGAGATGTTTGTGCCAGTTGGTCCGGGTTACTGAGAGACAGCTAAGACCCAGCACTTGCCTACCTTAACCAAGTGGGCACAGAGTGAGATTTGATTCGACTCCACAGTAGGACTCAACAAAGTATTACTCAGCCCCATAACATGGGGTGCTGTGGCATGGTTTATTATTTTCTTTGTTAGGTGAGGGGCTAAAATTAAGTTAAAAGTAAGGTAAGATTCGATATAACTGGTGCTGTGTGTGTTCCTTTAGACCATTGAATAATGCAGATTCATGATTCATCTCTAGATATTGTTAATCGGTCTGTCTCGCAGAGGATTGGAGAAATGCCTGTGTTTGTGATAACAATTCATATAACAAGGAGGCTCAGTTGTGATGCCTCTGGATTATGCTGTTGTATAACTCGATACTGAGCAGTCCAGGCAAACCCTTATCCATAAGGGACATCTGGCCTGCTTATGGGAAAAGCCATTAATGCAAAACCTGACAGAATATATCGAGCCAAACAATCTGAAAATATTAACGCACCTCAAGGGACCCCTGTCATTATTGGCACTTCCTTTGTGGGTGCCTATCTTGGACTTTTCAATTCCAGACTTACATTTATGCTGAACTTGTAAATCTCACCCCTAGCTGACAGCACCAATGGAACCTTTATGGTCACTTGGCCCACTTCTTGAAAGCTGACTGGCTAATGATTATGTTGTGGAGTTCTAGGCCCCCAAAATTCTTCGGGTCATGACCCCGATGGTTAGGCCAGAACTGTGCCCAGCAATGTGTTCCAGCATATATCCCACTAGAGTTCATGTGATCCAAGGGAAGGGATATGATTTTCTTGGGGCAGACTGCCGCTATGGGTGTACCACTAATATCCACCTCCAACATGCAGCTGTAAACTCCGGCATACCCTCCCCCTCTCTCCCTCTGACTCCATTCCTCTCAGCTCCCCGTGTAAGGTGGCAGTTCAGCTGTTTTAAAGTTGTGGCATTTATTTTGTGTTAATCTGTTTTTAGCGATGTTGGTTGAGAAATAAATATTGGCCAGGATACAGGGGGAGAACTCTCCTGAACGTCGTTGAATAGTCTGAGACGGTAGTTAGTTGGGTATTGCGCAGGTTTGGATTACCCATTATAGAAAGGGTATCAAATCAATGAGGGGGGGGGTTGTGAGAGGTGATATTTAGTCTATGTCAGAAGTGAAAAGCAGGCTCATAGCAAACCGACAGCCCATTCTTACATCGCCTGATCCTTTTCAGTGAGTTCCAGCTCAATGTATAATTAGTATGAAAAACATGTAAATTTGCTTCAACCATGCAGAAATTAAATTGTCCCCAATCCAGATTAGCATAAAAAACAGTAGAAGGAAGAGAGAGAGTTCAAGGGCTGGGTGAAATTCAAAAACAGTCATTGTTCAGCAACGGTTTTAAAATTCTCATCCTCATTTTCAAATCCCTCCATGGCCTCTCCCCTCCCTATCTTTGTAATCTCCTCCAGCCTCACAACCCTCCAAGATATTTGCACCCCTCTAATTCTGGCCTCCGAAGAATCCTTGATCGTAATTACTCCACCATTGGTGGCTGTGCTTTCAGCTGCCAAGGCCCTAAGCCACTTGGGCTTCAATGGCACTCCCAGTGACGGTGAGCACTGCATTAAACCTCTGCACCATTGAGTCCTTCCAGGCACCAGTGCTTCCAAATTATAGGGCAGTAGCGGTGGGATCTCAATCGGAATTAATCCATGCTTTCATCTCTACTCACTTTACCCTTCCCTTCATGAAAATCAGGAGATTTTCAACTTTGTTTTCAGTGCGTCTGGTATAAGCTGTACCTGAAAACTCCCCCATGCAGGCTAGTCCCTGTCAAACTGAGCTGTCAGCAGAATACTGGACCCCACTGGCATAGAGCTCAGTGCTCAGGTCAAACTCCCAGATGAGAGCGAGCAGGAGATGAAAGGAAAAAGCATTCACTGTGCTTGCTTTTAATTACAGGCAGTCTATTCTTTGTTCCTAAGCATCTAAAGAATGGGAATAAGAGTTGTGTTGCTGAGGGACCAGTCCCTGAACAATGAGCGCTATTTCCATGAAATGGCTCGGAATTGATACCTTTGTATAATATAATTACAGCAAAATTCCATTGTATCCATCACATTGTCAATGGGATTGTTGACAATTTGCACAGCTGGTGCTGAGCTCACGTTACAATGCACAGTGGCATCACTTCCATTTCTACCAATTTATACCTGGCAGTGTGCCCCATGGGGGTATATACTGATGAATATTGCGATAAAATAAAAGACATTAACAAACTTACAGAATAGGCATATAAATAGGCAAATGAATTTCAGTATACCTAAAGTGCAGGTGATGTGTTTTAATAGGAGGAATAAGGCTACCTACTCCTGGGCAACTAAGAGTCTAAATGGGGTAGAGGCACAAAGGGATCTAAGGGTACACATTACAAATCATTTAAAGCAACACAGGTTACACCATAAGAAAAAGGAAACAAAGCATTTTGAGAGGAATAGAATTTAAAAGCAGAGAGGTTATGTTAAACTTGGATCAAACCCTGGTTAGACTAACTTAGAGTACTGTGCACATTCCTGGTCTCCATATTATAAAAAAAAGCTATGGAGGAACTGGAAAAAAATCCAAAAAGAGGGGTACCTGGTATAGAAGTCTTTAAAATTATGAAGGGGCGTGAAACCACATGGGAGTGATTGAGACGAATAGCCTCCAGTCGCAGCAGAAGACACAAGTTGCTTCTCAGAAATAGAGGGTAACTTCGAGACAGCGGTGTGAGTTTGAAGAGCGAGGGTGTTTAGAGCAATCCAGAGAAAACTGACATGTGACGTTACAGCAAAGAAGGTACATGATTGGTTGGTGAACATTTTCTCCTCTTCTCGTATCTAAACTCAGGAATTTGAATTGGGGTTAGTATGACATTAATTGAAGTAATAAGATTAAGTGTCTTCTGAAACGCACGTAATTTATTCGTAAGGTTTCATTAGTAGTAGTAAGGTTTACTCGCAGTAGTAAAGCTTATTAGTAGTAGTGGAGCTTGGTAGTAGTGGGGTTTATTCAGTTTAAATTAAGAAAAACAAATTAATTAACGAAGAAAAATAAATTAACACATAATTAAGGTGGCAGGGCAGCTGATGTGTTGCAGCTGACATATGTGGGAACTGGTGGACGCCAGTGTGATCCACGGCAAACACGTCTGCAGTGAGTGTCTGCGGCAAGAGGATGAACAGCTAGGGGCTAAATTAAAAAGCAGAACCACAAAGGTAATAATCTCGGGATTATTACCTGAGCCACAAGCAAATTGGAGTAGGGTAAATAAGATTAGAGAGTTAAATACGCGGCTCAAAGATTGTTGTGAGAGAAATGGGTTTCAGCAGTACTGGGGAAAGTGGGAGCTGTACCGTTGGGATAGTCTTTATCTGAACCATGCTGGGACCAGTGTTCTGGTGAATTGTATAACTAGCGCAGCAGAGACTGCTTTAAACTAAATAGAGGGGCAAGGAATCAAGTGAGGGAAGGTGCGATAATTTAGAGACAGAGCAGAAGGCAAGAGAGCAAGATAGCAATAAGGGAATTGATCATCTGAGTATGGCAGCAAGGGACAGAGCGTACAAGCCTAAGAGTGCATCAGCAGATAAGGCTGGAAGTTGTGAAAATAATAAAAAGACAGAATTAAAGGCACTCTATCTGACTGCATGCAGCAAGATAGATGAATTGACAGCACAAATATTAGTAAATGGGTATGATCTAATTGCCATTATGGAGACGTGGCTGCAGGATGACCAAGGCTGGGAACTGAATGTTCAAGGGTATTTGACATTTAGGAAGGAAAGGCAAAAAGGAAAAAGGAGGTGGGGTAGCGCTGTTAATAAAGGATGCAATCAGTTCATTAGTAAGAGAGGATCTTAGATTGAAGGATCAAGATGTAGAATCAGTTTGGGTGGAGCTAAGAAACAGCAAGGGGCAGCAAACATTGGTAGGAATTGTTTATAGGCCACCAAACAGTAGTGGCAATATAAGGCACTGTATAAATCAGGAAATCAGAGGTGCATGTAACAAGGGTAACACAGTAATCATGGGGACTTCATCTACATATAGACTGGGTAAACCTAATTAGCCCTAATGCTGTGGAGATGAATTCCTGGAATGTATACAAGATGGTTTTCTAGAACAATATGTTGAGGAACCAACTAGAGAATGGGCTATTTTAGATCTGGTATTGTGCAATGAGAAAGGGCTAATTAATAATCTCGTTGTAAAGGGGCCTCTCGGGAATAGTGACTGTAATATGATAAAATTTTACTTTTAAGTTTGGAAGTGATGTAGTTCAATCTGAAACTCGGGTCTTAAATCCAAACAAAGGAAACTACAAAGGTATGAGGACCAAGTTGGCTGTGGTAGATTGGGAAACTATATTAAAAGGTATGGTGGTATACAGGCAATAGCTAGCATTTAAAGAATTAATATATGGTTAACAACAAATTTACATTCCTTTGATGCACAAAACGTCAATAGGAAAGGTGATCCAACCATGGCTAACCAGAGAAATTAAAGATTGTATTAGATCAAAGTAAAAGGCTTATAAAATTGCCCCAAAAAGTAGAAAGACTGAGGATTGGGAGCATTTTAGAATTCAGCAAAGGAGGACCAAGGAACTGATAAAGAAAGAGAAAACAGAATATGAAAGTAAACTAGCGGGAAACATGGAAACAATTGTAAAAGCTTCCATAGGTATGTAAAAAAGAAAAGATCAACAAAGTCAAATGTGGGCCCATTACAGGTAGAGACAGGGGAATTTATAATGGGGAAATCAGGAAATGGCAGAAAAACTAAACAAATCTGTATCTGTCTTCATGGAGGAAGATACAAAAAAAACTCCCAGAAATACTAAAGAACCAAGGGACTAGTGAGAATGGGGAACTGAAAGAAATTAGTGTTAAAGAAGTAGTACTGGAGAAATTAAGGGACTGAAAGCTGATAAATCTGCTGGATCTGCTTATCTATATCCCAGGGTGTTGAAAGAGGAGGCTGTAGAGACAGTGGATGCGCTGGTGATCATCTTCCAAAATTCAAAAGATTCTGGAACCGTTCCTGAAGATTGGAAGGTAGCAAATATAACCCCACTATTTAAGAAAGGGGGAGAAAGAAAAAGGGGCACTACAGACCTGTTAGCCTGACATCAACAGTAGGGGAAAAGCTAGAATGTATTGTAAAGGATGTGATAATTGGACACTTAGAAAATAATGGTCGGATTGGACATTGTCAACATGGATTCATGAAAGGGAAATCATGTTTGATGAACCTGTTAAGAGTTTTTTGAGGATATAACTAGCAGAATTGATAAGGGAGAACCAGTGAATCTGGTGCATTTGGATTTTCAGAAGGCTTTCAATAAGGTCCCACACAAGAGGTTAGTAAGCAAAATTAGAGCACGTGGGGTTGGGTATAATATACTGGCATGGATTGATAATTGGTTAATGGACAGAAAACAGAGAGTAGGAATAAATGGGTCATTCTCAGGTTGGCAGGCTGTCATTAGTGGGATACCACAAGGATCAGTGGTTTGGTCCCAGCTATTCACAAACTATATCAATGATTTGGATGTGGGGACCAAATGTAATAAAGTGAGTGAACAAGAACATGGCAGATGGAATATAATGTGGAAAAAAGAGAAGTTATCCACTTTGGTAGGAAAAACAGAAATGCAGAGTATTTCTTAAATGGTGAGAGATTGGGAAGTGTTGATGTCCAAAGGGACCTGGGTGTCCTTGTTCATAAGTCACTGAAAGCTAACATGCAGGTGCAGCAAGCAATTAGGAAGACTAATGGTTTGTTGGCCTTTATTGCAAGAGGATTTGAGTACAAGAGTAAAGAAGTCTTGCTGCAATTATATAGAACCTTGGTGAGACTGCATCTGCAGTATTGTTTACAGTTTTGGTCTCCTTACCTAAGGAAGGATATACTTGCCATTGAGGAAGTGGAACAAAGGTTCACCAGACTGATTCCTGGGATGGAGGGATTGTCCTATGAGGAGAGATTAAGGAGACTGGGCCTGTGTTCTCTCTCGAGTTTAGAAGAATGAGAGGTGAAATCATTGAAGCATATATATTTCTTACAGGGCTCGACAAGATTGAGGCAGTAAGGATGTTTCCCCTGGCTAGGGGTCTAGAACCAGGAGACACAGTCTCAGAATAAGAGGTAGGGCATTTAGGACTGAGATGAAGAGGAATTTCTTCACTCAGAGGGTGGTGAATCTTTGGAATTCTCTACTGCAGAGGGCTAAGGTGGCTCAGTTATTGAGTATGTTCAAGACAGCGATTGATAGATTTCTAGAGATTAAAGATATGGGGACAGTGCAGGAAAATGGCATTGAGGTAGAAGATCAGTCGTGACCTAACTGAATGGCGGAGCAGGCTCATAGGGGCCGATTGGCCTACTCCTGATCCTATTTCCTATGTTCCTAGGCTCTTAAGAGGAAGCCAGATAAACACATGAGGGAGAAAGAAATAGAAGGATATGTTGATAGGGTGCGATGAAGTAACACGTGGGAAGTCTCACTTTTGTGGCGAGGAAAACAAGGGCAGCAGGCGAATGGAGCACCACCCTGTGCAAGTTTCTCTCCAAATCACACACCATCTTGACTTGGAACTATATCGCTGTTCATCATTGCTGAGTCAAACTCCTGGAACTCGCTCCCTAATGGCATTGTGGGTGTACCTACACCACATGGACTGCGGCGGTTCAAGAAGGCAGCTCACAACCACCTTCTCAAGGGCAATTAGGGATGGGCAACAAATGACGGTGGGAGCGGAGGTTTAAAAAGCGTGGCAAAAACCCAGATTCGGAGACCGCAGACGGAGAGGGAGAGACGGGGAGACGGGGAGAGGGGGAGACGGGGGAGAGGGGGAGAGGGGGATGCAGGGTGGATGACGAACTGACCATGGAACTGTGGTACAGGAAACCATTCAAGTGGACGGAGAAAAAAGGAATGTAGTGGTAGTAGGGTGCGGTATCGTTAGGGAGATTGACACTGTTGTCTCAGAGTGATACAGCACTGAAACAGGCCCTTTGGCCCACCGAGTCTGTGCCAACCATCAACCACCTATTTATACTAATCCTACATTAATCCCATATTCCCTACCACATCCCCTCAATTTTCCTACCACCTACCTACACTAGGGGCAATTTACAATGGCCAATTTACCTATCAAACTGCAAGTCTTTGGCTGTGGGAGGAAACTGGAGCACCCGGCAGAAACCCACGCAGTCACAGGGAGAACTTGCAAACTCCACACAGGCAGTACCCAGGACTGAACCCAGGTCGCTGGAGCTGTGAGGCTGTGGTGCTAACCGCTGCGCCACTGTGTTCGCTACAACAAAGAGTGAGAGTCCAGATGACTGTATTGCCTGCCCAGTGCCAGGGTTCGGGACATCTGCTCAGGGCTGGAGAGGAACTTACAGTGGGTGGGGGAGCATCCAGTTGTCGTGGTCCATGTAGGTAACAATGACATAGGCAGGACAAGGAAAGAGGTTCTGCATAGTCAGTATGAGGAACTAGGTGCCAAATTAAGAAGCAGAACCTCAAAGGTAATAATCTCTGGATTATTACCTGAGCCATGTGCAAATTGGCAAAGGACAAATAAGATTAGAGAAATGAATACATGGCTCAAAGACTGATGTGCTGGAAGCGGGTTCCGGATCATGGGGCACTGGCACTAGTACTGGGGAAAGTGGTGGCTGTACCTTTGGGACGGTCTACACCTGAACTGTGCTGAGGCCGGTATTCTAGCGAGCCGCATAACTAGGGAGGTAGAGAGGGTTTTAAACTGAATAGTGGGGGCAAGGGATCAAATTTGGGAAGATATAACAAATCAAGGAGTAGAGACAAGGCAAGAGAGAAAGGTATTAATATGGGAAGTGATAAACAGAAAGGGACAAAGCGTACAAACCTAAAGAATAAATCAACAGATAAGGTTGGAGGTTACAAAAATCATAAAAGGACAAAACTAAAGGCTCTGTATCTGAATGCACGTAGCATTTAAAAAACAGATCAACTGAGAGCACAAATAGAAATAAATAAGTATGATCTGATAGCCATTACAGAGACATGGCTGCAGGATGACATAGTTTGGGATCTGAATATTGAAAGGCACATGACATTTAGGAAGAACAGGAAGCTAGGAAAACATGGAGGGGTAGCTCTGTTAATTAATGATGGTATTAGCACAATAGAGAGGGATGACCTAAGTTCAGGAGACCAGGATGTAGAAGCAGTTTGGGCAGAGATCAGAAATCATAAAGGCAAGAAGTCACTTGTGGGAGTGGTGTACAGGCCATCTAACATTAACCACACTGTAGGACGAGGTATAAAGGAAGAAATAATGGGAGCTGGTCAGAAAGGTACAGTGATAATTATGGGAGATTTTAACCTACACGTAGCCTGGAAAAATCAGATGGGCAGAGGTAGCCTGGATGAGGAGTACACAGAATGTTTTCGGGATAATTTCTTGGAACAATACGTTCTGGAGCCACCCAGAGAGCAGACTATACTAGACCTGGTATTGTGCAACAAGACAGGATTAATTAATGACCTCATAGTTAAGGCACCCCTAGGTAGCAGTGATCATAATATGATTGAATTTTACATTCAGTTTGAGGGAGAGAAGAGTGGGTCCAAGACTAGTATTTTAAAATTAAATAAGGGCAATTATGAGGGCATGAAAGCAGAGCTAGCTAAAGTGAACTGGAAAATTAGGTTCAGGGATAGGTCAATTGAGATGCAACGGCAGACATTTAAGGGGATAATTCAGAATACACAGCATAGATACATTTCAACCAGGAAGAAAAATTCCAAGGGTGGGACCCGCCATCCATGGTTAACTAAAACAGTTAAAGATAGTATTAAACTTAAAGAAAAAGCCTATAATTGCGCAAAGATGGGAGGCAGGTCAGAAGATTGGACAGAATATAAAAAACAGCAAAGAATGACTAGAAGATTGATAAGGAAGGTAAAATTAGAGTATGAGAAAAAGCTAGCTAGAAATACAAAGACCAATATTGAGAGTTTCTATAGATATTTTAAAAAGAGCTAACAAAGTGAGCGTTGGTCCTATAAAAAGTGAGTTTGGGGAATTAATAAATTGATAATAAGGAGATGGCAGATGAATTGAACAGATATTTTCCATCGGTCTTCACTATTGAGGATACAAGTAACTTCCCAGTATTAGCTGTAAGTCAGGAAATGGAAGGGAGGGAGGAACTCAAGAAAATTACAATCACCAGGGAAGTGGTACTGAACAAATTGTTGGAGCTATGGGCTGGCAGATCCTGGGTCCTGATGGACTTCATCCTAGGGTGTTAAAAGAAGTGGCTAGTGTGATAGTTGATGCATTAGTTTTAATTTTCCAAAATTCCTTAGATTTGGGGAAGGTTCCATTAGATTAGAAAAAAAAGCGAATGTAACTCCTTTATTTAAAAAGGGAGGGAGACAGAAAGCAGGAAACTGCAGGCCAGTTAGCTTAACATCTGTCTTAGGGAAAATGTTAGAAACTATTATTAAAGACATTTTAGCAGGGCACTTAGAAAAATTCAAGGTAATCAGGCAGAGTCAACATGGCTTTGTGAAAGGAAAATCATGTTTAACCAATTTAATGGAGTTCTTTGAGGGAGTTACATGTGCTGTGGATAAAGGAGAACCGGTGGATGTATTGTACTTAGATTTCCTGATGGCATTTGTTAAAGTGTCACATTGAAGGTTATTGCAGAAAATAAAAGCTCACAGTGTAGGGGGTAACATATTGGCATGGATAGAAGATTGGCTAGCTAACAGGAAACAGAGAGTAGGCTTAAATGGATCACTTTCTGGTTGGCAAGATGTAACGAATGGTGTGCCACAGGGATCAGTGTCGGGGCCTCAACTTTTTACAATTTATATAAATGACTTAGATGAAGGGACCGAAGGTATGGTTGCTAAATTTGCTGATGACACAAATATAGGTATGAAAGTAAGTTGTGAAGAGGACATAAGGAGGCTACAAAGGGATTATAGATAGGTTAAGTGAGTGGGCAAAAACCTGGCAAATGGAGTATAATATGGGAAAATGTGAAATTGTCCACTTTGGCAGGAAGAATAAAAAAGAAGCATATTATCTAAATGGTGAGAGATTGCAGAGCTCTGAGATGCAGAGGGATCTGGGTGTCCTAGTGCATGAATCACAAAAGGATAGTATGCAGGTTCAGCACATAATTGGGAAAGCTATTAGAATGTTATTGTTTATTGCGAGGGGAATTGAATATAAAAGTAGGGAGGTTATGCTTCAGCTATACAGGGCATGGGTGAGACCACATCTGGAGTACTGTGTACAGTATTGGTCTCCTTATTTAAGGAAGGGATATAAATGCATTGAAGGCAGTACAGAGGAAGTTTACTAGACTTAAACCTGGAATGGGTGGGCTGTCTTATGAGGAAAGATTGGACAAGCTAGGCTTGTATCTGCTGGAATTTAGAAGAGTAAGAGGCAATTTGATTGAAACATATAAGATCTTGAGGGGTCTTGACAGGGTGGATGTGGAAAGGATGTTTCCTCTTGGGGGAGAATCTAGAACTATTTAAAAATAAGGGCTCACCCATTTAAGATAGATGAGGAGAAATTTTTTCTCTCAAAGGGTCATGAGTCTTTGGAATTCTCTTCCTCAAAAGGCAGCGGATCGGATAAGCAAGGGGGTGAAAGGTTATTGGGGGTAGGTGGAAATGTGGAGTAATCAGTTCAGCCATGAACATATTGAATGGCGGAGCAGGCTCAAAGGGCCGAGTGGCCTATTCCTGCTCCTAGTTCATATGTTTGTCCACATCCCATGAATGAATTAAAAAACGCTGGCATGGAACTGTTGGGCCGAATGGCTTGTTTCTGTGCTACACATTGTATGTAATTCTATGTAATACCCACTGCCAGGTATCTGGCAACTCAACTTTTAGTACAGAGGGTGGCACAGTGGTCAGCACCGCAGCCTCACAGCTCCAGCGACCCGGGTTCGGTTCTGGGTACTGCCTGTGTGGAGTTTGCAAGTTCTCCCTGTGACCGCATGGGTTTCCGCCGGGTGCTCCGGTTTCCTCCCACAGTTAAAGACTTGCAGGTTGGTAGGTTAAATTGGCCATTGTAAATTGCCCCTAATGTAGGTAGGTGGTAGGAGAATTGAGGGAAGGTGGGGTTGTGGTAGGGAATATGGGATTAATGTAGGATTAGTATAAATGGGTGGTTGATGATCAGCACAGACTCAGTGGCCAAAGGGCCTGTTTCAGTGCTGTATCTCTCTATGACTCTACATGTGTGGCTTTAATAGTGGTTTTGTTGTGGCTGATTCACAGCTACTTTAGGAACTTCCGCTGATCAAATTGAGAGACATTAGTGGTAAAAAGGAATTTGCAAACATTGGAATTCAAAAATAAACACAGGAAACCTAGAAATGTACAGCAGGTCGATCGTCATCTGAAAGAGGAAGAGAGGCACATGTCTGAGCCTGAATCCTCCAGGGGCAACCAGGCTGGTGAGGAAACAGTTACAGAATTGGCAAGGGCACATTACAGCTTGGCCAAGAAAAGCAGAGGATGAAGGAGAATAAGAGAAGCCAAAAAAATCCCCCAGCTATTCCCATACAGAGGAATGTAGCTGCTTTAACATTACCCACCATACAATTTGATCATGACTGATCTGTACCTCAACCCCATTTCTCCACCTTTGTTTCATAGCCTTTGATATCCTTCCCCAACAAAATTCTATAGATTCCACTCTTGCAAATTTTAATTGACCCAGTAACCACAGCCTTTTGTGAAAAAAAGATTTCTATTTTCATTCCTGAATCGTGTTACAGGCAGGAGGGAAATGGGGTGGCTGGTTTCCACTGGTCACCTCCCAACTGACTGCAGATAATACATATGTATATGTGAATTCAGAGCAGGGGTTGGCCTAGCCAAGCTGTTCCAGTACAGCTACAACACTGGCATTGACCCGGCAGTATGGAAAATTGCCCAGGTATGACCTGTACACAAAAAGCAGGACAAATCCAACCCGGCCAATGACCACCCTATCAGACTACTCTCGATCATCAGTAAAGTGATGGAAGGTGTCGTAGACAGTGCCATCAACTGGCACTTATTGAACAATAGTCTGCTCAGTGACTCTCAGTTTGGGTTCCAACAGGGCCACTCGACACCACACCTCATTACAACCTTAGTCCAAACATGGACAAAAAAGGTTCTGCATAGTCAGTACGAGGAACTAGGTGCCAAATTAAGAAGCAGAACCTCAAAAAGGTAATAATCTCTGGATTATTACCTGAGCCACGTGCAAATTGGCACAGGGAAAGTAAGATCAGAGAAATTAATGCGTGGCTCAAAGACTGATGTGCTGGAAGCCGGTTCCGGATTGTGGGGTACTGGCACCAGTACTGGGGAAAGTGGTGGCTGTACCTTTGGGACGGTCTACACCCGAACCGTGCTGAGGCCGGTATTCTAGCGAGCCGCATAACTAGGGAAGTAGAGAGGGTTTTAAACTGAATAGTGGGGGCAAGGGATCAAATTTGGGAAGATATGATAAATTAAGGAGTAGAGACAAGGCAAAAGAGAAAGGTATTAATATGGGAAATGATAAACAGAAAGGGACAAAGTGTACAAATCTACTCAAGAGGTGAGGTGAGAGTGATTGCCTGGATATCAAGGCAGCATTTGACCGTGTGTGGCATCAAAGAGCCCGAGTGAAACTGAATTCAGTGACTATCGAGAGAAAAATCTCCACATATTTGAGTCATACCTGGCACAACAGAAACACAGAATATAGAAGCAGGAGTAGGCCATTCGGCCCTTCGAGCCTTCGCCGCCATTCATTATGATCATGGCTGATCATCCAACTCAGTAACCTGTTCCTGCTTTCTCCCCATATCCTTTGATCCCTTTTGCCCCAAGAGCGAGATCCAACTCCCTCTTGAAAACATACAATGTTTTGGCCTCAACTGCTTTCTGTGGTAGCGAATTCCACAGGCTCACCACTCTCTGGTTGAAGAAATTTCTCCTCATTTCAGTCCTGAAAGGTTTACTCCACATCCTTACACTATGACCTCTGGTTCTGGACTCCCATACCATCGGGAACATCCTTCCTGCATCTACCCTGTCATGTCCTGTTAGAATTTTATAGGTTTCTATGAGATCCCCCCTCACTCTTCTGAACTCCAGCGAATATAATCCTAACCAACTCAATCTCTCCTCATACGTCAGTCCTGCCATCTCAGGAATCAGTCTGGTAAACCTTTGCTGCACTCCCTCTATAGCAAGAACATCCTTCCTCAGATAAGGAGACCAAAACTGCATACAATATTCCAGGTGTGGCTTCACCAAGGCCCTGTATAATTGCTGCAAGACATCCCTGCTCCTGTACACGAATCCTCTCGCTATGAAGGCCAACATACCATTTACCTTTTCTATCGCCTGTTGCACCTGCATGCTTACCTTCAGTGACTTGTGTACGAGAACACCTAGGTCTCGCTGCATATTCCCCTCTCTCAGTTTATAGCCGTTCAGATAATAATCTGCCTTCTGTTTTTGCTACCAAAGTGGATAACCTCACATTTATCCACATTATACTGCAACTGCCATGCATTAGCCCACTCACTCAACTTGTCGAAAGCCTTCTGAAAGTCCAAATAAACCACATCGACTGGCTGTCCCTCATCAACTCTACTAGTTACATCCTCGAACAATTCTAGTAGATTTGTAAAGCATGATTTCCCTTTCGTAAATCCATGCTAACTCTGTCCGATTCTACCACTGTTCTCCAAGTGCTTTGCTATAAAATCTTTGAAAATGGACTCTAGAATTTTCCCCACTACCGACGTCAGGCTGACTGGTCTATAATTCCCTGCTTTCTCTCTACCTCCCTTTTTAAATAGTGGGGTTACATTAGCTACCCTCCAATCTGTAGGAACTGTTCCAGAGTCTATAGAATCTTGGAAGAAGACAACCAATGCATCCACTATTTCTAGGGCCACTTCCTTAAGTACTCTGGGGATTTATCGGCCTTCAATCCCATCGATTTCTCCAACACCATTTCTCTACTCATACGGATTTCCTTCAGTTCCTCCCTCTCATTAAACCCTGTGTTCCCCAACATTTCTGGTATGATATTTGTGTCCTCCTTTGTGAAGACAAAGGTGTTGGAGGCCAATCATCTCAGCTCCAGGACATCACTGCAGGAGTTCCTCAGGGCAGTGTCCTAGGCCCAATCATCTTCAACTGCTTCATCTGACCTTCCCTCCATCATAAGGTCAGAAGTGGGGATGTTCGCTGATGATTGTACAACATTTAGTATCATTCACAACTTGCAGACACTGAAGCAGTCTGTATACATATGCAGCAGAATCTGGACAATATCCAGGCTTGGGCTGACAAGTGGCAAGTAACATTCGCGCCACACAAGTGCCAGGCAATGACCGTCTCCAATAAGAGAGAATATAAGCATCTCCCCTTGACATTCCATGGCATTACCATTGCTAAATGCCCCATCAACATCCTGGGCGTTACCATTGACCGGAAACTTAACTGAAGCAGTCATACAAATACTGTGGCAGGTCAGAGACTGGGAATTCTGAAGTGAGTAACCCACCTCCTAACTCCCCAAAACCTGTCCGCCATCTACAAGGCACAAGTCAGGAGTATGATGGAATACTCTCCACTGGATGTGTGTGGCTCCAACAACACTCAAGAAATTCGACACCATCCAGGACAAAGCAACCAGCTTGATTGGCACCCCATCCACCACCTTTAACATTCATTCCCTCCACCACTGACGCACAGTAGCAGCACAAGATGCACCGCAGCAACTCGCCAAGGTTCCTTCGACAGCACCTTCCAAACCCGCGACTTCTACCAGATGCATGGGAACACCACCACCTGCACGTTCCCCTCCAAGTCACACACCATCCTGACTTGGAACTATATCACCGTTCCTTCACTGTTGCTGTATCGAAGTCCTGGAACTCCTTCGCTATCAGCACTGTGGGTGTACCTGCACCAAATGGACTGCAACATTTCAAGAAGGCAGCTCACCAGCAAGGGCAATTAGGGATGGGCAATAAATGCTGGCCTTGCCAGTGACGCCCGCATCTCATGAAAGAATTTTAAAAAAAAACTTTGGCCCCTCGAGCCTGCTCTGCCATTTGATAAGATCATGACTGATCTGATTGTGGACTCAACTCTACTTTCCTGTCTACCTGCTATAACCTTTGACTCCCTTGTCAATCAAGAATCCACATAACTCAGCCTGAAATAAATATTACATGACCTTGCCTCTAATACTCTCTGGGGAAGAGAATTCCACAGCCTCTGTCTTAAATGGGAGGAGACAACTCATTTTTAAACGGTGTCCCCTGGTTCTAGTCTCTCTGATAAGGGGAAACATCCTCTCAGCATCCACCCAGTCAAGTCCCTTCAGGATCTTATATGCTTCAATAAGATCACCTCTCATTCTTCTAAACTCCAATAAAACCCAACCTGTCCAACTTTTCTGCATAAGATAACACCCTTCATTCCAGGAATCAGTTGAGTGAACCTTGTCTTAACTGCTTCTAATGCAATTATAGCCTTTCTTAAGTAAGCAGACCAAACCTGCACCCAGTACTCCAGATGCGGTCTCACCAACGCCCTGTACAACAGTTGCAAAACTTCCTTACTTTATATTCCATTTTCTTTACAAAAAATGACAACATTCCATTTGCCTTCCTAATCACTTGTTGTACTTGCATACTAACTTTTTGTGATTCATGTACCAGGACACCCACATCCCTCTGTGCCGCATTCTCTCTCCATTTAAATAAAATAATGTATTCTTCCTGCCAAAGTGGACAAGTTCACATTTTCCCACGTTATACTCCACCTGCCAAATTTTTGCCCACTCACTTAACCTATCTATATTCCTTTGCAGATGTTTTAGGCCCTCTTCACAACTTACTCTCCTACCTATCTTTGTATCATCAGCAAATTTAGCAACCAAACATTGAAACATAGAAAATAGGAGCAAGAGTAGGCCATTCAGCCCTTCGAGCCCGCTCCGCCATTCATTATGATCATGGCTGATCATCCAACTCAGTAACCTGTTCCCGCTTTCCCCCCATATCCTTTGATCCCTTTTGCCCCAAGAGCTATATCTAATTCCTTCTTGAAAACATACAATGTTTTGGCCTCAACTGCTTTCTGCGGTAGTGAATTCCACAGACTCACCACTCTCTGAGTGAAGAAATTTCTCCTCATCTCAGTCCTGAAAGGTTTGCCCCTATCCATAGACTATGACCCCTGGTTCTGGACTCACCCACCATTGGGAACAGCCTTCCTGCATCTACCCTGTCAAGTCCTGTTAGAATTTTATAGGTTTCTATGAGATCCCCCCTCACTCTTCTGAACTCCAGCGAATATAATCCTAACCGATTCAATCTCTCCTCATACGTCAGTCCCGCCATCCCAGGAATCAGTCTGGTAAACCTTCGCTGCACTCCCTCTATAGCAAGAACATCCTTCCTAAGATAAGGAGACCAGAACTGCACACATAATTCCAGGTGTGGCCTCACCAAGGCCCTGTATAGAAACATGGAGAATAGGAGCAGGAGTAGGTCATTCAGCCCTTCGAGCCTGCTCCGCCATTCATTATAATCATGGCTGATCATCCAACTCAGTAACCTGTTCCCGCTTTCCCCCCATATCCTTTGATCCCTTTTGCCCCAAAAGCTATAATTGCAGCAAGCCATCCCTGCTCCTGTACTCGAATCCTCTCGCTATGAAGGCCAACATACCATCTGCCTTTTTTACCGGGTGTTGCACCTGCATGCTTACCTTCAGCGACTGGTGTACGAGAACACCCAGGTCTCACTGCATATTCCCCTCTCTCAGTTTATAGCTGTTCAGATAATAATTTGCCTTCCTGTTTTTGCTACCAAAGTGGATAACCTCACATTTATCCACATTATACTGCATCTGCCATGCATTTGCCCACTCACTCAACTTGTCCAAATCACCCTGAAGCCTCTCTGCATCCTCCTCACAACTCACCCTCCCACCCAGTTTTGTGTCATCGGCAAATTTGGAGATATTATATTTAGTTCCCTCATCTAAATCATTAATGTATATTTTGAATAGCTGGGGTCCTAGCACAGATCCCTGTGGTACCCCAACTAGTTACAGCTGGCCAACCTGAAAAAGACCCATTTATCCTCCTCACTGCTTCCTGTTAGCTAACCAATCCTCTATCTGTGCTAATATGTTATCCCTACACCATGAGCTCTTATTTTGTGTAGTAACCTTTGATGTGGCACCTTATCAAATGCCTTTCGGAAATCCAAGTATACCACATCTACATTATCCACCTTACTTGTTAGTTGTTCAAAGAACTCTAATAAATTAGTCAAATACAATTTCCCTTTCACAAAACCATTGATTCTGCCTGATCGCATTAAGAGTTTCTAAGTGCCCTGCTACAACCTCCTTAATAGATTCTAGCATTTTCCCTCTGGCAGATGTTAGATTAACTGCCCTGTAGTTTCCTGCTTTCTGTCTCCCTCCCTTCTTGAATAGTGGAGTTACATTCGCTATGTTCCAATCTCATGAGAATCTAGAGAATTTTGGAAAATTACAACCAATGCATCTACTATCTCTGCAGCTACTTCCTTTAAGACCCTGGGATGCAGGTCATCAGGTCCTGGGGACTTGTCAGCTTTTTGTTCTGATAGATTTCTCAGTATCCTTTCCCTGGTGATTGTAATTGTTTTAAGTTCTTCCCTCCCTTTCACCTCTTGATTTACAAATAATTCTGGGATGTTATTTGTATCTTTGGCAGTGAAGACAGAAACAAAATCTCTGTTCAATGCTTCCACCATTTCCTTATTTCACATTATTAAATCCTCAGACTCACTATCCAGAGGATCAATGCTCACTAAAGTTACTCTTTGCCTTTTTAAATACTTTTAGAAAGTCTTACTATTCATTTTTATATTTCCAGCTAGCTTTCTCTCATTCTTCAATTTCTCACTCCTTATTTTTTTCATCATTCTTTGCAGTTTTTAAAAATTCTGTCCAATCTTCTGAGCTACCACAAACCTTTGCAGAATTGTACACTTTTTCTTTCAATTTGATCCGATCCGTAATTCCCTTTGTTAGCCACGAATAGTGCATCCTTCTCATAGTCTTTCTTTCTCACTGGAATGTATCTTTGATAGGTTTTATGAAATATCTGCCATTACATCTCTACTGTCCTACTCTTTAATCTAATTTCCTAATTCACTTTAGCCAGCTCTGCCTTCATATCCTTGTAATTGCCTTTATTTAAGTTTAAAACTCCCGTTTTAGACCCACACTTCTCGCCCCCAAACTGAATGCGAATTTCAATCATGTTATCATCACTGCGACATAGAGGCTCCTTTACAATGAGGTCATTAATTAATCCTGTCTCAATGCACATTACCATGTCTAGTACAGCCTGCTCTCTGGTTGGCTCTAAAATATGCTGATCTAAGAAACTGTCCCGAATACACTCTATGAACACATCTTCCAGGCTACCTTTGCCAATCTGATTCGTCCAGTCTATATGTAGAATAAAACCACCCGTGATGATCGCCATACCTTTTTTACAAGCCCCCATTATTTCTTCCTGTATACTCTGTTCTACAGTACAGCTACTGATAGGGGGCTTATAAACTATTCCCACAAGTGACTTCTTACCTTTGCTATTTCTTATCTCTGCCCAAACTGATTCTACATCTTAATGTTTAGAACTAAGGCTATCTCTCACTATGGTACTAGTGTCATCATCCTTAATTAACAGAGCTACCCTACCACCTTTTCCTAGCTTCCTGTCCTTCCGAAATGTCAAGTACCCTTGAATATTCAGGCTCCAGCCTTGGTCACCTTGCAGCCACGTCTCTGTAATGGCCATCAGGTCATACATATTTATTTCTATTTGTGCTGACAATTCATCCATTTTGTTATGAATGTTGCGCACAGATATAGAACCTTTAGTTCTGTCTTTTTGCTATTTTTGCAAACTCTGGTCTTATCTGCTGGTGTAACCTTAAGAAATGACAAATAGAAGGTAAAGGATAAGAGGCGTTAAGAGCTCAAGATGTAAAAGTCTGCTGTTTTCAGGAAAAACCTGTGGGATTCTCTTGGAAGGTAAGTTTTTAAAGTTGCAGGCCTGTTTGCTGGTTCTCTTGCACTTGCTGGGATGCTGAAGTCTTCTGGCAGTCAACACTTCAGTTTGAACACTGTGGTGACATTTCTTAGTTCAATTTTCACAGGTGGAGGAGTTGTTCAGCAGTCACTCTCATTTCTCTGCTGCGGTTGGTGCAGTCTTTGCTGGAATTGATCTCTCTCTCTCAGCCTTGTGCTGGAATTAAAGATGGCTTTTTATGTTCTCTCTGTGGCTGGAGAGTTCTGGTTGATGTTCTTGTTTGTTCTCTAAAAAAGGATATCTTTAAAGGTAAACTCATTAAGTGTGACTCTCAGCTATGTGACTTTAGGTTTCAATTCCTGAAAGGCTAAACAAGAGCTTCTGATGGCAGTCTAATTTGATAAGATAAGGTATTTTCACACTTTATTGCAGTGATTGTGGTTGGAGACGGGGCATCTGTGAGTGCCTTTGTTTTAGGTCGTTTTTGTGCATAGCTCACATCCATGTGTGACCTGTCTATAATTTCAATGTAGACGAGGCTGACAAGTTTTAGTTCTAGCAGACATGAATATGTATTTTAGTGCAGGATGAAGTGGATGTCATGTGACTTTGTCCTCCATCTTGTTGAAGGCAAGTGTACCAGTCTTTTGAATTTTTTTTTTATATAACTGCAGTTTTTTTTGTATTTCCATCGCTGCATGTCCCATGAGCATGACAATAGTCTATCTCTAATTTTAAGAAAATTCCCCTTGGTTCTGGATTCCCCCACAAGAGGAAATGGTTTCTCCATACTTACCCTATCAAATCCCTTAATCATTTTAGAGATCTTGATTAGATCATCCCTGAACCTCTACTCAAGGGAATACAAGCCAAGTTTATACAACCTATCCTCATATTTTAATCCTCTGCTGGAATTTTATGGCAACCCCCCAATGAGCAGACTGGTAGTGAGGGGGAGGGGATGAAAAATTGAGTGGGAGGCGGGAGGGGTGGGGTTGGCATTCCCGATGACTTTCCGCCTCCACTTTAATTTTACACGGGGCAGCAGCAGCGAGAAATGGCTTGCCCACACTCGGCCAATAAAGGCCCTTAAGTGGCCAATTAACTGCCTCTTAAGGGCCTTCTCCTGCCACTGCTGATATATTACACATGGTGGCCGGACAGCAAAGGCCCCAAGAACCCCACCTGGTAAAACCAGGGCCTTCTTGTGGGCTGGGGGCCCCCCTCTGATCGGGCACCCTGTGCCCCACGGAGGGCCACCCTGAAGCCCCAACACACAACACTCCTCCAACCCCCTCCACCCAACCGACCCGCCTTGCTTCACCGGCACCCAGCCAATTGTCCCCGGCGGGGTGCCAAAAACCTACCTGAGTTCTGGGGCCATCCTTCCTCTCGCTGTTGTTGGCTGGATAGAGTTCCTGCAGTGGCCACCGCTCCCAGTGATGCTGCTGTGACTAAGAGCTGTCGGCTTGCTGATTGGCCGGCAGCTCCATTAGGCAGGACCTCCTGCCTCAAGGAGGTAGAAGTCCTGCCCAAGATCACTTAAGGGCCTGGGGTGCAGAAAATCTTGGCGTGGCTCCCCAGACCTGGCAGAGGCGGGCTCGCCACATACTTTCAGTCAGTGGGCGGGGCCTCCCGCCCAATGTATAATCCTGGCCTTTGAGTCAAGGTATCAATCTGTCCTGTATCCTCTC
Source organism: Heterodontus francisci (assembly GCF_036365525.1). Lineage (NCBI taxonomy): Eukaryota > Metazoa > Chordata > Chondrichthyes > Heterodontiformes > Heterodontidae > Heterodontus > Heterodontus francisci. The sequence continues at coordinate 14,683,181 of NC_090403.1, forward strand.
CAAGGCCAATATATTCTTCCCAAAACTGAATGCAGTACTCCAGATTGGGTCTGATCACGGCTCTATACAACTGAAGCATAACATCGTCCTTTATATTCTAGTCTCACCGAGATAAAAGCCAACACTCCATTAGCCTTTTTGATTGCTTGGTTGAAGAGAGACACTGTCGCAACTTTGTCAGTGTATTACAAATGATGTATTATAGCAAGAGCAAACCCCACCATAATTAGAGCCTGGGTCACTTCCACCCACTCTGGGTCTCGTACTCAGAGCATGACAGCCTTTTAATCTGGAATATGTAACATCTGGCACTGGGCAGCCAGTGGTTTGCACATGCTTTCTATTTAAGGAAATAAATATTTAAAAAATGGTCTGTGCCAAACCATTTAGGACTGGCTACATAACATACTGTCAGAGAACAGCCGATGCTTATAAAACAGAGCTGGCAGATTGCCTAAAGTATAATGCCTTCTTGGAGCTGGGCAGCAAATATTTCATTCTACCACACTTACAACGAGACGGTGTTTTCATTTTTTGTGACTTACTAATCATGTAATTATCTCTCATCAAAGGATGGTGTTTTGAATGGATGAATCTTCCTGAGCTGTTCATCCATTCTGCAGTCCTGTTCAACCTTACAGTTTGCTCTGTTCAGTGGGATTGTTGAATTTTCACCTCTGAGTATTTGTCTCTCCAGCAGAAAGCAGGTATGATGTGAAAGAGACTCGAGCCTGTATAAAGTAATGATCACAAACCTCCCAACATCTCTCCTGGTGTGTACCCACTCCTTTGCAATGGCCTATTCACTAATCTGTGCCGGATACATGGTGCCTGCTCTTTCACTGACATTTGTCGATGTCTTTGTTTTGGACTTTGGGACAGGGAGAGAAAAGAAACATGCAGTGAGACAAATATGAAAAGGAAATGCAAGGTGAAAATGTTTTTAAAAAGGAGGAATTAACTCAGGATAGTGGATTGGATCGTTTACATGGAGACTGAGCTTTAAACCACTGAACCTAAGCGACTCTCTAAGATTTGTATGAAACATCAGGTTTATGTAGTTTAGCAAGGGGAAAATTTGCAGGTCATTAAGGAAAGAGCTGGGGGCATGGGGCTTATTGGGTGGCTCTTTCAAAGAGCTGGCAAAGGCACAACGGGCTGAATGGCCTCCTTGATGTTGCAAGAGTCTATGTGCACTGTCACCATAACAAAATTGGCTGTTCCCCCTTTAGAAGGTGCCCCACTGACTGGCTATTCAGACACACTGCACAAGATAATACACCCAGAGAATATGGGAAGAAAATTAGCTTACAGTTTAAAAGCAAAACAAGGGAGGTTTCATTCTGGTATGTGTGGTGTATTGTTTTGAAATTGCATTGTGCATTGTATACTCTGCAGGCTGCTGTAAAACATACAATAGTCAAGATCAAACAACTCCTTAAGGAAAAGGTTTCCTGGAATTGACCATGTGGTCGAGCACAAGATCAATGTTTACCATGTCAAGCAAACACAATGTCAAATCTTCATGATCCTCTCGAGATGTCTGAACTACCTCCAGGACCATAGATTGAAGTTAGTGTTGATTTCACGGGTTTGCCCAAAGGTGAACTCCTGCTTATCACTGACAACTACAGCAGATTCCCAATTGTGGAATTAATAATGTCAACTTCAATAAAAGCAGTCATCCCAAAGCTTGACCAGATCTTTGCTTTGTTTGGAATCCCTCAAAAATGGTAAGAATTGACAATGGACCCCCATTCAACAGCGATGAGTTCAGTAAATTCACAAACTACCTAGGGTTCACTCATCAGAAAATCACACCTCGTTGGCCAAGAGCTAATGGAGAAGTCGAGAGATTTATGCAAACCTTGAAAAAAGTGATACATACAGCTACAGCTGAGAACAAGTCATGAAAGCAAGAGCTATATCACTTTCTTCGTAATTACAGAGTGACATCTCACTCGACTACTGGAAAACCTCCAGCTACACTCATCTTTGTACATCCTCTGCACACACATCTACCTGAGCTACCCTGTGGAGATAATGATCAATATGTAAGTGAATGCAATTGAGATTAGAAGGATAGAATGAAAGTACAAAAGACTTGCAGGTCGGTAGGTAAATTGGCCATTATAAATTGCCCCTAGTATAGGTAGGTGGTAGGGAAATATAGGGACAGGTGGGGATGTGGTAGGAATATGGGATTAGTGTAGGATTAGTATGAATGGGTGGTTGATGGTCGGCACAGACTCGGTGGGCCGAAGGGCCTGTTTCAGTGCTGTATCTCTAAACTAAACTAAACTAAACTACATGTGGAGCAAAACATAAATTTTGAGCTACACCACTAAAGCCAGGAGATAAATACTTGTGAAACATGATGGTCATGTTGGAAAACAAACAACTCCTTATGACATCCAACCATTTGTTGTGATCAATGATCACAATGATCACTGCTAAGCACGATTCACAAATCATCACAAGAAACACATCGTTCTTCAAAGCACCGAATACCCCACTCGCAAGCATTGAATCCGATTCCGACATCGACACCTCAGATGAAGAACATGAGTCAAATGAGACCACATCTGATGTCAGACAATATCCTACTCGTGAGAGAAAATGACTTAAGTGACTATGTCATGAAAGGTCAGTGACCTGAAACGTTAACACTGCTTCTCTCTCCACAGATGCTGCCAGACCTGCTGAGTATTTCCAGCACCTTTTGTTTTTATCATGTTATGAAATGAACGATTTATGTTTAAGTTTATTGTTTACATTTTTTAGAAATAAACCACTGATACATGCTATGTCTCTCATTTACTAAGAAGGGGAGGGAGGTAGTAATTGTCTTGTGCTTTGTGTACCCTGGAGGCTGCTGTAGGACACATGGACCCGGGTTCAATACTGGGTACTGCCTGTGCAGAGTTTTCAAGTTCTCCCTGTGACCGCGTGGGTTTTCGCCGGGTGCTCCGGTTTCCTCTCACCACCAAAGACTTGCAGGTGATAGGTCAATTGGCCATTGTAAATTGCCCGTAGTGTAGGTAGACGGTAGGAAATATGGGATTACTGTAGGGTTAGTATAAATGGGTGGTTCTTGGTCGGCACAGACTCGGTGGGCCGAAGGGCCTGTTTCAGTGCTGTATCGCTAAATAAATAAATAAAAATGCTAGCAAAGAGAAAGTGAAACTGAGAGAATAAAAGAGAAGCCTTTTTTGTGTTCAGCAGAAACAGTCTTTGTCTCTGTCTTTGCCTCATACCTTATACCAAAGTTGGCTAAACCTCACTCAAGTCTCTAGGACACCACAGTATGTATAGTAAGAGAAGTTCTCAGGGAAAGTTTTTGATTCCACATTCATAGGGATATAGATCAAGACCTAGCACAGTTGGTAACGTAGCCTGTGTCGATACTGTAAAACATCACAGACAGGCAGGTTAAGCTCCTCAGTGATCCCATTGAAGCTTGAGTTGGAGATGACAACTGCTGTGAAATTGGTGGTACCATTCATGAATAGCTCATTTGTGTTAGTTAGCCTCCAATCGAATTTTAACAGTTGCCGTTTCCGTAGCTTTAAAAACAAGATATTTTGAATATCTAACAGCTGCCAGGATTTTCTAACTGGGTTGATCCATCTGACAGGCTCAGGGGTTACCAGATACTACAAACCCAAGAGAAACCCAAGCCATAATGCTCTAAGAATGTGCGACAAATTGGTTGTCTTCTTCCTACAGGTATCAAGGCATCAGTTACTGCACAGACACTGTCCTTTGGTCACTGTAGCCACAGCTGATCCATTTGATCCAACTGGGCTTTAATCCAAGTTTAACTTTGGAAGCAGTCAATATTTCTCATTTCAAAGCAAGAATGGACAACAAACCAGGAGGAGATAGACACATTGACAGATGCATCGACAGACGCACTGGCCTGAAATTTGCTGTCAGCAGTGAAGTGACGGTGTTCACTGCTGACCTTACAGGAAGCTGCGCACAAAGGTCTAACGATCTAATGATTTCATATTTTCCAACATTAATTTTATAATGTGCCAACAAGGCAGCTTCGGGCATCCAGCAGCAGTGATGCCATCAAGCAGGCTAAGCAGCCAATCATATTGAGGTATTCTCACAGACAACAAACCAGGAAGTAAAATACATTAAGTATCCTTCATTTTTTTATAAATTTTACACAGAGTAAAATAAATGATTGGAACATAAGCAATAGACATAAACATTAGAAGCTGAAATATGATGAACTTTTAAAAAAAAAAATTACATTAAAAACTTGGAATTACCAGAACAAAGTGACTCCTGACAACGCAGCCCAGCGCCAACACCATCAGAGCACTACCAGCTATGCACATGTGCAGAATGGACCTTTGCTGTCAATATGGTGCTGTGCGTGCGCAGCCTAAGTCAGCACCCGGCTTGCCAGGACTAATTCGTGAATGTGTGCGAAAACGTCATCGCGTACTGCAACGGCTGCTCACCGCCTCACCACTTCTTCCCCCTCGGCCATTTGCTCTCTGCTTCCCCCCCCCCCTCCCCACCTACCTGTGGGCCTTTCACTCCCAGCCTCGCTCCCTCCCGCGATCGCTGCCTTCCATCTCCACACAGGGGGAGTGGAACAGCGAGAGAGCGAGAGACAAGATAGGCAGGGGAGGGAGACTGAGAGCAGGACTGAGCTGGGAGCTGAAGCGGGAGGGAATGGGGAGCAGAGGGGATGAAGCGGTGAAGCCGGGAGCAAGTGGCCCACATGTTTGGGGGGGGGAGGGGGGGGGAAACCTGGTGAGGCATGGAGCAAGCGGCGAGGAGAAGGAAGGAGCGGGGTACTGTTGGGGGTGGGATGGAGACAGCGATTGCAGCCACTGTGGCCATTTTCATTTCATTTGTTTTCGTTTTTGTGATAAATTGAGCAGTGCCATCTTTACTACTGGCAGCTGCCTGAGCCATCACGGACAGAGAAGTTTCAGTGCATGAGGCTGCATTTGCGCATGTTCAAGTACTGTGTCACCTAGTGGTTGTATTGTCAGCAAACACAGCCATACATGTGAAAACTAACACTGTGTTTTCGATTAATGTCTCTGAAGATCAGCATGTAGATGAGAAATAGGACGGGGCAAGGACAGATCCTTGGGGGACACACCAGAGGTAACGGTACAGGTGCAAAAAGAGAAGCCATTGCAGGTGAACCTCTGGCTATGGTTAGATATATAAGAGCAGATCCCACCCAGGTGAACGACGGAGGAAGGTGTTTGAGGAGGATGGTGTGGTTAACACAAAGGCTGCAGTCAGGTCCAGAAAGGTGAGGAGGGATAATTTACCTTTGTCACAGTCACATAGGATGTCATTTAATTATCCAATCAAAGCCCTTCTCTTCATTCCCCTCTTTCAGGCAATGGAGCGGAGACCAGTGATTTGATGACCTCACCCTCCAATTGACATGTCTACTGTCAGTTCCCTGTTACCATGCAGGCTTGCTGAAGCAGAAATGTGTAACGTGTTGTGCCCACAGTGGAATAGAAAGAAAGTGCTTTCATTTATGTAGCACCTTTCACACCCTCAGAACGTCCCAAAGCATTTCACAGCCAGTGCTCAAGACAGAGCTGTAATGACTGGAGCAGTGATACACCTGGCACTGTCCCCACAGAGAGATACTTACAGGTAGATGGCTTTTTCCTGCATTTAGACTCGCACCAGATGGACAGCCCGTCTTCCTGCAGTTTCATCCGTCGATCTTTCTTCCAAGTGCTCGACTTTATTTTTTGTAACTTGCTGCCTTTCATCATGAATTTTACATCTTCATCTTCATGCAGTCCTGAGAGAGACAGGAGGGCAAAGGTCAGAAGCCAGAAACTCAATGACACAACCTCCAGAAGGGATCTTGCTTTATTCACCTATGGGATCTAGATGTGCTTGTCAAAAAGAAAAGGTTGAAGAAAAATTGTTAGTTCATACTCTCCCCCCATGATTAAGGTTTTGTTGCTTGTCACAGGCCGTGTCCTGGTCAAATGAGCAGCTGGACGACCTGTTCTCTGCAATCTGCCAGTCCTGCTCTTAGAATCACTAAATGTTACAGACAAAAACTGCCTTTCGGCCCATCAAGTCTGGTTAACCCTATTCTCCTGCTCACTCCCCATAACTCTTGAATAATCCTCTATTTTTCAAGCATATATTTAATTCCCTTTTAATTGAATTTATGCACTGTCCTTCAAAAATGAATTGTGGCACAGTATTTCATATTTCCCCCATCTTCTGTGTAAAGAATTATTTTCCTAACTTTTGTATTCATTGTTTTTGTGATCATTGTAAATCTGTGACCTTTTGTCAACAGTTGTTACGACCAGGTTGAGAAAGGGGTCTTGGGGTTCCCTCTCAGACTTTTCCTGCTTTGGCCGTAACAGGGTTTAATTTTTAAACCATTGTGTTTTAGTTTCCCCTCAGTGAGTCATTGTTCACTGCTCTCTAATTGGAATGGCAAAGAAATCAACCAGATAGGTTTTCTCAGATTTAAACAAGGTTCAAGTTTATTAACCTGAAAACACAAATTCAATTAAAACTACTAAAAATACGCAACACGACCACACTAGCTTGCATACACGATAAACACACAAGATAATAGAGACAGAGGAAGAGAAAGAATTAAAGGAGAGAGGCTTGAAGCAATAACTGAAATTCAGTTACTGGCTTTGGGTTTTATGTAAAGTCTTTGATTGAAGTTAAGTCTTGCAGTCCTCGTTGAGGCCCAGTGCACACTTTCAAACTTGTTTCGCTGGTGTTCTGTCTTGAGGCTCGAGTTACTTCCATGGGTCCCTGGAACTTGAGTGAGAGAGAGAGAGAGAGAGAGCGCGAGGGAGAGAGAGAGAGAGAGAGCGCGCGAGGGAGAGAGAGAGAGAGCGCGCGAGGGAGAGAGGGGGAGAGAGAGAGAGAGAGAGCACGAGGGAGAGAGGGAGAGAGAGAGCGCAAGAGAGAGAGGGAGAGAGAGAGCGCAAGAGAGAGAGGGAGAGAGAGAGCGCAAGAGAGCGCGCAAGGGATAGAGAGAGAGGGGGAGAGAGAGAGAGAGAGCACGAGGGAGAGAGGGAGAGAGAGAGAGAGAGAGAGAGAGAGAGCGCGCAAGGGATAGAGAGAGAGCGCGAGGGAGGGAGAGAGAGAGAGAGAGAGCGAGGGAGAGAGAGAGGGAGAGAGAGTGAGCAAGGGAGAGAGCTTTCTTCTCTGTTGTCTACAAACTGTTCTGTGAGCACAATTCAATTAACTCCAAGTTGGCCGGCAGGTTAGTCGTGTGACTAGCTCCTTATTTGGGACAACCTAGGACCCGGAGAACAGGGTTGGGGGGTGGTGGTTAGGATTCAAGAGTACGGGTGGAGGGTCATGGGGGTCTAGGACCCAGTTTACAGAGGAGGCAGTTAGGACCCACAGTACGGGGGTGGTGGTGGGGGGGGGGGGCGGGGGGGGGGGGGGGGTCACTAGGACTGTGGGAGGTGGGGGAGGCTAGGACCGAGAGTATAGGAGGCGGGGAGGGTGGGCTAGGAACTGGTCAACTTGGACAAGGAATTGACTCCATCGATATACTCAATACGAGAGGTATCCATGGTTGTGTGACTAAACCCCATTGAGTTCAGCGTCCCACCCCATTCCACCCAGTAGTACAATCCAGGAAAGGGAAAATCTGTAGATTGACAGCTTTATTCTCTCAGAATCCAGTTTCAGCTTTTTAAAAATCAAGCTTGATGTCATCGCATAATTGACCTTGTCTTTTGTTACTGATTTTAACCTTTTGAGCTGTCTGCACTGTGTCCTTGGTTTCTCAATAAAATAGGTCTAATTTCCTTAAACCATTCACTATTACGGTCTGACATCTGTCGCACACGTTTTGGTCGCGTGTGCATATGTGCTTGTGTATATGTATGTTTGTAAATGTGTGTTTGTATATCTACCCACATGTGTGTGATTGTATATGCATCCCCGCATGCCCATGCGTTTGTGGCATGCCCATGCATGTGTTTGTATAGTGTGCCATGCTTGTGTCTATGTGTATCCACTTAGAATCATAGACGATTACTGCACAGGAGGCCATTTGGCCCATTGTGATTGTGCCAGATCTCTGAAAGAGCTGCCCAATTAGTCCCACTCCCCAGATTCTTCCCCATTACCCCACAAATTATTCCCCTTCAAGCACACGTCTAAATGTCTTTTGAAAGTTCCTATGGAATCTGGTTCCACCATCCTTTCAGATAGTGCATTCCAAATTATAACAACCATAGAACCACAGCACAGGAGGAGGCCATTCTGCCAATCGTGTCTGTGTTGGTTCTCTGCAAGAGCAGCCCAGCTAGTCCCACTACCCCATCTTTTCCCACAGCCCTGCAAATCTTTTTTCTTCAGATAATTATTCAATTCCCTTTTGAAGACACAATTGAATCTGCCTCCACCACATTCTCAGGCAGCGCATTCCCGATCCTAACCATTCACTGCGTAAAAAAAACTTTTCCTCATGACACGGTTGGTTCTTTTGCCATTCACCTTAAATCAGTGTCCTCTGGTTCTCGACCCTTCTGCCAATGGGAACAGTTTCTCTCTATTTTCCGTATCTAATCCATCCAGACCCTTCATGGTTTTGAACACCTCTATCAAATCTCCTGTCAACTTTCTCTTCTCGAAGGAAAAGAACACTGGCTTCTCCAATCTATCCGCACAACTGAAGTTCCTCATCTCCGGAACCATTCTCATAAATCTTCTCTGCATCGTCCCTCAAGCCTTCACATCTTTCTTAAAGTGCAGTGCCCAAAATTGGACATAATACTCCAGTTGAGGCTGAACCAGTCTTCAAAATAACATCCTTGCTTTTACATTTTATGCCTCTATTTATAAAACCCAGGTTCCGTCCTGCCTCCCGTAACCACTTTCTCAACCTGCCCTGCCACCTTCAACGATTTGTGTTCATATACCCCCAGGTCCCTCTGCTCCTGCACCGCCTTTAGACTTGTATCCTTTGTTTTATATTGCCTCTGCACATTCCTCCTACCAAAATGTATCACTTCACCCACTTTGTGTGAAAAAAAATCCTTATTTCCCTCTAGTTCTTTGCTGAATTAATTTTAATCGATGATCTCTTGTTGCTAACCCACTTGCCAGAGGAAACAGTTCTTCTGGACTTGCTCATTGAGAACTCCTCAATTTTCAATGCCTCTATTAGGTCCCCCCCCTTAAATTTCTCTGCTCAAAGGAGAAAAGTCTGAGCTTCTCCAGTCCCTGCAAATAACCCTCATCCCTGGTACCATCCTGATAAACCTCCTCTGTAACACCTCCAAGGCCTTGAGATCCTTCATAAAGGATGCTCAGAATTGAACAAAACACTCTAACTGAGACCTAACCAGTGATTTGTAAAGGTTTAGCAGGACCTTCTTGTTTTTGTATTCAATGCCACTATTTCCAAAGCCTAATATCCCATACACTTTCTTAACCACGTTTCGTGTGTGTGTGTGTGTGCCAAGAGAAAGATGGTGAGGAAATGTTTGAAAGCAGGGAAGGAGGTAACAAGCTGACAGAGCAGGAGTTCTAGAGGATGGGGCCCTAGTAACTGAACAAGTGGTCACTAATGGGGCAATTGAGGTGGAAGGGAAAGAAGAACTGACATTTCATCCATCACCCCTGTGCTTGCTGACGTATACTGGCTCTCAGTTAAGTAACACCTCGATTTTCAAAATTCTCATCCTTGTTTTCCAATCTCTCCATGCCACCACTCCCTATCTGTGTAATGTCCTCCAGCCCCACACCTTCCAAGATATCTGCGTTCAATTCTGGCCTCTTGAGCATCCCCAATTTCCAACACTTCACCATTGGTGGCTGCGCCTTCAGCTGCCTGGGCCTGAAGCTCTGGAATTCCCTCCCGAAATCACTCCGCCTCTCTACTTCACTTTCCTCCTTTAAGATGTCCTCAAAACCCACTTCTTTAACCAAGCTATGGTCATCTGCCCTAATATCTCCTTATGTGGCTCGTAGTTATAGTTTATTTTCTAATGTCGTTGTGAAGTGCCTTGGGCTGTTTTATTACATTAAAAGGTGCTATACAAATATCGGTTGTTGTTGATGTTGTTGTTGAAGTGCAATCACTGTTGCTATGTAGACACACATGATAGCCACTACACAGCCCAGAATGACAGGGGAGGGTGAACAGTTATGTATGACTGGGAATTACAAAACTAAGATCAGGGAGAAGCCGCACAGGGATTTAAACCAGGGAAGAGAGTCATGAAATCAACCCAGTGCGGCGATCGGGGAATGCTTGCATTCCTTTATTGGGGGGGGGGGGGTGGGAAAGAGAGTGGGGGGGGGGGGGAAAGAGAGTGGGGGGGGAGAAAGAGAGTGGGGGGGGGGAGAAAGAGAGTGGGGGGGGGAGAAAGAGAGTGGGGGGGGGGAGAAAGAGAGTGGGGGGGGGAGAAAGAGAGTGGGGGGGGGAGAAAGAGAGTGGGGGGGGCAGAAAGAGAGTGGGGGGGGCAGAAAGAGAGTGGGGGGGGGAGAAAGAGAGTGGGGGGGGGAGAAAGAGAGTGGGGGGGGGAGAAAGAGAGTGGGGGGGGGAGAAAGAGAGTGGGGGGGGGAGAAAGAGAGTGGGGGGGGGAGAAAGAGAGTGGGGGGGGGAGAAAGAGAGTGGGGGGGGGAGAAAGAGAGTGGGGGGGGGAGAAAGAGAGTGGGGGGGGGGGAGAAAGAGAGTGGGGGGGGGGAGAAAGAGAGTGGGGGGGGGGAGAAAGAGAGTGGGGGGGGGAGAAAGAGAGTGGGGGGGGGAGAAAGAGAGTGGGGGGGGGAAAAAGAGAGTGGGGGGGGAGAAAGAGAGTGGGGGGGGGAGAAAGAGAGTGGGGGGGGGAGAAAGAGAGTGGGGGGGGGAGAAAGAGAGTGGGGGGGGGAGAAAGAGAGTGGGGGGGGGAGAAAGAGAGTGGGGGGGGGAGAAAGAGAGTGGGGGGGGGAGAAAGAGAGTGGGGGGGGGAGAAAGAGAGTGGGGGGGGAGAAAGAGAGTGGGGGGGGAGAAAGAGAGTGGGGGGGGAGAAAGAGAGTGGGGGGGGAGAAAGAGAGTGGGGGGGGGAGAAAGAGAGTGGGGGGGGGAGAAAGAGAGTGGGGGGGGGAGAAAGAGAGTGGGGGGGGGAGAAAGAGAGTGGGGGGGGGAGAAAGAGAGTGGGGGGGGAGAAAGAGAGTGGGGGGGGGAGAAAGAGAGTGGGGGGGGAGAAAGAGAGTGGGGGGGTGAAAGAGAGTGGGGGGGGAGAAAGAGAGTGGGGGGGGGCGAAAGAGAGTGGGGGGGAAGAGAGTGGGGGGGAAGAGAGTGGGGGGGGAAGAGAGTGGGAGGGGAAAGAGAGTGGGAGGGGAAAGAGAGTGGGGGGGAAAGAGAGTGGGGGGGGAAGAGAGTGGGGGGGGAAGAGAGTGGGGGGGGAAGAGAGTGGGGGGGGAAGAGAGTGGGGGGGGAAGAGAGTGGGGGGGGAAGAGAGTGGGGGGGGGAAGAGAGTGGGGGGGGGAAGAGAGTGGGGGGGGGAAGAGAGTGGGGGGGGGAAGAGAGTGGGGGGGGGAAGAGAGTGGGGGGGGGAAGAGAGTGGGGGGGGAAGAGAGTGGGGGGGGGAAGAGAGTGGGTGGGGGGAAGAGAGTGGGTGGGGGGAAGAGAGTGGGTGGGGGGAAGAGAGTGGGTGGGGGGAAAGAGAGTGGGTGGGGGGAAAGAGAGTGGGTGGGGGGAAAGAGAGTGGGTGGGGGGAAAGAGAGTGGGTGGGGGGAAAGAGAGTGGGTGGGGGGAAAGAGAGTGGGTGGGGGGAAAGAGAGTGGGTGGGGGGAAAGAGAGTGGGTGGGGGGAAAGAGAGTGGGTGGGGGGAAAGAGAGTGGGTGGGGGGAAAGAGAGTGGGTGGGGGGAGAAAGAGGAGGGACTGTGCATGTCAGATGCCATTTAAATCAGTTGTAATTTCTGGAGCGAGAATCACTTTTCTAAAATTATAAACGTGCTAATGTTTTGAATTGTTCGGTGATGAACTCTGCGATTCGCCAACACGTTCAGCTCCTGACAGTGAGAAAAGAGTGGTTGATAAGAAATGACGGTAGCAACATGCTTTGGCCAGTAAATTGGAGACTCCCAATCTGGGGTTTTATAGTTTGTGTCCCATTGTCTTTATGGAAAAGTATTTGGTAAAACATTTTGTTTGCTTTCGTGAAGGATGAAGTGGGAATATTCAAGGATCGAATTCCTCACAATGACACTACGCACATGTATTGCGATGGTGTATTTTATGTAATGTGTGGCATTGCACTAACACTGTTCCAAGAAGGTGCTGGACTGTTACTGAGGACCACGAGCTGCCAGCATGTGAAACGCAGGAAGGCGGGAATTCAGTTAATAGTTAATCAGAAAGAGAGCTATACCTGTGAAGCAGATTCATCTGTTTGCTGGAAGTAATCAGGCCTCAGCTTTGAGCACCTCTGGGTTCTCACTGAGTTATTTATTTATGGGTGATTCCAGACTCTTTTAATCACCGATCCCTCTCTCCTGGAGGCAGGACTATTCCTGCAGCACAGGTTCAGGGGAAATATAGAAAGTATCAACAGGATATTCGACTGATTGCAGCCACATCTGATCTGGCCCTCACTCAAAGACATGGGCCGGAAGGGGCCATTTAGAGCAAGGTTGGAGATGGGGGGCAACCGTAAAATGGCATGGGAAGTCAGGGGTCCGTGCCCATCATCTTCCCACCACCATGCCATCTTGCCAGTGGCAGGGAAGGTGGCGGACGGCCTTCCTGCCCAGAGTCCAATTGAACCACTTAAGTGGCCAATTATGGGTCTCTTCCCATCTCGGTTGGCATTTAACCAATGTCGGAGGGGGGGGGCCTTCCACTACATGGGAAGACTGCCAGGTAATCCCCGGTAGCCTCCCAGTGGGCTCTGGGGTGGGTGGGGAGGGGCCCCTCCTATTCGGGCACTCTTTGGCCCACAGAAGGGTCTCCGACAGCAATGGCCACCCTCACGGCAACACAGCTCGCCTGCCCTCACCGACCACCCCCGCCCGTTGCCGACGCCTGCCAAACTGCCTCTCGTGACCCAGATCCCACTTAGCTAGTTGTGAGGGTGTAAGTCCAGCCATGTGTACTTTTCCTCCAGGTGCAGTCCCAGCAGTGGCCACCGTTTCCAGTGGCACTGCTGAGGCAGCTGAGCTGCCAGCCCTCTGATTCACCAGCAGATCTTGGGGGAGGGCTGAAGCAGGATCTCTTGCCCCCCACCCCCCACACCCTCCACCCACCCACTTTTGGGACCAGCAGCGGGACCCCTACTGCCAGCACTAAATCCAGTCCATGCACCTTCCACCAGAATCACTGGGCAGCAAATAGGAACACGAGCCGTGAATGATTCTCCTCTCTCCCTGTTTCAGGGGCGCTGAGCTCAATCATAGCACCCAATTCACAGTCCTGTGACTGATATCAGCTAATTACACACAGATCAGGGAACAAATCCAGGAGCTTCTGGACTGAAAGGCTGAGGAACCCTCCGACATACCTGGGCTCCTCCAATTCTGGCCTCTTACACATCCCAGATTTACAACCCTCCACATTGGCAACCATGTTTCAGCTGCCTAGACCCCAAGCTCTGGAATTCCCTCCCTGAATCTCTCCACCTCTCTTTTCTCCTTTAAGATGTTCTTTAAACCTACCTCTTTAACCAAGCTACTGGTCACCTGTTCTAACATCTCCTGATGTGGCTTGGTGTCAAATTTTGTTTGAGAACACTATTAGAGTCACAGTCATAGAGTTAAAGAGTTACACAGCACAGAAACAGGTCCTTCGGCCCATCGTATCCATGCCGGCCATCAAGCACCTAACTATTCTAATCCCATTTTCCAGCAGTTGGCCCATGGCCTTGTATGCTATGGGTTTCAAGTTCTCATCTAAATACTTCTTAAATGTTGTGAGGGTTCCTGCCTCTACCACCCCTTCAGGCAGTGTGTTCCAGATTCCAGCCACCCTCTGGGTGAAAAAAGTTTTCCTCAAATCCCCTCTAAACCTCCTGCCCCTTACCTTAAATCTATGCCCCCTGGTTATTGACACCTCTGCTAAGGGAGAAAAGTTTCTTCCTATCTATGCCCCTCATAATTTTGTACACCTCAATCAGGTCCCCCCTCATCCTTCTTGCTCGAAGGAAAACAACCCGAGCCGTTTCAGTCTCTCTGGATAGCTGAAATGCTCCAGCCTAGGCAACATCCTGGTGAATCTCCTCTGCAGCCTCTCCAGTGCAATCACATCCTTCCTATAGTGCGGTGACCAGAACTGTACACAGTACTCCAGCTGTGGCCTAACTATTGTTTAATACAGCTCCATCATAACCTCCCTGTTCTTATATTCTATGTCTCGGCTAATAAAGGCAAGTATCCCATATGCCTTTCTAACCACCTTATCTACCTGTGCTGCTGCCTTCAGTGATATATGGACAAGTACACCAAGGTCCCTCTGACCAACTGTACTTCCTAGGGTCCTACCATCCATTGTATATTCCCTTGCCTTGTTAGTCCTCCCAAAATGCATCACCTCACACTCCTCAGGATTAAATTCCATTTGTCACTGCTCTGTCCATCTTACCAGCCCATCTATATCGTCCTGTAATCTAAGGTTTTCCTCCTCACTATTTACAACACCACCAATTTTCATGTCATCTGGGAAATTACTGATCATACCTCCTATATTCATGTCTTAATCATTAATGAAACCGGACGGACCACCCAGCATCGACCCAGGCAACGGAAACGACAACAGCAAACCCAGCCCTGTCGACCCTGCAAAGTCCTCCTTACTAACATCTGGGGGCTTGTGCCAAAGTTGGGAGAGCTGTCCCACAGACTAGTCAAGCAACAGCCTGACAGTCATAATCACGGAATCATACCTGACAGACAATGTCCCAGACACTGCCATCACCATCCCTGGGTATGTCCTGTCCCACCAGTAGGACAGACCCACCAGAGGTGGTGACACAGTGGTATACAGTAGGGAGGGAGTTGCCCTGGGAGTCCTCAACATCGACTCTGGACCCCATGAAGTCTTATGGCATCAGATTAAACATGGACAAGGCAACCTCCTACTGATTACCACCTACCGCCCTCCCTCAGCTGATGACTCAGTACTCCGCCATGTTGAGCACCAGTTGGAGGAAGCACTGAGGGTGGCAAGGGCACAAAATGGACTCTGGGTGGGGACTTCAATGTCCATCACCAAGAGTGGCTCAGTAGCACCACTACTGACCGAACCCTAAAGGACATAGCTGCTAGACTGGGTCTGCGGCAGGTGGTGGGGGAACCAACACGAGGGAAAAACATACTTGACCTTGTCCTCACCAATCTGCCTGCCGCAGATGCTTCTGTCCATGACAGTATTGGTAGGAGTGACCACCGCACAGTACTTGTGGAGACGAAATCCCGCCTTCACACTGAGGATACCGTCCATCATGTTGTGTGGCACTATCACCGTACTAAATGGGATAGATTTCGAACAGATCTAACAATGCAAAACTGGGCATCCATGAGGCGCTGTGGGCCATCAGCAGCAGCAGAATTGTACTCAACCACAATCTGTAACCTCATGGCCCGGCATATCCCCCACTCTACCATTACCATCAAGCCAGGAGACCAACCCTGGTTCAGTGAAGAGTGCAGGAGGGCATGCCAGGAGCAGCACCAGGCATGCCTCAAAATGAGGTGTCAACCTGGTGAAGCTACAACCCAGGACTACTTGCATGCCAAACTGCGTAAGCAGCAGGCGATAGACAGAGCTAAGCGATCCCATAACCAACGGATCAGATCGAAGCTCTGCAGTCCTGCCACATCCAGCCGTGAATGGTGGTGGACAATTAAACAACTAACTGGAGGAGGTGGCTCCAAAAATATCCCATCCTCAATGATGGGGCAGCCCAGCACATCAGTGCGAAAGATAAGGCTGAAGCATTTGCAACAATCTTCAGCTAGAAGTGCCGAGTTGATGATCCATCTCAGCCTCCTCCTGAAGTCCCCAGCATCACAGATGCCAGACTTCAGCCAATTCGATTCACTCCGTGTGATATCAAGAAACGACTGAAGGCACTGGATACTGCAAAAGCTAGGGGCCCTGACAATATTCCGGCAACAGTACTGAAGACCTGTGCTCCAGAACTTGCCGTACCCCTAGCCAAGCTGTTCCAGTATGGCTACAACACTGGCATCTACCCGGCAATGTGGAAAATTGCCCAGGTATGTCCTGTACACAAAAAGCAGGACAAGTCCAACCCGGCCAATTACCGCCCCATCAGCCTACTCCCAATCATCAGTAAAGTGATGGAAGGTGTCATCAACAATGCCATCAAGCAGCACTTGCTTAGCAATAACCTGCTCAGTGACGCTCAGTTTGGGTTCCGCCAAGGCCACTCAGCTCCTGACCTCATTACAGCCTTGGTTCAAACATGGACAAAAAAGCTGAACTCGTGAGGTGAGAGTGACTGCCCTTGACATCAAGGCAGCATTTGACCAAGTATGGCATCAAGGAGCCCTAGCAAAACTGAGGTCAATGGGAATCAGGGGGAAAACCCTCCGCTGGCTGGAGTCATACCTAGCGCAAAGGAAGATGATTGTGGCTGTTGTAGGACAATCATCTGAGATCCAGGACATCACTGCAGGAGTTCCTCAGGGTAGTGTCCTAGGCCCAATCATCTTCAGCTGCTTCATCAATGACCTTTCTTCAATCAGAAGGTCAGAAGTGGGGATGTTCGCTGATGATTGCACAATGTTCAGCACCATTCATGACTCCTCAGATACTGAAGCAGTCCGTATAGAAATGCAGCAAGACCTGGACAATATCCAGGCTTAGGCTGATAAGTGGCAAGTAACATTCGCGCCACACAAGTGCCAGGCAATGCCCATCTCAAACAAGAGAGAATCTAACCATCTCCCCTTGACATTCAACGGCATTACATCGCTGAATCCCCCACTATCAACATCCTAGGGGCTACCATTGACCAGAAACTGAACTGGAGTAGCCATATAAATACCATGGCTACAAGAGCAGGTCAGAGGCTAGGAATCCTGAAGTGAGTAACTCACCTCCTGACTCCCCAAAGCCTGTCCACCATCTACAAGACACAAGTCAGGAGTGTGATGGAATACTCTCCACTTGCCTGGATGGGTGCAGCTCCAACAATACTCAAGAAGCTCGACACCATCCAGGACAAAGCAGCCCACTTGATTGGCACCCCATCTACAAACATTCACTCCCTCCACCGCCGACGCACAATGGCAGCAGTGTGTACCATCTACAAGATGGACTGCAGCAATGCACCAAGGCTCCTTAGATAGCACCTTCCAAACCCACGACCTCTACCAACTAGAAGGACAAGGGCAGGAAATACATGGGAACACCACCACCTGCAAGTTCCCCTCCAAGTCACACACCATCCTGACTTGGAACTATATCACCGTTCCTTCACTGTCGCTGGGTCAAAATCCTGCAACTCCCTTCCTAACAACACTGTGGGTGTACCTACCCCAAATGGACTGCAGCGGTTCAAGAAGGCAGCTCACCACCACCTCCTCAAGGGCAATTAGGGATGGGCAATAAATGCTGGCCTGGCCAGTGACGCCTACATCCCATGAATGAATAAAGAAAAATGTACACTACAAACAGCAAAGGTCCCAGCACCAATTCCTGTGGTACACCACTGTTCACAGGCTTCCAATCCCAAAAACAACCCTCGACCATCACCCTCTGCCTTCTGCCACTAAGCCAATTTTGGATCCAATTTGACCAATTGCCCTGGATTCCATGGGCTCTTACCTTCTTGATCAATCTCCCATGCAGGACCTTATCAAAAGCCTTACTGAAGTCCATGTAGACTACATACTGCCTTACCCTCATCTACACACCTAGTTACCTCCTCAAAAAATTCAATCAAATTTGTTAGACATGATCTCCCCCTGACAAAGCCATGCTGACTATCCCTGATTAATCCCTGCCTCTCCAAGTGGAGATTAATCCTGTCCCTCAGAATTTTTTCCAATATTTTCCCTACCACTGATGTTAGACTCACCAGCCTGTAATTACCTGGTTTATCCCTACTACCCTTCTTGAATAATAGTACCACATTCGCTGTCCTCCAGTCCTCTGGCACCTCTCCTGTGGCCAGAGAGGATTTGAAAATTTGTGTCAGAGCCCCTGCTATCTCCTCCCTTGCCTCACATAACAGCCTGGGATCATCTCATCTGGGCCTGGGCTTTATCCACTTTGAAGCCTGCTAAAACCGCTAATACCTCCTCCCTTTCAATGTTAATTTGTTCAAGTATATCACAAGCCCCCTCCCTGATCTCTGCACCTACATCGTCCTTCTCCATAGTGAACACAGATGAAAAGTAATCATTTAAAACCTCACCTACGTCCTCCAGCTCCACACACAGATTGCCACTTTGGTCCCTAATGGGTCCTACTTTTTCCCTTAATATACTTATAAAAGGCCTTGGGATTTTCCTTTATCTTGCCCACCAGTGTTTTTCATGCCCCCTCTTCACTCTCCTAATTACTTTTAAGTACCCTCCTACACTTTCTATACTCCTCTAGGGCCTCCACTGTTTCCAGCACTCTGAATCTGCCAAAAGCCTCCTTTTTTTCCCCCCTTATCCATTCTTCTATATCCCTGGACATCCAGGGTTCCCTGAACTTGTTGGTTCTACCCTTCACCTTTACGGGAACATGCTCACCCTGAACTCTCACTATTTTCTTTTTGAATGACTCCCACTGGTCTGATGCAGACTTTCCTACAAGTAGTTGCTCCCAGTCCACTTTGGCCAGATCCTGTTTTATCATATTGAAATCAGCCTTCCCCCAGTTCAGGACCTTTATTTCTGGTCCATCTTTGTCCTTTTCCATAACTACCTTCAATCTTGCAGAGTTATGGTCACTATCCCCAAAATGCTCCCCCACTGACACTTCTACCACTTGTCCGGCTTCATTCCCTAAGAATAGGTCCAGCACTGCCCAGTCTCTTGTAGGACTTTCTATGTGCTGGCTCAAAAAGCTCTCCTGTATGCACTTTTACCCATATAGCCTCATTTGAGGAACCTTCTTAGATATCATCCTCCTTAGTGCAGTAATTGACTCCTTGATCAACAGTGCAATGTCACCTCCTCTTTTATCCCCTCCCCTGTCACGCCTGAAGATTCAATGCCCTGGAATATTGAGCTACCAGTCCTGCCCTTCCCTCAACCATGTCTCTGTGATAGCAATAATATCATATGTGTTAATCAATGACCTCAATTGTCTTTACTTATTTGTAAGACTCCTTGTGTTAAAATAGATGCAATCCAGCCTTGCATTATTCGCTTGTGCCTTAACAGGACTATATTTGCTCTGCCTTCCAGACTGATTTGTTTCTCTAATATATTCTCTAATAGGGGCTGTGCATCACCCCCTACTGTACCTCCACTCTGTATCCTATCCCCCTGTCAAATTAGTTTAAACACCCCCCAAAAGCACTAGCAAACCTCCCAGCAAGGATGTTGGTCCCGTTCCGGTTCATGTGCAACCCGTCCAACCTGTACAGGTCCCACCTTCACCAGAAACAGACCCAGTGATCCAGGAAACTAAAGCCCTCCCTCCTGCACCATCTCTTCAGCCACGCATTCACCTGCTCTATCCTCCTATTCCTATGCTGACTAGCATGTGGCACCGGGAGTAGTCCAGAGATTACAGCCTTTGAGGTCCTGCTACCTAGCTCCTTAAATTCTTGTTGCAGGACTCATCCCTCTTTTTACCTATGTTGTTGGTACCAATGTGAACCACGACCTCTGACTGTTCACCTTCCCCTTTCAGAATGTCTGGCAGCTGCTCCGTGACATCCTTGTCCCTAGCACCAGGGAGGCAATATACCATCGTGAAGTCATGTTTGAGGCCACAGAAACACCTATCTGTACCCCTTACGATAAAATCCCCTATCACTATAGCTCTCCCACTCCTTTTCCTCCCCTCCTGTGCAGCTGAGCCACCCATGGTGCCAAAGACTTGGCTCTTGCTGCATTCCCCTGAGAAACTATCTCCACTAACAGTATCCAAAGCAGAAAATCTGTTAGAGAGGGAGATGGATGCAGGAGACTCCTGCACCACCTGCCTAGTTCTTCTACTCTGCCTGGGAGTCATCCATTCCCTTTCTGCCTGAGCAGTCTTTACCTGCGGTGTGACCACCTCCCTGTACGTGCTATCCACAATGATCTCAGCCTCGCGGATGCTCCACAGTGTCCCCAGCTGCCGCTCCAGATCCGAAACGCTGATTTGGAGTAGCTGTAGCTGGAGACACTTCCTGGCCCAAGACCAGAAGCAGCGGCGGTGAGAGCGGGAACAGGCAAGAGGAGCCAGGAGATAAAAGAGCCGAGGTCCGAGACCAGAAGCGGCGGCGGTGAGACTGCTCTGTTCAGTGGACCTGCTTGACCAACAAAAAAAAAAAATCGAAGTGTGACATCACAGGAGAGCTGGTAAGTGATTGGTGGGTATTTCTTCCATGTCTCTTTTTGTTTTGGCCAAGTGAGTTAAATCAGGAGACGGCATTACAGGTTAAAAGTACACTTAAATAATTCTTGTTTTTTTAAATACTGAGATTCAAATTAATTAATTTACAATAATAGAGATGGTTGGGCAGGCGATGTGTTGCAGCTGTAGTATGTGGGAGCGGGTGAACGCCGGTGCAATCCACGGTGACCACATCTGCAGTAAGTGTTGGCTGCTCGAGGAACTTCAGCTCAGAGTTGATGAGCTGGAGTCCGAGCTGCGGACATTGCGACACATCAGGGAGGGGAAGAGTTACCTGGACACTGTTTCAGGAGACAGTCACATCTCTTAGATTAATTCCATCCAATTTGCACCATGGTCAGGGACAGGAGAGTGTGACTGCAAGTGAGGCAGGTATGGGGATTCAGAATTTAGCTTTGGAGGAGCCGCAGTCAGTGCCCTTATCCAATAGGTATGAGGTTCTTGCTCCCAATGTGGACGAGGGCACAGACTGCAGGGAGGATGACCACTGCACCGTGGTTCAGAGTACCATGCAAGTGGGGGGAGAAAAGAGAAATGTAGATGTAATAGGGGATAGCATCGTTAGGCGAATAGATACTGTTCTCTGCAGCAAAGATAGAGAGTCGTGAAGGCTGTGTTGCCTACCTGGTGCCAAGGTTAAGGACATCTCTTCTGGGCTAGAGAGGAACTTGGAGTGGGAGGGAAAGGATCCAGTTGTCATGGTCCACGTAGATACCAACGACATAGGCAGGACTAGGAAAGAGGTTCTGCTGAGGGACTATGAGCAGCTTGGGGCTAAATTAAAAAGCAAAACCACAAAGGTAATAATCTCCGGATTACTACCTGAGCCACGTGCAAATTGGCATAGGGTAAATAAGATTAGAGGTAAATGCGTGGCTCAAAGATTGGTGTGGAAGAAATGGGTTCCGATTCATGAGACACCGGCACCAGTACTGGAGAAAGAGAGCTGTTCTGTTGGGATGGGCTTCACTTGAAACATGCTGGGACCAGTGTCCTGGCGAGTCGTATAACTAGGGTTGTAGATAAGGCTTTAAAATAAACAGTGGGGGGAGGGTTCAATTGAAAGGAAGTTTAAAAAGTCAATAAGTAATGAGAGAGCAGAGGTGCAGGGTAGTGAAGGGGCATACATTAATCAGAGCGTGACAGGAAGGGACAGAGATTACCGGCATAAGAGTACAGGAGAAATCAGAACCACAGTAGGTAAAAATGGTAAAAAAAATCAAAACTTAGGGATCTTTATCTGAATGCACGTAGCATTTGTAACTAGATGAGCTGATGACACAGATAGAAATAAATGAATATGATTTGATAGCTATCAGAGACATGGTTGCAGGATGACCAGGACTGGAATCTCAATGTTCAAGGATATTCGACATTCCGGAAGAATAGGCAAGAAGGAAAAGGAGGTGAGGTAGCTTTGTTATTAAAGGAAGGGATCAGTGCAGTTGCGAGTAATGATATAGGTGTAATAGATCATGATATAGAATCAGTTTGGGTGGAAATAAGGAATAGCAAGGGGAAAAAATCACGGGTGGGAGTGGTCTATAGGCCCCCGAGGAGTTGCCTCTCTGTAGGACAAAGTATAAATCAGGAAATAATGAAGGCGTGTAAGAAGGGCACTGCAATTATCATGGGTGATTTTAATCTGCATATACGCTGGACAAATCAAATTGGCAAGGGTAGCATGGAAGACGAATTTGTCGAGTGCATCAGGGATTGTTTCTTAGGACAATACATTGCAGAACCTACCCGGGAACAGGCTATTTTAGATTTGGTAATGTGTAATGAGGTAGGATTAATAGGAGATCTCGTTGTTAAGGACCCTCTGGGGGGAAGTGATCATAACATGGTAGAATTTCAAATTCAGTTTGAGGGTGAGCAACTCGGGTCTCAAATCAGTGTCTTCAACTTAAACAAGGGCAATTACAGAGGTATGAAGGAAGAGTTGTATAAAGTGGGCTGGGAAAATAGACTACAGGGGAAGTCAGTAGATGAGCAGTGGCAGACTTTTAAGCTGATATTTCATAACACTCAGCAAACATTTATTCCAGTCAGAAGAAAGGACTTGATGAGAACGATGAATCACCCATGGATAACAAAAGGAAGTTAAGGAGAGTATCAAATCAAAAACAAAGACATACAAATCAGCAAAAGCTAGTGGTAGGCCAGAGGATTGGGAATTTTTCTTAGAAACCAGCAGCGGATGACTAAAAAACTAATAAAGAGGGAGAAAATTGATTTTGAAAGTAAATTGGCAAGAAATATAAAAACAAACAGTAAGAGCTTCTACGGGTATATCAAAAAGGTAGAGAGTAGCTAAATTAAGTGTGGGACCCTTAGAAGATGAGACTGGGGAATTAATAACAGGGAAATGGCAGATAATTTAAACCAATATTTTACATCGGTCTTCACGGTGGAGGACACTATAAACATCCCGACAATAATAGATAAGCAAGGTGTAAATGGAAGGGAGGAACTTGTAACAATATCTATCACGAGGGAAAAGGTGCTGGACAAACTGATGGGACTAAAGGCAGACAAGTCGCCAGGACCTGATGGCCTGCGTCCAAGGGTTTTAAAAGAAGTGACTGCAGAGATGGTGGAGGCATTGATCATAATATACCAAAACTCACTGGATTCCGGTAGGGTACCAGCGGATTGGAAAACAGCTAATGTGACGCCCCTATTCAAGAAAGGAGGGAGACAGAAAGCAGGAAACTATAGACCAGTTAGCTTAACATCTGTCATTGGGAAAATGCTAGAGTCCATTATGAAGGAAGAAATAGCAGGACATTTAGAAAAGCATTGCAATCAAACAGAGTCAACATGGTTTTATCAAAGGGGAATCACATTTGACACATTTGTTAGAGTTGTTTGAGGATATAACAAACAGAGTGGATAAAGGGAAACCGGTAGACGTAGTGCATTTGGATTTTCAGAAGACGTTCAATAAGGTATCACATAAAAGGTTATTGCACAAAATAAGAGCTCAGGATATTGGGGGTAATGTGTTGGCATGGATTGAGGATTGGCGAACACACAGATGGCAGAGAGTCGGGATCAATGGGTCTTTTTCAGGTTGGAAAGCCGTAACTAGTGGGGTGCCACAAGTGCCTCAACTATTTACTATCTATATTAATGACTTAGAGGAAGGGACAGAGTGTAGTGTATCCAAATTTGCTGACTATACAAAAATAGGTGGGAAGGCATATTGTGATGAGGACACAAAGAAATCTGCAAAGTGATATAGATAGGTTAAGTGAGTGGGCGAAAACTTGGCAGATGGAGTTCCATGTGGGAAAATGTGAGGTCATCCAGTTTGGTAGGAAGAATAAAAAGGCAGATTATTATTTAGATGGAGAAAGACTACAAAATACTGCAGTACAGAAGGATCTGGGTGTTCCATGAAACACAAAAAGTTAGCATGCAGGTGCAGCAAGTAATTAGGAAGGCAAATGGAATTTTGGCCTTTATTACCAGGGGGTTAGAGTTTAAAAATAGGGAAGTCTTGTTATAACAGTACAGGGTGTTGGTAAGGCCACACCTGGAGTTTTGGTCCCCTAATTTAAGGAAGGATATACTAGCATTGGAGGCAGTTTAAAAAAGGTTCACTCGGCAGATTCCTGGGATGAAGGGGTTGTCTTATCAAGAACGGCCAAACAGGTTAGGCCTTTATTCATTGGAGTTTAGAAGAATGAGACGTGATCTTATTGAAATATATAAGATTTTAAGGGGTCTTGACAGGGTAGATGTTGAGAATATGTTTCCACTAGTGGGGGAATCTCGAACTAGGGGACATAGTTACAGAATAAGGGGGTCACACATTTAAAACTGGGATGTGAAGGAATTTCTTCTCTCAGAATGTGGTGAATCTCTGGAATTCTCTACCTCAGAGTTGTGGAGGCTCGGTCACTAAATGTATTTAAAGAGGAGGTAGATTGATTTTTGAAATCTCGGGGAGTTGAGGGGCATGCGGAACAGGCCCAAAACAGGAGTTGAGGCCTGGGACAGATCAGCCATGATCTTATTGAATGGCGGGGCAGGCTTGAGGGGCTGAATGACCTACTCCTGCTCCTATTTGTTATGTTCTTATTTTCTTCCTGTACATGTGTTCGCCCTGGACATTGGAAGTGTCCCTGACTTCCCACATTGCACAGGAGGAGCACTCCACGCTGCCGAGCTGCCCTGCCATACCATACCCTTAATTACTCCATTATTCAAAAATTAGAGATTATTTACACTAGGGACCTTGATTCCCTAAAAAAAACACTCCTTCCTATATAAAAAACTGTAGACCTTACCTTTGTCTTTACTTTAGTTACTAACCCAGCTATTTACTGATACTCCCCAACAGCAGTTACTCGCCAACCAATCACGTTGCAGCTTTCCTGTGATGTTACCGTTCACTTTGTTGCCAAACTCTGGCGTACCTCGACTCATCTCTGCTAGAGGCCTGCTACCCAACCCGAACCCGACAGAAACCAAAAACATGTGTCGGGTTTGGGTTGGGTCAGGACCATCTTCCGTTCTTTTTCCCAACTTAAAGCAGCAACTCTCCGCTGCTCTCCCAGAAGGTAAGTTCTGTAGGCCACGATCCTCAGGCTCTATTTATCCACTCCCCACTCTGTGTTCTTCCCGCAAGTCCGCTGCTCTCCCGGAAGGGAGAGCACCATAGGATATGTTGCTAAGTTAAAGGCACTATATAATTGCAAATTGTTGTTGGTCGAAAAGACAAGGGGGAGAGTTTGACAGTCTCAAGGTCCTGCCGGGGAGTCACACTTACAGTCAGCAGAATTGGAGAACAAAGGCCATAATCACACAGTCCAGTCTCTGAGCCCACTCCATGAGAGTGTGGCTCTTTCCTGGGAGCAGTATATTCTCCAACTATCCTAACCAGCTACCCATACAAGTCTGTCTGCCACCTGGACACACAGTAAATCAGTCTGCTCCTAACAGATGGCCAAATCTGCAGCTTGCTACAAATGTCTCTTGGGTCACTTTCTAATCTTTAATTGTTCACATGTCTATAGGTAGGGAGCTAAACACATGTGCTTTACTTTGAGTTAGTCCGAGCCTGGGTTCATTTAACACAGCATCAAACTTTCTCAGTGCAAAGCACATATCTCAGTATGAGACAAAACCCTGATACAAGTCACCAGAATATTTAATTACACAAATCACAGCTCCACATCATCCTGACTTGGAACTATATCATCGTTCCTCCACTGTTGCTGGGTCAAAATCCTGGAACTCCCTTCCTAACAGCACTGTGGGTGTATCTACCTCACATGGACTGCAGCGGTTCAAGATGGCAGCTCACCACTTTCGCAAGGGCAATTAGGGATGGGCAATAAATGCTGGCCTAGCCAGTGATGCCCACATCTCATGAATAAAAAAAAAACCTTGGTAACTATCTCACTCAGAGAGGCATCAAAAACTGAGACCAGTGCAAGAAATCGCAATGCCAGCTACACTTTCAATTCCATGCCCTAGGGCTTAGGGCTTCTTCAGTCTGAGGTACACTGCCCTGTACCAGTTCCTACCCCACGAGGTACACTGCTCTGAACCAGTTCCTACCCCGGGGTACACGGCCCCGAACCAGTCCCTACCCCACCCAGAGATGTACTGCCCTGTACCAGTCCTCAACCCTCTGAGCTACACTGCCCTGTACCATTCCTATACACATACTGGAGTGCACGATGACTCTTGCCAGTGTTTTATTTTGGGCCGTTTTATAATCTGGGCCGGTGCCAAACTGTTGGAGCTTGACATTCAGCAGAGAGAAAAGGCGCACCCTGGATTGAAATCATTTCCTCCATGTCTCCTGGTATCTGCAGCAGACTGCTGAGAATTAGCCTGTTCTGTTCACTGACCATGACTGACCACTCCCATTCTGCTGAAACGAAGTTAATCATTTGTCAATGCTGAGATTTTATTTGGAAGCTATATGAACTATCAGTCTGTCTCTGTATTAAGCAATGTTCCACAGCCATGCGCAAGGAGACTGAGCTGCCCCACATCAACTCACACCCACTCCAATCACAACATTCAATTTAGCCTCATTTACAAACTCCAGTAAACAAGTAGCTGACTTAAATACAAGCCCTTTCACCCCATGATAGTCTCTTCATACAAGAAGCAGTTTTGCACAACCAGCAGCATGTATTTAAATACAGTAATACTGAGTATAAGGGAGATCAGCCATAATTCCAGTAACTGATCTAAAGTGTCATGAACCAACAGACAGTTTCAAATAACATCAGTTCCTTATGCGAGGGAGAGAGTCAGCAGACAGGAGTAGACTGTTTCTTGATCCAGTAAATTGTGTGTTGCTCATACAGAGCAAGAAGCACAGTTAAAGCATTAGTGATTTTGATGGTTCTGGGTTAATGATAATCCAGTACCAGACGGAGTCCCCAACACCTTCTCAACAGAGCAGCTACATACTTCTGCCAAGTGCAAGGTATGTCGGGGGTTAGCTGGCCTGCACTGTACACAGCAATAGGAGTGAGTGAATGGCACACTGAAGGTGTTTATACATCACACAGCTTTCAAACTTAGACCAGCCAGACATCACTAGACTCCAAACCACAAGTGAGACAATATCTGCTTTGCGCACAAGTAGCCAAACCCAGCACTATCCAGCTCACTCCGATCTGGGTCTGCCTCTTATTCCAGGCCAACTGGAGTAAATTGTGGAGCAGGGGAATTGCCCAATTCAATGCACAGTCTTTGTTCTGATATCTGCTTCTCCTGTATTATTCTGTAGTGGCATCACAAAGATAAAAATCATACACAGTCTCGAGAAAGAAAGACTTGCATTCCTATAGCACCCATCACAAACTCAGGACATCCCAAAGCACATTACAGCCAATGAAATACTTTTGACGTGTAGTCATTGTTGGTCGTCTGCAGTAGTACTGAAGCTCACACAACAGCCTGCGTATTCAGATAAAGCTTCAATATTACGCCTTTAGCATTATAAAATGTTCAAGATGCTTCACAGGACCATTATAAAGCAAAATTTGACACCAAGCCACACAAGGCGATATTAGGACAGATGTCCAAAAGCGTGGTCAAAGGGGTAGGTTTTAGGGAGCATTGTAAAGGAGTAAAGAGAGGCAAAGAAGTTTAGGGAGGGAATTCCAGAGCTCAAGAGCTTGACAGTGCTATGGTCAAGTGAGGAGGGGTCAAAGGGCTTCCCTCTTTGCCCTCTCCTTGTTTGACTTCCGCAGGTTTAATTCTTTCTTAAAGTGGATGTACTAACCAATGCAGTAGGTAAAGAAAATTATAATTCAACTAACACATTGGCGTGACAGCAGCTTGGCTACCAATGATGGAGCAATTAAAATCGGGGATGCACTAGAGGCCAGAATCAGATTACACTCTCCCAACTCAAATATACTAGGGCAGGGAGAATACCTTGTGTCCTAGCGTTTGATCAGACAATAAAAAGGACCTGTCCTGCAAGAAGTACTTCATAATTCAAAACTTCAGAAGCAGTGCCTGAGTTGCAGCAGTCTCTAATGTGAAATCCCTTCAATATTCCAGGGCAAATAATAAGTATAGAATACTGCAACAGTAACAGTGGCTAGTTGGTGTGTCTAACGCAGTCATCGTTGTCCAGTAAATGCTGGGTGTTGGAGTTGACCCTCATGACACTGGATTATTTGAGAGAGGATCAGTGGCCTGGGGAGGATAAAGTCTCCAAAGTTCTCCATTGTGATGCTCACTGGCCGGTTCCTACAGAGACTGTTTGATTCTTTTCACCTTCCTTACTGTGTGCCTGAGCAAACGAATCAGTAAGCGATCAAACAGTGGATGATTTTAACCATAGCCAGCTGGAGGGAAGCTAGCAGGTGGGGGACAGAGAAATTGAAATCGCCCAGAGCACTTTCCCACCTTGGCCCCGTTCTCTACCCACAGATCCTTAGCAGCTGAGGGTAACCATCCCCAGCTGGTAGGGGTCTTTCTTTAAATATGCAGATTACGCTCTGATGATTCATTGGGGCCCAACTGCTCTTTAACTAAGGGCCCGGCGGGGAAGGTAAACTGGCTTTCCTGCCCAGCCAACCTAAAGCAGCTGGAACAGGGTTGGGGGCAGAGGTGGGATATGGGCCGGGGCCAGAAGCGAACCAAAAAAGCTAGAAGTATCTCGTTTATTTTGAAGTTCCCCCTTGGGAACAGCAGCATGAGTGCCCCACAGGGAAAGTTTAGGCCTCCCATGCCCCGGAGTTCAGCCTCCTCTCCACATTTTACCCAAGTGTTGGGTTTACCGTTAGCCCTGTCGCCCAACATGACTCTCCCGCCCAGAGGCTAGCGAGGAACAGGAGGAGGTAATTCAGCCCTTCGAGCCTGTTCTGCCATTCAATGAGATCATGGCTGATCTGCAAACTACTCCATATACCCAACTTTGCCCCGTATCTCTTAGATTTTTGTTTACAAACATTATTATCAAACTCAGTCTTAAATTTAAAATTGATCTAGCACCAAGAGCCATTTACAGAAGAGAGTTCCAAACTTTTACCATTCTCTGCATGTAGAGGTGTTTCCTAATTTCACTCATGAAAGGACTGACTCTAATTTTTAAACTATGCCTCCTAGTCTATTCCATCATGTGAGTTGTTCATAAATACGGTGAATAGTTGAGGCCCCAACATAGGTCCTTGCAGAGACCACTAGTCACATCCTGCCAATTAGAGCCAATTATCCTTACTCTCTGCCTCCTGCTGTCCAGCCAACTTTCCAACCAGGTCAATAATTTGCCTTCAATTCCATGAGCTTCAGCTTTAGCTAACAGCTCTTACGAGGGACTTTATTAAATGCCTTCTGAAACTCCATATAAAAAACATCCATTAACATTTCCCTGGTCACTACCTTCGTCACCTCTTCAAAAAACTCAGATTTGTCAGGTATGACCTACCCTTTATAAATCCACACTGGCTCTCTCAGATGATCTGAGAATTTTCCAGCTGTTCAGTCACCCTATCCTTAATTGTAGACTCTAGGAATTTCCTGACAACAGATGTTAGGCTAACTGGTCTAGAATTCCCTGGTTTCTCCCTTTCATCTTTTTTAAATAGTAGAATGACATCTCCAATTTTCCAAACTAAAGGAATGGTTCCCAAATTGAAACAAGTTTGGAATATCATCGTTCATCTACAATGTTCTCACCCAATTCCTTTAATACCCTGGGATGGAAACCATCTGGGATTTGTCACTCTTTAGTCCCATTATTTTCTTCAGAACTGTTATTTTGCTTATGTTAATTTTGGTGAGTCCCCGACCCAATATTAATTCCCTTGATTCTGACCTCTTCCTCTACTGTATATGTTGCTACCATTTTCTTATTTTCATTGACAATATTACAGTTGTCAGTGTTCCTGACCACTACCTTCTTCCTTATGGAATTGTAGAAATTGTGTTGATTTTGATATCCCTTGCAAGTTTCTTTTCATACTCCCTTTTTGTAGCTCTGTTTTGTCACCCTTTACTGTTCTTTGTATCTTTCCCAGTCACCAAGATCTGTGCTTTTTTTCTGTTTTTTATGCTTTTTCTTTTTGTTTTATGTTGTCTCTTACCTCCTTAGTCGCCCATAGTTGGGATTTTTGGCAAATAGGTCTTGCCTCTTAGGGATATAAACTGGTTCTGTATCACATTAAATTCTTTTTGAACACGACCCACCCATCTTCTGTCATTTTACCCATTCACAGATTTGCCTAGTTTACTGTGGGCAGATTCAGAGGTGAGAATGCTACCAAGTCCTGGTCTGGTGTTTCTTTCTGACTTCCCCCCTTCACAACAGTAGCTACAGCCAGGTCATGGCTCCCGATCCGAGGGTGCCAGCGTGGGAGGACAACAGTTCAGAAAGCGATCCGGCATAAATTATAACCCATTCGAGGCCCTGTCCCCTGCTTCATATCAAGGGGGAGATGGACCAATTTCTGTGGCTATCGGATGGGCAGAACCAGGTGTCTGAATCTAGATCAGCAGATTGTCACCAGGTGCTGATTGACCTGTGCTGCATTTCCAACAATTACTATTTTTATTTTAGATTTCCAGCATTCTCATTTTTTGTTCTTGTTATCAGTAGTCACTGAACGGCCTGAGACCAGTGCAAATGCTCCCCCCCACCCATGCTCCACCTCTGCTGACCAATGTGCTGGGCCTCTGGTCCCAGCTCAATGCTGCTCGGGTTTGTGAATGTGACCCGCGCTGCTCCACACCCCCCACTCCTCAAGATTCTCCCCTCCCGCTTTTCCCCCTCCTCCCTGGGATTCTCTCCTCTGTCCTCCCTCCCCCCCCCAGGATTCTCTCCTCTCTGGCTCTATTCCTTCTCCATGACAATGACCTCTGACACTCAGTATCCAGCCCCAAGGACATTTTTGCTGTTGATCTGAATCTAGCTCCATAGTTACCTCACCTGATGTTACAGTTCAGGCTAATTACCAATATTTTGTCTATTTGCAGTTAGATTTAGGCAATTATCAAACAATTCCTATATTCTTATTCACTCTTTAAACAGGCTTAATAATTAGCCCTGAACTGAGGTATACTGGAGTATGTATGGGATGCCCAATAGATTCTCCATCCCTTCTGAAATGAAAATAACAAAGTGTTTGACCAATGACTACAGGTTAAGTTACTTAATCAGATTTATTTATGACCTATTAATATGCAGGACCCAAAAATGTCAGATTCTGAAACAGCACAACTTAAAACTAAAAAAAGTAATCAGTCAAGGAGTTGTTTGTTTATCTTCTTAGAACATGCTTCTTATTGAGCCTGATAAACAAAAAACCTTTGGATGAAACAGTTGGTTTGACACTTGGCCAAGATTTAATCTTCTACTTGGACACCATGAATTCCAGCTTGTTCGATATTCTGAACTGTGATTTATGCCATGGGGCACTTTTCATTTTACAATCCTTCCATTTCAAATAAGCAAGCAAACTGAGAATTTAACAGATCTTAGTCTGTGAGGTATGATTTTACTGTGGGATATGATTTTACTGTGGGATATTACTGCCTTCTCCATACACTTTGTCCTTGTAATTGATTTCCTAATGGCTCAGTATTTTTTGTAGTCGGAGATGAACTAAAACATAAAACTCATTAAGAACAGGCATTTCCAATTGAATTCTAAGCCCAGGTGTGACTGCATGTATACAGATACATTCATCAATCCCATTCTAAACTGCAGACTTGAGATCAAGGGAAGCACAGCTCAGAGAATCAGTGATATGGTATTGTCGAACTTGAGTGCAGCTGGGAGTACAGGATGTGTGAATTCATCCCAGAAACTCTCAAATGGACAACGGGATCCTATCAGACATTATATGAAATGAAGACCCAGGAGCCCAACAGCTGAGGGGCGGGGGGGTAGGTAGGGGTGGGGAGGAGGGGCTCATGGATGCACTCCAGTATAAGTGCTGAGGTACAGGCACCTGAGACCTCTGCCATTGACCTTGTCCAAGTTCGCAGGGTTGGTGAGAGGTGCCCTATTGTATCGGACAGTAATGGGCACCTGTGCCACTAGAGCTGCATTAATGGTCCCTGGCAACTGAAGAGGATGAAATATCCAGCCCAACATTAGCTGTCTTGGGATGAAGATAGTGGGTGACCCCAGCAGCCCCCTCTGTAAATGGGACACATCTGAAAAAAAGTGTCTTTTTTTTTCAATGCTACTCTACAGGGGTCCAGACCCCAATCCCAGCCTGGCCCCACAGGGGACCCCAATTGCATTACACCTGGTCTCAGCTGATCCTGCATTCTGAGTGCTGGGAAAGCCAGAATCCCAGTCGTCGGGAGTCCCTGCTTTTAGCCCCACCCCCTCGCACTGGAGGCATTGTTGGAGACAGAGCATCTGCTCACTCCAAAAACGGCATCCCAAAAAGCTGCCACATCTGCTCACTCCAAACACGGCATCCCAAAAACCTGCCACATCTGCTCACTCCAAACACGGCATCCCAAAAACCTGCCACATCTGGGTCCTGGCCTACGAAGCAGCTCTCTGGACGTTCCTACCAGAGTTATAGACCGAGTGAACTAGAAGCACTGTCAATTCACGGTGCAATGTCACCCTATTTCTCAGTTTCTTCTGTGACTGTGACTCTTCAGTCTATGGCTGTGAGCATCACAGGTATTCGGAGCTGTTTAATCACTTGGACAGCACAAAATTCAGTCAGGAAGCAGCAGAGTATTGGAAGGAGAAGGCAGTAGATTTGGTTTCTTGAACGCTAATGTCAAGTAGTGGATAAATGATGTTAGAGGAATGTCCAAAGTGGGACTGATTTATTGTTCCACAAGGAACGACCTCTTCCATTTCCACACAGGGCCAAGTGATACAGAAATAGTAACAATTCTGTTATTCATGTCCATGGGTCTGGCCACCATCAACTATACACACAGGGGGATTGGGGCATCCATAGTCCACATCCGGACAATAATCATGGTTATGGTGACAGCTATTCTGCCTTGAAGAGGTTCCAGATGGTGCTGCACTGGCTGCGTGACTTCCTGCTCCAGATGTGTTACCCTGATCTCCAGCTGTGTCACCCCCTGCTCCAGCTGTGTCACCGTGATCTCCAGCTGTGGTGCCCTGTGCTCCTGCTTTTTAACACATTGGTATGCCACTAAGGCCAAATAAATAGAAGTTCTGGACATGCCTGGATGTTCCTCCAGAACATCCCTTTTGAATGAGGCTTGCGCTATGGGGCCGTGTAGGGCCCGCCCAGAATCTGGAGCCAGTGCTGGCCCCATATGCCTGCTGCTATGGCAGCTCCATCGAAGACTGATTTGTTTGTTTGTCCCCTTGCTGAACCATTCCTGCTGATGCCCTACAGGTGGCAGACATGGCACTCACCTTGGGCTGCCAACTCTGATTGGATGTAGTCTATTAGGGTTTCATCACATGACCTCCAACCTCCACACCCCCTGCCACCAATTTGGTCCCCCAACATATCCATCGTTGCGGTGCCGTGCCTTCCTAGGCCAAGGCTAATGATAGACTTCAAGAGGACATAATTAGACAGGCAGAATGGACTAACATGTGGCAGATGAAATTTAATGCAGAGAAATGTGAAGTGATACATTTTGGTAGAAAAAGCAAGGAGAGACAAAATAAAGCATACAATTCTAAAGAGACACAGGAGCAGAGAGAACTGGGTGAGTATGTGCACAAATTGTTGAAGGTGGCAATTCAAGTTGAGAAAGTGGTTAAGAAGCCATATGGGACCCTGTAGTGTTATAGTGTTTTGCAATTGCATTGTGCATTGTGAACTCTAGAGACTACTGTAGAATACACATGCTAGCAAAGAGAAAGTGAAACTAAGATAGAATAAAAGAGAAGCCTTTGTGTTCAGCTACAGCAGTCTTTGTCTCTGTCTTTTCCTCATAACTTACACTAAACTTGGCTAAACCTCACCTCAGTCCTAAGGATATCACAGATCCTGGGCTTTATAAATAGCAACATGGAGTACAAAAGCAAAGGAAGCTAAGAGAAACCTTTATAAAACACTGATTTGGCCTCAACTGGAGTATTGTGCCCAATTCTGGGACCACACTTTAGGAAGGATGTGAAGGCATTGGAAAGGGTGCAGAAATGATTCATGAGAATGGTTCTGGGGATAAAAGATTTCAGTTATGTTGATGGATTGGAGAAGCTGGGGATGTTCTCCTTCGAGGAGAGGAGGTTGAGAGGAGATTTGATAGAGGTGTTGAAAAACATGAGGCGTTATAGGCAGTGTAGATCAGGAGAAACTGTTTCCATTGGTGGAAAGGTCAAGAATCGGAGGACACCGATTTAAAGTGATTGGCAAAAAAAAAAACCGAGGTGACATGAGGAGAAACCATTTTTACACAGAAAGTGGTTAGGATCTGGAATACAATGCCTGAGAGTGTGGTGGAGGTAGATTCAATTTTGGCTTTTAAAAAAGAGAAATGGATAATTATCTGAAGAGAAAAAAGTTTGCAGGACTATGGGGGAAAAAGGTGGGGTACTGGGACTAGCTCTTAGACAGCCAGCACAGACACAATGGGCAAAATAGTCTCCTATATTGTAACCATTCAATAATTCCAATCTATAAATGGAAAGTGAATAGACTGGATGATTTTTGACTGTCAGTCAAATAGCCTCCCCCCGCACCACCCCCCCCCCCGCAACATTTTTATTACTTCATAAACAAAATAAAAGGGGCATTAAGCAAAAGTGTTTAAAGAAATTTTTAAAAAGCAGAATTTATTTGCTCCAGTTCGAACGAAAGGTCATTGCTCTGAACAGTTAACTCTGTTTTCCTGTATTGAGATGCTGTCTGACCTGTTGCATATTTCCAGCATTTTTTGTTTTGTTACTGAATTTATTTGCATGTCTCCTATGGTTTCACTCCTGGTGTTGCTGACAGAGGTGTGTGGAGAGATTAATTTTTAATTCCTGGAGATTCCAGGCCAATCCTAGATTCACTCGCTAATAAACTCCTACCAGATTTGCTTGGGGAGATGCGAGGTCGAGAGGGTAGAATTGATTACCAGCCCCTCCTTCACTTTCCCTGACAACTTTCAGTGTGATCCCAGCTGAGACTCATGAGGTTTCTTCAGCTGTGATTTGGAAGTTTCTTATCAGCATGTCTGTTAGGTAAACAGTTCATTTATTACAAACCCTCACTTGCTGCTTGTTTGGGCGTTAAACTCTGACCACCACTGTTGTGCATCACCTCTGCTCAACATGGGGAGGCAGATGCAAATCTCAATGGTCTACTGTGTTTGCACATTCCTCGCTTCAGAAATAAAGGTCAGCAAATTCCTTGGAGCTGCTCCTGCTCCACTAACTGGGAATGCCGAGGAAATTCTTGGCCTTGCACATTTGAGCACAGGAGGAGACCTTGTGACTATTCTGGCCTGTGCTGAATTCAGACCTCTCTTAAATCTGCTTCACACACTCCCATTCTCCCAGACCCTTTTATGTTCTCTAGCGGTAATTATCCAGGTACCGTTTTGAATGCTGTCTTCGCTTTGGCTTTGATTACCACTTGTGGTAAATCATCTCATATTCACCCAAGTTACGAGGCAGCAATCACAAGGGATCGGGAGGAATGTTGATTCTATATACCACCGCACATCACTCAGTATAGAGAGTAAAATCGGGCTGGGTAGAAGATCCTCATTGCATCTGATCACATCAGTTCCCAGCAGGTGAATTAGGTTAAAATGGCACTCATTTTGTTTATAAAGTAATAAAAACTATTGGTGATGGGAAAAAGGCTATTTGACTGACAGTCAAAAAAATAACCCAATCAGGTAAAACTTCCTTTTCCCACAACTCAGATCCCTCACCCCTTCTTCTTTGGCCTCCTTGTCTCGAGACACAATGGATACGCGCCTGGAGGTGGTCAGTGGTTTGTGAAGCAGCGCCTGGAGTGGCTATAAAGGCCAATTCTAGAATGACAGACTCTTCCACAGGTGTTGCAGATAAAATTGGTTGTCGGGGCTGTTACACAGTTGGCTCTCCCCTTGCGCTTCTGTCTTTTCTCCTGCCAACTGCTAAGTTTCTTTGACTCGCCACACTTTAGCCCCGCCTTTATGGCTGCCCGCCAGCTCTGGCGATCGCTGGCAACTGACTCCCACGACTTGTGATCAATGTCACAGGACTTCATGTCGCGTTTGCAGACGTCTTAAAAGTGGAGACATGGACGGCCGGTGGGTCTGATACCAGTGACGAGCTCGCTGTACAATGTGTCCTTGGGGATCCTGCCATCTTCCATGCAGCTCACATGGCCAAACCATCTCACCCCTAACATGTATGAAAAATGTCTCTTGCAACTGACCAAATGACACCTAGAAATGCAACTTCCATTTTCTTCCTGGACTCCACTATCAGCTCATCCCCTCATTCCACTGGTGTCTCCTCCACTATCAGCTCCCCCAAACCCACTTGAACTCCTCCACCACCAGGCCCTCCCATCCCACTAGGGCCTCCTTCAGCTCCTCTTGACCACTCGAGCCCAACCAAATTTCCATTGCTAGCTCAGCCACTGGCCACAACTCCTGATAGGTGCCAGTGAAAGCCACCATCTATATCCATGGCATTTTTAGGGTCTTTTTTCTTCCCAACTTGTGCTAGATGACTTAGCTTACATATTTCAAACCACTCTCATTGATGAGTCAGTCTTATCTCCCTACAGCGTCAAGGACATCTTTACTGACCCTGAAATCTGGGTAGGTTTGATATGGTTCTCAGGATAATAAACTGGAAACCTTTTTTAAAAAAATGTTTTCATGGGATGTGGGTGTCGATAGTCAGGCCAGCATTTGTTGCCCATCCCTAATTGCCCTTGACAACCTAGTAGCTTGCTAGGCTATTTCAGAGGGCAGTTAAGAGTCTACCATGTTGCTGTGGGTCTGGAGTCACATGTAGGTCAGACCTGTTAAGAATGGCAGATTTCCTTCCCTAAGCAACATTAGTGAACCAGATGGGGTTTTATGACAATTGGTGATAATTTCATGGCACCATCACTGAGACCAGTTATCAATTCCAGATTTTTATTAATTAATTGAATTTAAATTCCACCAGCTGCTGTGGTGGATAACTAGTTCAATGACATTACCTCTATCTCTTTAGCTATTGGATCCATGCTATGGTTTCACATCTGTAGGAAGGAACAGGATGAAACAAATGCCAAATTTTGCTTTAACTGCTGGTGAATTTCATGAAACTCGTTGCGTTACAACCGAGGTGGGAGGAGTGCGCTGTCTTTTCTAGTTCCCCTTCTTCGCAAGTCACAACATATATTTTTTAAAATATGTTTACCCAGTTACCGATTTGGTCAATCATATACTCGATTCATTATCCCAAAATAAAATATACCAACCAGGTTTCTTTCATAAACCACAAAATTATCAGTTTATCAAACAAGACTTATCCAGTAATGAAGCAAAGCATTAACACACAGATTGAAATATGGAAGTTCCCTTTCTAAATTCCCCACACCCACACACTGAAAAAAAAAAGACTCTCTGCAGAGGCATGTTACAAAAAAAAAACAAAAAGAACACTTTAGCCAAATACTTGCTAATTCTTGAAGAGAAAAAAAAAGATATGGAAGGAAATCAGTTGTCCCTTTTGGTCTGGCGTCCAGGGATACGGAGATGGGTCACTGGGATCTTTTCCAAAGCAGTTCTTTTCAGGCGGCATTGAGAATTAATCGGACAGGTTTTTCCAGCTTCTCAGGAGAGATGCAGCACCAGGGATTTTCGCTCTCCCACACTAGATCTTTGCAGAGTTTCTTCAAAGAGGCAGAGAAAGAGGTGAGGTGGGTGGTTTCTTTTTACTTGGCAGGCAAAACACCAACTGTCTTCAAAACAGTTCACACCCCCAACCAACTTGAAAACAATATCGTCCCCAGACAGAAAGTCAACCTTCTGACCTCCATAAACCTTGACCTTACAGAATAAGGGGGTCACACATTTAAAACTGAGATGCGAAGGAATTCTTCTCTCAGAGGGTGGTGAATCTCTGAAATTCTCTACCTCAGAGTTGCGGAGGCTAGGTCACTAAATGTATTTGAGGAAGAGGAGGTAGATAGATTTTTGAAATCTCGGGAAGTCGAGGGTTGTGTGGAGCAGGCCTGAAAGAAGAGTTGAGGCCTGCGATGGATCGGCCATAATCTTACTGAATGACAGGGCAGGCTTGAGGGGCTGAAAGGCCTACTCCTGCTCCGATTTCTAATGTTCTTATGTTGACATGTGGCTTCTCTCTAAACATCGTCCCCAGGTTGTTTATTGAGCTTAAAGCACATGATTTCCAGCACAGGTTGTTTTTCAAACATCTAAGTGTCCTTTCAGTGAACTTGGTAAAAAAAAAAATCACATCCATGGAATCTTGTCAGTTTAACACAAGACCTCCAAAAAAAATTTTTTTTAAATGGAAGCACTTTTGTAACAGAAATACGTAGTGGATACAACACAAACAGGTGACGCAACCCACCCAGTCCATATCAAAGTTTTCTCTCCATGTGTGCAAATAATTGGGGCGGCACAGTGGCTAGCACCGCAGCCTCACAGCTCCAGCGACCTGGGTTCAATTCTGGGTACTGCCTGTGTGGACTTTGCAAGTTCTCCCTGTGTCTGCGTGGGTTTCCTCCGGGTGCTCCGGTTTCCTCCCACATGCCAAAGACTTGCAGGTTGATAGGTAAATTGGCCATTAGCAATTGCCCCTAGTATAGGTAGGTGGTAGGGAAATATAGGGACAGGTGAGGATGTGGTAGGAATGTGGAGGATTAGTATAAATGGGTAGTTGATGGTCGGCACAGACTCGGTGGGCCGAAGGGCCTGTTTCAGTGCTGTATCTCTAAACTAAAACATAATTATGATCACATTTACCCATCCTGCTGCTATATCCTTCCATCCCCTATGAATTCTTATTTGAGTTGGCAGTTTCTACCTCATACGCTCACCCTGGAAGTGAATTCCCAGCCTCACAACTCTGTGAAGCAGTTTCCACTGCCTGGTCTAATTCTTTTGTAACTCTGCTCCCTCGTTCTGACCCTTCATTACTGGAAAAGGTCCCCTATTAGCCCTGTCCCATGCCTTCATAACTTCAAACACTTCAATCATATCGCCGTAATCGGCAGCATTCTCATTTAAAAAGTATGAACTTTTCAAGTCTTTCTTCATTTTTGTATTTCCCTATCCCAGACAGCATCCTAGTTAATCTGCACTGTACCTTCTTTAAAGCCTGAATATCTTTCCAATCGTGTGGAGGGGATTGAGGTTTTTTTTTTAATAATTCACTCCTGGGATATGGACACCGTCGGCAATGCCAGCAT
Source organism: Heterodontus francisci (assembly GCF_036365525.1). Classification (NCBI taxonomy): domain Eukaryota; kingdom Metazoa; phylum Chordata; class Chondrichthyes; order Heterodontiformes; family Heterodontidae; genus Heterodontus; species Heterodontus francisci. The sequence goes on from NC_090403.1 coordinate 14,722,533, forward strand.
TTATTGCCCATCACTAATTGCCTTGGAAAAGGTGCCGGTGAGGCACCTTCTTGAACCACTGCAATCCATGTGGTGTAGGTACACCCACATAGCTGTTCGGGAGGCAGTTCCAGGATTTTAGCCCAGCGACAGTGATATAATTCCGAGTCAAGATGATGTGTGGCGTGCAGGAGAACTTGCTAGTGGTGATGTTCCCGTGCACCTGCTGCCCTTGTCCTTCTAGGTGGTGGAGGTCGTAGGTTTAGAAGGTACTGTACATGGGCGAGGTCCCGGAGGACTGGAGAATTGCTAATGTTGTCCCCTTGTTTAAGAAGGGTAGCAGGGATAATCCAGGTAATTATAGATCGGTGAGCCTGACGTCAGTGGTAGGGAAGCTGCTGGAGAAGATACTGAGGGATAGGATCTATTCCCATTTGGAAGAAAATGGGCTTATCAGTGATAGGCAACATGGTTTTGTGCAGGGAAGGTCATGTCTTACCAACTTAATAGAATTCTTTGAGGCAGTGACAAAGTTGATTGATGAGGGAAGGGCTGTAGATGTCATATACATGGACTTCAGTAAGGCGTTTGATAAGGTTCCCCATGGTAGGCTGATGGAGAAAGTGTAGTCGCATGGGATCCAGGGTGTACTAGCTAGATGGATAAAGAACTGGCTGGGCAACAGGAGACAGAGAGTAACAGTGGAAGGGAGTTTCTCAAAATGGAGACCTGTGACCAGTGGTGTTTCACAGGGATCCGTGCTGGGACCACTGTTGTTTGTGATATACATAAATGATTTGGAGGAAAGTATAGGTGGTCTGATTAGCAAGTTTGCAGACGACACTAAGATTGGCGGAGTAGCAGATAGTGAAGGGAACTGTCAGAGAATACAGCAGAATATAGATAGACTGGAGAGTTGGACAGAGAAATGGCAGATGGAGTTCAATCAGGGAAAATGCGAGGTGATGCATTTTGGAAGATCCAATTCAAGAGTGAACTATACAGTAAATGGAAAAGTCCTGGGGAAAATTGATGTACAGAGAGATTTGGGTGTTCAGGTTCATTGTTCCCTGAAGGTCGCAACGCAGGTCAATAGAGTGGTCAAGAAGGCATACGGCATGCTTTCCTTCATCGGACGGGGTATTGAGTACAAGAGTTGGCAGGTCATGTTACAGTTGTATAGGACTTTGGTTTGGCCACATTTGGAATACTGCGTGCAGTTCTGGTCACCACATTACCAAAAGGATGTGGATGCTTTGGAGAGGGTGCAGAGGAGGTTCACCAGGATGTTGCCTGGTATGGAGGGCACTAGCTATGAAGAGCGATTGAGTAGATTAGGATTATTTTCATTAGAAAGGCGGAGGTTGAGGGGGGACTTGATTGAGGTGTACAAAATCATGAGAGGTATAGACAGGGTGGATAGCAAGAAGCTTTTTCCCAGAGTGGGAGATTCAATTACTAAGGGTCACGAGTGCAAAGTGAGAGGGGAAAGGTTTAGGGGGGATATGCGTGGAAAGTTCTTTACGCAGAGGGTGGTGGGTGCCCAGAACGCGTTGCCAGTGGAGGTGGTAGATGCGAACACGAAAGCGTCTTTTAAGATGTATCTAGACAGATACATGAATGGGCAGGAAGCAAAGAGATACAGACCCTTAGAAAATAGGAGACATGTTTAGGTAGAGGATCTGGATCGGCGCAGGCTTGGAGGGCCGAAGGGCCTGTTCCTGTGCTGTAATTTTCTTTGTTCTTTGGTGAGTTGCTGCAGTACATCTTGCAGATGGTACACACTGCTGCCACTGTGCGTCGGTGGTGGAGGGAGTGAATGTTTGTCGATGGGGTGCCAATCAAGCGGGCTGCTTTGTCCTGGATGGTGTCGAGCTTCATGAGTGTTGTTGGAGCCGCACTCATCCAGGCAAGTGGAGAGTATTCCATCACACTCCTGACTTGTGCCTTGTAGATGATGGACAGGCACTGGGGAGTCAGGAGGCGAGTTACTCGCCACAGAATTCTCAGCCTCTCATCTGCTCTTTTAGCCACAGTATTTATGTGGCTGGTCCATTTAAGTTTCTGGTCAATGGTAACACGTAAGACATTGATTATGGGGAATTCAGCAATGGAAATGCCATTGAATGACAAGGAGAGATAATTAGATTCTCTTTTGTGGGAGTTGATCATTGTCTGTTACTTGCCTATATCAGCCCAAGCCTGAATGTTGTCTAGGTATTGCTGTATATGGGTATGAACTGCTTCATTATTGAAGGAGTCACTTCTGACCTTATGATGGAAGGAACATCATTGATGAAGCAACTGAAAATAGTTGGGCCTAGGACGCTACCCTGAGGAACTCTTGCAGCAATGTCCTGGAGCTGAGAACCACAACCATCTTCCTTTGTGCTAAGTATGACTCCAGCCAGTGGACAGATTTCCTCCTGATTTCCATTGACTTCAATTTTACTACAGCCCCTTGAAACCACACTTCGCCAAATGTTGCCTGATGGCAAGGGCAGTCACTCTCAACTCACCTGTGGAATTCAGCTCTTTTGCCCATTTTTGGAACAAGGCTATAAGGAGGTCTGGAGCTGTGGCCCTGACAGAATCCAAATTGAGCATCAGTGAGGATGTTATTAATGAGTAAGTGCCGCTAGATAGCACGTTGCTGACACCTTTCATCGCTTTGCTGATGATAGGGAGTAGACTGATGGCAGTAATTGTTCGGATTGGATTTGTCCTGGTTTTTGTGGACAGGACATACCTGGTCAATTTTCCACTTTGTCAGGTACATGCCGGTGTTGCAGCTGTACTGGAACAGCCTGGCTAGAGATTGTCTATTTCTGGAGCAAGTCTTCAGTACTAGAGGTGGGATGTTGTCAGGTCCCATTGCCTTTAAGGTTTTCTATCCATTCATCATTGCCTCTTGGCTTCTACATATTCTACCTCGTGATTAGCCTTTACTGTCCTGTGAACCTCTGCCCCAAATCTGTGTACTCTCCCACAGCCCCGAGCCTACTCCCTTCATAGTATAATTACTGCTCTTATTTACCAAAATGTATTATCTCACGCTTACTGACATTGAATTCCATCCAACACTTTTTAGCCATTACACAACTGTGATGGAATCCGCGGTTTGCGGGACCAGTGGGGGAGTGTGTGCGAGCTGATCTCTGAACAGATGACTTGTGAAATCTTCTGATAGGCACACTGAACCCTGGTTTCAAAGATTTTTTGGGGGGATAGACCCGAACTGAAAGGGAAACTAAAACTAAAACTTCAGGTTTCTGGGGAAACTGAAACTGGTTGGAATCAGATAAAAAGACAGAGCCATCCAAGCTCAGATCATGCAGAAGTGGAGTGCAGGTAAGCTGAAGAAAGTGAAGGCTGGCTTCGGGAGCTGGCAATAGGCAAATATGAGTTGCTGCAGCTGTTTCTGCTACTTAAGGTCAATTATTAACCAGACCCAGCCATACAGTGTACTTCTTTTGGGCCTCCTTATCTCGAGAGACAATGGATACGCGCCTGGAGGTGGTCAGTGGTTTGTGAAGCAGCGCCTGGAGTGGCTATAAAGGCCAATTCTGGAGTGACAGGCTCTTCCACAGGTGCTGCAGAGAAATTTGTTTGTTGGGGCTGTTGCACAGTTGGCTCTCCCCTTGCGCCTCTGTCTTTTTTCCTGCCAACTACTAAGTCTCTTCGACTCGCCACAATTTAGCCCTGTCTTTATGGCTGCCCGCCAGCTCTGGCGAATGCTGGCAACTGACTCCCACGACTTGTGATCAATGTCACACGATTTCATGTCGCGTTTGCAGACGTCTTTAAAGCGGAGACATGGACGGCCGGTGGGTCTGATACCAGTGGCGAGCTCGCTGTACAATGTGTCTTTGGGGATCCTGCCATCTTCCATGCGGCTCACATGGCCAAGCCATCTCAAGCGCCGCTGACTCAGTAGTGTGTATAAGCTGGGGATGTTGGCCGCTTCAAGGACTTCTGTGTTGGAGATATAGTCCTGCCACCTGATGCCAAGTATTCTCCGAAGGCAGCGAAGATGGAATGAATTGAGACGTCGCTCTTGGCTGGCATACGTTGTCCAGGCCTCGCTGCCGTAGAGCAAGGTACTGAGGACGCAGGCCTGATACACTCGGACTTTTGTGTTCCGTGTCAGTGCGCCATTTTCCCACACTCTCTTGGCCAGTCTGAACATAGCAGTGGAAGCCTTACCCATGCGCTTGTTGATTTCTGCATCTAGAGACAGGTTACTGGTGATAGTTGAGCCTAGGTAGGTGAACTCTTGAACCACTTCCAGAGCGTGGTCGCCAATATTGATGGATGGAGCATTTCTGACATCCTGCCCTATGATGTTCGTTTTCTTGAGGCTGATGGTTAGGCCAAATTCATTGCAGGCAGACGCAAACCTGTCGATGAGACTCTGCAGGCATTCTTCAGTGTGAGATGTTAAAGCAGCATCGTCAGCAAAGAGGAGTTCTCTGATGAGGACTTTCCGTACTTTGGACTTCGCTCTTAGACGGGCAAGGTTGAACAACCTGCCCCCTGATCTTGTGTGGAGGAAAATTCCTTCTTCAGAGGATTTGAACGCATGTGAAAGCAGCAGGGAGAAGAAAATCCCAAAAAGTGTGGGTGCGAGAACACAGCCCTGTTTCACACCACTCAGGATAGGAAAGGGCTCTGGGTTGTCACTAAAGGGCTCAAATAAAGGCAATGCTGTTGGGTCCATGCCATCAAGACTGTCGTGAGCAGAGCTGAGGTGGTTCTGGAGAAATGCGCCGTTTTGTTGAATACTGTACCCATGGAGTTCGTGTTGGAGAGGAACTGCTGTCGGGTGAAAATCGATGGCTTCATCTTGAAAGAAAAGGAGCTGGAGATCTACCTGAGGAAGTTCAGAGCTTTAAAGAGCTTTGTGGCTGTAACTGGTGCCATATATGCTGAGTGGAGTTCCCGGTAAATCCATGACATCTATCTTTGTTGTATCTGATAGTTAATGTGTAATTTGTAATATATACATATTGACTGTGATTTGTCTGTAAATTCATGTTTAATTTATGTTGATTTTGATTTGATTAAAGTAAAGTTCTGAAAGTGACACCTTGTCCATTTGTTTTCTTGGGGGTCGTTTAGTAAATTTGGTTCTTTTGGTTTGTTGATCTCCACGGGGATCATAACACAATGGATGGACAAGCAAATATATAACTGTTAGTGTATGACAAAAATCTTGACAATAGATATATAAATGGTTTGCAATTTCCATACTAAATTCTATATGTTCAAGTTGACTTTTATACAGTTATTCTTTTCTTATATTCTTATTAATTTCAGGAACCAATCTCTACACAAGTTCAGACTGACTCTTAGATTTGAGCAGTCTAATTAAACCCACTCAAGACAGTTGCCAGGGTTTTATGGAATTGAAAAGCCATCAGCTAAATTCAAATGGAGTTTCCAGTCATGTACACAATAATATCTTTGTTTAAATTGTGTGGCTTGCCTCCTCCCTCCAATTGGACATCAAACTGACCAGTAGTGCTCACAATGCTGTACTGAGTCAGGCTAACAATTAGATTCTGTAATCAGATGGTTTTTAAATCTTCGTTATACATTGAGACTAAATGAAAGGAACCAGTACTGATCTGAAACTTAATTGTGGTTACACGTACTACATGGGAGTTCTGAACCGCTTACTGTCTGAGTTGTTGGACTTTGCTGCTATTAACTAATTATTTGAGGGGGAGGCAGTAGCATTGTGCTAATGTCACTGGACTAGTAATGCAGAGACCCAGGGTATTGCTCTGGGGACATGGGTTCGAATTCTACCACGGCAGCTGATGGAATTTGAATTCAAATAAATCTGGAATTAAAAAAGCAAGTCTAATGATGCCCATGAAACCATTGTCAATTGTTGTAAAAACCCATCTGTTTCACTAATGACCTTTAAGAAGGAAATCTGCTGTCCTTACCTGCTTTGGCCTACATGTGACTCCAGACCCATAACAATGTAGTTACCTCTGAAATAGCCTAGCAAGCCACTCAGTTGTATCAAACTGCTACAAAATCAACAAGAAATGAAACTGGCCTGACCACCTGGCATCAATCTAGGCACTGGAAACAACAATTGCAAATCCAGCCCTGTCGACCCTGCAAAGTCCTCCTTACTAGCATCTGGGGGCTTGTGCCAAAGTTGGGAGAGCTGTCCCACAGACCAGCCAAGCAACAGCCTGACACAGTCATACACACAGAACCTTACAATGTCCCAGACACAGTCACCGCCATCCCTGGGTCTGTCCTGTCCCAGCAGGACAGACCCAGCAGAGGTGGTGGCACAGTGGTATACAGTCGGAAGGGATTGCCCTCTGTGTCCTCAACATAGACTCCAGACCCCATGAAGTCTCATGGCATCAGGTCAAACATGGGCAAGGAAACCTCCTGCTAATTACCACTGACTGCCCACCCTCAGCTGATGAAGCAGCACTCCTCCATGTTGAACACGACTTGGAGGAAGCACTGAGGGTGGCTTCAATGTTCATCACCAAGAGTGGCTCAGTAGCACCATTACTGACTGAGCAGGCAAAGTCCTAAAATACATAGAAGCAAAATACTGCGGATGCTGGAAATCTGAAACAAAAACAAGAAATGCTGGATTCACTCAGCAGGTCTGGCAGCATCTGTGGAAAGAGAAGCAAAGTTAACGTTTCGGGTCAGTGACCCTTCTTCGGAACTGACAAATATTAGAAAAGTCACAGATTATAAACAAGTGAGGTGGGGGTTGGGCAAGAGATAACAAAGGAGAAGGTGCAGATTGGACCAGGCCACATAGCTGACCAAAAGGTCACGGAGCAAAGGCAAACAATATGTTAATGGTGTGTTGAAAGACAAAGCATTAGTACAGATTAGGTGTGAATATACTGAATATTGAACATCAGCAGTGACACCAGTCATTTTTAGTTATTTTTTCTTCCTTTTTTTTTGCATTCCTTTTTACATTTTTTACAATCTTTTTTTGCATTTATTTCATTTCATCTTAGTTTGTTCAGTTTGCTTACCCACTGTTTTTTTCAGGTTGTTTTTCTTCAGGTTTGCACTTGCTCATGTTCAATATTCAGTGTATTCACACCTAATCTGTACTAATGCTTTGTCTTTCAACACACCATTAACATATCGTTTGCCTTTGCTCCGTGACCTTTTGGTCAGCTATGTGGCCTGGTCCAATCTGCACCTTCTCCTTTGTTATCTCTTGCCCAACCCCCACCTCACTTGTTTATAATCTGTGACTTTTCTAATATTTGTCAGTTCCGAAGAAGGGTCACTGACCCGAAACGTTAACTCTGCTTCTCTTTCCACAGATGCTGCCAGACCTGCTGAGTGAATCCAGCATTTCTTGTTTTTGTTCCTAAAATACATAGCTGCTAGACTGGGTCTGCAACAGGTGATGAGGGAACCAACAAGAGGGAAACATATACTTGACCTCATCCTCACCAATCTGCCTGCCGCAGACGCATCTGTCCATGACAGTATTCGTAGGAGTGACCACCACACAGTCCTTGTCGAGACAAAGTCCCGTCTTCACATTGAGGATAGCCTCTATTGTGTTGTGTGTGACTACCACCATGCTAAATGGGATAGATTTCGAACAGATCTAGAAATGCAAAACTGGGCATCCATGAGACACTGTGGGCCATCAGCAGCAGCAGAATTGTACTCAATCATAATCCGTAACTAGTCATATTCCCCACTCTACCATTACCATCAAGCCGGGGCACCAATCCTGGTTCAGTGAAGAGTGCAGGAGGACATGCCAGGAGCAGCACCAGGCATACCTCAAAATGAGGTGTCAACCTGGTGAAGCTACAACCCAGGACTACACTCATGCCAAACAGCATAAGCAGCATGCAACAGACAGAGCTAAGCGATCCCATAACCAACAGACCAGATCTAAGCTCTGCTGTCCTGCCACATCCAGCTGTGAATGGTGGTGGACAGTTAAGCAACTAACTGGAGGAGGTGGCTCCAAAAATATCCCCATCCTCAATGATGGGGCAGCCCAGCAAATCAGTGCAAATTATAGGCTGTAGCATTTGCAACAATCTTCAGCCAGAGATGCTGTGTTGATGATCCATCTCGGCCCCCTCCTGAAGTCCCCAGCATCATAGATGCCAGTCTTCAGCCAATTCGATTCACTCCACGTGATATCAAGAAACAACCAAAGGCACTGGATACAGCAAAAGCTATGGGCCCTGACAATATTCCGGCAAAGTACTGAAGACCTGTACTCCAGAACTTGCCGCGCCCCTAGCCAAGCTGTTCCAGTACAGCTACAACACTGGCATCTACCCGGCAATGTGGAATATTGCCCAGGTATGTCCTGAAGCAGTCCGTGTAGAAATGCAGCAAGACCTGGACAATATCCAGGCTTGGGCTGATGTGTGGCGTGAATGTTTCTTGCCACTTAAGTGCCAGGCAATGACCATCTCCAACAAGAGAGTATCTAACCATCTCCCCTTGACATTCAACGGCATTACCATCGCTGAATCCCCCATTATCAACATCCTGGGGGTTACCATTGACCAGAAACTGAACTGGAGTAGCCATATAAATACATATAAATACCATGGCTACAAGAGCAGGTCAGAGGCTAGGAATCCTGCGGTGAGTAACACCTCCTAACTCCCCAAACCTGTCCACCATCTACAAGGCACAAGTCAAGAGTGTGATGGAATACTCTCCACTTGCCTGGATGTGTGCAGCTCCAACAACACTCAAGAAGCTCAACACCATCCAGGACAAAGCAGCCCGCTTGATTGGCACCCCATCTACAAACATTTGCTCCGTCCACCACCGACGCACAGTGTGTACCATCTACAAGATGCACTGCAGCAAGCACCAAGGCTCCTTAGATAGCACCTTCCAAACCCGCGACCTCTACCACCTCGAAGGACAAGGGCAGTAAACGCATAGGAACACCACCACCTGCAAGTTCCCCTCCAAGTCACATACCATCCTGACTTGGAACTATATCGCCGTTCCTTCACTGTCGCCGGGTCAAAATCCTGCAACTCCCTACCTAACTGCACTGTGGGTGTACCTACCCCACACAGACTGCAGCGGTTCAAGAAGGCAGCTCACCACCACCTTCTCAAGGGCAGTTAGCAATGGGCAATAAATGCTGGCCTAGCCAGCAACGTCCACATCCCATGAACAAATGGAAACAAAAAGCTAACATAGGAATTCCTATGTGTAGGTTACGAGTCTGTGTTCAGTGGTAGTCTCCCTCATCTCATAAGGTCATGGGTTGAAGTCCCACTCCAGACTTGAGCACATAATCTAGGCTAACATACCAGTGTGGCGCTGAGGGAATGCTGCACTGTCAGAGGTGCCATCTTTTAGACGAGATGTTAAATTGAGGCCCCATCTACCCTTTAGTTGATCATAAAAGATCCAGTGGAACAATTTCGAAGAAGAGCAGAGAGTTCTCCCTGGTGGCCTGGCCAATATTTATCCTTCAACCAACACCTAAAAACAGCTGTTCACAAATTGACTGCCTGGTTTCCTAGAATACCACGGGGGCTGCACTTCATAAAGTGCTTCACTGGTTGTAAATCACTTTGTGACATCCTGAGCTGGTGAAATGAACCATAAAAATGCAAGTTCTTTCTTTTTCATTCCACTCCACTATTAGTACAGTACTAATGAACCAGCAACACAGTCAAAACTGATAAAATGAGGAGTTCTTGGGGCTGCTCCTAATGCTACTTGCAAGGAGGTGGTGGTATTAGCTATCCGCCTCGTGAGGGCTCCAACAGTGCTTGTCAGTTATCTAATTAACTACTAGGCTTTCTGGTTTGGGGTAGGTGGGTGAGGGAGTGGATGTAAGTGGGACCTCTTTGGAGTCAGGTGGCTCCAAGATGACCACGGGGGCTTTGAATCAGCTCAACCCTGTCTGGAAGCATATGACGCACTTGGATCTCAACCACTGACCTCAAGCCCAGGAATATAGGGGTCTACTGCACCCTGAGGACAGGCAAGGAACATCCTACAGAATGTACAGCATGGAAAAAGGCCATTCAGCCTGACTGGTCTGTGCCAGAATTTATTTTCCATACATACCTCCTCCCACCTTACTTTATCTAACCCCATAACATACCCTTCATTTCCTTTCTCCTTCATGTGTTTATCTAGCTTTCCTTTAAAAGCATCTATGCTAGTCACCTCAACCAATGCATTGCCCCTAGTTTTGGATTCTCCCACAAGTGGAAATATCTTCTCTACCTCTGCCCTAAGAAATCTTCTCAGATTTTTACAGACCCCTCAGGTCACCTCTCAGTCTTTTTTCTAGACAGTAGAGCCCCAGCCTGTTCAGTCTTTCCTGATAGTCATAACCGCCCAGTTCCAGTTTTATCCTTGTAAATCTTTTTGCAGCTTCTCCAGTGCTTCTGTATCATTTTTATAATATGGAGACCAGAACTGTGTTCACAGTACTCCGGGTGCGGTCCAATGGTCATTATAAACCCTTGCTGGCAGATCTGCTGACCTTTTGATGACTTGCCAGCCTGGATCTTGGAGGGGCCACTCTCTACCGAGAACTGGGACTCTTCATACCTGGCTCCACATAACCCTGAAAGCCAGCGTCCTAATGGGCAGGGTGCTCTTGTCGACAGCATCAGCGGAAAACTTCCTAGTGATCTGAATTGATAAATTGTGCAGTGCTTAGCTGATCAAACTGCAGCAGAACCCCTGCAAACACATTGTGGGCTCATGCCCCAAGTTTGAGGTGCAGCCACGCAGGTAAAGACAGAAAGTCTTACATTCATATAGCACCTTTGATGTCCTTGCTTTGCAGCCAATGAAAAACATTCAGAGTGTCGTCACTCTGGTAAGGTAGGAAACATGCGCGCAGCAAGATTCCACACAAAACAACTTCTTGGATTTATCTCAGTAACGCTTCTGTTTGCTCAATAGAGAGTACACAAGGAGACTGACTGTATCAAAGAGAAATTCTGCCTTCTTAAAGAATTAATTCTTAGGGATTTGAGCATCACTATCAAGGCCATTTATTGCCCATCCCTAGTTGCCTCTGACAAGGTGGTGAGGAACCTTCTTCACCTTTGTAGAGGTTTGATAGAGCTGACTGGCTTGCTCGGCTGCTTTAGGGGGCAATTACGAGTCAGCCACGTCTCAGTATGGGTTTGGAGTCACATATGGCCTAGACTGGGTAAGAAGCTTCCCTTCCCCAATCATCAACAACTTGCATTGATATAGCGCCGTTAATGTAGTAATGCAGCATAGTGGGGAAAGTCTTTGCTCGAGTCGCTCTGAACAGGCTCCAGAAGCTGGCCGAGCGCGTCTACCCTGAGGCACAGTGTGGCTTTCGTGCAGAGAGATCGACTATTGACATGCTGTTCTCCCTTCGTCAGATACAGGAGAAATGCCGTGAACAACAGATGCCCCTCTACATTGCTTTCATTGATCTCACCAAAGCCTTTGACCTCGTCAGCAGACGTGGTCTCTTCAGACTACTAGAAAAGATCGGATGTCCACCAAAGCTACTAAGTATCATCACCTCATTCCATGACAATATGAAAGGCACAATTCAACATGGTGGCTCCTCATCAGAGCCCTTTCCTATCCTGAGTGGTGTGAAACAGGGCTGTGTTCTCGCACCCACACTTTTTGGGATTTTCTTCTCCCTGCTGCTTTCACATGCGTTCAAATCCTCTGAAGAAGGAATTTTCCTCCACACAAGATCAGGGGGCAGGTTGTTCAACCTTGCCCGTCTAAGAGCGAAGTCCAAAGTACGGAAAGTCCTCATCAGAGAACTCCTCTTTGCTGACGATGCTGCTTTAACATCTCACACTGAAGAATGCCTGCAGAGTCTCATCGACAGGTTTGCGTCTGCCTGCAATGAATTTGGCCTAACCATCAGCCTCAAGAAAACGAACATCATGGGGCAGGATGTCAGAAATGCTCCATCCATCAATATTGGCGACCACGCTCTGGAAGTGGTTCAAGAGTTCACCTACCTAGGCTCAACTATCACCAGTAACCTGTCTCTAGATGCAGAAATCAACAAGCGCATGGGTAAGGCTTCCACTGCTATGTTCAGACTGGCCAAGAGAGTGTGGGAAAATGGCGCACTGACACGGAACACAAAAGTCCGAGTGTATCAGGCCTGTGTCCTCAGTACCTTGCTCTACGGCAGCGAGGCCTGGACAACGTATGCCAGCCAAGAGCGACGTCTCAATTCATTCCATCTTCGCTGCCTTCGGAGAATACTTGGCATCAGGTGGCAGGACTATATCTCCAACACAGAAGTCCTTGAAGCGGCCAACATCCCCAGCTTATACACACTACTGAGTCAGCGGCGCTTGAGATGGCTTGGCCATGTGAGCCGCATGGAAGATGGCAGGATCCCCAAAGACACATTGTACAGCGAGCTCGCCACTGGTATCAGACCCACCGGCCGTCCATGTCTCCGTTATAAAGACGTCTGCAAACGCGACATGAAATCGTGTGACATTGATCACAAGTCGTGGGAGTCAGTTGCCAGCATTCGCCAGAGCTGGCGGGCAGCCATAAAGACAGGGCTAAATTGTGGCGAGTCGAAGAGACTTAGTAGTTGGCAGGAAAAAAGACAGAGGCGCAAGGGGAGAGCCAACTGTGCAACAGCCCCAACAAACAAATTTCTCTGCAGCACCTGTGGAAGAGCCTGTCACTCCAGAATTGGCCTTTATAGCCACTCCAGGCGCTGCTTCACAAACCACTGACCACCTCCAGGCGCGTATCCATTGTCTCTCGAGATAAGGAGGCCCAAAAGAAAAGAATGTAGTAAAACGCCCCAAAGCGCCTCACAGGAGTGTAATCAGAAAAAAAATTGCCATATTTCACTAAAATATATTAGTGAAGCATCTGAGTAATTCTCAGCAGTTTGGGTGGGGCTCTATTGGTACCATACATCCTCACTGACAAGAAAATAAATCACTGCCGGCCTAAACTTACCTCCCCTTCAATATACTATATGCACAGATTTGTTAAAAGCCCTTTACTGGCATTCAGCAGATCTTTACACACTGATTAGTGCCACACTCACAGACACTGTCCCATGTCTAAACTGCGGATACTCCATACATTTCCAGATGCAACCTTGTGAAAAGTGAGGAACCTCCCTTATCGAACACAGGAGAGAGAGAGAGAGATTCCAGATTAAGGAACGCTGTAAACCGCAGGTTTTAAATCGAGGGCAAACTTTTGAGGAGTGCCTCTTTGATCCAAGTTGAAAATTCCTTATTTAGTTACAGCTCATGTGCAGTGCAACCACAGGAAAGGAATCTGTTCACATTCACTGTTTAAACTGCCCAGTAAACCCTTCCCCTCCTGACTGGCCACAATTCCTGCCCCCTCCCATTAACCATGCCCACTCTACCCAGTGCCCACCGATCCTTACCAACTTTCTTGAAGGCTTTCAGAGCGAGTTTCTTGCCATCTGGCTCCGGCTCTGGGAGCTCCGAACCCCTGTACCTGGTGCCGATCATGGTCTGCCTTCTCCCTGCCTTGTGCTTTGCGCCGTTTGCTGAGCTCCGAGTCCCCCCCACACACACACACACACAGAGCCGGCCTCTCACTGACTGCCGGCGGGGTGGGGCTGCGCTGGCCTCAGCCTCTCTCCCTCCTTCCTGCTCCTTGTCTCGGTGCCCGCAGCTGCAATGTGCCGGTGGACTGGACTCTCTCTCTCTCTAGCCACCAGTCACCTCTTCTCAGCTGCCGGTTCTTTGCACAGTCTCCTCCTCTGCAGGGTTGTTGAAGCTGCCGCCTGGCTCCTGTTAATGAGAAGCTTCTTGTCATCTACCCTTCGTTTATAATCCAGGAATTTAGCTCATGTGACTTTCAGCCTCTAAAGTAGGAAAGGGTTGTCGTCAAATGGGGTGAAATGGGAACGAAAATGTCTTAAATACTTATTCAATACACTGCTGATAAGAGAACAATGTCAGCGCTCGCATTATTGTTTTTACATGAATGCAGTAAATGGAAAATCAGTCCTGTAATCAGCCCCTGCCCCCAGGATCCTGTCCACCCATTCCTGCAAACACAACCCTCTACACAGCAGGCTTCAGAGTGTAATGTCTGGTTCATAGCAGGTTGGTGAAAAACAACATTTTTGCCATTATATAGTGTCTTTCATGACCTCAGGACATTTGCTGGAGATCTTTGGGAATTTGCTGGGCATAAGAGTTAATATATGCCAGGAGGTCTCGAATGGGTCAATAATTGCTGAGTCTCTGGGAATGTGTTAATATTTACTGGGGGTTTCGGAATGGGTTAATTTTTGTTGAAGGGGTCTATGAAAATGGGTTAATATTTGTTGGTGGGGTCCATGAGAAGGGTTAATATTTGCTGGGGGAGCAGGCTCGGAATGGGTTAATATTTGCGGGAGATCTCCGGGAATGGGTTAATATTTACTTTGGGGGTCTCAGAATGGGTTAGTATTTGCTCAGGATCTCTGGGAACGAGTTAATATTTGCTGGAGATCTCTGGGAATGGGTTAATGTTTGCTGGGGGGGGGGTCTCGGAATGGGTTAATATTAGCTGGGCGGGGGGGGAATGGTTCTCTGAGAATATGGTACACATAAAATCTCTATGTTCTAGGAAAGGAAAGCTCATTATCAGGATTCATGTTCAGGCACTGTTAGAAAAGTTAGAGAGAAAAATAAAAATAGAATGCTGGAAATATTTTTTTTATCTTTAGAGATACAGCACTGAAACAGGCCCTTCGGCCCACCGAGTCTGTGCTGACCAACAACCACCCATTTATACTAATCCTACATTAATCCCATATTCCCTACCACGTCCCCACCATTCTCCTACCACCTACCTACACTAGGGGCAATTTACAATGGCCAATTTACCTATCAACCTGCAAGTCTTTGGCTGTGGGAGGAAACCGGAGCACCCGGCGGAAACCCACGCGGTCATAGGGAGAACTTGCAAACTCCGCACAGGCAGTACCCAGACCTGAACCCAGGTCGCTGGAGCTGTGAGGCTGCGGTGCTAACCACTGTGCCAATGTGAAAATATAAATAGAAAATGTTTTTCTAAACGAGGCCTTCTCCTGTATTCTTTGTTTCAGGTGTTGACGGACTGAATGATATTTGCAGTGTTTTCTGTTATTATCCGCATGGCTTCTTTCTCTCTTCCTTGGTCATTCAGACAATACAAGAGAACTATCCCCTAATCCACCATGCTGAGAGATATCCAGCTCCTAACCACACTGATGCATTTCAATCAATGTGGTCCAATTCTATGAGTAAATAACCTAAATCCAGATTATAGATATTACTGGATTTATTTCTCAAACACACAATCCTCTTCCTGTCTCTGCGTTTCAAATGAATTTCAAATGACAACCATTTCCCACACTATTCAACTTTTGATTGCTATTATAATGATTAATATTTTATTTATTTATGTCTTGTGTGTCTTGGTTGTGTAGGATTAGGTAAGATAGGGGTCGTTTATGCCCCCTTCTAAGGTAGAAATCGACTTGGCAGTACAAAGCTTGTTGTGCATCAACTTTATTGAGAAAATACAAGAACCAGTTTATGAAGTTTTTAGATAAACCATAGTTACAAACTCAGGCAGTGATTAACAGTTTAACGCAGATTATACTATCCGTATTAGAGACTGGACAGCAGAGTGCGCGACTCTTTCTCCTGCAGCTTTTGGTCTTCAAGTTTTTTGGTCGGTCTCTCTCTCTCTTGTCTCTTGTTGTTGTTTGAATATTCTCTGGTGTACGGAGACATAGTCAAGGTTTCTTTTATCCTGGCTTCTTTCCAATTAACCCTCCCTTTCCCCAATCAGTGATTAGACTTGTATTAAAGGATGTCTTTCTTAGCCAATCAAGGATAATTCTTTGGCTGTTGCTAACCTTTTGGATTTACGTAGGTAATACCCTTTTGTGTTGACTACTTTATCGCAATGCTTTTACATTCCAAGGTTCCTCATCTGATTATGAGACAAATCTACATTTTGTTCGTACAGTAGTTGTTTCACTGCCTGCTCTCAAGGTCTCATCTTTTTACTGCAAGTAAGCACTTTAAAACTTGACATAATCACCCAGAATCCCTCTACCTTGACATTTTGTCTATACTGTGCCCTATTTCCTAAGTTTTTCCACTTTACCATACTACAAAGAAGAGTTCCAATAAAGCTAAATGTTAGTTTATGATAATGAATTAGTTGTTGGTTTATCGTAGCTGGATTTTAACAATTAGTATTCAGGTTGTAACTTTTTGGTACTCTCGCCTCTGAATCAGATGATTGTGGGTTCAAGTCCCACTCCAGGACTTGAGCACAAAAATGAAGGCTGCCACTCCAGTGCTGCACTGTCAGAGGTACTGTCTTTCAGATGAAATATTAAACTGAGACCCCCATCTACCCTCTCAGGTGGATGTAAAAGATCCCATGGCACTATCTCGAAGATGAACAGGGGAGTTCTCCCCGGTGTCCTGTCCGATATTTATCCCTCAATCAACATCGCAAAAACTGTTTATCTGGTCAATATCACAGTGCCGTTTGAAGGACCTTACAATGAGAAAATTGGATGGCGCATTTCCTGCATTACAACAGTAACTACACTTCAAAGGTACTTCATTACCTGTAAAGCGCTTGGGACATCTTGTATATAAATGCAAGGCTTTCTTTTCTTTCTATTTCAGATTGAAGCACAAGATGAAAAAGAAAATCTCAAACACAGTAAACAGCGTCTGATATGCAGCAAACATGCTTAATATCAGTGTCATGAATCGGAGCATGATTGTCATCAAACTTCATCCTTGCATTCCTGCCTTTCCATGAAACCCGAAATGCAGAAGGAAAAGAGTGTGCTGTGCCCTCCCCTCACAGCCCCAGAACCTCCCAGCACAGCACCCTCATGACTCCTGGCCCTGAAAGGATGGTTGTGTCGTGAATTAATACCTAATGTGAAAGTTCGCTTCCCTCAATGGAGAAATGCCAAATCTCAGCCTCGTCCTCCAAGGCTTTTCCCCATCCCATTCCAGATCTGATAGAGCAGAGTCTTACCTTACTTTACACAGAGAATTGTTTGAACTTTACCACAGGATGTAGTTGAGGCAGAGGTAGATACCGGGCTGTGGAGTGAGAAAAAGGAAAGTGTGGTTAATTTTAGATTACTCTCGCACATTCGTAATGGGCCACATGATCTCCTCCTATGCTAAAACCTCAATGCTTTCATGGTTTCCCATCCATTAACACATTTAAAAATTTGATTGAGAAAAAATAGTTGCCTATTTATTATCTTAAAGCCCAACCACTGTAACTCTTGATCTGCTGCTGGGTTAACTCACTTTGCAACACCTCTCCACTGGGTCTAACATTTCCCCCCTCAAAAAATCATCAATTTGGTATAAAAACAGACAGTGCTGGAAATACTCAGCAGGTCAGGCAGCATCGATGGAGACAGGAACAGTGTTAACGTTTCAGGTCTGTGACCTTTCATCAGAACTGGAAGAAGTTAAAGATTTAGCGGGTTTTGCAAGTACAGAAATAGGGAAAGTGAGGGGTTGGGGGGAGGGGTGGAAAGCACAAAATGGAAGGTTTGTGATAGGGTGAAGGGCAAGAGTGTTTAAATGACAAAAGGGATAATGGTGCGAGGTAAAAGGAGATGATAACGGAACAAGATAATGGGAAGGACGGCATTACCCCTGAAATAATCAAGAGTGCCAAGCCTGCTATACTCTCAGCACTCTATGAACTGCTTTGCCTGTGCTGGGACGAGGGAGCAGTACCCCAGGACATGCGCGATGCCAATATCATCACCCTGCATAAGAACAAGGGTGACCGCGGTGACTGCAACAACTACTGTGGAATCTCCCTGCTCAGCATAGTGGGGAAAGTCTTCTCTCGAGTCGCTTTAAACAGGCTCCAGAAGCTGGCCGAGCATGTCTACCCTGAGGCACAGTGTGGCTTTCGTGCAGAGAGATCGACCATTGACATGCTGTTCTCTCTTCGTCAGATACAGGAGAAATGCCGTGAACAATAGATGCCCCTCTACGTTGCTTTCATTGATCTCACCAAAGCCTTTGACCTCGTCAGCAGATGTGGTCTCTTCAGACTACTAGAAAAGATTGGATGTCCACCAAAGCTACTAAGTATCATCACCATTAGGGCGGCACAGTGGCGCAGTGGTTAGCACCGCAGCCTCACAGCTCCAGCGACCCGGGTTCAATTCTGGGTACTGCCTGTGTGGAGTTTGCAAGTTCTCCCTGTGTCTGCGTGGGTTTCCTCCGGGTGCTCTGGTTTCCTCCCACAAGCCAAAGACTTGCAGGTTGATAGGTAAATTGGCCATTAGCAATTTCCCCTAGTATAGGTAGGTGGTAGGGAAAATATAGGGACAGGTGGGGATGTGGTAGGAATATGGAATTAGTGTAGGATTAGTATAAATGGGTGGTTGATGGTCGGCACAGACTCGGTGGGCCGAAGGGCTTGTTTCAGTGCTGTATCTCTAAAACTAAAAACTAAAAACTTCATTCCATGACAATATGAAAGGCACAATTCAGCATAGCGGCGCCTCATCAGACCCCTTTCCTATCCTGAGTGGCGTGAAACAGGGCTGTGTTCTCGCACCTACACTATTTGGGATTTTCTTCTCCCTGCTGCTCTCACACGCGTTCAAGTCTTCAGAAGAAGGAATTTTCCTCCACACAAGATCAGTTGGCAGGTTGTTCAACATTGCCCGTCTAAGAGCGAAGACCAAAGTACGGAAAGTCCTCATCAGGGAACTCCTCTTTGCTGACGATGCTGCTTTAACATCTCACACTGAAGGGTGTCTGCAGAGTCTCATCGACAGGTTTGTGGCTGCCTGCAATGAATTTGGCCTAACCATCAGCCTCAAGAAAACGAACATCATGGAATAGGACGTCAGAAATGCTCCATCCATCAATATTGGCGACCACGCTCTGGAAGTGGTTCAAGAGTTCACCTACCTAGGCTCAACTATCACCAGTAACCGGTCTCTCGATGCAGAAATCAACAAGCGCATGGGAAAGACTTCCACTGCTATGTCCAGACTGGCCAAGAGAGTGTGGGAAAATGGCGCACTGTCACGGAACACAAAAGTCCGAGTGTATCAAGCCTGTGTCCTCAGTACCTTGCTCTACGGCAGCGAGGCCTGGACAACTTATGTCAGCCAAGAGCGACGTCTCAATTCATTCCATCTTCGCTGCCTCTGGAGAATCCTTGGCATCAGGTGGCAGGACCGCATCTCCAACACAGTAGTCCTCGAGGCGGCCAACATCCCCAGCTTATACACACTACTGAGTCAGCGGCGCTTGAGATGGCTTGGCCGTGTGAGCCGCATGGAAGATGGCAGGATCCCCAAAGACACATTGTACAGCGAGCTCGCCACTGGTATCAGACCCACCGGCCGTCCATGTCTCCGCTTTAAAGACGTCTGCAAACGCGACATGAAGTCCTGTAACATTGATCACAAGTCGTGGGAGTCAGTTGCCAGTGATCGCCAGAGCTGGCGGGCAGCCATAAAGGCGGGGCTAAAGTGTGGCGAGTCGAAGAGATTTAGCAGTTGGCAGGAAAAAAGACAGAAGCGCAAGGGGAGAGCCAACTGTGTAACAGCCCCGACAACCAATATTTTCTGCAGCACCTGTGGAAGAGTCTGTCACTCTAGAATTGGCCTTTATAGCCACTCCAGGCGCTGCTCCACAAACCACTGACCACCTCCAGGCGCTTACCCATTGTCTCTCGAGACAAGGAGGCCAAAGAAGAAGAAGAAAGTAACAAATGATGGTCCAGAGCAATGTTCCCCTCAAAATTACGTTGCTGTTTGCGGACAGTTTATTCAGTATGCGGGTCCTTTAAATATTTTTGCATGGTCACACAGGCACATTAGTTAACGCAGAACCAGGGCCTGCCCTTACACTGTGTTAGATTGGCCTTCAGGTGAGGACCAAGATGACGAGGAGCAGCAGCAGCACCAGTAGCAATCTGCTGCTCACAAACCTGTAACTCCACAGCAGAGAGGGGATCTGCAGAGAGGTGCAGCTCGCAGGAGGTCATGCCCGACATACAGGTGTACAGGCAGACAATAAGCTTCCTCAACAGTATCTCAGGAGGCTCAGGCTATCGACTCAGGTACTGCCAGCTGGACTGTGTGAGCACACTTTATCAGTGGCTGTCAATGCCACCACTGCCCTCTGGATCCTACCAGGGCTCTATCGAATCCATTTGCAGGATCTTGGAGCTGGCAAGCCACACATGCCTCAGACTGGTGAGTGATGGCTTTTTTGCCAGGGCCACCAATAATTTCAACTTTTCCTGTGATGATGCCAGTCAGAATGAGCAGCTCGATCTATTCTGAATTTATCCCACTTAGCCCCACGCTAGTGCCACATAACACAATGGTGCGTTTCCTCAGTGTAAAGACGGGACTTCGCCTCCACAAGGACTGTGCGGTGGTCACTCCTACCTTTGCTGTCATGGACAGATGCATCTGCAACAAGTAGTTTGGTGAGGACGAGGTCAAGAAGGTTTTTCCCTTTTGTTGGTTCCCTCACCATCTGCCGCAGACCCAGTCTAGCAGCTATGTCCTTTAGGACTCGGCCAGCTTGGTCAGTAGTGGTACTACCAAGCCACTTTTGGTGATGGACATTGAAGTCCCCCACCCAGAGTACATTCTGTGCCCCTGCTACCCTCAGTGCTTCTTCAAGTGGTTTTGATTTTTTTTTTATTTAGATATACAGCACTGAAACAGGCCCTTCGGCCCACCGAGTTTGTGACCATTAAATACCCATTTATACTAATCCTGCACTAATCCCATATTCCTACCACATCCTCACCTGTCCCTATATTCCCCTACCACCTACCTATACTTGGAGCAATTTATAATGGCCAATTTATCTATGAACCTGCAAGTCTTTTGGCTGTGGGATGAAACCGGAGCACCCAGAGGGAACCCACGCAGACACAGGGAGAACTTGCAAACTCCACACAGGCAGTACCCAGAATTGAACCCGGGTCGCTGGAGCTGTGAGGCTGCGGTGCTAACCACTGTGCCACTGTGCCGCCCTTGGTGTTCAATATTTCTTGGCATCTCTTCACAGACGAAGATTTTGGGAAGGTTTTACTCATCGGTTGCTGGCCCACTGGTGGCGAGTCAGGCCTATCCGTGACGAGCAGATTCTCCTACAGTGGTTACAAGTGAAGGTGTAGTTGCTGCTGGGGGCAATTGGATCTATCCTTCTCCTCCTTTTCTCTTTCATGCTGGATCTTCGCTCCGTCTCAGAGGTGACTGTAGCCCTCTTGATGTAGCATCTCCAGGCATCGCGATCTATGGCCTGTGCTTCCCACTAGCGATGGTCGATGTGGCACACAGAGAGGGACCTCTTCGGGGAGTCATTGAAATGTTTGCATGGGGCCCCTCTGTTCCTTTACCAGTGGTCAGCTCTCCATACAACACGATCTTGGGCAGGCGACAATCGTCCATCCGGGCAACAGGACCCACCCAACGCAGTTGGCTTTGCAGGAGGATGGCTTCGATGCTGGTGATGTTGGACTTCAATGTTTGTGATGTGGTCCTTCCAGCGGATCTTGAGGATGTTTAGATTTAGATTTAGAGATACAGCACTGAAACAGGCCCTTCGGCCCACCGAGTCTGTGCCGACCATTAACCACCCATTTATACTAATCCTACACTAATCCCATATTCCTACCACATCCTCACCTGTCCCTATATTCCCCGACCACCTACCTATACTAGGGACAATTTATAATGGCCAATTTACCTACCAACCTGCAAGTCTTTTGACTGTGGGAGGAAACCGGAGCACCCGGAGAAAACCCACGCAGCCACAGGGAGAACTTGCAAACTCCACACAGGCAGTACCCGGAATCGAACCCGGGTCGCTGGAGCTGTGAGGCTGCGGTGCTAACCACTGCGCCACTGTGCCACTGTTGCGGAGGTAGTGCTGATGGAAGTGCTCTAGAAGCCGTCCATGAAGGCGATATAGGATCCATGACTCAGTGCCATACAGAAGGGTGGTGAGGCTTTGTACACTTTGAGTTTGATCTGTTCCCTGAGGCTGTGGTTGCTCCACACATGTTTAAAGTGTCTGCCAAATGTTCTGTTTGCTTTTGAAAGCCTATTGTCCACTTCCTTGTCTATGGTGGCAACAAACGGGATGATGCTCCCAGATAAGTAAATTGCTTGACAGCATGCAGCTCAGTTCCTCAATAACAATGCTGGGTGGTCTGTATTCTTCTTGGGGTGCAGGCTGATGCAGGACTTCAGTTTTCTTTAAATTGATTTTTAGTCTGAAGAGTTGTGCTGCCTCGGAAAACATGTTGTTATCCCCTGCTACCCTCAATGCTTCTTCCATGTGGTGTTCAATATGGAGGAGCACTGATTCATCGGTTCAGAATCACAGATTCACAGAATATACATTGCAGAAGAGGCCCTTCGGCCCATCGAGTCTGCACCGATGCATTAAAACACCTGACCTGTCTACCTAATCCCATTTGCCAGCACTTGGCCCATAGCCTTGAATGTTATGACGTGCCAAGTGCTCATCCAGGTACTTTTTAAAGGATGTGAGGCAACCTGCCTCTACCACCCTCCCAGGCAGGGCATTCCAGACTGTCACCATCCGCTGGGTAAAAAAGTTCTTCCTCAAACCCCCTTAAAACTCCCGCCCCTCACCTTAAACTTGTGACCCCTCGTAACTGACCCTTCAACTAAGGGGAACAGCTGCTCCCTATCCACCCTGTCCATGCCCCTCATAATCTTGTACACCTCGATCAGGTCACCCCTCAGTCTTCTCTGCTCCAGTGAAAACAACACAAGCCTATCCAATCTCTCTTCATAGCTTAAATGTTCTATCCCAGGAAACATCCTGGTGAATCGCCTCTGCACCCCCTCCAATGCAATCACATCCTTCCTATAATGTGGCGACCAGAATTACACACAGTACTCCAGCTGTGGCCTTACCAAAGTTCTGTACAACTCCAAAATGACCTCCCCGCTTTTGTAATCTATGCCTCGATTAATAAAGGCAAGTGTCCCATATGCCTTTTTCACCACCCTATTAACCTGCCCTTCTGCCTTCAGAGATCTATGGACAAACACGCCAAGGTCCCTTTGTTCCTCGGAACTTCCCAGTGTCAGGCCATTCATTGAATACTTCCGTGTCACATTACTCCTTCCAAAGTCTATCACCTCACACTTTTCAGCGTTAAATTCCATCTGCCACTTTTCTGCCCATTTGACCATCCCGTCTATATCTTCCTGTAACCCAAGACACTCCACCTCACTGTTAACCACTCGGCCAATCTGTGTCATCCACGAACTTACTGATCCTACCCCCCACATAGTCATCTATGTCGTTTATATAAATGACAAACAATAGGGGACCCAGCACAGATCCCTGTGGTACGCCACTGGACACGGGCTTTCTTGATAAGTCTCCCATGTGGGACCTTGTCAAAGGCTTTGCTGAAATCCATGTAAATACATCAACTGCACTACCCTCATCTACACACCTGGTCACATGCTCAAAAAGTTCAATCAAATTTGTTAGGCATGACCTCCCTCTGACAAAGCCATGCTGACTATTCCTAATCAAATTTTGCCTCTCCAAGTGGAGATAGATTCTCTCCTTCAGAATTTTCTCCAATAGTTTCCCTACAACTGACGTGTGACTCACTGGTCTGTAGTTCCCTGGCTTATCTCGACAACCTTTCTTAAATAGTGGGACCACATTAGCTGTTCTCCAGTCCTCTGGCACCTCCCCCGTGGCCAGAGAGGAATTAAAAATTAGGGTCAGAGCCCCTGCAATCTCCACCCTCACCTCCCACAGCATCCTGGGACACAAATCGTCCGGATCTGGAGATTTGTCCACTTTTAAGCCTTCAAAAATCTCCAATACCTTGTCACTCCCTATGACAATTTGCTCAAGAACCTCACAGTCTCTCTCTCTAAGTTCCATATCTACATCCTCTTTCTCTTGGGTGAAGACAGATGTAAAGTATTCGTTCAACACCCTACCAACGTCCTCTGGCTCCACCCACAAATTTCCCCCTTGGTCCCTAATGGATCCTACTCTTTCCCTGGTTGTCCTCTTCCCATTGATATACTTATAGAATATCTTGGGATTTTCCCTACTTTTACCAGCCAGAGCTTTCTCATATCCCCTCTTTGCTCTCCTAATTGCTTTCTTAAGCTCCATCCTGCACTTTCTGTATTCCACTAATGCTTCCATTGATTTGCACTCCTTGTATTTGCTAAAAGCCTCTCTTTTCCTTCTCATCATACCCTGAATGTTTCTGGTCATCCATGGTTCTCCATGCTTGTTGCTCCTACCTATTACCCTAGAGGGAACTGACTATCTGGGGGTCTATAATAAGCACCTAGCAATGTGGCTGTCCCTTTTTTATTCCTAAACTCTACCCATAAAGCTTCATTTGATGCCCCCTCCAAGATATCATCTCTCCTTACTGCAGTAACTGACTCCTTAACTAATATTGCATACCCTTCCTCTTTTACCCCCTCCTCTGTCTCGCCTGAAGATTCTATATCCTGGGATATTGAGCTGCCAATCCTGCCCCTCCCTCAACCATGTCTCCGTGATGGCTACTATATCACAATTCCACATGTCAATCATTGCCCTTAACTCTTCCGTTTTACCTGCAATACTCCTGGCATTAAAGTAGAGGCCTTCCATCCTGCTCTTACTCCCTTGAAACTTACTTCCGCTGTATTCCCTCTGACTTGTTCGCTTTCCTGTGTTTAACTGTGTCCCTATTCTGCTAGGAGTCTGCGTCCCCTCCCCCTGCCAAATTAGTTTAAACTCCTCCCAACAGCACTAGCAAACCCGCCAGCAAGGATGTTAGTCCCCCTCTAGTTCAGATGTAGACCGTCCCGCTTGTACAGGTCCCACCTTCCCCATAAACGGTCCCAGTGGTCCAGGAATCTAAAATCCTCCCTCCTGCACCAACTCTTAAGCCACGCATTCATCTGTGCTATTCTCCTATTTCTATACTCGCTAGCACGTGGCACTGGGAGTAATCCAGAGATTACAACCCGAGAGGTCCTGCTTTTTAGTCTACTGCCTAACTCCCTGAATTCTTGCTGCCAGACCTCATCCCTCTTTCTACCTATGTCATTGGTACCAACATGTACCATGACCTCTGCCTTATCACCCTCCCCCTTCAGGATGCCCTTCAGCTGTTCAGTGACATCCCGGACCCTGGCACCAGGGAGGCAACACACCATCCTGGAGTCACGTTGACGCCCACAGTAGCGCCTATCTGTTCCCCTGACTATAGAATCCCCTATTACTATTGCTCTTCCTCTCTTTCCCCCTTCCTGTGCAGACAGGCTGCTTGCGGTGCCAGAAGCTTGGCTCTGTCCGCACTCCCTGGAGGAACCAGCCTCATCAGCCTCCAAAATGGAATACCGATTTGCAAGCGGGACCCCAGGGGACTCCTGAACTACCTGCCTGATTCTCTTGGACTGCCTGGTGGTCACCCATTCCCTTCCTTCCTCAAGTCCCTTCAGCTGCGGAGTGACCACCTCTCTATACGTGCTATCCACAATGCTCTCAGACTCGCAGATGCTCCACAGTGTTTCCAGCCGCTGTTCCAGCTCTGAAACCCAAGCTTCCATGAGCTTCAGCTAGACACACTTCCTGCACACATGCTGGTCCCGGGGACTGGAAATGTTCCCGGATTCCCACATGCAGCAAGAGGAAGGAGATCAATAGGTGATAATCAGCAGGAAGTTTCCTTGCGCATGTTTGACCTGTTGCCATGAGAACTCACGTGATCCAGAGTCAATGTTGAGGACTCCCAGGGTTACTCCCTCCTGACTGTATACCACTGTGCCGCCACCTCTGTCTGGTCTGTCCTGCTGGTGGGCCAGGACATACCCAGGGATGGTCATGGTGGTGTCTGGAATGATTCTGAGAGTATAACTGTGTTAGGTTGTTGCTTGATAATTCTTTGGGACCATCTGTGTGATGAATCTGATGTCCAATCACAAAGCTTGTGATGTCCTTTCATGTCCCTGCTGCAAAGGCTATAGAATTTGGACCAATGGGGTGTCTTCTAGGTTGCTGTGCGGAGGTTTTAATGTATGGCAACCAATTGAAGTCCTCACACTCAAGGAAATGGCACAAGTTGAAGATTTGCTGTGTTTGATGAAATTATGAACCATTGCCCCTCCTCCTGCTGTGACCCACTGTAACTTTGCTCGAGGTAGAGGTACAATATGCTCAGCGGAATGGGAGCGGGAGTGCGTGGACAGAACACAATGAGAAAGAGAATGAAGAGAACCTACTTAAAAGCCTCTCCAATCACTCACTTTGCCTACTGTGGATGTGAGCCAGACAGAATCATAGGAGGCCATTTGCTCCATCATGCCTGTACTAGCTATGGCACAGGAGAGTAGAAGGCCCTCAGTTTGATTCCTCATCTATTCTGAGGAAGTTGTAAGAGGTTAAACTGATGATGCTTTTCATAAAGCAGTATCAGGCAGTTCAAATCCCATCCCCATAAACAGGGCTGGTTGTGATGAATCACATGGTGAAACAGCTGCCAATCCTCACCATATTGGTTCCCCAATGAAGAATGGTCATTTCACTGTAATAGCAGAGAGTACATGGATTCATAATCCAGCAGGAGTCGGGAGAAGGGAGGACAAAAAGAGAGAACAACAGGAGAAAAAAAGCAAGATTACTTTGCAGGTGTAGTCAATGTTGTTTTGCAGGAAAACACACCAGCTGATTTGCACAATGCGAGAGGCCACAAACAGGTACTGAGTAAATGACCAGATAAGCTTTTGCTTAGTCGAGGGAGGAATGTTGGCCGAGGACATCCAAAGGACTCCCTGCACTGCAGCTTGTGCCATGAGATCTGTTAGATTCACCCAAGGAGGTAGATGGGGCCTCAGGTTAGCTGAAGAAGGGCACCTCCCGACAGTGCAGCACTCTGTCAGTACTGCACTGAACTATCGGTCTAGGCTATTACCCAAATTGGTAGGAGGACTTGACGACTTGAAGAAAGGATAGAAATGTGTTAGAGGCAGTGCAGACAAGGTTCACTCAATACCTTGGAGGTAGGGGGGGCGGGGGGGGTAGTATTTTATGAAGAAAAGTAGGGCAGGTTTTGTCTGTGTCCGTTGGAGTTTAGAAGAATGAGAGGTGATCTTATTGAAACATATAAGATCCCGAGGGGACTTGACAAGGTGGATGGTGAAAGGATGTTTCCCCTTGTGAGAGAGACTAGAAATGGGGACATCGGTTAAAAATAAGGGGTAGCCCATTTGAGATGGAGATAAGGAGACATTCTTTTTCTGAGGGTTATGAGTCTGTGGAACTCTCTTCCCCAGAGAGTGGTGA
The DNA here is from genome assembly GCF_036365525.1 of Heterodontus francisci. NCBI lineage: Eukaryota > Metazoa > Chordata > Chondrichthyes > Heterodontiformes > Heterodontidae > Heterodontus > Heterodontus francisci. The sequence continues at coordinate 14,749,922 of NC_090403.1, forward strand.
AGACAGGGTCAGTAAATATTTTTAAGGCAGAGGTAGATAAATTCTTGACTAACAAGGGAGTCAAAGGGTATCGGGGGTAGGCGGGAAAGTGGAGTTGAGGCCACAATCAGATCAGCCTTATTAGTTGCGGAGCAGGCTTGAAGGGCCAAATGGCCTATTCCTGCTCCTAAGTCGTATGTTCGCATGTAAGCCACAACTGTGGCAGGAGTGCTACCACTGAGTCAAAGTAACAAGGCAGACCAATCAATGCTCAAGGCCAGTACTGAATTTTCCAGACATAAATCATAGTCTCTAGTTAGTATCCAGGACCAAAAAGAAGCCCTCTGTGGCAGATCCATACAGCTTTCAGAATATTTTAATTTCTCTGTGTTTGTGAGACTCTCAGTAATGGAGCAGAAAAATATTTTGCAGCAAAGCAACTTAGTTCAATCATCCACTTTGTTTTAATTGAGGTGGGTCAGGGGTCAGGTGACCAATCCGCTCTCAGGAGGCGGGCAGTTGTTGAAATCTTTTAAGGAAGCTGTGTGATTTCACTATAACAGTGTTTTTATATTTAACTCCTGTTGACCAGGTTTCCAAGACCTCGGGAAAACTCAGATAAAAGGAGGTGAGAAGTGGAATCCATGATGTAAATGCCTTTACAGCACTGCTTGTGGGCCAGGAGGAGCAGGAGTATTTCCCCCAGGCCCAAAAAGCTACCCAATAAACCCCACCCCATCCTCACCTCCACAGTGTCAGCCCCAAAATAATCCGCCATCACCAGCCCCCACAATCACCCACTCCCCGATCTCCACCATGATCTATGACATCCCCCCAATCCTCCCTGACCCCCTGTGACAAACCCCAACCCTCACAGCCAACCTTTGCCCACCAACGCACCCACAATCTCTACCTCCAACAACCTCTAAACCAACCCCATCTGGGCTGCAGCCTCTTTTAGAGTATTCCTGCTCAACAAGGAGCCAAGCCTGAAAATCAGCGTGGCTTCTGGGCAGAGAATCTGTTTAAAACTTCTAAGCACTTGGGGAAAACTGAACTTCTGGGTTTCCTGACCATAACTTCTCCACCAGCTCTGAATCCCTGCACAAGTAAATATCCGGGCCATGTTTACATGGACAGGCCATTAGCCTGACTCACAACCCTTAACAGGAGGACAGTGTATAACTCTGCCTTTAGTATAACTCCTATCTTTCAATCTGTCTGCCTTGGGTGTTCCTACATGGAGTTATACTCCTGGCAGCATAGCTCACAGGAACATGTAAGCCTTTCCAGCACCTCATTGTTCAGAGCCTGGAGAAGGGTTTGATCGGAGCAGGGTCAGTTCATTTGGAAAAATGCACTTCACCGGAGAACGGTTCCAACCATCTGTGTTTAGTGTGTTTAGCAAAGATTTTGTGAGCGCTAATGCTGACTGGTTGGATTCAGATTGGCTAATTTGGGATCGGAGATTAATGGGGAGCCAACAAAGTCCAGATTTCTAAGTTAATAACCACAACCAAACTTAACATATAAATCACAGCGAGAGGCAAAAGATTAGGTGCCTGGGGTTCCCTCTCCTTTAATCATTGTGCAGTAATGACTGTTCTACTGTCTACAAACGGGTTAAATTGCACATTCCAGGAAACAGAGAGACTTGGGTCTGGATTTTCTTAGAAATTGGGAGGGATAACAGCCGGAAAAAGGTAAATATTGGGTAGCATGGCCGAATGTATCATCCCACCCCAACCTCAGTATTCCTGCCTCCTCCACCCCTCAGCCCACCACTGTTGTGACAGTTGTCCGGATCAATAGATGAATCAACAAACGGTTTCATGGTCTCTCTTATTTGCACATACTTTTGAAAATTCAAGGTGTGTAATGTTCTAGATTATTTGCCTGATTTACATGTTTACCACTGAACTCAGTATCCACTCCCTGCACCACCATCACTTTGTGGCTGCAGTATCTAAAATCTACCACAGCAACCCATCAAGCTTGCTTCAATAGCATTTCCCAGCCCCATTAGCTCTATCCCCAAGAAGGGCACGAGCAAGATATCTAATTCCCCCAAAGACAGGCACCATCCTGTCTTGGATATATAACATCATCTTACATCATCAATGAAGGGTGCAGGATATGGTGGGGAGGTAGAGGTGAGGGATATGGGGAGTAGGTAGAGGTGAGGGATAAGGTCGACAGGTAGAGGTGAGAGATAGGGGGAGTAGTTGGGGTGATGGAAATACGGATTAGGTAGGGGGAGGGATATGAGGAGCAGGTAGGGGTGAGGGATATAGGGAGCATACAGGGCGAGCAATATGGGGAGTCGGGAGAGATGAGGGATATGGTGGGTTGGTAGATGTGAGGAGTATGGAGAGTAGTTGGAGTGAGGGAATTGGGGATTAGGTCGGGGAAGGGATATGGGGAGTAAGTAGGAGTGAGGGATATTGGGAGTAGGTAGCGGTGAGGGTTAAGCAGAGTAGGTCGGGGTGAGGGATATGGGGAGTAGGAAGAGGTGAGGGATGTGGGGAGCAGGTATGGGTGAGGGAAATGGGGAGTAGGTAGAGGTGAGGGTTATGGGGAGTAGGTAGGGGTGAGGGAATGGAGAATAGGTAGGGGTGAGGGATATGGGGAGTAGGAAGAGGTGAGGGATGTGGGGAGTAGGTAGAGGTGAGGGATATGGGGAGCAGGTATGGGTGAGGGAAATGGGGAGTAGGTAGAGGTGAGGGATATGGGGAGTAGGTAGGGGTGAGGGAATGGAGAGTAGGTAGGGGTGAGGGATATGGGGAGTAGGTAGCGGTGAGGGATATGGGGAGTAGGTAGAGGTGAGGGATATGGGGCGTAGGTAGGGGTGAGGGATATGGGGAGTAGGTAGGGGTGAGGGATATGGGGAGTAGGTAGGGGTGAGAGAGATGGAGAGTAGGTAGGGGTGAGGGATATGGGGAATAGGTAGGGGTGAGGGATATGGGGAGTAGGTAGGGGTGAGGGATATGGGGAATAGGTAGTGGTGAGGGATATGGGGAGTAGGTAGGGGTGAGGGATATGGGGAATAGGTAGGGGTGAGGGATATGGGGAGTAGGTAGGGGTGAGGGATATGGGGAATAGGTAGGGGTGAGGGATATGGGGAGTAGGTAAGGGTGAGGGATATGGGGAACAGGTAGGGGTGAGGGATATGGGGAGTAGGTAGGGGTGAGGGATATGGGGAATAGGTAGGGGTGAGGGACATGAGTAGGTAGGGGTGAGGGATAAGGGAAATAGGTAGGGGTGAGGGATTTGGGGAGTAGGTAGGGGTGAGGGATATGGGGAATAGGTAGGGGTGAGGGATATGGGGAGCAGGTAGGGGTGAGGGATATGGGGAATAGGTAGGGGTGAGGGATATGGGAGTAGGTAGGGGTGAGGGATATGAGGAGTAGGTAGGGGTGAGGGATATGGGGAGTAGGTAGGAGTGAGGGATATGAGGAGTTGGTAGGGGTGACGGATATGGGGAATAGGTAGGGGTGAGGGATATGGGGAGTAGGTAGGGATGAGGGATATGGAGAGTAGGTAGGGGTGAGGGATATGGAGAGTAGGTAGAGGTGAGGGATATGGGGTAGGTAGGTAGGGGTGAGGGATATGGGGAGTATATAGGGTGAGCGATATGGGGAGTAGGTAGGGATGAGGGATATGGAGAGTAGGTAGAGGTGAGGGATATGGTGGGTAAGTGGAGGTGAGGGATTTGGTGGATCGGTAGAGGTGAGGGATATGGGGAGCAGTTGGAGTGAGGGAAATAGGGATTAGGTAGGGGAAGGGATATGGGGAGTAGTAGGAGTGAGGGATATGGGGAGTATATAGGGTGAGCGATATGGGGGAGCAGGCAGGGATGATGGATACGGGGAGTAGGTAGAGCTGAGGGATACGGCCGGCAGGTAGGATTCAGGGATATGTCCGGTGGGTAGGATTGAGGTATATGGTGGGTAGGTAGAGGTGAGGGATATGGTGGGTAGGGAGAGGTAAGGGATATGGAGGCTAGGTAGGGGTGAGGGATATGGGGAGTCGGTAGGGGTGAGGGATATGGTGTAGGTAGAGGAGAGGGATATGGGGAGTCGATAGGGTGAGCGATATGGGGAGTAGGTAGGGGTGAGGGATATGGGGAGTAGGTGGAGGTGAGGGATATGGGGAGCAGGTAGGGTGAGCCATATGGGGAGTCGGTATTGGTGAGGGATATGGGGAGTAGGTCGGGGTGAGGGATACGGGGCATAGGTAGAGTTGAGGTATATGGGGAGTAGGTAGGGGTGAGTGATAGGGAGAGTAGGTAGGGGTGAGGGATATGGGTAGTAGGGAGAGGTGAAGGATAGGGTGAGTACGTAGAGGTGAAGGATATGGTAGATAGTTAGAGGTGAGGGATAGGGAGAGTAGTTGGAGTGAGCGAAATGGGGATTAGGTAGGGGGAGGGATATGGGGAATAGGTGGGGGTGAGGGATATGGGGAGCAGGTAGGGGTGAGGGATATGGGGAGCCTATAGGGTGAGCAATATGGGGAGTAGGTAGAGATGAGGCACATGGTGGGTTGGCAGAGATGAGGGATATGGGGAGTAGGTAGAGGTGAGGGATATGGGAAGTAGGTAGGGGTGAGGGATATCGTGGGTAGGTAGAGGTGAGGGATATGGTGAGTAGGTAGCGGTGAGGGATCTGGTGGGTGGGTAGAGGTGAGGGATATGGGGAGTGGGGAGGGGTGAGGGATATGGGGAGTATATAAGGTGAGAGATATGGGGAGTAAGTAGGGACGAGGGATATAGGGAGTAGGTAGAGGTGAGTGATTTGGTGGATAGGTAGAGGTGAGGGATATGGGGAGCAGTTGGAGTGAGGGAAATGGGGATTTGGTAGGGCAATGGATATGGGGAGTATATTGGGTCAGCGATAAGGGGAGCAGTTAGGGATGAGGGATATGGGGAGTAGGTAGGGTTGAGGAAGATCGGGATTGGTAGAGGTGTTGGATATGGGGAGTAGGTGTGGGTGAGGGATATGATATGGGGAATATGGGGAATAGGTAGGGGTGAGGGATATGGGGCTTAGGTAGGGTGAGGGATATGGAGAGTAGGTAGGGGTGATAGATATGGGGAGTAGGTAGAGGTGAGGGATCGGGGGAATAGGTAGGGGTAGGGATATGGTCGATAGGTAGAGGTGAGAGATAGGGGGAGTAGTTGGGGTGAGGGAAATGGGTATTAGGTAGGGGGAGGGATATGATGAGTAGGTGGGGGTGAGGGAGATGGGGAGCAGGTAGGGGTGAGGGATATAGGGAGCATATAGGGTGAGCAATATGGGGAGTCGGTAGAGATGAGGGGTATGGTGGGTTGGTAGATGTGAGGGATATAGTGGATAGGAAGAGGTAAGGGATATGGGGACTAGGCAGGGGTGAGGGATATGGGGAGTCGGTAGAGGGTGAGGGATATGGTGTAGGTAGAGGAGAGAGATATGGAGAGTAGACAGGGGTGAGGGATATGGGGAGTAGGTAGTGGTGAGGAATATGGGGAGTAGGTAGGGTGAGCGATATGGTGAGTCGGTATTGGTGAGGGATATGGGGAGTAGGTAGGGGTGAGGGATATCGTGGGTAGGTAGGGGTTAGGGATACGGGGCGGAGGTCGAGGTGAGGTATATGGGGAGTAGGTAGGGGTGAGTGATAGGGAGAGTAGGTAGGAGTGAGGGATATGGGGAGTAGGTAGGAGTGAGGGATATGGGGAGTAGGTAGAGGTGAAGGACATGCTAAATACGTAGAGGTGAGGGATATGGTAGATAGGTAGAGGTGAGGGATAGGGGGAGTAGTTGGATTGAGCGAAATGGGGATTAGGTAGGGGGAGAGATATGGGGAATAGGTGGGGGTGAGGGATATGGGGAGCAGGTAGGGGTGAGGGATATGGGGAGTCTATAGGGTGAGGAATATGGGGAGTAGGTAGAGATGAGGCACATGGTGGGTTGGAAGAGGTGAGGGATATGGTGGATAGGTGTAGGTGAGGGATATGGGGAGTAATTGGGGTGAGGGAAATGGGGATTAGGTAGGGGAAGCGATATGTGGAGTAAGTAGGAGTGAGGGATATGGGGAGTAGGTGGGGTGAGGGATCAGGGGAGTAGGTAGGGGTGAGGGATATGGAGAATAGGTAGAGGTGAGGGATTTGGGGAGTTGGTAGGGTGAGCAAAATGAGGAGTAGGTAGAGGTGAGGGACAGGGGAGTAGGTAGGGGTGAGGGATATGGGGAGTAGGTAGAAGTGAGGGATGTGGTGAGTAGGTAAGGGTGAGGGATATGGGGAGTAGGTAGGGTGAGTGATATGGGGGTAGGTAGGGGTGAGGGTTATGGGGAGTAGGTAGGGTTGAGGGATATGGGGAATATATAGGGTCAGTGATAAGGGGAGCAGGTAGGGATGAGGGACATGGGGAGCAGGTAGGGTTGAGGAAGATCAGGATTGGTAGAGGTGTTGGATAGGGGGAGAAGGGAGGTGTGAGGGATATGGGGAGCAGGTAGAGGTGAGGAATATGGGGAGTAGGTAGGGTGAGCGATATGGGGAGTCGGTATTGGTGAGGGATATGGGGAGTAGGTAGGGGTGAGGGATATCGTGGGTAGGTAGGGGTGAGGGATACGGGGCGTAGGTCGAGGTGAGGTATATGGGGAGTAGGTAGGGGTGAGTGATAGGGAGAGTAGGTAGGAGTGAGGGATATGGGGCGTAGGTAGGAGTGAGGGATATGGGAAGTAGGTAGAGGTGAAGGATATGGTGAATACGTAGAGGTGAGGGATATGGTAGATAGGTAGAGGTGAGGGATAGGGGGAGTAGTTGGATTGAGCGAAATGGGGACAAGGTAGGGTGAGAGATATGGGGAATAGGTGGGGGTGAGGGATATGGGGAGCAGGTAGGGGTGAGGGATATGGGGAGTCTATAGGGTGAGGAATATGGGGAGTAGGTAGAGATGAGGCACATGGTGGGTTGGAAGAGGTGAGGGATATGGTGGATAGGTGTAGGTGAGGGATATGGGGAGTAATTGGGGTGAGGGAAATGGGGATTAGGTAGGGGAAGCGATATGTGGAGTAAGTAGGAGTGAGGGATATGGGGAGTAGGTGGGGTGAGGGATCAGGGGAGTAGGGAGGGGTGAGGGATATGGGGAATAGGTAGGGGTGAGGGATATAGGGAGCATACAGGGCGAGCAATATGGGGAGTCGGTAGAGATGAGGGATATGGTGGGTTGGTAGATGTGAGGAGTATGGAGAGTAGTTGGAGTGTGGGAATTGGGGATTAGGTCGGGGAAGGGATATGGGGAGTAAGTAGGAGTGAGGGATATTGGGAGTAGGTAGCGGTGAGGGTTAAGCAGAGTAGGTCGGGGTGAGGGATATGGGGAGTAGGAAGAGGTGAGGGATGTGGGGAGCAGGTATGGGTGAGGGAAATGGGGAGTAGGTAGAGGTGAGGGATATGGGGAGTAGGTAGGGGTGAGGGAATGGAGAGTAGGTAGGGGTGAGGGATATGGGGAGTAGGAAGAGGTGAGGGATGTGGGGAGTAGGTAGAGGTGAGGGATATGGGGCGTAGGTAGGGGTGAGGGATATGGGGAGCAGGTATGGGTGAGGAAAATGGGGAGTAGGTAGAGGTGAGGGATATGGGGAGTAGGTAGGGGTGAGGGAATGGAGAGTAGGTAGGGGTGAGGGATATGGGGAGTAGGTAGCGGTGAGGGTTAAGCAGAGTAGGTCGGGGTGAGGGATATGGGGAGTAGGAAGAGGTGGGGGATGTGGGGAGCAGGAATGGGTGAGGGAAATGGGGAGTAGGTCGAGGTGAGGGATATGGGGAGTAGGTAGGGGTGAGGGATATGGGGAATAGGTAGGGGTGAGGGATATGGGGAGTAGGTAGAGGTGAGGGATATGGGGCGTAGGTAGGGGTGAGGGATATGGGGAGTAGGTAGGGGTGAGGGATATGGGGAGTAGGTAGGGGTGAGAGAGATGGAGAGTAGGTAGGGGTGAGGGATATGGGGAATAGGTAGGGGTGAGGGATATGGGGAGTAGGTAGGGGTGAGGGATATGGGGAATAGGTAGTGGTGAGGGATATGGGGAGTAGGTAGGGGTGAGGGATATGGGGAATAGGTAGGGGTGAGGGATATGGGGAATAGGTAGGGGTGAGGGATATGGGGAGTAGGTAAGGGTGAGGGATATGGGGAACAGGTAGGGGTGAGGGATATGGGGAGTAGGTAGGGGTGAGGGATATGGGGAATAGGTAGGGGTGAGGGACATGAGTAGGTAGGGGTGAGGGATAAGGGAAATAGGTAGGGGTGAGGGATATGGGGAGTAGGTAGGGATGAGGGATATGGAGAGTAGGTAGGGGTGAGGGATATGGAGAGTAGGTAGAGGTGAGGGATATGGGGTAGGTAGGTAGGGGTGAGGGATATGGGGAGTATATAGGGTGAGCGATATGGGGAGTAGGTAGGGATGAGGGATATGGAGAGTAGGTAGAGGTGAGGGATATGGTGGGTAAGTGGAGGTGAGGGATTTGGTGGATCGGTAGAGGTGAGGGATATGGGGAGCAGTTGGAGTGAGGGAAATAGGGATTAGGTAGGGGAAGGGATATGGGGAGTAGTAGGAGTGAGGGATATGGGGAGTATATAGGGTGAGCGATATGGGGGAGCAGGCAGGGATGATGGATACGGGGAGTAGGTAGAGCTGAGGGATACGGCCGGCAGGTAGGATTCAGGGATATGTCCGGTGGGTAGGATTGAGGTATATGGTGGGTAGGTAGAGGTGAGGGATATGGTGGGTAGGGAGAGGTAAGGGATATGGAGGCTAGGTAGGGGTGAGGGATATGGGGAGTCGGTAGGGGTGAGGGATATGGTGTAGGTAGAGGAGAGGAATATGGGGAGTCGATAGGGTGAGCGATATGGGGAGTAGGTAGGGGTGAGGAATATGGGGAGTAGGTGGAGGTGAGGGATATGGGGAGCAGGTAGGGTGAGCCATATGGGGAGTCGGTATTGGTGAGGGATATGGGGAGTAGGTCGGGGTGAGGGATACGGGGCATAGGTAGAGTTGAGGTATATGGGGAGTAGGTAGGGGTGAGTGATAGGGAGAGTAGGTAGGGGTGAGGGATATGGGTAGTAGGGAGAGGTGAAGGATAGGGTGAGTACATAGTGGTGAGGGATATGGTAGATAGGTAGAGGTGAGGGATAGGGAGAGTAGTTGGAGTGAGCGAAATGGGGATTAGGTAGGGGGAGGGATATGGGGAATAGGTGGGGGTGAGGGATATGGGGAGCAGGTAGGGGTGAGGGATATGGGGAGCCTATAGGGTGAGCAATATGGGGAGTAGGTAGAGATGAGGCTCATGGTGGGTTGGCAGAGATGAGGGATATGGGGAGTAGGTAGAGGTGAGGGATATGGGAAGTAGGTAGGGGTGAGGGATATCGTGGGTAGGTAGAGGTGAGGGATATGGTGAGTAGGTAGCAGTGAGGGATCTGGTGGGTGGGTAGAGGTGAGGGATATGGGGAGTGGGGAGGGGTGAGGGATATGGGGAGTATATAAGGTGAGAGATATGGGGAGTAAGTAGGGACGAGGGATATAGGGAGTAGGGAGAGGTGAGGGATATGGTGGGTAGGTAGAGGTGAGTGATTTGGTGGATAGGTAGAGGTGAGGGATATGGGGAGCAGTTGGAGTGAGGGAAATGGGGATTTGGTAGGGCAATGGATATGGGGAGTATATTGGGTCAGCGATAAGGGGAGCAGTTAGGGATGAGGGATATGGGGAGTAGGTAGGGTTGAGGAAGATCGGGATTGGTAGAGGTGTTGGATATGGGGAGTAGGTGTGGGTGAGGGATATGATATGGGGAATATGGGGAATAGGTAGGGGTGAGGGATATGGGGCTTAGGTAGGGTGAGGGATATGGAGAGTAGGTAGGGGTGATAGATATGGGGAGTAGGTAGAGGTGAGGGATCGGGGGAATAGGTAGGGGTAGGGATATGGTCGATAGGTAGAGATGAGAAATAGGGGGAGTAGTTGGGGTGAGGGAAATGGGGATTAGGTAGGGGGAGGGATATGATGAGTAGGTGGGGGTGAGGGATATGGGGAGCAGGTAGGGGTGAGGGATATAGGGAGCATATAGGGTGAGCAATATGGGGAGTCGGTAGAGATGAGGGGTATGGTGGGTTGGTAGATGTGAGGGATATAGTGGATAGGAAGAGGTAAGGGATATGGGGACTAGGCAGGGGTGAGGGATATGGGGAGTCGGTAGAGGGTGAGGGATATGGTGTAGGTAGAGGAGAGGGATATGGAGAGTAGATAGGGTGAGCGATATGGGGAGTAGGTAGGGGTGAGGGATATGGGGAGTAGGTAGAGGTGAGGAATATGGGGAGTAGGTAGGGTGAGCGATATGGTGAGTTGGTATTGGTGAGGGATATGGGGAGTAGGTAGGGGTGAGGGATATCGTGGGTAGGTAGGGGTTAGGGATACGGGGCGTAGGTCGAGGTGAGGTATATGGGGAGTAGGTAGGGGTGAGTGATAGGGAGAGTAGGTAGGAGTGAGGGATATGGGGAGTAGGTAGGAGTGAGGGATATGGGGAGTAGGTAGAGGTGAAGGACATGCTAAATACGTAGAGGTGAGGGATATGGTAGATAGGTAGAGGTGAGGGATAGGGGGAGTAGTTGGATTGAGCGAAATGGGGATTAGGTAGGGGGAGAGATATGGGGAATAGGTGTGGGTGAGGGATATGGGGAGCAGGTAGGGGTGAGGGATATGGGGAGTCTATAGGGTGAGGAATATGGGGAGTAGGTAGAGATGAGGCACATGGTGGGTTGGAAGAGGTGAGGGATATGGTGGATAGGTGTAGGTGAGGGATATGGGGAGTAATTGGGGTGAGGGAAATGGGGATTAGGTAGGGGAAGCGATATGTGGAGTAAGTAGGAGTGAGGGATATGGAGAGTAGGTGGGGTGAGGGATCAGGGGAGTAGGTAGGGGTGAGGGAAATGGGGAATAGGTAGAGGTGAGGGATTTGGGGAGTTGGTAGGGTGAGCAAAATGAGGAGTAGGTCGAGGTGAGGGATCAGGGGAGTAGGTAGGGGTGAGGGATATGGGGAGTAGGTAGAAGTGAGGCATGTGGTGAGTAGGTAAGGGTGAGGGATATGGGGAGTAGGTAGGGTGAGTGATATGGGGGTAGGTAGGGGTGAGGGTTATGGGGAGTAGGTAGGGTTGAGGGATATGGGGAATATATAGGGTCAGTGATAAGGGGAGCAGGTAGGGATGAGGGACATGGGGAGCAGGTAGGGTTGAGGAAGATCAGGATTGGTAGAGGTGTTGGATAGGGGGAGAAGGGAGGTGTGAGGGATATGGGGAGCAGGTAGAGGTGAGGAATATGGGGAGTAGGTAGGGTGAGCGATATGGGGAGTCGGTATTGGTGAGGGATATGGGGAGTAGGTAGGGGTGAGGGATATCGTGGGTAGGTAGGGGTGAGGGATACGGGGCGTAGGTAGAGGTGAAGGACATGCTAAATACGTAGAGGTGAGGGATATGGTAGATAGGTAGAGGTGAGGGATAGGGGGAGTAGTTGGATTGAGCGAAATGGGGATTAGGTAGGGGGAGAGATATGGGGAATAGGTGGGGGTGAGGGATATGGGGAGCAGGTAGGGGTGAGGGATATGGGGAGTCTATAGGGTGAGGAATATGGGGAGTAGGTAGAGATGAGGCACATGGTGGGTTGGAAGAGGTGAGGGATATGGTGGATAGGTGTAGGTGAGGGATATGGGGAGTAATTGGGGTGAGGGAAATGGGGATTAGGTAGGGGAAGCGATATGTGGAGTAAGTAGGAGTGAGGGATATGGGGAGTAGGTGGGGTGAGGGATCAGGGGAGTAGGTAGGGGTGAGGGATATGGAGAATAGGTAGAGGTGAGGGATTTGGGGAGTTGGTAGGGTGAGCAAAATGAGGAGTAGGTAGAGGTGAGGGACAGGGGAGTAGGTAGGGGTGAGGGATATGGGGAGTAGGTAGAAGTGAGGGATGTGGTGAGTAGGTAAGGGTGAGGGATATGGGGAGTAGGTAGGGTGAGTGATATGGGGGTAGGTAGGGGTGAGGGTTATGGGGAGTAGGTAGGGTTGAGGGATATGGGGAATATATAGGGTCAGTGATAAGGGGAGCAGGTAGGGATGAGGGACATGGGGAGCAGGTAGGGTTGAGGAAGATCAGGATTGGTAGAGGTGTTGGATAGGGGGAGAAGGGAGGTGTGAGGGATATGGGGAGCAGGTAGAGGTGAGGAATATGGGGAGTAGGTAGGGTGAGCGATATGGGGAGTCGGTATTGGTGAGGGATATGGGGAGTAGGTAGGGGTGAGGGATATCGTGGGTAGGTAGGGGTGAGGGATACGGGGCGTAGGTCGAGGTGAGGTATATGGGGAGTAGGTAGGGGTGAGTGATAGGGAGAGTAGGTAGGAGTGAGGGATATGGGGCGTAGGTAGGAGTGAGGGATATGGGAAGTAGGTAGAGGTGAAGGATATGGTGAATACGTAGAGGTGAGGGATATGGTAGATAGGTAGAGGTGAGGGATAGGGGGAGTAGTTGGATTGAGCGAAATGGGGACAAGGTAGGGTGAGAGATATGGGGAATAGGTGGGGGTGAGGGATATGGGGAGCAGGTAGGGGTGAGGGATATGGGGAGTCTATAGGGTGAGGAATATGGGGAGTAGGTAGAGATGAGGCACATGGTGGGTTGGAAGAGGTGAGGGATATGGTGGATAGGTGTAGGTGAGGGATATGGGGAGTAATTGGGGTGAGGGAAATGGGGATTAGGTAGGGGAAGCGATATGTGGAGTAAGTAGGAGTGAGGGATATGGGGAGTAGGTGGGGTGAGGGATCAGGGGAGTAGGGAGGGGTGAGGGATATGGGGAATAGGTAGGGGTGAGGGATATAGGGAGCATACAGGGCGAGCAATATGGGGAGTCGGTAGAGATGAGGGATATGGTGGGTTGGTAGATGTGAGGAGTATGGAGAGTAGTTGGAGTGTGGGAATTGGGGATTAGGTCGGGGAAGGGATATGGGGAGTAAGTAGGAGTGAGGGATATTGGGAGTAGGTAGCGGTGAGGGTTAAGCAGAGTAGGTCGGGGTGAGGGATATGGGGAGTAGGAAGAGGTGAGGGATGTGGGGAGCAGGTATGGGTGAGGGAAATGGGGAGTAGGTAGAGGTGAGGGATATGGGGAGTAGGTAGGGGTGAGGGAATGGAGAGTAGGTAGGGGTGAGGGATATGGGGAGTAGGAAGAGGTGAGGGATGTGGGGAGTAGGTAGAGGTGAGGGATATGGGGCGTAGGTAGGGGTGAGGGATATGGGGAGCAGGTATGGGTGAGGAAAATGGGGAGTAGGTAGAGGTGAGGGATATGGGGAGTAGGTAGGGGTGAGGGAATGGAGAGTAGGTAGGGGTGAGGGATATGGGGAGTAGGTAGCGGTGAGGGTTAAGCAGAGTAGGTCGGGGTGAGGGATATGGGGAGTAGGAAGAGGTGGGGGATGTGGGGAGCAGGAATGGGTGAGGGAAATGGGGAGTAGGTCGAGGTGAGGGATATGGGGAGTAGGTAGGGGTGAGGGATATGGGGAATAGGTAGGGGTGAGGGATATGGGGAGTAGGTAGAGGTGAGGGATATGGGGCGTAGGTAGGGGTGAGGGATATGGGGAGTAGGTAGGGGTGAGGGATATGGGGAGTAGGTAGGGGTGAGAGAGATGGAGAGTAGGTAGGGGTGAGGGATATGGGGAATAGGTAGGGGTGAGGGATATGGGGAGTAGGTAGGGGTGAGGGATATGGGGAATAGGTAGTGGTGAGGGATATGGGGAGTAGGTAGGGGTGAGGGATATGGGGAATAGGTAGGGGTGAGGGATATGGGGAATAGGTAGGGGTGAGGGATATGGGGAGTAGGTAAGGGTGAGGGATATGGGGAACAGGTAGGGGTGAGGGATATGGGGAGTAGGTAGGGGTGAGGGATATGGGGAATAGGTAGGGGTGAGGGACATGAGTAGGTAGGGGTGAGGGATAAGGGAAATAGGTAGGGGTGAGGGATATGGGGAGTAGGTAGGGATGAGGGATATGGAGAGTAGGTAGGGGTGAGGGATATGGAGAGTAGGTAGAGGTGAGGGATATGGGGTAGGTAGGTAGGGGTGAGGGATATGGGGAGTATATAGGGTGAGCGATATGGGGAGTAGGTAGGGATGAGGGATATGGAGAGTAGGTAGAGGTGAGGGATATGGTGGGTAAGTGGAGGTGAGGGATTTGGTGGATCGGTAGAGGTGAGGGATATGGGGAGCAGTTGGAGTGAGGGAAATAGGGATTAGGTAGGGGAAGGGATATGGGGAGTAGTAGGAGTGAGGGATATGGGGAGTATATAGGGTGAGCGATATGGGGGAGCAGGCAGGGATGATGGATACGGGGAGTAGGTAGAGCTGAGGGATACGGCCGGCAGGTAGGATTCAGGGATATGTCCGGTGGGTAGGATTGAGGTATATGGTGGGTAGGTAGAGGTGAGGGATATGGTGGGTAGGGAGAGGTAAGGGATATGGAGGCTAGGTAGGGGTGAGGGATATGGGGAGTCGGTAGGGGTGAGGGATATGGTGTAGGTAGAGGAGAGGAATATGGGGAGTCGATAGGGTGAGCGATATGGGGAGTAGGTAGGGGTGAGGAATATGGGGAGTAGGTGGAGGTGAGGGATATGGGGAGCAGGTAGGGTGAGCCATATGGGGAGTCGGTATTGGTGAGGGATATGGGGAGTAGGTCGGGGTGAGGGATACGGGGCATAGGTAGAGTTGAGGTATATGGGGAGTAGGTAGGGGTGAGTGATAGGGAGAGTAGGTAGGGGTGAGGGATATGGGTAGTAGGGAGAGGTGAAGGATAGGGTGAGTACATAGTGGTGAGGGATATGGTAGATAGGTAGAGGTGAGGGATAGGGAGAGTAGTTGGAGTGAGCGAAATGGGGATTAGGTAGGGGGAGGGATATGGGGAATAGGTGGGGGTGAGGGATATGGGGAGCAGGTAGGGGTGAGGGATATGGGGAGCCTATAGGGTGAGCAATATGGGGAGTAGGTAGAGATGAGGCTCATGGTGGGTTGGCAGAGATGAGGGATATGGGGAGTAGGTAGAGGTGAGGGATATGGGAAGTAGGTAGGGGTGAGGGATATCGTGGGTAGGTAGAGGTGAGGGATATGGTGAGTAGGTAGCAGTGAGGGATCTGGTGGGTGGGTAGAGGTGAGGGATATGGGGAGTGGGGAGGGGTGAGGGATATGGGGAGTATATAAGGTGAGAGATATGGGGAGTAAGTAGGGACGAGGGATATAGGGAGTAGGGAGAGGTGAGGGATATGGTGGGTAGGTAGAGGTGAGTGATTTGGTGGATAGGTAGAGGTGAGGGATATGGGGAGCAGTTGGAGTGAGGGAAATGGGGATTTGGTAGGGCAATGGATATGGGGAGTATATTGGGTCAGCGATAAGGGGAGCAGTTAGGGATGAGGGATATGGGGAGTAGGTAGGGTTGAGGAAGATCGGGATTGGTAGAGGTGTTGGATATGGGGAGTAGGTGTGGGTGAGGGATATGATATGGGGAATATGGGGAATAGGTAGGGGTGAGGGATATGGGGCTTAGGTAGGGTGAGGGATATGGAGAGTAGGTAGGGGTGATAGATATGGGGAGTAGGTAGAGGTGAGGGATCGGGGGAATAGGTAGGGGTAGGGATATGGTCGATAGGTAGAGATGAGAAATAGGGGGAGTAGTTGGGGTGAGGGAAATGGGGATTAGGTAGGGGGAGGGATATGATGAGTAGGTGGGGGTGAGGGATATGGGGAGCAGGTAGGGGTGAGGGATATAGGGAGCATATAGGGTGAGCAATATGGGGAGTCGGTAGAGATGAGGGGTATGGTGGGTTGGTAGATGTGAGGGATATAGTGGATAGGAAGAGGTAAGGGATATGGGGACTAGGCAGGGGTGAGGGATATGGGGAGTCGGTAGAGGGTGAGGGATATGGTGTAGGTAGAGGAGAGGGATATGGAGAGTAGATAGGGTGAGCGATATGGGGAGTAGGTAGGGGTGAGGGATATGGGGAGTAGGTAGAGGTGAGGAATATGGGGAGTAGGTAGGGTGAGCGATATGGTGAGTTGGTATTGGTGAGGGATATGGGGAGTAGGTAGGGGTGAGGGATATCGTGGGTAGGTAGGGGTTAGGGATACGGGGCGTAGGTCGAGGTGAGGTATATGGGGAGTAGGTAGGGGTGAGTGATAGGGAGAGTAGGTAGGAGTGAGGGATATGGGGAGTAGGTAGGAGTGAGGGATATGGGGAGTAGGTAGAGGTGAAGGACATGCTAAATACGTAGAGGTGAGGGATATGGTAGATAGGTAGAGGTGAGGGATAGGGGGAGTAGTTGGATTGAGCGAAATGGGGATTAGGTAGGGGGAGAGATATGGGGAATAGGTGTGGGTGAGGGATATGGGGAGCAGGTAGGGGTGAGGGATATGGGGAGTCTATAGGGTGAGGAATATGGGGAGTAGGTAGAGATGAGGCACATGGTGGGTTGGAAGAGGTGAGGGATATGGTGGATAGGTGTAGGTGAGGGATATGGGGAGTAATTGGGGTGAGGGAAATGGGGATTAGGTAGGGGAAGCGATATGTGGAGTAAGTAGGAGTGAGGGATATGGAGAGTAGGTGGGGTGAGGGATCAGGGGAGTAGGTAGGGGTGAGGGAAATGGGGAATAGGTAGAGGTGAGGGATTTGGGGAGTTGGTAGGGTGAGCAAAATGAGGAGTAGGTCGAGGTGAGGGATCAGGGGAGTAGGTAGGGGTGAGGGATATGGGGAGTAGGTAGAAGTGAGGCATGTGGTGAGTAGGTAAGGGTGAGGGATATGGGGAGTAGGTAGGGTGAGTGATATGGGGGTAGGTAGGGGTGAGGGTTATGGGGAGTAGGTAGGGTTGAGGGATATGGGGAATATATAGGGTCAGTGATAAGGGGAGCAGGTAGGGATGAGGGACATGGGGAGCAGGTAGGGTTGAGGAAGATCAGGATTGGTAGAGGTGTTGGATAGGGGGAGAAGGGAGGTGTGAGGGATATGGGGAGCAGGTAGAGGTGAGGAATATGGGGAGTAGGTAGGGTGAGCGATATGGGGAGTCGGTATTGGTGAGGGATATGGGGAGTAGGTAGGGGTGAGGGATATCGTGGGTAGGTAGGGGTGAGGGATACGGGGCGTAGGTCGAGGTGAGGTATATGGGGAGTAGGTAGGGGTGAGTGATAGGGAGAGTAGGTAGGAGTGAGGGATATGGGGCGTAGGTAGGAGTGAGGGATATGGGAAGTAGGTAGAGGTGAAGGATATGGTGAATACGTAGAGGTGAGGGATATGGTAGATAGGTAGAGGTGAGGGATAGGGGGAGTAGTTGGATTGAGCGAAATGGGGACAAGGTAGGGTGAGAGATATGGGGAATAGGTGGGGGTGAGGGATATGGGGAGCAGGTAGGGGTGAGGGATATGGGGAGTCTATAGGGTGAGGAATATGGGGAGTAGGTAGAGATGAGGCACATGGTGGGTTGGAAGAGGTGAGGGATATGGTGGATAGGTGTAGGTGAGGGATATGGGGAGTAATTGGGGTGAGGGAAATGGGGATTAGGTAGGGGAAGCGATATGTGGAGTAAGTAGGAGTGAGGGATATGGGGAGTAGGTGGGGTGAGGGATCAGGGGAGTAGGGAGGGGTGAGGGATATGGGGAATAGGTAGGGGTGAGGGATATAGGGAGCATACAGGGCGAGCAATATGGGGAGTCGGTAGAGATGAGGGATATGGTGGGTTGGTAGATGTGAGGAGTATGGAGAGTAGTTGGAGTGTGGGAATTGGGGATTAGGTCGGGGAAGGGATATGGGGAGTAAGTAGGAGTGAGGGATATTGGGAGTAGGTAGCGGTGAGGGTTAAGCAGAGTAGGTCGGGGTGAGGGATATGGGGAGTAGGAAGAGGTGAGGGATGTGGGGAGCAGGTATGGGTGAGGGAAATGGGGAGTAGGTAGAGGTGAGGGATATGGGGAGTAGGTAGGGGTGAGGGAATGGAGAATAGGTAGGGGTGAGGGATATGGGGAGTAGGAAGAGGTGAGAGATGTGGGGAGTAGGTAGAGGTGAGGGATATGGGGCGTAGGTAGGGGTGAGGGATATGGGGAGCAGGTATGGGTGAGGGAAATGGGGAGTAGGTAGAGGTGAGGGATATGGGGAGTAGGTAGGGGTGAGGGAATGGAGAGTAGGTAGGGGTGAGGGATATGGGGAGTAGGTAGCGGTGAGGGTTAAGCGGAGTAGGTCGGGGTGAGGGATATGGGGAGTAGGAAGAGGTGGGGGATGTGGGGAGCAGAAATGGGTGAGGGAAATGGGGAGTAGGTCGAGGTGAGGGATATGGGGAGTAGGTAGGGGTGAGGGAATGGAGAGTAGGTAGGGGTGAGGGATATGGGGCGTAGGTCGAGGTGAGGTATATGGGGAGTAGGTAGGGGTGAGTGATAGGGAGAGTAGGTAGGAGTGAGGGATATGGGGCGTAGGAAGAGGTGAGGGATGTGGGGAGTAGGTAGAGGTGAGGGATATGGGGCGTAGGTAGGGGTGAGGGATATGGGGAGCAGGTATGGGTGAGGAAAATGGGGAGTAGGTAGAGGTGAGGGATATGGGGAGTAGGTAGGGGTGAGGGAATGGAGAGTAGGTAGGGGTGAGGGATATGGGGAGTAGGTAGCGGTGAGGGTTAAGCAGAGTAGGTCGGGGTGAGGGATATGGGGAGTAGGAAGAGGTGGGGGATGTGGGGAGCAGGAATGGGTGAGGGAAATGGGGAGTAGGTCGAGGTGAGGGATATGGGGAGTAGGTAGGGGTGAGGGATATGGGGAATAGGTAGGGGTGAGGGATATGGGGAGTAGGTAGAGGTGAGGGATATGGGGCGTAGGTAGGGGTGAGGGATATGGGGAGTAGGTAGGGGTGAGGGATATGGGGAGTAGGTAGGGGTGAGAGAGATGGAGAGTAGGTAGGGGTGAGGGATATGGGGAATAGGTAGGGGTGAGGGATATGGGGAGTAGGTAGGGGTGAGGGATATGGGGAATAGGTAGTGGTGAGGGATATGGGGAGTAGGTAGGGGTGAGGGATATGGGGAATAGGTAGGGGTGAGGGATATGGGGAATAGGTAGGGGTGAGGGATATGGGGAGTAGGTAAGGGTGAGGGATATGGGGAACAGGTAGGGGTGAGGGATATGGGGAGTAGGTAGGGGTGAGGGATATGGGGAATAGGTAGGGGTGAGGGACATGAGTAGGTAGGGGTGAGGGATAAGGGAAATAGGTAGGGGTGAGGGATATGGGGAGTAGGTAGGGATGAGGGATATGGAGAGTAGGTAGGGGTGAGGGATATGGAGAGTAGGTAGAGGTGAGGGATATGGGGTAGGTAGGTAGGGGTGAGGGATATGGGGAGTATATAGGGTGAGCGATATGGGGAGTAGGTAGGGATGAGGGATATGGAGAGTAGGTAGAGGTGAGGGATATGGTGGGTAAGTGGAGGTGAGGGATTTGGTGGATCGGTAGAGGTGAGGGATATGGGGAGCAGTTGGAGTGAGGGAAATAGGGATTAGGTAGGGGAAGGGATATGGGGAGTAGTAGGAGTGAGGGATATGGGGAGTATATAGGGTGAGCGATATGGGGGAGCAGGCAGGGATGATGGATACGGGGAGTAGGTAGAGCTGAGGGATACGGCCGGCAGGTAGGATTCAGGGATATGTCCGGTGGGTAGGATTGAGGTATATGGTGGGTAGGTAGAGGTGAGGGATATGGTGGGTAGGGAGAGGTAAGGGATATGGAGGCTAGGTAGGGGTGAGGGATATGGGGAGTCGGTAGGGGTGAGGGATATGGTGTAGGTAGAGGAGAGGAATATGGGGAGTCGATAGGGTGAGCGATATGGGGAGTAGGTAGGGGTGAGGAATATGGGGAGTAGGTGGAGGTGAGGGATATGGGGAGCAGGTAGGGTGAGCCATATGGGGAGTCGGTATTGGTGAGGGATATGGGGAGTAGGTCGGGGTGAGGGATACGGGGCATAGGTAGAGTTGAGGTATATGGGGAGTAGGTAGGGGTGAGTGATAGGGAGAGTAGGTAGGGGTGAGGGATATGGGTAGTAGGGAGAGGTGAAGGATAGGGTGAGTACATAGTGGTGAGGGATATGGTAGATAGGTAGAGGTGAGGGATAGGGAGAGTAGTTGGAGTGAGCGAAATGGGGATTAGGTAGGGGGAGGGATATGGGGAATAGGTGGGGGTGAGGGATATGGGGAGCAGGTAGGGGTGAGGGATATGGGGAGCCTATAGGGTGAGCAATATGGGGAGTAGGTAGAGATGAGGCTCATGGTGGGTTGGCAGAGATGAGGGATATGGGGAGTAGGTAGAGGTGAGGGATATGGGAAGTAGGTAGGGGTGAGGGATATCGTGGGTAGGTAGAGGTGAGGGATATGGTGAGTAGGTAGCAGTGAGGGATCTGGTGGGTGGGTAGAGGTGAGGGATATGGGGAGTGGGGAGGGGTGAGGGATATGGGGAGTATATAAGGTGAGAGATATGGGGAGTAAGTAGGGACGAGGGATATAGGGAGTAGGGAGAGGTGAGGGATATGGTGGGTAGGTAGAGGTGAGTGATTTGGTGGATAGGTAGAGGTGAGGGATATGGGGAGCAGTTGGAGTGAGGGAAATGGGGATTTGGTAGGGCAATGGATATGGGGAGTATATTGGGTCAGCGATAAGGGGAGCAGTTAGGGATGAGGGATATGGGGAGTAGGTAGGGTTGAGGAAGATCGGGATTGGTAGAGGTGTTGGATATGGGGAGTAGGTGTGGGTGAGGGATATGATATGGGGAATATGGGGAATAGGTAGGGGTGAGGGATATGGGGCTTAGGTAGGGTGAGGGATATGGAGAGTAGGTAGGGGTGATAGATATGGGGAGTAGGTAGAGGTGAGGGATCGGGGGAATAGGTAGGGGTAGGGATATGGTCGATAGGTAGAGATGAGAAATAGGGGGAGTAGTTGGGGTGAGGGAAATGGGGATTAGGTAGGGGGAGGGATATGATGAGTAGGTGGGGGTGAGGGATATGGGGAGCAGGTAGGGGTGAGGGATATAGGGAGCATATAGGGTGAGCAATATGGGGAGTCGGTAGAGATGAGGGGTATGGTGGGTTGGTAGATGTGAGGGATATAGTGGATAGGAAGAGGTAAGGGATATGGGGACTAGGCAGGGGTGAGGGATATGGGGAGTCGGTAGAGGGTGAGGGATATGGTGTAGGTAGAGGAGAGGGATATGGAGAGTAGATAGGGTGAGCGATATGGGGAGTAGGTAGGGGTGAGGGATATGGGGAGTAGGTAGAGGTGAGGAATATGGGGAGTAGGTAGGGTGAGCGATATGGTGAGTTGGTATTGGTGAGGGATATGGGGAGTAGGTAGGGGTGAGGGATATCGTGGGTAGGTAGGGGTTAGGGATACGGGGCGTAGGTCGAGGTGAGGTATATGGGGAGTAGGTAGGGGTGAGTGATAGGGAGAGTAGGTAGGAGTGAGGGATATGGGGAGTAGGTAGGAGTGAGGGATATGGGGAGTAGGTAGAGGTGAAGGACATGCTAAATACGTAGAGGTGAGGGATATGGTAGATAGGTAGAGGTGAGGGATAGGGGGAGTAGTTGGATTGAGCGAAATGGGGATTAGGTAGGGGGAGAGATATGGGGAATAGGTGTGGGTGAGGGATATGGGGAGCAGGTAGGGGTGAGGGATATGGGGAGTCTATAGGGTGAGGAATATGGGGAGTAGGTAGAGATGAGGCACATGGTGGGTTGGAAGAGGTGAGGGATATGGTGGATAGGTGTAGGTGAGGGATATGGGGAGTAATTGGGGTGAGGGAAATGGGGATTAGGTAGGGGAAGCGATATGTGGAGTAAGTAGGAGTGAGGGATATGGAGAGTAGGTGGGGTGAGGGATCAGGGGAGTAGGTAGGGGTGAGGGAAATGGGGAATAGGTAGAGGTGAGGGATTTGGGGAGTTGGTAGGGTGAGCAAAATGAGGAGTAGGTCGAGGTGAGGGATCAGGGGAGTAGGTAGGGGTGAGGGATATGGGGAGTAGGTAGAAGTGAGGCATGTGGTGAGTAGGTAAGGGTGAGGGATATGGGGAGTAGGTAGGGTGAGTGATATGGGGGTAGGTAGGGGTGAGGGTTATGGGGAGTAGGTAGGGTTGAGGGATATGGGGAATATATAGGGTCAGTGATAAGGGGAGCAGGTAGGGATGAGGGACATGGGGAGCAGGTAGGGTTGAGGAAGATCAGGATTGGTAGAGGTGTTGGATAGGGGGAGAAGGGAGGTGTGAGGGATATGGGGAGCAGGTAGAGGTGAGGAATATGGGGAGTAGGTAGGGTGAGCGATATGGGGAGTCGGTATTGGTGAGGGATATGGGGAGTAGGTAGGGGTGAGGGATATCGTGGGTAGGTAGGGGTGAGGGATACGGGGCGTAGGTCGAGGTGAGGTATATGGGGAGTAGGTAGGGGTGAGTGATAGGGAGAGTAGGTAGGAGTGAGGGATATGGGGCGTAGGTAGGAGTGAGGGATATGGGAAGTAGGTAGAGGTGAAGGATATGGTGAATACGTAGAGGTGAGGGATATGGTAGATAGGTAGAGGTGAGGGATAGGGGGAGTAGTTGGATTGAGCGAAATGGGGACAAGGTAGGGTGAGAGATATGGGGAATAGGTGGGGGTGAGGGATATGGGGAGCAGGTAGGGGTGAGGGATATGGGGAGTCTATAGGGTGAGGAATATGGGGAGTAGGTAGAGATGAGGCACATGGTGGGTTGGAAGAGGTGAGGGATATGGTGGATAGGTGTAGGTGAGGGATATGGGGAGTAATTGGGGTGAGGGAAATGGGGATTAGGTAGGGGAAGCGATATGTGGAGTAAGTAGGAGTGAGGGATATGGGGAGTAGGTGGGGTGAGGGATCAGGGGAGTAGGGAGGGGTGAGGGATATGGGGAATAGGTAGGGGTGAGGGATATAGGGAGCATACAGGGCGAGCAATATGGGGAGTCGGTAGAGATGAGGGATATGGTGGGTTGGTAGATGTGAGGAGTATGGAGAGTAGTTGGAGTGTGGGAATTGGGGATTAGGTCGGGGAAGGGATATGGGGAGTAAGTAGGAGTGAGGGATATTGGGAGTAGGTAGCGGTGAGGGTTAAGCAGAGTAGGTCGGGGTGAGGGATATGGGGAGTAGGAAGAGGTGAGGGATGTGGGGAGCAGGTATGGGTGAGGGAAATGGGGAGTAGGTAGAGGTGAGGGATATGGGGAGTAGGTAGGGGTGAGGGAATGGAGAATAGGTAGGGGTGAGGGATATGGGGAGTAGGAAGAGGTGAGAGATGTGGGGAGTAGGTAGAGGTGAGGGATATGGGGCGTAGGTAGGGGTGAGGGATATGGGGAGCAGGTATGGGTGAGGGAAATGGGGAGTAGGTAGAGGTGAGGGATATGGGGAGTAGGTAGGGGTGAGGGAATGGAGAGTAGGTAGGGGTGAGGGATATGGGGAGTAGGTAGCGGTGAGGGTTAAGCGGAGTAGGTCGGGGTGAGGGATATGGGGAGTAGGAAGAGGTGGGGGATGTGGGGAGCAGAAATGGGTGAGGGAAATGGGGAGTAGGTCGAGGTGAGGGATATGGGGAGTAGGTAGGGGTGAGGGAATGGAGAGTAGGTAGGGGTGAGGGATATGGGGAATAGGTAGGGGTGAGGGATATGGGGAGTAGGTAGAGGTGAGGGATATGGGGCGTAGGTAGGGGTGAGGGATATGGGGAGTAGGTAGGGGTGAGGGATATGGGGAGTAGGTAGGGGTGAGAGAGATGGAGAGTAGGTAGGGGTGAGGGATATGGGGAATAGGTAGGGGTGAGGGATATGGGGAGTAGGTAGGGGTGAGGGATATGGGGAATAGGTAGTGGTGAGGGATATGGGGAGTAGGTAGGGGTGAGGGATATGGGGAATAGGTAGGGGTGAGGGATATGGGGAGTAGGTAGGGGTGAGGGATATGGGGAATAGGTAGGGGTGAGGGATATGGGGAGTAGGTAAGGGTGAGTGATATGGGGAACAGGTAGGGGTGAGGGATATGGGGAGTCGGTAGGGGTGAGGGATATGGGGAATAGGTAGGGGTGAGGGACATGAGTAGGTAGGGGTGAGGGATAAGGGAAATAGGTAGGGGTGAGGGATTTGGGGAGTAGGTAGGGGTGAGGGACATGGGGAATAGGTAGGGGTGAGGGATATGGGGAGCAGGTAGGGGTGAGGGATATGAGGAGTTGGTAGGGGTGAGGGATATGGGCAATAGGTAGGGGTGAGGGATATGGGGAGTAGGTAGGGATGAGGGATATGGAGAGTAGGTAGGGGTGAGGGATATGGAGAGTAGGTAGAGGTGAGGGATATGGGGTAGGTAGGTAGGGGTGAGGGATATGGGGAGTATATAGGGTGAGCGATATGGGGAGTAGGTAGGGATGAGGGATATGGAGAGTAGGTAGAGGTGAGGGATATGGTGGGTAAGTGGAGGTGAGGGATTTGGTGGATCGGTAGAGGTGAGGGATATGGGGAGTAGTAGGAGTGAGGGATATGGGGAGTATATAGGGTGTGCGATATGGGGGAGCAGGCATGGATGATGGATACGGGGAGTAGGTAGAGCTGAGGGATACGGCCGGCAGGTAGGATTCAGGGATATGTCCGGTGGGTAGGATTGAGGTATATGGTGGGTAGGTAGAGGTGAGGGATATGGTGGGTAGGGAGAGGTAAGGGATATGGAGGCTAGGTAGGGGTGAGGGATATGGGGAGTCGGTAGGGGTGAGGGATATGGTGTAGGTAGAGGAGAGGGATATGGGGAGTCGATAGGGCGAGCGATATGGGGAGTAGGTAGGGGTGAGGAATATGGGGAGTAGGTGGAGGTGAGGGATATGGGGAGCAGGTAGGGTGAGCCATATGGGGAGTCGGTATTGGTGAGGGATATGGGGAGTAGGTCGGGGTGAGGGATACGGGGCATAGGTAGAGTTGAGGTATATGGGGAGGAGGTAGGGGTGAGTGATAGGGAGAGTAGGTAGGGGTGAGGGATATGGGTAGTAGGGAGAGGTGAAGGATAGGGTGAGTACGTAGAGGTGAGGGATATGGTAGATAGGTAGAGGTGAGGGATAGGGAGAGTAGTTGGAGTGAGCGAAATGGGGATTAGGTAGGGGGAGGGATATGGGGAATAGGTGGGGGTGAGGGATATGGGGAGCAGGTAGGGGTGAGGGATATGGGGAGCCTATAGGGTGAGCAATATGGGGAGTAGGTAGAGATGAGGCACATGGTGGGTTGGCAGAGATGAGGGATATGGGGAGTAGGTAGAGGTGAGGGATATGGGAAGTAATTGGGGTGAGGGAAATGGGGATTAGGTAGGGGGAGGGATATGATGAGTAGGTGGGGGTGAGGGATATGGGGAGCAGGGAGGGGTGAGGGATATAGGGAGCATATAGGGTGAGCAATATGGGGAGTCGGTAGAGATGAGGGGTATGGTGGGTTGGTAGATGTGAGGGATATAGTGGATAGGAAGAGGTAAGGGATATGGGGACTAGGCAGGGGTGAGGGATATGGGGAGTCGGTAGAGGGTGAGGGATATGGTGTAGGTAGAGGAGAGGGATATGGAGAGTAGATAGGGTGAGCGATATGGGGAGTAGGTAGGGGTGAGGGATATGGGGAGTAGGTAGAGGTGAGGAATATGGGGAGTAGGTAGGGTGAGCGATATGGTGAGTCGGTATTGGTGAGGGATATGGGGAGTAGGTAGGGGTGAGGGATATCGTGGGTAGGTAGGGGTTAGGGATACGGGGCGTAGGTCGAGGTGAGGTATATGGGGAGTAGGTAGGGGTGAGTGATAGGGAGAGTAGGTAGAGGTGAAGGACATGCTAAATACGTAGAGGTGAGGGATATGGTAGATAGGTAGAGGTGAGGGATAGGGGGAGTAGTTGGATTGAGCGAAATGGGGATTAGGTAGGGGGAGAGATATGGGGAATAGGTGGGGGTGAGGGATATGGGGAGCAGGTAGGGGTGAGGGATATGGGGAGTCTATAGGGTGAGGAATATGGGGAGTAGGTAGAGATGAGGCACATGGTGGGTTGGAAGAGGTGAGGGATATGGTGGATAGGTGTAGGTGAGGGATATGGGGAGTAATTGGGGTGAGGGAAATGGGGATTAGGTAGGGGAAGCGATATGTGGAGTAAGTAGGAGTGAGGGATATGGGGAGTAGGTGGGGTGAGGGATCAGGGGAGTAGGGAGGGGTGAGGGATATGGGGAATAGGTAGAGGTGAGGGATTTGGGGAGTTGGTAGGGAGCAAAATGAGGAGTAGGTAGAGGTGAGGGATCAGGGGAGTAGGTAGGGGTGAGGGATATGGGAAGTAGGTAGAAGTGAGGGATGTGGTGAGTAGGTAAGGGTGAGGGATATGGGGAGTAGGTAGGGTGAGTGATATGGGGGTAGGTAGGGGTGAGGGTTATGGGGAGTAGGTAGGGTTGAGGGATATGGGGAATATATAGGGTCAGTGATAAGGGGAGCAGGTAGGGATGAGGGACATGGGGAGCAGGTCGGGTTGAGGAAGATCAGGATTGGTAGAGGTGTTGGATAGGGGGAGAAGGGAGGTGTGAGGGATATGGGGAGTCGGTATTGGTGAGGGATATGGGGAGTAGGTCGGGGTGAGGGATATCGTGTGTAGGTAGGGGTGAGGGATATGGGGCGTAGGTCGAGGTGAGGTATATGGGGAGTAGGTAGGGTGAGCGATATGGTGAGTCGTTATTGGTGAGGGATATTGGGAGTAGGTAGGGGTGAGGGATATCGTGTGTAGGTAGGGGTGAGGGATATGGGGCGTAGGTCGAGGTGAGGTATATGGGGAGTAGGTAGGGGTGAGTGATAGGGAGAGTGGGTAGGAGTGAGGGATATGGGGAGTAGGTAGAGGTGAAGGATATGGTGAATACGTAGAGGTGAGGGATATGGTAGATAGGTAGAGGTGAGGGATAGGGGGAGTAGTTGGATTGAGCGAAATGGGGATTAGGTATGGGGAGAGATATGGGGAATAGGTGGGGGTGAGGGATATGGGGAGCAGGTAGGGGTGAGGGATATGGGGAGCAGGTAGAGGTGAGGAATATGGGGAGTAGGTAGGGTGAGCGATATGGGGAGTCGGTATTGGTGAGGGATATGGGGAGTAGGTAGGGGTGAGGGATATCGTGGGTAGGTAGGGGTGAGGGATACGGGCCGTAGGTCGAGGTGAGGTATATGGGGAGTAGGTAGGGGTGAGTGATAGGGAGAATAGGTAGGAGTGAGGGATATGGGGAGTAGGTAGAGGTGAAGGATATGGTGAATACGTAGAGGTGAGGGATATGGTAGATAGGTAGTGAGGGATAGGGAGAGTAGTTGGAGTGAGCGAAATGGGGATTAGGTAGGGGGAGGGATATGGGGAACAGGTGGGGGTGAGGGATATGGGGAGCAGGTAGGGGTGAGGGATATGGGGAGCCTATAGGGTGAGCAATATGGGGAGTAGGTAGAGATGAGGCACATGGTGGGTTGGTAGAGATGAGGGATATGGTGGATAGGTAGAGGTGAGGGATATGGGGAGTAGTTGGGGTGAGGGAAATGGGGATTAGGTAGGGCATGGGACATGTGGAGTAAGTAGGAGTGAGGGATATGGGGAGTAGGTGGGGTGAGGGATCAGGGGAGTAGGTAGGGATGAGGGATATGGGGAGTAGGTAGAGATGAGGGATTTGGGGAGTTGGTAGGGTGAGCAAAATAAGGAGTAGGTAGAGGTGAGGGATATGGGAAGTAGGTAGGGGTGAGGGATATGGGGAGTAGGTAGAGGTGAGGGATATCGGGAGTAGGTAAGGGTGAAGGATATGGGGAGTTGGTAGGGTGAGCGATATGGGGAGTAGGTAGGGGTGAGGGATATGGGGAGTAGGTAGGGCTGAGGGATATGGGGAATATGTAGAATGAGAGATATGGTGGGTAGGTAGAGGTGAGTGATTTGGTTGATAGGTAGAGGTGAGGCATATGGGGAGCAGTTGGAGTGAGGGAAATGGGGATTAGGTTGGGCAAGGGACATGGGGAGTAGGTAGGAGTAAGGGATATGGGGAGTAGGTAAGGGTGAGGGATATGGGGACTAGCTAGAGTGAGCGATATGGGGAAGAGGGAGGGGTGAGGGATATGGGGAGTAGGTAGGGGTGAGGGATATGGGGAGTAGGTAGAGGTGAGGGATATGGGAAGTAGGTAGGGGTGAGGGATATCGTGGGTAGGTAGAGGTGAGGGATATGGTGAGTAGGTAGCGGTGATGGATCTGGTGGGTGGGTAGAGGTGAGGGATATGGGGAGTGGGGAGGGGTGAGGGATATGGGGAGTATATAAGGTGAGAGATATGGGGAGTAAGTAGGGACGAGGGATATGGGGAGTAGGTAGAGGTGAGGGATATGGTGGGTAGGTAGAGGTGAGTGATTTGGTGGATAGGTAGAGGTGAGGGATATGGGGAGCAGTTGGAGTGAGGGAAATGGGGATTTGGTAGGGCAATGGATATGGGGAGTATATTGGGTCAGCGATAAGGGGAGCAGTTAGGGATGAGGGATATGGGGAGTAGGTAGGGTTGAGGAAGATCGGGATTGGTAGAGGTGTTGGATATGGAGAGGAGGGAGGGGTGAGGGATATGGGGAGTAAGTAGAGGTGAGGGATATGGGGAGTAGGTGTGGGTGAGGGATATGATATGGGGAATAGGTAGGGGTGAGGGATATGGGGCTTAGGTAGGGTGAGGGATATGGAGAGTAGGTAGGGGTGATAGATATGCGGAGTAGGTAGAGGTGAGGGATCGGGGGAATAGGTAGGGGTAGGGATATGGTCGATAGGTAGAGGTGAGAGATAGGGGGAGTAGTTGGGGTGAGGGAAATGGGGATTAGGTAGGGGGAGGGATATGATGAGTAGGTGGGGGTGAGGGATATGGGGAGCAGGTAGGTGTGAGGGATATAGGGAGCATATAGGGTGAGCAATATGGGGAGTCGGTAGAGATGAGGGGTATGGTGGGTTGGTAGATGTGAGGGATATGGTGGATAGGTAGAGGTAAGGGATATGGGGACTAGGCAGGGGTGAGGGATATGGGGAGTCGGTAGGGGTGAGGGATATGGTGTAGGTAGAGGAGAGGGATATGGAGAGTAGATAGGGTGAGCGATATGGGGAGTAGGTCGGGGTGAGGGATATGGGGAGTAGGTAGAGGTGAGGAATATGGGGAGTAGGTAGGGTGAGTGATATGGTGAGTCGGTATTGGTGAGGGATATGGGGAGTAGGTAGGGGTGAGGGATATCGTGGGTAGGTAGGGGTGAGGGATACGGGGCGTAGGTCGAGGTGAGGGATATGGGGAGTAGGTAGGGGTGAGTGATAGGGAGAGTAGGTAGGAGTGAGGGATATGGGGAGTAGGTAGGAGTGAGGGATATGGGGAGTAGGTAGAGGTGAAGGATATGCTGAATACGTAGAGGTGAGGGATTTGGTAGATAGGTAGAGGTGAGGGAGTAGTTGGATTGAGCGAAATGGGGATTAGGTAGGGGGAGAGATATGGGGAATAGGTGGGGGTGAGGGATATGGGGAGCAGGTAGGGGTGAGGGATATGGGGAGTAGGTAGAGGTGAGGAATATGGGGAGTAGGTAGGGTGAGCGATATGGGGAGTCGGTATTGGTGAGGGATATGGGGAGTAGGTAGGGGTGAGTGATAGGGAGAGTAGGTAGGAGTGAGGGATATGGGGAGTAGGTAGGAGTTAGGGATATGGGGAGTAGGTAGAGGTGAAGGATATGGTGAATACGTAGAGGTGAGGGATATGGTAGATAGGTAGAGGTGAGGGATAGGGGGATTAGTTGGAGTGAGCGAAATGGCGATTAGGTAGGGGGAGAGATATGGGGAATAGGTGGGGGTGAGGGATATGGGGAGCAGGTAGCGGTGAGGCACATGGTGGGTTGGAAGAGGTGAGGGATATGGTGGATAGGTGTAGGTGAGGGATATGGGGAGTAGTTGGGGTCAGGGAAATGGGGATTAGGTAGGGGAAGGGATATGTGGAGGAAGTAGGAGTGAAGGATATGGGGAGTAGGTGGGGGTGAGGGATATGGGGAATAGGTAGAGGTGAGGGATTTGGGGAGTTGGTAGGGTGAGCAAAATGAGGAATAGGTAGTGGTGAGGGATCAGGGGAGTAGGTAGGGATGAGGGATATGGGGAGTAGGTAGGGTTGAGGAAGATCGGGATTGGTAGAGGTGTTGGATATGGGGAGTAGGTGTGGGTGAGGGATATGATATGGGGAATATGGGGAATAGGTAGGGGTGAGGGATATGGGGCTTAGGTAGGGTGAGGGATATGGAGAGTAGGTAGGGGTGATAGATATGGGGAGTAGGTAGAGGTGAGGGATCGGGGGAATAGGTAGGGGTAGGGATATGGTCGATAGGTAGAGGTGAGAGATAGGGGGAGTAGTTGGGGTGAGGGAAATGGGGATTAGGTAGGGGGAGGGATATGATGAGTAGGTGGGGGTGAGGGATATGGGGAGCAGGTAGGGGTGAGGGATATAGGGAGCATATAGGGTGAGCAACATGGGGAGTCGGTAGAGATGAGGGGTATGGTGGGTTGGTAGATGTGAGGGATATAGTGGATAGGTAGAGGTAAGGGATATGGGGACTAGGCAGGGGTGAGGGATATGGGGAGTCGGTAGAGGGTGAGGGATATGGGGAGTAGGTAGAGGTGAGGAATATGGGGAGTAGGTAGGGTGAGCGATATGGTGAGTCGGTATTGGTGAGAGATATGGGGAGTAGGTAGGGGTGAGGGATATCGTGGGTAGGTAGGGGTGAGGGATACGGGGCGTAGGTCGAGGTGAGGTATATGGGGAGTAGGTAGGGGTGAGTGATAGGGAGAGTAGGTAGGAGTGAGGGATATGGGGAGTAGGTAGGAGTGAGGGATATGGGGAGTAGGTAGAGGTGAAGGACATGCTAAATACGTAGAGGTGAGGGATATGGTAGATAGGTATAGGTGAAGGATAGGGGGAGTAGTTGTATTGAGCGAAATGGGGATTAGATAGGGGGAGAGATATGGGGAATAGGTGGGGGTGAGGGATATGGGGAGCAGGTAGGGGTGAGGGATATGGGGAGTCTATAGGGTGAGGAATATGGGGAGTAGGTAGAGATGAGGCACATGGTGGGTTGGAAGAGGTGAGGAATATGGTGGATAGGTGTAGGTGAGGGATATGGGGAGTAATTGGGGTGAGGGAAATGGGGATTAGGTAGGGGAAGCGATATGTGGAGTAAGTAGGAGTGAGGGATATGGGGAGTAGGTGGGGTGAGGGATCAGGGGAGTAGGTCGGGGTGAGGGATATGGGGAATAGGTAGAGGTGAGGGATTTGGGGAGTTGGTAGGGTGAGGGATATGGGGAGTAGGTAGGGTGAGTGATATGGGGGTAGGTAGGGGTGAGGGTTATGGGGAGTAGGTAGGGTTGAGGGATATGGGGAATATATAGGGTCAGTGATAAGGGGAGCAGGTAGGGATGAGGGACATGGGGAGCAGGTAGGGTTGAGGAAGATCAGGATTGGTAGAGGTGTTGGATAGGGGGAGAAGGGAGGTGTGAGGGATATGGGGAGCAGGTAGAGGTGAGGAATATGGGGAGTAGGTAGGGTGAGCGATATGGGGAGTCGGTATTGGTGAGGGATATGGGGAGTAGGTAGGGGTGAGGGATATCGTGGGTAGGTAGGGGTGAGGGATACGTGGCGTAGATCGAGGTGAGGTATATGGGGAGTAGGTAGGGGTGAGTGATAGGGAGAGTAGGTAGGAGTGAGAGATATGGGGCGTAGGTAGGAGTGAGGGATATGGGAAGTAGGTAGAGGTGAAGGATATGGTGAATACGTAGAGGTGAGGGATATGGTAGATAGGTAGAGGTGAGGGATAGGGGGAGTAGTTGGATTGAGCGAAATGGGGATTAGGTAGGGGGAGAGATATGGGGAATAGGTGGGGGTGAGGGATGTGGGGAGCAGGTAGGGGTGAGGGATATAGGGAGCATACAGGGCGAGCAATATGGGGAGTCGGTAGAGATGAGGGATATGGTGGGTTGGTAGATGTGAGGAGTATGGAGAGTAGTTGGAGTGAGGGAATTGGGGATTAGGTCGGGGAAGGGATATGGGGAGTAAGTAGGAGTGAGGGATATTGGGAGTAGGTAGCGGTGAGTGTTAAGCAGAGTAGGTCGGAGTGAGGGATATGGGGAGTAGGAAGAGGTGAGGGATGTGGGGAGCAGGTATGGGTGAGGGAAATGGGGAGTAGGTAGGGGTGAGGGATATGGGGAGTAGGTAGGGGTGAGGGAATGGAGAGTAGGTAGGGGTGAGGGATATGGGGAGTAGGAAGAGGTGAGGGATGTGGGGAGTAGGTAGAGGTGAGGGATATGGGGCGTAGGTAGGGGTGAGGGATATGGGGAGCAAGTATGGGTGAGGGAAATGGGGAGTAGGAAGAGGTGAGGGATACGGGGAGTAGGTAGGGGTGAGGGAATGGAGAGTAGGTAGGGGTGAGGGATATGGGGAGTAGGTAGCGGTGAGGGTTAAGCAGAGTAGGTCGGGGTGAGGGATATGGGGAGTAGGAAGAGGTGGGGGATGTGGGGAGCAGGAATGGGTGAGGGAAATGGGGAGTAGGTCGAGGTGAGGGATATGGGGAGTAGGTAGGGGTGAGGGAATGGAGAGTAGGTAGGGGTGAGGGATATGGGGAATAGGTAGGGGTGAGGGATATGGGGAGTAGGTAGAGGTGAGGGATATGGGGCGTAGGTAGGGGTGAGGGATATGGGGAGTAGGTAGGGGTGAGGGATATGGGGAGTAGGTAGGGGTGAGAGAGATGGAGAGTAGGTAGGGGTGAGGGATATGGGAATAGGTAGGGGTGAGGGATATGGGGAGTAGGTAGGGGTGAGGGATATGGGGAATAGGTAGTGGTGAGGGATATGGGGAGTAGGTAGGGGTGAGGGATATGGGGAATAGGTAGGGGTGAGGGATATGGGGAGTAGGTAGGGGTGAGGGATATGGGGAATAGGTAGGGGTGAGGGATATGGGGAGTAGGTAAGGGTGAGGGATATGGGGAACAGGTAGGGGTGAGGGATATGGGGAGTAGGTAGGGGTGAGGGATATGGGGAATAGGTAGGGGTGAGGGACATGAGTAGGTAGGGGTGAGGGATAAGGGAAATAGGTAGGGGTGAGGGATTTGGGGAGTAGGTAGGGGTGAGGGACATGGGGAATAGGTAGGGGTGAGGGATATGGGGAGCAGGTAGGGGTGAGGGATATGAGGAGTTGGTAGGGGTGAGGGATATGGGGAATAGGTAGGGGTGAGGGATATGGGGAGTAGGTAGGGATGAGGGATATGGAGAGTAGGTAGGGGTGAGGGATATGGAGAGTAGGTAGAGGTGAGGGATATGGGGTAGGTAGGTAGGGGTGAGGGATATGGGGAGTATATAGGGTGAGCGATATGGGGAGTAGGTAGGGATGAGGGATATGGAGAGTAGGTAGAGGTGAGGGATATGGTGGGGAAGTAGAGGTGAGGGATTTGGTGGATCGGTAGACGTGAGGGATATGGGGAGCAGTTGGAGTGAGGGAAATAGGGATTAGGTAGGGGAAGGGATATGGGGAGTAGTAGGAGTGAGGGATATGGGGAGTATATAGGGTGAGCGATATGGGGGAGCAGGCAGGGATGATGGATACGGGGAGTAGGTAGAGCTGAGGGATACGGCCGGAAGGTAGGATTCAGGGATATGTCCGGTGGGTAGGATTGATGTATATGGTGGGTAGGTAGAGGTGAGGGATATGGTGGGTAGGGAGAGGTAAGGGATATGGAGGCTAGGTAGGGGTGAGGGATATGGGGAGTCGGTAGGGGTGAGGGATATGGTGTAGGTAGAGGAGAGGGATATGGGGAGTCGATAGGGTGAGCGATATGGGGAGTAGGTAGGGGTGAGGGATATGGGGAGTAGGTGGAGGTGAGGGATATGGGGAGCAGGTAGGGTGAGCCATATGGGGAGTCGGTATTGGTGAGGGATATGGGGAGTAGGTCGGGGTGAGGGATACGGGGCATAGGTAGAGTTGAGGTATATGGGGAGTAGGTAGGGGTGAGTGATAGGGAGAGTAGGTAGGGGTGAGGGATATGGGTAGTAGGGAGAGGTGAAGGATAGGGTGAGTACGTAGAGGTGAGGGATATGGTAGATAGGTAGAGGTGAGGGATAGGGAGAGTAGTTGGAGTGAGCGAAATGGGGATTAGGTAGGGGGAGGGATATGGGGAATAGGTGGGGGTGAGGGATATGTGGAGCAGGTAGGGGTGAGGGATATGGGGAGCCTATAGGGTGAGCAATATGGGGAGTAGGTAGAGATGAGGCACATGGTGGGTTGGCAGAGATGAGGGATATGGGGAGTAGGTAGAGGTGAGGGATATGGGAAGTAGGTAGGGGTGAGGGATATCGTGGGTAGGTAGAGGTGAGGGATATGGTGAGTAGGTAGCGGTGAGGGATCTGGTGGGTGGGTAGAGGTGAGGGATATGGGGAGTGGGGAGGGGTGAGGGATATGGGGAGTATATAAGGTGAGAGATATGGGGAGTAAGTAGGGACGAGGGATATAGGGAGTAGGTAGAGGTGAGGGATATGGTGGGTAGGTAAAGGTGAGTGATTTGGTGGATAGGTAGAGGTGAGGGATATGGGGAGCAGTTGGAGTGAGGGAAATGGGGATTTGGTAGGGCAATGGATATGGGGAGTATATTGGGTCAGCGATAAGGGGAGCAGTTAGGGATGAGGGATATGGGGAGTAGGTAGGGTTGAGGAAGATCGGGATTGGTAGAGGTGTTGGATATGGGGAGTAGGTGTGGGTGAGGGATATGATATGGGGAATATGGGGAATAGGTAGGGGTGAGGGTTATGGGGTTTAGGTAGGGTGAGGGATATGGAGAGTAGGTAGGGGTGATAGATATGGGGAGTAGGTAGAGGTGAGGGATCGGGGGAATAGGTAGGGGTAGGGATATGGTCGATAGCTAGAGGTGAGAGATAGGGGGAGTAGTTGGGGTGAGGGAAATGGGGATTAGGTAGGGGGAGGGATATGATGAGTAGGTAGGGGTGAGGGATATGGGGAGCAGGTAGGGGTGAGGGATATAGGGAGCATATAGGGTGAGCAATATGGGGAGTCGGTAGAGATGAGGGGTATGGTGGGTTGGTAGATGTGAGGGATATAGTGGATAGGTAGAGGTAAGGGATATGGGGACTAGGCAGGGGTGAGGGATATGGGGAGTCGGTAGAGGGTGAGGGATATGGTGTAGGTAGAGGAGAGGGATATGGAGAGTAGATAGGGTGAGCGATATGGGGAGTAGGTAGGGGTGAGGGATATGGGGAGTAGGTAGAGGTGAGGAATATGGGGAGTAGGTAGGGTGAGCGATATGGTGAGTCGGTATTGGTGAGGGATATGGGGAGTAGGTAGGGGTGAGGGATATCGTGGGTAGGTAGGGGTTAGGGATACGGGGCGTAGGTCGAGGTGAGGTATATGGGGAGTAGGTAGGGGTGAGTGATAGGGAGAGTAGGTAGGAGTGAGGGATATGGGGAGTAGGTAGGAGTGAGGGATATGGGGAGTAGGTAGAGGTGAAGGACATGCTAAATACGTAGAGGTGAGGGATATGGTAGATAGGTAGAGGTGAGGGATAGGGGGAGTAGTTGGATTGAGCGAAATGGGGATTAGGTAGGGGGAGAGATATGGGGAAAAGGTGGGGGTGAGGGATATGGGGAGCAGGTAGGGGTGAGGGATATGGGGAGTAGGTAGGGTGAGCGATATGGGGATTCGGTATTGGTGAGGGATATGGGGAGTAGGTAGGGGTGAGGGATATCGTGGGTAGGTTGGGGTGAGGGATACGGGGCGTAGGTCGAGGTGAGGTATATGGGGAGTAGGTAGGGGTGGGTGATAGGGAGAGTAGGTAGGAGTGAGGGATATGGGGCGTAGGTAGGAGTGAGGGATATGGGAAGTAGGTAGAGGTGAAGGATATGGTGAATACGTAGAGGTGAGGGATATGGTAGATAGGTAGAGGTGAGGGATAGGGGGAGTAGTTGGATTGAGCGAAATGGGGACTAGGTAGGGTGAGAGATATGGGGAATAGGTGGGGGTGAGGGATATGGGGAGCAGGTAGGGGTGAGGGATATGGGGAGTCTATAGGGTGAGGAATATGGGGAGTAGGTAGAGATGAGGCACATGGTGGGTTGGAAGAGGTGAGGGATATGGTGGATAGGTGTAGGTGAGGGATATGGGGAGTAATTGGGGTGAGGGAAATGGGGATTATGTAGGGGAAGCGATATGTGGAGTAAGTCGGAGTGAGGGATATGGGGAGTAGGTGGGGTGAGGGATCAGGGGAGTAGGTAGGGGTGAGGGATATGGGAAGTAGGTAGAAGTGAGGGATGTGGTGAGTAGGTAAGGGTGAGGGATATGGGGAGTAGGTAGGGTGAGTGATATGGGGGTAGGTAGGGGTGAGGGTTATGGGGAGTAGGTAGGGTTGAGGGATATGGGGAATATATAGGGTCAGTGATAAGGGGAGCAGGTAGGGATGAGGGACATGGGGAGCAGGTAGGGTTGAGGAAGATCAGGATTGGTAGAGGTGTTGGATAGGGGGAGAAGGGAGGTGTGAGGGATATGGGGAGTCGGTATTGGTGAGGGATATGGGGAGTAGGTCGGGGTGAGGGATATCGTGGGTAGGTAGGGGTGAGGGATACGGGGCGTAGGTCGAGGTGAGGTATATGGGGAGTAGGTAGGGTGAGCGATATGGTGAGTCGTTATTGGTGAGGGATATGGGGAGTAGGTAGGGGTGAGGGATATCGTGTGTAGGTAGGGGTGAGGGATATGGGGCGTAGGTCGAGGTGAGGTATATGGGGAGTAGGTAGGGGTGAGTGATAGGGAGAGTGGGTAGGAGTGAGGGATATGGGGAGTAGGTAGAGGTGAAGGATATGGTGAATACGTAGAGGTGAGGGATATGGTAGATAGGTAGAGGTGAGGGATAGGGGGAGTAGTTGGATTGAGCAAAATGGGGATTAGGTAGGGGGAGAGATATGGGGAATAGGTGGGGGTGAGGGATATGGGGAGCAGGTAGGGGTGAGGGATATGGGGAGCAGGTAGAGGTGAGGAATATGGGGAGTAGGTAGGGTGAGCGATATGGGGAGTCGGTATTGGTGAGGGATATGGGGAGTAGGTAGGGGTGAGGGATATCGTGGGTAGGTAGGGGTGAGGGATACGGGGCGTAGGTCGAGGTGAGGTATATGGGGAGTAGGTAGGGGTGAGTGATAGGGAGAATAGGTAGGAGTGAGGGATATGGGGAGTAGGTAGGAGTGAGGGATATGGGGAGTAGGTAGAGGTGAAGGATATGGTGAATACGTAGAGGTGAGGGATATGGTAGATAGGTAGTGAGGGATAGGGAGAGTAGTTGGAGTGAGCGAAATGGGGATTAGGTAGGGGGAGGGATATGGGGAACAGGTGGGGGTGAGGGATATGGGGAGCAGGTAGGGGTGAGGGATATGGGGAGCCTATAGGGTGAGCAATATGGGGAGTAGGTAGAGATGAGGCACATGGTGGGTTGGTAGAGATGAGGGATATGGTGGATAGGTAGAGGTGAGGGATATGGGGAGTAGTTGGGGTGAGGGAAATGGGGATTAGGTAGGGCATGGGACATGTGGAGTAAGTAGGAGTGAGGGATATGGGGAGTAGGTGGGGTGAGGGATCAAGGGAGTAGGTAGGGATGAGGGATATGGGGAGTAGGTAGAGATGAGGGATTTGGGGAGTTGGTAGGGTGAGCAAAATAAGGAGTAGGTAGAGGTGAGGGATATGGGAAGTCGGTAGGGGTGAGGGATATGGGGAGTAGGTAGAGGTGAGGGATATCGGGAGTAGGTAAGGGTGAAGGATATGGGGAGTTGGTAGGGTGAGCGATATGGGGAGTAGGTAGGGGTGAGGGATATGGGGAGTAGGTAGGGCTGAGGGATATGGGGAATATGTAGAATGAGAGATATGGTGGGTAGGTAGAGGTGAGTGATTTGGTTGATAGGTAGAGGTGAGGCATATGGGGAGCAGTTGGAGTGAGGGAAATGGGGATTAGGTTGGGCAAGGGACATGGGGAGTAGGTAGGAGTAAGGGATATGGGGAGTAGGTAAGGGTGAGGGATATGGGGACTAGCTAGAGTGAGCGATATGGGGAAGAGGGAGGGGTGAGGGATATGGGGAGTAGGTAGGGGTGAGGGATATGGGGAGTAGGTAGAGGTGAGGGATATGGGAAGTAGGTAGGGGTGAGGGATATCGTGGGTAGGTAGAGGTGAAGGATATGGTGAGTAGGTAGCGGTGACGGATCTGGTGGGTGGGTAGAGGTGAGGGATATGGGGAGTGGGGAGGGGTGAGGGATATGGGGAGTATATAAGGTGAGAGATATGGGGAGTAAGTAGGGACGAGGGATATGGGGAGTAGGTAGAGGTGAGGGATATGGTGGGTAGGTAGAGGTGAGTGATTTGGTGGATAGGTAGAGTTGAGGGATATGGGGAGCAGTTGGAGTGAGGGAAATGGGGATTTGGTAGGGCAATGGATATGGGGAGTATATTGGGTCAGCGATAAGGGGAGCAGTTAGGGATGAGGGATATGGGGAGTAGGTAGGGTTGAGGAAGATCGGGATTGGTAGAGGTGTTGGATATGGAGAGGAGGGAGGGGTGAGGGATATGGGGAGTAAGTAGAGGTGAGGGATATGGGGAGTAGGTGTGGGTGAGGGATATGATATGGGGAATAGGTAGGGGTGAGGGATATGGGGCTTAGGTAGGGTGAGGGATATGGAGAGTAGGTAGGGGTGATAGATATGGGGAGTAGGTAGAGGTGAGGGATCGGGGGAATAGGTAGGGGTAGGGATATGGTCGATAGGTAGAGGTGAGAGATAGGGGGAGTAGTTGGGGTGAGGGAAATGGGGATTAGGTAGGGGGAGGGATATGATGAGTAGGTGGGGGTGAGGGATATGGGGAGCAGGTAGGGGTGAGGGATATAGGGAGCATATAGGGTGAGCAATATGGGGAGTCGGTAGAGATGAGGGTATGGTGGGTTGGTAGATGTGAGGGATATGGTGGATAGGTAGAGGTAAGGGATATGGGGACTAGGCAGGGGTGAGGGATATGGGGAGTCGGTAGGGGTGAGGGATATGGTGTAGGTAGAGAGGGATATGGAGAGTAGATAGGGTGAGCGATATGGGGAGTAGGTCGGGGTGAGGGATATGGGGAGTAGGTAGAGGTGAGGAATATGGGGAGTAGGTAGGGTGAGTGATATGGTGAGTCGGTATTGGTGAGGGATATGGGGAGTAGGTAGGGGTGAGGGATATCGTGGGTAGGTAGGGGTGAGGGATACGGGGCGTAGGTCGAGGTGAGGTATATGGGGAGTAGGTAGGGGTGAGTGATAGGGAGAGTAGGTAGGAGTGAGGGATATGGGGAGTAGGTAGGAGTGAGGGATATGGGGAGTAGGTAGAGGTGAAGGATATGCTGAATACGTAGAGGTGAGGGATTTGGTAGATAGGTAGAGGTGAGGGAGTAGTTGGATTGAGCGAAATGGGGATTAGGTAGGGGAAGCGATATGTGGAGTAAGTAGGAGTGAGGGATATGGGGAGTAGGTGGGGTGAGGGATCAGGGGAGTAGGTATTGGTGAGCAAAATGAGGAGTAGGTAGAGGTGAGGGATCAGGGGAGTAGGTAGGGGTGAGGGATATGGGGAGTAGGTAGAAGTGAGGGATGTGGTGAGTAGGTAAGGGTGAGGGATATGGGGAGTAGGTAGGGTGAGCGATATGGGGAGTAGGTAGGGGTGAGGGTTATGGGGAGTAGGTAGGGTTGAGGGATATGGGGAGTATATAGGGTCAGTGATAAGGGGAGCAGGTAGGGATGAGGGACATGGGGAGCAGGTAGGGTTGATGAAGATCGGGATTGGTAGAGGTGTTGGATAGGGGGAGGAGGGAGGTGTGAGGGATATGGGGAGTCGGTATTGATGAGGGATATGGGGAGTAGGTCGGGGTGTGGGATATCGTGGGTAGGTAGGGGTGAGGGATACGGGGCCAAGGGCGAGGTGAGGTATATGGGGAGTAGGTAGGGGTGAGTGATAGGGAGAGTAGGTAGGAGTGAGGGATATGGGGAGTAGGTAGGAGTGAGGGATATGGGGAGTAGGTAGAGGTGAAGGATATGGTGAATACGTAGAGGTGAGGGATATGGTAGATAGGTAGAGGTGAGGGATAGGGGGAGTAGTTGGAGTGAGCGAAATGTGGATTAGGTAGGGGGAGAGATATGGGGAATAGGTGGGGGTGAGGGATATGGGGAGCAGGTAGCGGTGAGGCACATGGTGGGTTGGAAGAGGTGAGGGATATGGTGGATAGGTGTAGGTGAGGGATATGGGGAGTAGTTGGGGTGAGGGAAATGGGGATTAGGTAGGGGAAGGGATATGTGGAGGAAGTAGGAGTGAAGGATATGGGGAGTAGGTGGGGGTGAGGGATATGGGGAATAGGTAGAAGTGAGGGATTTGGGGAGTTGGTAGGGTGAGCAAAATGAGGAATAGGTAGTGGTGAGGGATCAGGGGAGTAGGTAGGGGTGAGGGATATGGGGAGTAGGTAGAGGTGAGGGATGTGGTGAGTAGGTAAGTGTGAGGGATATGGGGAGTAGGTAGGGTGAGCGATATGGGGAGTAGGTAGGGGTGAGGGTTATGGGGAGTAGGTAGGGCTGAGGGACATGGGGAGTAGGTAGGGTTGAGGAAGATCGGGATTGGTAGAGGTGTTGGATAGGGGGAGGAGGGAGGTGTGAGGGATATGGGGAGTAGGTAGGGGTGAGGTATATGGGGAGTAGGTAGAGGTGAGGGATTTGGTTGATAGGTAGAGGTGAGGGATATGGGGAGCAGTTGGAGTGAGGTAAATGGGGATTAGGTCGGGCAAGGGATATGGGGAGTATATAGGGTCAGTGATAAGGGGAGCAGGTAGGGATGAGGGATATGGGGAGTAGGTAGGGTTGAGGAATATCGGGATTGGTAGAGGTGTTGGATATGGGGAGGAGGGAGGGGTGAGGGATATGGGGAGTGGGTAGGGGTGAGGGATATGGGGAGTAGGGAGGTGTGAGGGAGATGAGAAATTGATAGGTGTGAGGCATATGGGAAGTAGGTAGAGGTGAGGGATATGATGAGCAGGTATGGGTGAGGGATCTGGTAGATATGTCGAGGTGTGGTATAGTGGGAGTATTTGGGGTGAGGTAAATGGAGATTAAGTCGGGGAGGTGATATGGGGTGTTGGTGGGGGTGAGGGATATGACAAACAGGTAGGGGTGAGGGATATGGGGAGAATATTGTGGAGCGATATGGGGAGTAGGTGGGGATGAGGGATATGGTGGATATGTAGAGGTGAGGGATACAGGGAGTAGCTGGGGTGTGGGAAATGAGGATTAGGTAGGGGAAGGGATATGGGGGACGAGGTAGAGGTGAGGGATATGTGGAGTAGGTAGGGGTGAGGGATAAGGGGTGCAGGTGGAGGTGAGGGATTAGTGGAGTCGGTAGGGTGAGCAATATGGGGGACCAGGTAGAGGTCAGGGATATGGGGAGTAGGTAGAGGGGAGGGATATGGGGAGTAGGTGTGGGTGAGGGATATGATATGGGGAGTAGGTAGGGTGAGGGATATGGGGATAGGTGGGGTGAGGGATATGGGGAGTAGGTAAGATTGAAGAAAATGGGGAGTACATAGGGTGAGCGATGTGGGGAGTTGTTAGGGATGAGGGATATGGAGAGTAGGTAGATGTGAGGGATTTGGTGGATAAGTAGAGGTGAGGTATAGGGGGAGTATTTGGGGTGAGGTAAATGGGGATTAAGTAGGGGAAGGGATATGGGGAATTGGTGGGGTGAGGGAACTGGGGATTTGGTAGGGGAAGGGATATGGGGAGTAGGTAGGCCTGAGTGATATGGGGAGTAGGTAGGGATGAGGGATATGGGAGTAAGTAGAGGTGAGGGATTTAGTGGGTTGGTAGAGGTGAGGGATTTGGTGGATAAGTAGAGGTGAGGGATAGGGGGAGTATTTGGGGTGAGGTAAATGGGGATTAGGTAGGGGTAAAGGATATGGGGAGAATATTGGGTGAGCGATATGGGGAGTAGATAGGGATGAGGGATATGCTGGGTAGGTCGAGGGCTATGGTGGATTGGTAGAGGTGAGGGATATGGGGAGTATTTGGAGTGAGGGAAATGGGGATTAGGTAGGGGAAGGGATATGGGATGTCGGGAGCAGTGAGGGATAAGAGGAGTAGGTAGGGGTGAGGGATATCGGAAGTAGGTCGAGGTGAGCGATATGGGGTGTAGGTAGGGGTGAGGGATATGGGGAGTAGGTAGGGGTGAGGGATATGGGGAGTAGGTAGGGGTGAGGGATATGGGGCGTAGGCAGGTTGAGCGATATGGGGTGCAGGTAGGGGTGAGGGATATGGGGAGTAGGTAGGGGTGAGGGATATGAAAAATAGGTTGGGGTGAGGGATATGGGGAGTAAGTAGAGGTGAGGAATATGGTGGGTAGGTAGAGGTGAGGAATATGGTGGATAGATAGAGGTGAGGTATAGGGGGAGTATTTGGTTTGCGGTAAATGGGGATTAGGTAGGGGAAGGGATATGGGAAGTAGGTAGGAGTGAGGGATATGGGGAGTATATAGGGTGAGTGATGTGGGGAGTAGTTGGGGATGAGGGATATGGAGGGTAGGTAGAGTTGAGTGATATGGTGGGTAGGTAGAGGTGAGTGATTTGGTGGATAGGTAGAGGTGAGGGGTATGGGGAGTAGGTAGGGATGAGGGATGTGGGGTAGGTAGAGGTGAGGGATATGATGGGTCGGGAGAGGTGAGGGATTTGGTAGATAGGTAGAGGTGAGGGCTATGGGGAGCAGTTGGGGTGAGTGAACTGGGGATTAGGTAGGGGAAGGGATATGGGGAGTAGGTAGGACTGAGGGATGAGGAGTAAAGACGGTGAGCGATATGGGGAGTAGGTAGGGATGAGGGATATGGGAGTAGGTAGAGGTGAGGGATTTGGTATGGAGGTCGAGGTGAGGGATTTGGTGGAGAAATAGAGGTGAGGTATAGGGGGAGTATTTGGGGTGAGGTAAATGGGAATTAGGTAGGGGAAGTGATATGGGTAGTAGGTGGGGTGAGAGATATGGGGAGCAGCTAGGGGTGAGGGATATGGGGAGAATATTGGGTGAGCGATATGGGGAGTAGGTAGGGATGAGGGATATGGTGGGTTGGTAGAGGGATATGGTGGATAGTTAGAGGTGAGGGCTATGGGGAGTAGTTGGGTTGAGGGAAATGGGGATTAGGTAGGGGAAGGGATATGGGGTGTCGGTAGGAGTGAGGGATATGGGGAGTAGGTCGAGGGGAGGGGTTTGGGGAGTAGGTGGAGGGAAGGGATATGGTGGGTAGGTAGAGGTCAGGGATATGGTGGGTAGGTAGAGGTGAGGGTTTTGGTGGACAAGTTGAGGTGAGGGATATGGGGAGCTGGTAGAGATGAGGGAAATGGGGAGCAGTTGCGGTGGGGGAAATCAGGATTAGGTAGGGGAAGTGATATGGGGAGTAGGTAGGAGTGAGTTCTATGGGGAGTAGGGAGTGGTGAGAGATAAGGGGAGTTGATGGAGGTGAGGATTTTGGGGAGTAGGTAGGGTGAGCAATTTCGGGGGGTAGGTTGAGGTGAGGGATATGGTGGATAGGTAGAGGTGAGGGACATGGGGAGTAGTTGGGGTGAGGGTCATGGGGATCAGGTCGGGGAAGGGATATGTGCAGGAAGTAGGAGTGAGAGATATGGAGAGTTGGTAGGGGTGAATGATCAGGGGA
The DNA here is from genome assembly GCF_036365525.1 of Heterodontus francisci. Taxonomy (NCBI): domain Eukaryota; kingdom Metazoa; phylum Chordata; class Chondrichthyes; order Heterodontiformes; family Heterodontidae; genus Heterodontus; species Heterodontus francisci. The sequence goes on from NC_090403.1 coordinate 14,793,688, forward strand.
GTAGGTAGGGGTGAGGGATATGGGGAGTAGGGAGAGGTGAGGGATTTGGGGTGTAGGTCGGTTGAGCAAAATGAGGAGTAGGTAGGGGTGAGGGATATGGGGAGTAGGTAGGGGTGAGGGATATGGGGAGTAGGTGGAGGTGAGGGATGTGGGGAGCAGGTATGGGTGAGGGATATGGGGAGTAGGTAAGGGTGAGGGATATGGGGAGTTGATAGGGGTGAGGGATATGGGGAGTAGGTAGGGGTGAAGGATATGGGGAATAAGTAGAGGTGAAGGATATGGGGAGTAGGTAGGGGTGAGGGATATGGGGAGTAGGTAGGGGTGAAGGATATGGGGAGTAGGTAGGGCTGAGGCATATGGTGGGTAGGAACAGGTGAGGGATATGGGGAGAAGGTAGGGCTGAGGGATATTGTGGGTAGGTATATGTGGGTGATTTGGCGGATAGGTAGAGGTGACGGATATGGGGAGCAGTTGGAGTGAGGGAAATGGGGATTAGGTAGGGCAAGGGATATGGGGAGTTTATAGGGTCAGCGATAAGGGGAGCAGGTAGGGATGAAGAAGATCGGGATTGGTAGATGTGTTGGATATGGAGAGGAGGGAGGGGTGAGGGATATGGGGAGTAGGTAGAGGTGAGGGATATGGAGAGTAGGTAGGGGTGAGGGATATGGGGAGTAGGTAGAGGTGAGGGATATGGGGCATAAGCAGGGTGAGCAATATCGGGAGTAGGTAGGGGTGAATAATATGGTGGGCAGGTAGAGGTGAGGGGTAGGGGTTGTAGGTAGGAGTGAGGGATATGGGGAGTATATAGGGTGAGCGATGTGGGGAGTAGTTGGGGATGAGGGATATGGAGAGTATGTAGAGTTGAGGGATATGGTGGGTAGGTAGAGGACAGGGATATGGTGGATGCGTACTGGTGAGGAGTAGGGGGTGTCGGTAGGGGTGAGGGATTTGGGGAGTAGTTAAGGTTGAGGGATATGGGGATCAGGTCGGGAGAGCGAGATGGGGAGTAGATAGGGGTGAGGGATAAGGGGAGTAGGTAGGGGTGAGGCAGATGGAGTGCAGCTAGGGGTGAGGGTTATGGGGAGTAGATAGGGTGAGCTATATGGGGAGTAGGTAGGGCTGAGGGATATGGGGAGTAGGTGAGGTGTGGGATAGGGGGAGGAGGTAGGGGTGAGGGATATGGGGAGTAGGTATGGGTGAGGGATATGGGGAGTAGGTAGGGGTGAGGGAGATGAGAAATTGGCAGGTGTGAGGGATATGGGAAGTAGGTAGAGGTGAGGGATATGATGAGTAGGTATGTGTGAGGGATATGGGGAGAATATTGTTGAGCGACATGGAGAGTAGGAAGGGATGAGGGATATGTTGGGTAGGTAGAGGGATATGGTGGATAGGTAGTGGTGAGGGATATGGTGGATATGTAGAGTTGAGGGATACAGGGAGAAGCTGGGGTGTGGGAAATGGGGATTAGGTAGGGGAAGGGATGTGGGGAGTAGGTAGAAGTGAGAGATAAGAGGAGTAGGTGTGGGTGTGGGAAATGATATGGGGAATAGGTAGGGGTGAGGGATATGGGGAGAAGGTGGAGGTGAGGGATTTGGGGAGTAGGTAGTGGTGAGGGATATGAGGAGTAGGTGTGGGTGTGGGATATGGGAAATAGGTAGGGGTGAGGGATATGGGGATAGGTAGGGGTGAGGGATATGGGGAGTAGGTCGGAGTGAAGGAAATGGGGATTAGGTAGGGCAAGGGATATGGGGAGTATATAGGGTCAGCGATAAGGGGAGCAGGTAGGGATGAAGAAGATCGGGATTGGTAGATGTGTTAGATATGGGGAGGAGGGAGGGGTGAGGGATATGGGGAGTAGGTAGAGGTGAGGGATATGTGGTTTAGGGAGGGGTGAATGATATGGGGAATAGGTAGGGGTGAGGGATATGGGGAGTAGGTAGGGGTGAGGGATATGGAGAGTAGGTAGGGGTGAGGGATATGGGGCATAGGCAGGGTGAGCAATATGGGGAGTAGGTAGGGGTGAATAATATGGGGAGTAGGTAGAGGTGAGGAATATGGTGGGCAGGTAGAGGTGAGGGGTAGGGGTTGTAGGTAGGAGTGAGGGATATGGGGAGTATATAGGGTGAGCGATGTGGGAGGTAGTTGGGGATGAGGGATATGGAGAGTATGTAGAGTTGAGGGATATGGTGGGTTGGTAGAGGAGAGGGATATGGTGGTTAGGTAGAGGTGAGGAGTCGGGGATGTACGTAGGGTGAGGGATTTGGGAAGTAGTTAAGGTTGAGGGATATGGGGATCAGGTCGGGAGAGCGAGATGGGGAGTAGATAGGGGTGAGGGATAAGGGGAGTAGGTAGGGGTGAGGCAGATGGAGTGTAGCTAGGGGTGAGGGTTATGGGGAGTAGATAGGGTGAGCTATATGGGGAGCAGGTAGGGCTGAGGGATATGGGGTGTAGGTCAGGTGTGGGATAGGGGGAGGAGGTAGGGGTGAGGGATATGGGGAGTAGGTAGGGGTGAGGGAGATGAGAAATTGGTAGGTGTGAGGGAAATGGGAAGTAGGTAGAGGTGAGGGATATGATGAGTAGGTATGGGTGAGGGATATGGGGAGAATATTGTTGAGCGATATGGAGAGTAGGAAGGGATGAGTCCTTATGTTGGGTAGGTAGAGGGATATGGTGGATAGGTAGAGGTGAGTGATATGGTGGATATGTAGAAGTGAGGGATACAGGGAGTAGCTGGTGTGTGGGAAATGGGGATTAGGTAGGGGAAGGGATGTGGGGAGTAGGTAGGAGTGAGAGATGAGGAATAGGTGTGGGTGTGGGAAATGATATGGGGAATAGGTAGGGGTGAGGGATATGGGGAGAAGGTGGAGGTGAGGGATTTGGGGAGTAGGTGTGGGTGTGGGATATGGGGAATAGGTAGGGGTGAGGGATATGGGGATAGGTAGGGGTGAGGGATATGGGGATCGGTAGGGGTGAGGGATATGGGGAGTAGGTCGGAGTGAAGGAAATGGGTAGTATATAGGGTGAGCGATGTGGGGAGTAGTTAGGGATGAGGGATATGGAGAGTAGGTAGATATGAGGGATATGGTGGGTAGGTAGAGGCGAGGGATTTGGTGGATAGGTCGAGGTGAGCGATATGGGGAGTTGGTAGGGATGAGGGATATAGGGAGTAGGCAGAGATGAGGGATATGGTGGGTAGGTAGAGGTGAGGGATTTGGTAAATAGCTAGGGATGAGGGATATGGGGAGCAGTTGGGGTGAGGGAACTGAAGATTTGGTCGGGGAAGGGATATGGGGAGTAGGTAGGCCTGAGGGATATGGGGAGTATATAGGGTGAGCGATGTGGGGAGTAGTTGGGGATGAGGTATATGGGGAGTATGTAGAGTTGAGGGATATGGCGGGTAGGTAGAGGAGAGGGATATGGTGGATTGGTAGAGATGAGGTGTAGGGGGTGTAGGTAGGGGTGAGGGATTTGGGGAGTAGTTACGTTTGAGGGATATGGGGATGAGGTCGGGAGATCGAGATGGTGAGTAGATAGGGGTGAGGGATAAGGGGAGTAGGTAGGGGTGAGGCAGATGGAGTGTAGCTAGGGGTGAGGGTTATGGGGAGTAGATAGGGTGAGCTATATGGGGAGCAGGTAGGGCTGAGGGATATGGGGTGTAGGTCAGGTGTGGGATAGGGGGAGGAGGTAGGGGTGAGGGATATGGGGAGTAGGTAGGGGTGAGGGAGATGAGAAATTGGTAGGTGTGAGGGAAATGGGAAGTAGGTAGAGGTGAGGGATATGATGAGTAGGTATGGGTGAGGGATATGGGGAGAATATTGTTGAGCGATATGGAGAGTAGGAAGGGATGAGTCCTTATGTTGGGTAGGTAGAGGGATATGGTGGATATGTAGAGGTGAGGGATACAGGGAGTAGCTGGTGTGTGGGAAATGGGGATTAGGTAGGGGAAGGGATGTGGGGAGTAGGTAGGAGTGAGAGATAAGAGGAGTAGGTGTGGGTGTGGGAAATGATATGGGGAATAGGTAGGGGTGAGGGATATGGGGAGTAGGTGTGGGTGTGGGATATGGGGAATAGGTAGGGGTGAGGGATATGGGGAATAGGTAGGGGTGAGGGATATGGGGATAGGTAGGGGTGAGAGATATGGCGATAGGTAGGGGTGAGGGATATGGGGAGTAGGTCGGAGTGAAGGAAATGGGGAGTTTATAGGGTGAGCGATGTAGGGAGTAGTTAGGGATGAGGGATATGGAGAGTAGGTAGATATGAGGGATATGGTGAGTAGGTAGAGGCGAGGGATTTGGTGGATAGGTCGAGGTGAGCGATATGGGGAGTTGGTAGGGATGAGGGATATAGGGAGTAGGCAGAGATGAGGGATATGGTGGGTAGGTAGAGGTGAGGGATTTGGTAAATAGCTAGGGATGAGGGATATGGGGAGCAGTTGGGGTGAGGGAACTGAAGATTTGGTCGGGGAAGGGATATGGGGAGTAGGTAGGCCTGAGGGATATGGGGAGTATATAGGGTGAGCGATGTGGGGAGTAGTTGGCGATGAGGTATATGGGGAGTATGTAGAGTTGAGGGATATGGCGGGTAGGTAGAGGAGAGGGATATGGTGGATTGGTAGAGATGAGGTGTAGGGGGTGTAGGTAGGGGTGAGGGATTTGGGGAGTAGTTACATTTGAGGGATATGGGGATGAGGTCGGGAGATCGAGATGGGGAGTAGATAGGGGTGAGGAATAAGGGGGGTAGATAGGGGTGAGGCAGATGGAGTGTAGCTAGAGGTCAGGGATATGGGGAGTAGGTCGGGTAGATGGATAAGGGAAGTAGCTAGGGGTGAGGGATATGGGGAGTAGGTAGGGGTGAGGGATATGGGGAATAGGTAGGGGTGAGGGATATGGGGAATAGGTAGGGGTGAGGGATATGGGGAGTAGGTCGGGGTGAGGGATATGGGAGTAGGTAGGGGTGAGGGATATGGAGAGTAGGTAGAGGTGAGGGATATGGGGAGCAGGTAGGGCTGAGGGATATGGGAGTATATAGGGTGAGCGATATTAGGAGTAGGTAGGGATGAGGGATATGGAGAGTAGGCAGAGGTGAGGGATATGGTGGGTAGGTGAGGTGAGAGATTTGGTGGATCGGTAGAGGTGAGGGATATGGGGAGCAGTTGGAGTGAGGGAAATAGGGATTAGGTAGGGGAAGGGATATGGGGAGGAGTAGGAGTGAGCGATGTGGGGAGTAGGTAGGGATGAGGGATATGGCCGGTCGGTAGGATTCAGGGATGTGTCTGGTGGGTAGGATTGAGGGATATGGTGGGTAGGTAGAGGTGAGGGATATGGTGGGTAGGTAGAGGTGAGGGATATGGGGAGTAGATGGAGGTGAGGGAGATGGGGAGTGTGTAGGGTGGGCGATATGGGGCGTAGGTTGGGGTGAAGGATATGTGGAGTAGGTAGGGGTGAGGGATATGGGGAGTAGGTAGAGGAGTGGGATATGGGGAGTAGATAGAGGTGAGGGAGATGGGGAGTGTGTAGGGTGGGCGATATGGGGCGTAGGTTGGGGTGAAGGATATGTGGAGTAGGTAGGGGTGAGGGATATGGGGAGTAGGTAGAGGAGAGGGATATGGGGAGTAGATAGAGGTGAGGGAGAAGGGGAGTGTGTAGGGTGGGCGATATGGGGCGTAGGTAGGGGTGAAGGATATGTGGAGTAGGTAGGGGTGAGGGATATGGGGAGTAGGTAGGGTGAGCTATATGGGGAGTCGGTATTGGCGAGAGATATGGAGAGTAGGTAGAGGTGAGGGATGTGGGGAACAGGTATGGGTGAGGGATATGGGGAGTAGGTAAGGGTGAGGGATGGGGGAGTAGGTAGGGTGAGCAATATGGAGAGTAGGTAGGGGTGAGGGATATGGGGAGTAGGTAGAGGTGAGGGATGTGGGGAACAGGTATGGGTGAGGGATATGGGGAGCAGGTAAGGGTGAGGAATAGGGGGAGTAGGTAGGGTGAGCGATATGGAGAGTAGTTAGGGGTGAGGCATATGGTGGGTAGGTTCAGGTGAGGGATATGGGGAGTAGGTAGGGCTGAGGGATATTGTGGGTAGGTAGAGGTGAGTGATATGGGGAGCAGTTGGAGTGAGGGAAATGGGGATTAGGTAGGGCAAGGGATATGGGGAGTATATAGGGTCAGCGATAAGGGGAGCAGGTAGGGATGAGGAAGATCGGGATTGGTGGAGGTGCTGGATATGGGGTGGAGGGAGGGGTGAGGGATTTGGGGAGTAGTTAGGGGTGAGGGATATGGGGAGTAGGTAGGGGTGAGGGATATGGGGAATAGGTAGGGGTGAGGGATATGGGGAGTAGGTAGAGGTGAGGAATATGGTGGGCAGGTAGAGGGGAGTGGTAGGGGGTGTAGGTAGGAGTGAGGAATATGGGAAGTATATAGGGTGAGCGATGTGGGGGGGTTGTTGGGGATGAGGGATATGGAGAGTATGTAGAGTTGAGGGTTTCGTTTAGTTTAGAGATACAGCACTGAAACGGGCCCTTCGGCCCACCGAGTCTGTGCCAACCGTCAACCACCCATTTATATACTAATCCTACACTAATTCCATATTCCTACCACATCCCCACCTGTCCTTATATTTCCCTACCACCTACCTATACTCGGGGCAATTTATAATGGCCAATTTACCTATCAACCCACAAGTCTTTGGCATGTGGGAGGAAACCGGAGCAGACACAGGGAGAACTTGCAAACTCCACACAGGCAGTACCCAGAATTGAACCCGGGTCGCTGGAGCTGTGAGGCTGCGGTGCTCACCACTGCGCCACTGTGCCGCAGTGTGCCACTATGTTATGGTGGGTAGGTAGAGGTGAGGAGTCAGGGGTGTAGGTAGGGGTTATGGATTTGGGTTGTAGTTAAGGTTGAGGGATATGGGGATCAGGTCGGGAGAGCGAGATGGGGAGTAGATAGGGGTGAGGGATAAGGGGAGTAGGTAGGGGTGAGGCAGATGGAGTGTAGCTAGGGGTGAGGGATATGGGGAGTATATAGGGTGAGCTATATGGGGAGTAGGTAGGGCTGAGGGATATGGGGTGTAGGTGAGGCGTGGGATAGGGGGAGTAGGTAGGGGTGAGGGATATGGGGAGTAGGTATGGGTGAGGGATATGGGGAGTAGGTAGGGGTGAGGGTGATGAGAAATTGGTAGGTGTGAGGGATATGGGAAGTAGGTAGAGGTGAGGGATATGGGGAGAATATTGTTGAGCGATATGGGGAGTTGGTAGGGATGAGGGATATGTTGGGTAGGTAGATTGATATGGTGGATAGGTAGAGGTGAGGGATATGGTTGATATGTAGAGTTGAGGGATACAGGGAGTAGCTGGGGTGTGGGAAATGGGGATTAGGTCGGGGCAGGGATGTGGGGAGTAGGTAGGGGTGAGGGATATGGGGAGTCAGTAGAGGTGAGGGATATGAGGAGTAGATGTGGGTGAGGGATATGATATGGGGAATAGGTAGGGGTGAGGGATATGGGGATAGGTAGGGGTTAGGGATGTGGGGAGTAGGTAGGAGTGAAGGAAATGGGGAGTATATAGGGTGAACGATGTGGGGAGTTGTTTGGGATGAGGGATATGGAGAGTAGGTAGGCCTGAGGGATATGGGGAGTAGGTAGGGGTTAGGGATGTGGGGAGTAGGTAGGAGTGAAGGAAATGGGGAGTATATAGGGTGAACGATGTGGGGAGTTGTTTGGGATGAGGGATATGGGGAGTAGGTAGGCCTGAGGGATATGGGGAGTAGCTAGAGGTGAGGAATATTGTGGGCAGTTAGAGGTGAGGGGTAGGGGGTGTAGCTAGGAGTGAGGGACATGGGGAGCATATAGGGTGAGCAATGTGGGGAGTAGTTGGGGATGAGGGATATGGGGTGTATGTAGAGTTGAGGGATATGGTGGGTAGGTAGAGGAGAGGGATATGGTGGATAGGTAGAGGTGAGGAGTCGGGGGTGTAGGTAGGGGTGAGGGATGTGGAGAGTAGTTAAGTTTGAGGGATATGGGGATGAGGTCGGGACAGTGAGAAGGGGATCAGATAGCGGTGAGGGATAAGGGGGGTAGGTAGGGGTGAGGCAGATGGAGTGTAGCTAGAGGTCAGAGTTTTGGGGAGTAGGTAGGGGTGAGGGATATGGGGAGTAGGTAGAGGTGTGGGATAGGGAGAGTAGGTAGGGGTGAGGGATATGGGAAGTAGGTAGAGGTGAGGGATGTGATGAGTAGGTATGGGTGAGGGATCTGGTAGATAGGTTGAAGTGTGGTATAGCGGGAGTATTTGGGGTGAGGGAAATGGAGATTAAGTAGAGGAAGTGATATGTGGAGTAGGTAGGGGTGAGAGATATGGGGAGTAGGTAGAGGTGAGGGATATGGGTAGTAGGTGTGGGTGACGGATATGATTTGGGGAATAGGTAGGGGTGAGGGATATGGGGATAGGTAGGGGTGAGGGATATGGGGAGTAGGTAGGAGTGAGGGATATGGTGGGTAGGTAGTGGTGAGGGATTTGGTGGATAGGTAGAGATAAGGGATATGGGAAGCAGTTGGGGTGAGGGAAATTGGGATAAGGTTGGGGAAGGGATATGGGGTGTAGGTAGGAGTGAGGAATAAGAGGAGTAGGTAGGGGTGAGGAATATGGGGAGTAGGTAGAGCTGAGGGATATGGTGGGGAGGTAGAGGTGAGCGATTGGTGGATTGGTAGCGGTGAGGGATATGGGGAGTTGGTAGGGATGAGGGATATGGGGAGTAGGTAGAGATGACGGATGCGGTGGGTAGATAGAGGGGAAGGGATATGAGGAGTAGGTAGGAGTGAGGGATATGAGGAGTAGGGAGTGGTGAGAGATAAGGGGAGAAGATGAAGGTGACGATTTCGGGGAGTAGGTAGGGTGAGCAATTTAGGGGGGTAGGTAGAGGTGAGGGATATGGGGAGTTGGTAGGGGTGAGGGAGATTGGGATTGTTAGAGGTGAGGGATATGGGGAGTAGGTAGGAGTGAGGCATCTGGTGTGTAGGTCGAGGTGAGGGATATGGGTGCAGGTAGGGGTGAGGGATATGGGAGTTGGTAGGGGTGAGGGATATGGAGAGTAGGGAGGGGTGAGGAATATGTGGAGTAGGTAGGCTGAGCGATATGGGGAGGAGGTAGGGGTGAGGGATATGGGGAGAAGGGGGGGTGAGGCATCTGGTGTGTAGGTAGAGGTGAGGGATATCATGGGTAGGTACAGATGAGGGATATGGTGGGTAGGTAGAAGTGAGGGATATGTCGATAGGTCGAGGTGCGGGATATGGTGGATAGGTAGAGGGGAGGGATATGGGGAGCAGTTGGAGTGTGGGAAATGGGGATTAGGTAGGGGAAGAGATATGGGAAGTAGGTCAGAGTGAGGGATATGGGGAGTAGGAAGAGCTGAGGGATAAAGGGAGTAGTTAGGGGTGAGTGATATGGGGAGTAGGCGAGGGTGAGAGATATGGGGAGCGGATAGTGGTGAGGGAAATGGGGAGTAGGCAGAGGTGAGGGATATGGTGGGTAGGTAGAGGTGAGGGATATCGTGGATAGATAGAGGTGAGGTATAGGGGGCGTATTTGGGGTGAGGTAAATGCTGATCTGGTAGGGGAAGGGATATGGGGATTAGGTGGGGGTGAGGGATATGGGGAGCAGGTAGGGCTGAGGGATATGGGGAGTAGGTAGGGGTGAGGGATATGGGGAGTAGGTAGAGGTGTGGCATATGGGGCGTAGGCAGGGTGAGCGATATGGGGAGTAGGTAGTGGTGAGGAATATGGGGAGTAGGTAGGTGTGAGGGATATGAAAAATAGGTAGGGGTAAGGGATATGGGGAGTAGGTAGAGGTGAGGAATATGGTGGGGAGGTAGAGGTGAGGGATATGGTGGATAGATAGAAGTGAGGTATGGGGGAGTATTTGGGGTGAGGTAAATTGGGATTAGGTAGGGGAAGGGATATGGGGAGGAGATGGGGTGAGGGGTATGGGGAGTAGGCAGAGGTGTGGGATATGGGAAGTAGGTACGGGTGAGGGATATCGTGGGTAGGTAGAGGTGAGGGATATGATGAGTAAGTACGGGTGAGAGATCTGGTGGATAAGTAGAGGTGAGGTATAGGGTGAGTATTTGGGGTGAGGTAAATGGGGATTACGTTGGGGAAGTGATATGGGGAGTAGGTCGGGGTGAGGGATAGGGGGAGAATATTGTTGAGCGATATGGGGAGTAGGTAGGGATGAGGGATATGGTGGGTAGATAGAGGGATATGGTGGATAGCTAGAGGTGAGGGATACAGGGGGTCGGTAGGAGTGAGGGATAAGAGGAGTAGGTAGGGGTGAGGGATATGGGGAGTAGGTAGGGTGAGCAATATGGGGTAGTCGGTAGAGGTGAGGGATATGGGGAATAGGTAGGGGTGAGGGATATGGGGAGTAGGTAGAGGTGAGGGATAGGGGGAATAAGTAGGGGTGAGGGATATGGACTGTAGCTAGAGGCGAGGGACATGGGGAATAGGTGGGGGTGAAGGGTATGGGGAGTATATATGGTCAGCATTATGGGGAGCAGGTAGAGGAGAGGGATATGGGGAGTAGGTCGAGGTAAGGATTCTGGGGAGTAGGTATGGGTGAGGGATATGGGGATAGGTAGGGGTGAGGGATATGGGGAGTAGGTAGGAGTGAAGGAAATGGGGAGTATATAGGATGAGCGATGTGGGGATAGTTAGGGATGAGGGATATGGAGAGTAGGTAGATGTGAGGGATATCGTGGATAGATAGAGGTGAGGTATAGGGGGCGTATTTGGGGTGAGGTAAATGCTGATCAGGTAGGGGAAGGGATATGGGGATTAGGTGGGGGTGAGGGATATGGCAGCAGGTAGGGGTGAGGGATATGGGGAGAAGATAGGGTGAGCGATATGTGGAGTAGGTAGGGATGAGGGATATGGTGGGTAGGTAGAGCGATATGGTGGATAGGTAGAGATGAGGGATATGGGGAGTAGTTGGGGTGAGGGAAATGGGGAGTACGTAGGGGTGTGGGATATGGGGAGTAGGCAGTGTGAGCGATATGGGGAATAGGTAGGGGTGAGGGATATGGGGAGTAGGTAGAGGTGAGGGATATGAGAAGTAGTAGGGGTGAGGGATATGGGGAGTAGGTAGGGGTGAGGGATATGGGGAGTAGGTAGAGGTGAGGGATAAGAAAGAAGAAAAATTACAGCACAGGAACAGGCCCTTCAGCCCTCCAAGCCTGCGCCGATCCAAATATTCTATCTAAACATGTCGCCTATTTTCTAAGGGTCTGTATCTCTTTTCTTACTGCCCATTCATGTATCTGTCTAGATACATCTTAAAAGACGCCATCGTGCCCGCATCTACCACCTCCACTGGCAACGCATTCCAGGCACCCACCACCCTCTGCGTAAAGAACCTTCCACGCATATGCCCCCTAAACTTTTCCCCTTTCACTTTGAACTCGTGTCCTCTAGTAATTGAATCCCCCACTCTGGGAAAAAGCCTCTTGCTATCCACCCTGTCTATACCTCTCATGATTTTGTACACCTCAATCAGGTCCCCCCTCAACCTCCGTCTTTCGAATGAAAATAATCCTAATCTACTCAACCTCTCTTCATAGCTAGTGCCCTCCATACCAGGCAACATCCTGGTGAACCTCCTCTGCACCCTTTCCAAAGCATCCACATCCTTTTGGTAATGTGGCGACCAGAACTGCACGCAGTATTCCAAATGTGGCCGAACCAAAGTCTTATACAACTGTAACATGACCTGCCAACTCTTGTACTCAATACCCCGTCCGATGAAGGAAAGCATGCCGTATGCCTTCTTAATAACTCGATTGACCTGCGTTGCCACCTTCAGGGAACAGTGGACCTGAACACCCAAATCTCTCTGGACATCAATTTTCCCCAGGACTATTCCATTTACTGTATAGTTCACTCTTGAATTGGATCTTCCAAAATGCATCACCTCGCATTTTCCCTGATTGAACTCCATCTGCCATTTCTCTGCCCAACTCTCCAATCTATCTATATTCTGCTGTATTCTCTGACAGTCCCCTTCACTATCTGCTACTCCACCAATCTTAGTGTCGTCTGCAAACTTGCTAATCAGACCACCTATACTTTCCTCCAAATCATTAATGTATATCACAAACAACAGTGGTCCCAGCACGGATCCCTGTGGAACACCACTGGTCACACGTCTCCATTTTGAGAAACTCCCTTCCACTGCTACTCTCTGTCTCCTGTTGCCCAGATATGAGAAGTAGTAGGTGTGAGGGATATGGGAGTAGTTGGGGTGAGGGATATGGGGAGTAAGTATGGGTGAGGGATATTGGGAGTAGGTAGAGGTGAGGGATTTGGGGAGTAGGTTGGGTGAGCAATATGGGGGAGTAGGTAGGGCTGAGAGATAGGGAGAGTGGGTAGAGGTGAGGGATATGGGGAGTACGTAGGGGTGAGACATATGGGGAGTAGGTAGAGGTGAGGGATATGAGAAGTAGGTTGGGGTGAGGGATATCGTGGGTAGGTAGAGGTGAGGGATATTGTGGATAGTTAGAGGTGAAGGGCAGTGGGAGTAAGTAGGTGTGCAGGTGCAGGATATGGAGAGTAGGTGAGGGACATGGGGATGAGGTCGGGTGAGTGATATGGGGAGCAGGTAGGGGTGATGGATATGGGGAGTAGTTAGGCATGAGGGATAAGAGAAGTAGGTAGGGGTGAGGTATATGGACTGTAGCTAGAGGCGAGGGACATGGGGAATAGGTGGGGGTGAAGGGTATGGGGAGTAGGTAGATGTGAGGGATGTGGTGGTTAGGTAGAGGTGAGGGATATGGGGAGTAGTTGGGGTGAGCGATATGGGGAGTAGGTAGGGATGAGGGATATGGTGGATAGGTAGAGGTGAGGGACATGGTGGTTAGGTAGAGGTGAGGGATATGGGGTGTCGTTGGGGTGAGGGAAATGTGGATTAGGTAGGGGAAGGGATATGGGGACTAGGTAGGGTGAGGGATAAGGGGAGTAGTTAGGGGTGAGGGATATGGGGAGTAGGTAGAGGTGATGGGTTTGGTGAGTAGGTAGGGTGTGCTTTATGGGGATTAGGTAGAGGTAAGGGATATGGGGAGTAAGTAAGGGTGAGGGATATGGGGAGTAGGTAGGGTGAGTGATATGGGGAGTAGGTCGGTGTGAGGGATATGGGGAGCAGGTCGGGGTATGGGATTTGGGGAGTAGGTAGCCATGAGGGAAATGGGGAGTAGTTACGGGTGAGGCATATGGAGTGTAGCTGGAGGTGAGGGTATTGGGAGTAGGTCGGGGTGAAGGATATGTGGAGTATGTAGGGTGAGCGATATGGGGAGTAGGTAGAGGTGAGGGATATGGTGGATAGATTGAGGTGAGGGATATAGTGGAATGGTAGATCTGAGGGATATAGGGAGTAGTTGGAGTGTGGGAAATGGGGATTAGGTGGGGGAAGAGATATGGGGAGTAGGTCAGAGTGAGGGAGATGGGGAGTCGGTAGGGGTGAGGGATAAGGGGAGTAGTTAGGGGTGAGAGATATGGGGAGTAGGTAGAGGTGAGGGGTCTGGGGCGTAGGTCGGGTGATCAATGTGGGGAGTAGGTAGAGTTGAGGGATATGGAGAGTACGTAGGGGTGACAGATATGGGGAGTTGGTAGAGGTGAGGGATGTGGTGCATAGGTAGGGGTGAGGGATATGGGGAGTAGGTAGGGGTGTGGGATATGGGGAGTAGGCAGGGTGAGCGTAGGTAAGGGTGAGGGATATGGGGAGTCGGTAAGGTGAGCGATATGGGCCTAGGTAGGCATGTTGGATTTGCGGAGTAGGTAGGGGTGAAGGATATGGGGAGTAGGTACTGGTGAGGATATGGGGAGTAGGTAGGGGTGAAGGATATGGGGAGTAGGGAGTGGTGAGAGATAATGGGAGAAGATGGAGGTGAGGATTTTGGGGAGTAGGCAGGGTGAGCAATTTGGGAGGTAGGTAGAGGTGAGGGATATGGGAAGTTGGTAGGGGTGAGGGAGATCGGGATTGGTAGAGGTGAGGGATATCGGGAGTAGGTAGGGGTGAGGGATATGGGGCGTAGTTTGGGGTGAGGGATATAGGGAGGAGGTCGGGTGAGCGATATGGGGAGGAGGTATGGGTGAGGGATATGGGGAGTAGGCAGGGGTGAGAGATACGTGGAGTAGGTAGGGGTGAGGGATATGGGGAGTACGTATAGGTGAGGGATATGAGAAGTAGGTATGGGTGAGCGATATGGGGAGTAGGTAGAAGTGAGTGACATCATGGGTAGGTAGAGATGAGGGATATGGTGGGTAGGTAGAGGTGAGGGGGAGGGGGAATAGGTAGGGGTGAGGGATATGGGGAGAAGGTGGAGGTGAGGGATTTGGGGAGTAGGTAGTGGTGAGGGATATGAGGAGTAGGTGTGGGTGTGGGATATGGGAAATAGGTAGGGGTGAGGGATATGGGGATAGGTAGGGGTGAGGGATATGGGGAGTAGGTCGGAGTGAAGGAAATGGGGATTAGGTAGGGCAAGGGATATGGGGAGTATATAGGGTCAGCGATAAGGGGAGCAGGTAGGGATGAAGAAGATCGGGATTGGTAGATGTGGGGAGTAGGAAAGGATTAGGGATATGGGGATGAGGTTGGGTGAGCGATATGGGGAGTACGTAGGGGTGAGGGATATGGGGAGAAGGTAGGGGTGACGGATGGGAGTAGGTAGGGTTGAGGGATACGGGGAGTAGGTAGAGGTGAGGGATGTGGGGAGTAGGTAGGGGTGAGGCATATGGAGTGTAGGTAGAGGTGAGGGATATGGAGATTAGGTAGGCGTGAGGGATATGTGGAGTAGGTAGGGGTGAGGGATATGGGGAGTAGGTAGAGGTGAGGGATATGGGGAGCAGTTGGAGTGAGGGAAATCAGGATTAGGTAGGGGAAGGGATATGGGGAGTAGGTAGGAGTGAGGGATATGAGGAGTAGGGAATGATGAGAGATAAGGGGAGAAGATGGAGGTAAGAATTTTGGGGAGTAGGTAGGGTGAACAATTTGGGGGGTAGGGGTGAGGGATAGGGAGAGTCAGTAGGGGTGTGGTTAATATGTTGAGTAGGTACTGGTGTCGGATATGGGGACAAGGTAGGGATGAGGGATATGAGGAGTAGGGAGGGTCAGCGATATGGGGAGTAGGTAGGGTGAGGGATATGTGGCATAGGTAGGGTGAGGAATATAGGGAGTAGGTAGGGTGATCAATATGGGGAGTAGGTAGGGGTGAGGGACATGGGGAGTAGGTAGGGGTGAGGGATATGGTCGGTAGTTAGAGGTGGGTAGGTAGAGGTGGGTGATATGGTGGTTAGGTAGAGGTGAGGGATATGGGGTTTAGGTAGGGGAAGTGATATGAAGTGTAGGTAGTGTTGATGGATATGAGGAATGGGTAGGGGGTGTGGGATATGGGGAGAAGGTAGGGGTGAGAAAAAGGTGGAGTAGGTAGGGGTGAGGGATATGGTGGATAGGTAGAGCTGAGGGAAAGCGGTTTAGGTAGGGGGAAGGGTATGGAGAGTAAGTAGAGGTGAGGGATATGGGGAGTAGGTAGGTTTGAGGGATATGGGGAGTAGGTAGGGGTGAGGCATATGAAGTGTAGGTAGAGGTGAGGGATATGGGGAGTAGGTAGGGTGAGCAATATGGGGAATAGGTAGGGTGAGGGATATGGGGAGTAGGTAGGGTGAGTGATATGGGGAGCAGGTAGGTGTGAGGGATATGGAGTGTAGAAAGGGTTGAGGGATATGGGGAGTAGGTAGGGGGTGAGGGATATTGGGAGTCGGTAGGGGTGTGTTTAATATGGGGAGTAGGTACTGGTGTTGGATATGGGGACAAGGTGGGGTGAGGGATATGAGGAGTAGGGAGGGTCAGCGATATGGGGAGTAGGTAGGTTGAGGGATATGTGGCGTAGGTAAGTTGAGGGATATAGGGAGTAGGTCAAGGTGGGTAGTTGGAGGTGGGGGATATGGTGGGTTGGTTCACGTGAGGGATATGGGGAGTAGTCTGAGTGAGGGAAGTGGGGAGTAGGTAGGGTGAAGGGATATGGAGACTAGGTAGGGGTGAGGGATATGGGAAGTAGGCAGGTGCATGGGCTAAGGGGAGTAGGTAGGGGTGAGGAATACGGGGAGTAGGTAGTGGTGAGGTATAAGGGGAGTAGGTAGGGTTGAGGCATATGGGGAGCAGGTAGGGGTGGGGGATATGGGATGTCTGAAGGGTGAGCGATATGGGGAGTTGGTAGGGATGAGGGATATGGAGTGTAGAAAGGGGTGAGGGGGTATGGGGAGTAGGTAGTGGGTGAGGAATATGGTCGGTAGGGAGAGGTGGGTAGGTAGAGGTGGGTGATATGGTGGTTAGGTGGCGGTGAGGGATATGGGGTTCATGTAGGGGGAAGGAATATGAAGTGTAGGTAGAGGTGAGGGATATGGGGAGTGGGTAGGGGTGTGGGATATGGGGAGAAGGTAGGGGTGAGAAAAAGGTGGAGTTGGTAGGGGTGACGTATATGGTGGATAGGTAGAAGTGAGGGAAAGGGGTTTCGGTAGGGGGAAGGGTATGGTGTAAGTAGAGGTGAGGGATATGGGGAGTAGGTAGTTTTGAGGGATATGGGGAGTAGGTAGTGGTGAGGGATATTGGGAGGAGGTAAGGGTGAGGGAAGTGGGGAGTAGGTAGGGTGAAGGGATATGGAGAGTGGGTAGGTGTAAAGGATAAGGGGACTAGGTAGGGGTGAGGGATACGGGGAGTAGGTAAGGGTGAGGGATATGGGGAGTAGGTAGGGTTGAGGCATATGGAGTGTAGGTCGAGGTGAGGGATATGGTGGATAGGTAGAGGTGAGGGATATGGTGGGTAGGTATGGGTGAGGGATATGGTGGGTAGGTCGAGGTGAGGGGTAAGGGGCGTAGTTGGGGTGACGGATATGGGGAGTAGGTATGGGTGAGGGATATGGGGAGCAGTACGTAGACCTGAGGGATATGGAGAGTAGGTAGGGGTGAGGTATATGGGGTGTAGGTAGGGGTGAGGGATATAGTAGGTAGGTAGAGGTGCGTCGGTAAAGGTGGGGGATAAGGGGAGTAGGTATGGGTGAGGGATATGGGGAGCAGGTAAGGGTGAGGGATATGGGGAGTAGGTAGGGTTGGGGCATATGGAGTGTAGGTAGAGGTGAGGGATATGGGGAGTCTGTAGGGTGAGCGATATGGGGATTTGGTAGGGATGAGGGATACAGGGAGTGGGTAGGGATGAGAGATATGGGGAGCAGGTAGGGGTGAGTGATATAGGGAGTAGGGAGAGGTGAGGTATATGGCGGGTCGGTAGGCGTGAGGGATATGGGGAGTAGGTAGGGTGAGCGATATGGGGAATAGGTAGGGTGAGGGATATGGGGAGCAGGTAGGGTGAGCGATATGGGGAGTAGGTAGGTGTGAGGGAGATGGAGTGTAGAAAGGGGTGAGGGATATGGGGAGTAGCGAGGGGGTGAGGGATATGGGGAGTCGGTAGGCGTGTGGTTAATATGGGGAGTAGGTACTGGTGTCGGAAATGGGGACAAGGTAGGGGTGAGGGATATGAGGAGTAGGGAGGGTCAGCGATATGGGGAGTAGGTAGGGTGAGGGATATGTGGCGTAGGTCGGGTGAGGGGTATGGGGAGTAGGTAGGCGCGAGGGATATGGTTGGTAGGTAGAGGTCGGCAGGTGGAGGTGGGGGATATGGTGGGTAGGTTGAAGTGAGGGATATGGGGAGCAGTTTGGGTGAGGGAAATGGGGATTTGGTAGGGGGAAGTGATATGAATTGTTGATCGAGGTGAGGGATATGGGGAGTAGGGATGGGTGAGGGTTATGGAGTGTAGGTTGGGGTGAGTGATATTGGGAATAGGAGGCGTGAGGGATATGGGGAGTTGGTAGGGGTTAGGGATATGGAGTAAGGTCGAGGTGATGGAAAGGGGATTAGGTAGGGGGAAGTATATGGAGTGTACGTAGAGGTGAGGGATATGAGGAGTAGGTAGGTTTGAGGGATATGGGGAGTAGATAGTGGTGAGGGATATTGGGAGTAGGTAGGGGTGAGGGAAATGGGGAGTAGGTACGGTGAAGGGATATGGAGAGTAGGTAGGGGTGAGGGATATGGGGAGTAGGTAGGTGTTATGGATAAGGGGACTAGGTAGGGGTGAGGGATACGGGGAGTAGGTAGTGGAGAAGGATATGGGGTGTAGGTAGGGTTGAGGCATATGGAGTGTAGGTAGAGGTGAGGGATATGGGGAGTTTGTAGGGATGAGGGATACGGGGGGTGGGTAGGTATGGGGAGTAGGTCGGGTGTGGGATATGGGGCCCAGGTAGGGTGAGGGATATGGGGAGTAGGTTGGCATGAGGGATATGGTTGGTAGGTAGAGGTGGGTAGGTGGAGGTGGGGTATATGGTGGGTCGGTTGAATTGAGGGATATGGGGAGTAGTTTGGGTGAGGGAAATGGGGATTAGGTAGGGGTGAGTAATATTGGGAATAGGAGAGGTGAGGGATATGGGGAGTAGGTAGGGGGTTAGAGATATGGAGTGTAGGTCAAGGTGAGGGATATGGTGGATAGGTAGAGGTGAGGGATATGGTGGGTAGGTAGAGGTGAGGGGTAAGGGGCGTAGTTGGGGTGAAGGATATGGGGAGTAGGTATGGGTGAGGGATATGGGGAGCAGTACGTAGGCGTGAGGGATATGGAGAGTAGGTAGGGGTGAGGAATATGGGGAGTTGATATAGGTGTTGGAAATGGAGATTAGGTAGGGGGAAGGGAGATGAAGTGTTGGTAGAGGTGAGGGATATGGTGGATAGGTAAAGGTGAGGGAAATTGGGATTAGGTAGGTGGAAGGGATATGGAGTGTAAGTAGAGGTGAGGGATATGGTGGATAGGTACAGATGAGGGATATGGGGAGTAGGTAGGGGTGAGGGATATGGTGGATAGATAGAGGTGAGAGATAAGGGGAATAGTCGGGGTGAGGGAAATTGGGATTAGGTAGGGGAAGGGATATGTGGTGTAAGTAGGGGTGAAGGATAAGGGCAGTAGGTAGGGGTGAGAGATATGGGAGTAGGTAAGGGTGAGGGATATGGGGAGTAGGTTGAAGTGAGGGATATTGGGAGTAGGTAGGAGTGAGGGATAAGGGGAGTTGGTCGAGGTGAGGGATTTGGGGAGTAGATAGGGGTGAGGGATAAGGGGAGTAGATATGGGTGAGGGATATGGGTAGGTAAGGGTGAGGAATATGGCGAGTTTTTAGGAGTGAGGGATACGGGGAGTATGTTTGGGTGAAGGATATGGAATGTAGGTAGAGATGAGGGATATGGGGAGTAGATAGAGGTGATGGAAATGGTGGGTAGGTAAAGGTGAGGGATAGGGAGTATAGGTAGATGTGAGGGATATGGGGAGTAGGTAGGGGTGAGGAATATGGGGAATAGGTAGGAGTGAGGGAAATGGGGAGTAGATAGGGGTGAGCGATATCGGGAGTATCTACGGATGAGGAATCCAGGGAGTAGGTAGAGGTGAGGTATATGGAGAGTAGATAGAAGTGAGGGATATGGAGTTTAGATGTGAGTGAGGGATATGGGGGAGTAGGTAGGGGTGAGGGACATGGGGAGTAGGTAGGGGTGAGGGATATGGTCGGAGGTTAGAGGTGGGGAGGTAGAGGTGGGTGATATGGTGGTTAGGTAGAGGTGATGGATATGGGGCGTGGGTAGGGGTGTGGGATATGGGGAGAAGGTAGGGGCGAGAAAAATGTGGAGTAGGTATGGGTGAGGGATATGGTGGATAGGTAGAGGTGAGGGAAAGGGGTTTAGGTCGGGGGAAGGGTATGGAGTGTAAGTAGAGGTGAGGGATATGGGGAGTAGGTAGTGGTGTGGGATATTGGGAGTAGGTAAGGATGACGGAAGTGGGGAGTAGGTAGGGTGAAGGGATATGGAGAGTAGGTAGGGGTGAGGAATATGGGGAGTAGATAGGGGTGAGGCATATGGAGTGTAGGTAGAGGTGAGGGATATGAGGAATATGTAGGGGTGAGGGATATGGGGAGCATGTAGGGGTGAGGGATATGGGGAGCAGGTAGGGGAGGGGGATATGGGGAGTCTGGAGGGTGAGCGATATGGGGAGTTGGTAGGGATGAGGGATACGGGGAGTGGGTAGGGATGAGAGATATGGGGAGCAGGTAGGGGTGAGTGATATAGGGAGTAGGGAGAGGTGAGGTATGTGGGGAGTAGGTAGGCGTGAGGGATATGGGGAGTAGGTAGGGTGAGCGATATGGGGAATAGGTAGGGTGAGGGATATGGGGAATAGGTAGGGTGAGCGATATGGGGAGTAGTTAGGTGTGAGGGATTATGGAGTGTAGAAAGTGGTGATGGATATGGGGAGTAGCTAGGGGGTGAGGGATATGGGGAGTCGGTAGGGGTGTGGTTAATATGGGGAGTAGGTACTGGTGTCGGAAATGGGGACAAGGTCGGGGTGAGGGATATGAGGAGTAGGGAGGGTCAGCGATATGGGGAGTAGGTAGGGTGAGGGATATGTGGCGTAGGTAGGTGAGGGGTATGGGGAGTAGGTAGGCGCAATGGATATGGTTGGTAGGTAGAGGTGGGTAGGTGGAGGTGGGGGATATGGTGGGTAGGTTGAAGTGAGGGATATGGGGAGTAGTCTGAGTGAGGAAAATGGGGATTAGGTAGGGGGAAGTGATATGAATTGTAGATCGAGGTGAGGGATATGGGGAGTAGGGATGGGTGAGGGTTAAGGAGTGTAGGTAGGGGTGAGTGATATTGGGAATAGGAGGCATGAGGAATATGGGGAGTAGGTAAGGATTAGGGATATGGAGTGTAGGTCGAGGTGAGGGATATGGTGGATAGGTAGAGGTGAGGAAAAGTGGATTAGGTAAGGGGAAGGGTATGGAGTGTACGTAGAGGTGAGGGATATGGGGAGTATGTAGGTTTGAGGGATATGGGGAGTAGGTAGTGGTGAGGGATATTGGGAGTCGGTAGGGGTCAGGGATATGGGGAGTAGGTAGGTGTTAGGGAAAAGGGGACTAGGTAGGGGTGAGGGATATGAGGAGTAGGTAGGGGTGTGGGATATGGGGACTCGGGAGGGGTGAGGGATATGAGGAGTAGGTAGGGGTGAGGGATATTGGGTGTAGGTAGGTGTGAGGGATATAGTAGGTAGGTAGAGGTACGTAGGTAGAGGTGGGGGATACGGTGGGTAGGTAGAGGTGAGGGATATGAGGAGTAGTTGGGGTGAGGGAAATGGGGATAAGACAGGGGGAAGGGATATGAAGTGTTGATCGAGGTGAGGGATATGGAGAGTTGGTAGGGTGAGGGATCTGTGGAGTAGGTAGGGTTGAGGGATATTTGGAGCAGGTAGGGATGAGGGATATTGGGAGTAGGTAGGGGTGAGGGATATGGGGAGTAGGTCGGGGTGATGAATATGGAGTGTAGGTAGAGGTGAGGGATATGGTGGATGGGTGGAGGTGAGAGATATGGGGAGTAGTTGGGGTGATGGAAATGGGGATTAGGTCAGGGGAAGGGATATGGAGTGTAGCTAGAGGCGAGGGATATGGGGAGTAGGTAGGGCTGAGGGATATGGTGGTTTGGTAGAGTCGAGGGATATGGTGAGTAGGTAGAGGTTAGGAATATGATGGGTCGGCAGAGGTGAGGGATATAGAGTATAGGTGGAGCTGAGGGATATGGGTTGTAGGTAAGGGTGAGAGATATTGGTAGGGTAGGCGGTGGTGTAGTGGTATTATCGCTGGACTAATACCCCAGAGACCCAGGGTATTTCCCTGGGGGCATGGGTTTGAATCCCACCACAGCAGAAGGTGGAATTTGAACTTATTTAATAAATCTGGAATTAAAAAGCTAGTCTAATGATGGCCATGAAACCATTGTCGATTGTTGTAAAAACCCATCTGCTGTCCTTACCTGGTCTGGCCGACATGTGACTCCAAACCCACAGCAATGTCGTTAACTCTGACATGCCCTCTGAAATGGCCTAGCAAGCCACTCAGTTGTATCTAACTGCGACAAAGTCTATAAAAATGAATGAAACTGGACGGACAACCCGGCATCGACCTAGGCACAGGAAACGACAACGGCAAACCCAGCCCTGTCGACTCTGTAAAGTCCTCCTTACCAACATCTGGGGGCTTGTGCCAAAGTTGGGAGAGCTGTCCCACAGACTAGTCAAGCAACAGCCTGACACAGTCATACTCACGGAATCATACCTGACAGACAATGTTCCAGACACTGCCATCACCATCCCCGGGTATGTCCTGTCCCACTGGCAGGACAGACCCACCAGAGGTGGTGACACAGTGGTATACAGTAGGGAGGGAGTTGCCCTGGGAGTCCTCAACATCGACTCCGGACCTCATGAAGTCTCATGGCATCAGGTCAAATATGGGCAAGGTAACCTCCTGCTAATTACCACCTACCGCCCTCCCTCAGCTGATGACTCAGTACTCCTCCATGTTGAACACCACTTGGAGGAAGCACTGAGTGTGGCAAGGGTACAAAATGCACTCTGGGTGGGGGACTTCAATGTCCATCACCAAGAGTGGCTCGGTAGCACCACTATTGACCGAGCTGGCCGAGTCCTAAAGGACATAGCTGCTAGACTGGGTCTGTGGCAGGTGGTGGGAGAACCAACACGAGGGAAAAACTTACTTGACCTCGTCCTCACCAATCTGCCTGCCGCAGATGCATCTGTCCATGACAGTATTGGCAGGAGTGACCACCGCACAGTACTTGTGGAGAAGAAGTCCCGCCTTCACATTGAGGATACCGTCCATCGTGTTGTGTGGCACTATCACCATGCTAAATGGGATAGATTTCGAACTGATCTAGCAATGCAAAACTGAGCATCCATGAGGCGCTGTGGGCCATCAGCAGCAGCAGAATTGTACTCAACCATAATCTGTAACCTCATGGCCCGGCATATCCCCCACTCTACCATTACCATCAAGCCAGGGGACCAACCCTGGTTCAATGAAGAGTGCAGGAGGGCATGCCAGGAGCAGCACCAGGCATACCTCAAAATGAGGTGTCTACCTGGTGAAGCTACAACCCGGGACTACTTGCATGCCAAACTGCGTAAGCAGCAGGCGATAGACAGAGCTAAGCGATCCAATAACCAATGGATCAGATCTAAACTCTGTTGTCCTGCCATATCCAGCCGTGAATGGTGGTGGACAATTAAACAACTAACTGGAGGAGGTGGCTTCACAAATATCCCATCCTCAATGATGGGGGAGTCCAGCACATCAGTGCGAAAGATAAGGCTGAAGCATTTGCAACAATCTTCAGCCAGAAGTGCTGAGTTGATAATCCATCTCGGCCTCCTCCTGAAGTCCCCAGCATCACAGATGCCAGACTTCAGCCAATTCAATTCACTCCGCGTGATATCAAGAAATGACTGAAGGCACTGGATACTGCAAAAGCTATGGGCCCTGACAATATTCCGGCAATAGTACTGAAGACCTGTGCTCCAGAACTTGCCACGTCCCTAGGCAAGCTGTTCCAGTACAGCGACAACACTGGCATCTACCCTGCAATGTGAAAAATTGCCCAGGTATGTCCTGTCCACAAAAAGCAGGACAAGTCCAACCCGGCCAATTACCGTCCCATCAGCCTACTCTCAATCATCGGCAAAGTAATGGAAGTTGTCATCAACAGTGCCATCAAGCGGCACTTGCTTAGCAATAACCTGCTCAGTGATGCTCAGTTTGGATTCCGCCAGGGCCACTCAGCTCCTGACCTCATTACAGCCTTGGTTCAAACATGGACAAAAGAGCTGAACTCCAGATGTGAGGTTAGAGTGACTGCCCTTGACATCAAGGCAGCATTTGACCGAGTATGGCATCAAGGAGCCCTCGCAAAACTGTGGTCAATGGGAATCAGGGGGAAAACCCTCCGCTGGTTGGAGTCATACCTAGCGCAAAGGAAGATGGTTGTGGTTGTTGGAGGTCAATCATCTGAGATCCAGGACATCACTGCAGGAGTTCCTCAGGGTAGTGTCCTAGGCCCAACCATCTTCAGCTGCATCATCAATGACCTTCCTTCAATCATAAGGTCAGAAGTGGGGATGTTCACTGATGATTGCACAATGTTCAGCACCATTCGTGACTCCTCAGATACTGAAGCAGTCCGTGTAGAAATGCAGCAAGACTTGGACAATATCCAAGCTTGGGCTGATAAGTGGCAAGTAACATTCGCGCCACACAAGTGCCAGGCAATGACCATCTCCAACAAGAGAGAATCTAACCATCTCCCCTTGACATTCAACGGCATTACCATCGCTGAATCCCCCACCATCAACATCCTAGGGGTTACCATTGACCAGAAACTGAACTGGAGTAGCCATGTAAATACCGTGGCTACAAGAGCAGGACAGAATCTAGGAATCCTGAGGCAAGTAACTCACCTCCTGACTGCACCATCTCCAAGGCACAAGTCAGGAGTGTGATGGAATACTCTCCACTTGCCTGGATGGGTGTAGCTCCAACAACACTCAAGAAGCTCAACACCATCCAGGACAAAGCAGCCCACTTGATTGGTACCCCATCTACAAACATTCACTCCCTCCACCACCGACGCACAGTGGCAGCAGTGTGTACCATCTACAAGATGCACTGCAGCAATGCACCAAGACTCCTTAGACAGCACCTTCCAAACCCGAGACCTCTACCAACTAGAAGGACAAGGGCAGCAAATACATGGGAACACCACCACCTGCAAGTTCCCATCCAAGTCACACACTATCCTGACTTGGAACTATATCGCCGTTCCTTCACTGTCGCTGGGTCAAAATCCCGGAACTCCCTTCCTAACAGCATTGTGGGTGTACCTACCCCAAATGGACTGCAGCGGTTCAGGAAGGCAGCTCACCACCACCTTCTCAAGGGCAATTAGGGATGGGCAATAAATGCTGGCCTAGCCAGTGACATCCACATCCCATGAATGAATAAAAAAAAAATATTGGGAGTGGTTAGGAGTGAGGGATATGGGGAATAGTTAGTGGTGAGGGATATGAGGAGTAGGTAGGAGTGAGGGATATGGGGAGTAGGTAGGGGTGAGGGATATGGGGAGTATGTAGGGGTGAGGGATATGGTGGAAAGGTGAATAGGGCGGGTTGATCTTTGGAAAAAGGTGGCACGCTTATTGGCCTAATGGACCTGTTCTGTCAGTAATAGTTGTTCTGTTCTCAGATCCCCTGCAGTGTTATTTAATGCAATGGAGCCTGTCTCCTTAATACCAATTTTCTAACATCTTTTACATTTCAGAATAAACTCCAATAATATTTCATAAAAGAAAAACAGAGGAGCAGGGTGGAAAGATCAAGTGATAATTATTCTAAATTAAACACTCAGGATTCTTCAATTATTTCTCTCTGTTTGAACTCCATTAAATTTAAGGCCAGTAAATATAATGGAATACTGTGAAGTTTAGCCATGCTTTGGTGGGTTTATATGAGATTCTGCTACATTCTAAGTTTGTTTGTGAGCACGATTACAGAGAGGTTGCTCTGTTTATAGTCCCACAGACATAATCATTAATGACAGACTAACTCAAATCTAACAGATCAGTAATCATTCTAATCTATAGTTAGGCACAGCTCTGTGGTTTGCACTTAGTGGGATAGATCTTGACTGGTGAGAGTGTAGAATGGTTGATAGTGAAGCAGCGGCCCAATCTCTCCCTATTTAAATTTTCATTGATTTCGATTGGGAGAGATGGAAATGAGCTGCTGATTCACTAATCTACCCCACTGTCTCTCACGCTCTGTCTGTTACTCTGGCCCTGCCCGAAAATGTCAACAGCTGCCAGCGTGCTGGTTCCCCACCCTGTTCCCTCCAGAGCCACTTTATGGGAGGCAGGAATGGGGCTCAGCAGTGCTGTCTGCCCCCCGCCCCTTCACCATGAGGCAGGCTCGTATAGAGCTTTGTTAAGTGCAGTTAGAGGGCCTCCAGTTTCCCAACATGACAAGGGGCAGTTTGACTGCCTAAGGCAGTCACCCGGCAGCAGGCTCGCCTACAGCCCCTCCCTGCCTGCCTGCCTGGGTGGGGGTGCAGCCAAAGGCCACTATGAAGAAGGATTCTGCCACCCCCACGAGCACCAATACCCACCCCCCACGCCTCCACTAACAGTGGTGGCCTGGCTACCTTTTCTATTTTTACTCCAGGAGACTGCAGGAAGTTGGTGAGGTGGCACCTTCCTGTTGAAATGCCCTCTCAGTTATTTACCCCTTTCTGTAGCCTGCTGTTCCTCTCTATGGCCCTCCAGCTTCAAGAGCCCTTAATTGGACAGGGATCCTGTCTCCATGTCTCAGTCAAAATCCCAAACAGTGACTGTTACCTCACCATCAGGGGCAGTTTTGGGACCTGGAAACAGTGCCAACTCTTGTTTCCCACCCAGAAGCAAAAATCCAGTTCTCTGTCTCTGTTCACCTTTATATTTGTCCATTTCTCTCTCTCTTTCTCGCTCTGTCCATCCCTCTCTGTCTCCATCCTCCTCTTTCTTTTTGCCCAGCTCCCTTACTCTATCCCCATCTGTTTAGTCTTTGACTGTACCGTTACCTCTTTCTCATGAGTAGCCCTGGTTCTCCGAATTCCAAAGCCGTCAAATCTAACCCGCTAATATTGAGGTCAACTCATGCTCTGCCCCATGGTTCGCACCTGAGGGGGCACAGTTACTCACGCTGGGTGCATCTCCTTCAACATTGTGAATCTTCCCTTTTGCAGGTCCACTCAGTTCTCTCTCCCTTTCCCATATTCCAGGCTCTCCTTCTGTTTTAGCTTCCCTCATTATTTCGGAAAGGACATCGTGCAGCTCAGCTTTTAGCTCACCTCATGCCATCCCTCCTGATTGATCAGAGGTTCCTTCCTCCCTTTCCTCTTTTGACTTCCAATTCGTTTAGTTCTTCTTTGGGGTTTTGCAATCCCAGGAAAAATGCCCAGCCTTACCGCATTTATAACAACCCTTCTCCTTATCTATCTTTACTCCCCTATTAGTATCTTAGGGATTTTCCCCTTTATGCTTCCTGGCCGGAGGCCCCTTTTCCTCTGGGCACCCTTCTGGTTGCTGAGAATGGACCCTTCTCCCACTCTTCCCTATTGGGGTATTCTAGTGAATATTAGTCGCATTCCTTAGCACCTGTTGTTCTGTAGTGTCATAGTCCTCTGTGTCAAACCACTCTTCCATCCTTTCTCTAACTCCTGTTCGTAGTCCTGACAGCAACACCTTATCCATTTTACCTGTGCATCCTGCTGCAAATGATTTCTTTATGGTACATTATCCACACCGGCAGCATATGCCTCCCACTTCCTCTGTGCATTACTATCTACCGCTTCAGTAGGCTCCTGCCTTATATCATTCAGAGCCTGGAATGGATTCCCCTGACCCTGTCCCATTGCTTTACTTACAGCATTCTTGCTTGTCACCCATTGCCCCCATGTCTTTATCCCAATAGGAATCCTTTCATACACTGAGGAGCTCAACCTGAGGAGGTAAGCCTTCCATCTTTCATTATCCTCCCAGTGTGGATGTCCCCTAACTATTCCATCCATTGGAGGAACATTGACACATCTCCCTCCATGTCCAGAGGCATCACCTCTGATGTGTGTTCCTTTAAATCCTTAGTAGTAAACGCTACCGTGTACTGATTAACAATCGGACTGTTTTGTCCACCTTGACCCATATTTTATCTGTGTCATAGGATGCATTGGTTGGGACTGCCCCTTTCCTTCCCTTCCCCGGTATCCCCATATTCGGTCCCACAACTTTCTTCTCCTATTAGGTTAATCACACCCTGTTGCAGCTGTAATTGTTGTTTCAATTCCTGTATTTCTCTCTGGCACTGCGTGTGATCTGCATCTTTATTTCTGTGTTCTTGTATAACTGCATAAGCCACTTTCATCCCTTAACACTTGCTCTGTGAGTCATGTAACTGTGCCTCAGTTGCGGAAAACCTTTCCCGATACACTTCCTTCTCCTCTTCTAACGTACACATCTGATTCTGATAAAACATTACCTGACTTCTAAGTCCCACTTCTGTCTCCACCCTTTCTCTTTTCAACTCCTCTAACTCTTTCATCAAACAATTCACCGCTGCCTTTCTATCATGTGCTTCCACATTCAGTAGCTCGACCTTTTTCTTTAAAGTTCCTATTTCTGTTTGATCCTGGTGGTGTTGTTTATCATAACCTGCCAGCCATACAGCCATTTTCCAATTCTTTTTCCTACAGGAGAAATCACACCAACTCTCTTCCCCTGTAAGGGTGTAGGGGCTGTAGCCATCATACTCTCCAATGGCTCCTTGGTAAGATCTATCTTTTTACAAACATAGGTCCTCAATCTCTCCCGAGTGGTATCAGCACCTTTTCCTTCATAGTCTCCTCCTTGGGGTTATTCTGTTGTTCAGGACTCATCTTAAGTAGGCGCCTACCTGGCTCAGCAATTCTGTTGGGAGAATTCCCATGCCCTCTGGATTACACATCTCTCGTGTAGTTATTCAACTCCCCTTTTTAGTTCTTAAGCACTAGAATTACAAGATGAGACATCAATCCTCGAATTTGGTTTCAAATCTGTTCTCAATGCTCTTTAGAGTAAAACACAATTGACAAAATTTAATTACCATGTTCAGGGATACTCACTATCACCTGCCTGGTTGGTTTTCCGTCAGTGAAGTGGATTCCATGGATTTGGTGACCAGCCAAACTCCTCTTCCTGTGTCTGTTTGCAGATCAGCTGTCTTCTTTCTTCCTCTCTCTCTCCTTTTCTTTTTCCTTTCTTTGATGGCTTTAAAGCTGACAGATTTTATACCTTTCTTTGCTGTAGGATTCTTTTCACATAGGCAGGATTTCGAGTGAACACAGTGATCAGTTGGTGGGTGACCTCGTCCATTGTGGCTGCAATTCACAGGGATCCAATTACTTCAGCCCTTTAGCAACTTATACCTTGGCCTTTATATTTAGATAGAATTGATTATTTATTGTAATAGGGCACAGTAATGGCTGAAACAGTACAAATAGCGGTGTTTGATAATGCTAAATGGTTTAGCAATGTCCTTTTGCTTCTGTGTCAAAGTTCATTCTACAGTTTGCTGAGACCAGATAAATTGTCCCCAGGTTTAAATAGTTCATAAATGTAGGTATAAGTCTATTGAAAATACAATGGTCTCCTACAGCTGAGGCAGGAAGGGATGATGTAGATTGTGCCACTACTCAAGGGATCCCATCTTCTGCAGCCGCCCTCTCTGGCCCTCTGATTGAGTTGATGATAAGCCTCACCCCCATGACTGAGGCTGGCCCTGCACAAATACAGCTGGTGCAGCTTGTCGCGGTGCCATCATCGCAACCCCAAAGACAGACACCATGGGCGTCTCAGCCGCTGGGACACCCTCTCGAGCAGTCTGCCTCCACACATGCTCCAGCCACAGGGGAGCACCACAAAGGAGCTCTCACAAGAGGGCAGAGAAGCAGCAGTAACATCACACTGGGTAACACATAATTATAGAGATTATAAAGATTTTGTTCAATGCACACACTTTAATGTAATGCAAAGGGCTGTGAGTCAAAACTAACATGTCATATCTTTTGTTTTAGGAAATTACATCTCATTATTAGGTGCTGCCTGTGTGTGAGGTCTGAGAGTGTCATTGAGGCAACGTGCACTCACAGGTGACTTGCTGCATCATGAGTGCCAACCCCCATGAGAAATGGGTCTGACATTGGACTTTAGTTAACTGCTGTCCATATATAAATAGATTCTGGATTAGATGTTTCCATTGGACGAGCTGCCGTGCTCACGAGAAGTGTTACTGGAGCAGGGCGTCGTGGGCACTCCTGCCATCCTGGTCAATATGTTGCCACAGGAGTTCGAGCTCTGGGTGGCCTTGTTGCTCCTCCGGCTGATCCACATCCAAATCCTCATCCTCTGATGAGGTGGCGTACTCTTCTCCATGGACCTCCTCCTGGTCCACTCCCCTCTGAATGACCATGTTGTGCAGATGTGGGAAACCCTTGAAGAGCTGTACTGGAGGGCACTCTCCGAGTGCTCAAGGCACCGGAACCTCACCTTCAGGAGGCCAATGGCCTGCTTAGTGGTGCCCCTTATGCTGTGATGACAGCAGTTATAACTCTCCTGTGCCTCAGCTGTGGTCTTTCACACAGGGGCCAGTAGCCATCTTTTTACTGGGTATCCCTAGGCCACCAGGAGCCACCCACGGAGGCTGTGTGGTAGAATGAACAGCTGCAGCACCTGCGACTACCTCAAGATGGTAGGCTCGTGACAGCTGCCTGGAAACCTTGCACAAACCTGAAGGAACTGCTTACGATGGTCGGAGATGAGATGAACGGTTATTGAGTGGAAAGCCTTTCCTGTTGATGATTGCTCGTGGCTGAGACATTGGGACTTTGATGGCTACATCCCGGACGAGCCCCTAGTTTACCCCAATTTTGATTAGCTCTGTGGAGAGCCAACATGGACTCAATAGGCTGAATGGCTTCCTTTTGTGCCATTAATTACTCTATGAGTCTATGTGTGCAGTTGATCACACTGTGCACCTGAGGGAATCCTGCCACTGAGGCAAACCCCATGACCCTCTCTGCATAATTGGCCGCATCTGTCCTGAAGGCAGCAAAGTCAGATCCCTCAGAAAATGTGCATCCATTGCCTGAGAGATGCAGTTGTGGGTGGCTGATTACAAGGTTCCATATAGTTCAGCTGCTGACTCTGAAATGGACCAGATGTTAGAAGGTTCAAGTTCGCTGAAGAGTGTCCCTGTGAGCCTTGTGGCATAAGGTCATCCTCCAGGAGTGCACACAACTCAGCCACCACCTGCCTCGCCAGGTGCATCGGGTGATACACTCGATTCTGCAGGTATTGCCTTCTGGCCCCTCCTGCCCTCGACCAGCACCTCTGCACCCATGGGTTTGCCTTTGTTGCTGGGGCCACTGCTCCTTCCCAGGGCTCCAGTATGGGTGGGAAACCTGGACGATGGGTTTCTCAAACCTCCTTCAGTTTGTAACTACAGGATGTCTTTTAATTTTTTTCGGTATGTTTCCCACCCACAGTTAGCCTGATTGACAGGGTCTCTGCTTGCTGGGTGGGAAAGCCTGCAGCAGATGGACACAGCGGAGCGGAGCTGAGAGCAGGCAGGTATAGCGGGGATGCTAGGAGAGAT
This sequence comes from Heterodontus francisci, assembly GCF_036365525.1. Classification (NCBI taxonomy): domain Eukaryota; kingdom Metazoa; phylum Chordata; class Chondrichthyes; order Heterodontiformes; family Heterodontidae; genus Heterodontus; species Heterodontus francisci. The sequence goes on from NC_090403.1 coordinate 14,824,860, forward strand.
TGCGGAGGTGGGTGGGGGCTGTGATCATGGAAAGGGGAATGGTTGTTGGGTGGGGGGGAGGGTACAATCATGGGGGTGGGAGAAAGTAGACAGACCGGCGGAGCGGGGTGGGGGGGCGTGCCTGGAGAAAACACTCCTGCTTCTGCTGGTCCACATACAATGCTGTAAAGGCACTGACTTCATAAACTGATCCCTTCTCGCTGCTTTTACCAGTTGGGTTTCCTGAGGCCTGGTAAACCCAGCTGACTATGGTTAAAATTAGAAACACCATTAAAATGTAGGCGTGCAGCCTCCTTAAAAGGTTTCAATGGCAAACCTACCCACCGTGAGCAGGTTAGTCATCTGCCCCTCATCCATCCTCAGTTAAAACTGGAAACTGGAAGTGGGCGGGTTGGAGCAGGTTTGGGTTCCTGTTTCCGATTTTTAGTTTCTTAACCCAAAGCAAAACCGCCTGCTTTGAGGGTTAAAATTAGCCTACTGTCTCTGAAGGTTTCTCTGCACAGCCATGCATTAGCTAGATATGTTAATAATTACGGCTGTGTTGAGAGGCGTTAGTCAAGAGAAGGGGCTGACCACATCAGCACAAGCCCCTTCCCCCTCAAAGTGACATTATTATTTTTCAGCATGTGGTGCCCTTCACATTCTCTCTTCCCATCTTCTCTCTGCTCAGGGCCCATCCTCTCCATCACAACCCCTTGCAGCCATCAGATCGGACAGCGATTCTTACCCAGCCCACCAGCACAAAGCCCAGGCTTTGTGTTCCTGTGTCAAAGGTCACAGTGAAATTTCTAGATGGCGCCAATGGATGAAATGCAGGTGCTCCTTTAATGACCCTAAAGGATTCAACAGATGGATTCAAAAATATTTGTAGCAAGAAGTCCCTTCGGCCCTTGAGACAGTTTCACCATCAGTCAGACCAGCTGATCTGCACCTCGTCTCTATTAATGCAAATCCCCTGATACCTTTAACCAACAAAAACCGAGCAATATCAGCCTTGAAATTGTAAATTAACCCCCATCGCTCACAGTGTTTGTAGCGGTGAGTTCCAGATTCCCGCTGCACTTTGTGTGAAGAAATGCTTCTCAATTTGACGTCTGAATGTCTTGGTTCTAGTGTTAAGATTATGTCCTTTTGTTTTGAAATACCACACCAGAGGAAATGGTTCTGGACTTCAAATAAGTAAATGATATGTTCCAAAATAACAGCTTTGTAAAATCCCTTGTGATTTATCCTGGAGTTGAATCATGGTGGTACCAGAGCCTGTAATCTCAGTCACTTATATTCTCAGACTTATAAAGTTTCAATCACTTATCGTGACACTCACTCATTTTGGGTCAATGTTGTCAGATTTTTGCAACTCTCACGAGACAAGCCTGCATAGTTCAACAGGTTTTGATCAGAAATCTCACTGCTGACAGTGGGGTAGAGTTCCACCTGGGTGAATACTTTGGAATTTACATTTAGCTCTGTTGCATGCAACTCCTTTCGCAAGTTCAGTATTTTCTTGCTTTTCTTGCATCTGAATGCAGATTATATCGAGAAACTATTGCAGGGATTCCATTCACACGCATGATGTCAATACCACAAGCTGTTAAAAATTAAAATCAATTTTCTAATCTGATAAATTCCCCACCCGGTAATATTGGTAATGTGATAAATAACACACTTCCGCTATCTGTAATCTGAAATGTAACATATTCCCTACTATCTGTAATCTGATATGTAACACACTCCCGCTAACTGTAATCTGATATGTAACACACTGCAGCTGTAATCTGATATGTAACACACTCCCGCGATCTGTAATATGATATGTAACACACTCCCGCTAACAGTAATCCGATATGTAACACACTCCCGCTATCTGTAATATGATATGTAACACACTCCCGCTATCTGTAATCTGATATGTAACATATTCCCTACTATCTGTAATCTGATATGTAACACACTCCCGCTAACTGTAATCTGATATGTAACATATTCCCTACTATCTGTAATCTGATATGTAACACACTCCCGCTATCTGTAATATGATATGTAACATATTCCATACTATCTGTAATCTGATATGTAACACACTCCCGCTAACTGTAATCTGATATGTAACACACACCCGCTGTAATCTGATATGTAACACACTCCCGCGATCTGTAATATGATATATAACACACTCCCGCTAACTGTAATCTGATATGTAACACAGTCCCGCTATCTGTAATATGATATGTAACACACTCCCGCTAACTGTAATCTGATATGTAACACACTCCCGCTGTCTGTAATATGATATCTAACACACTCCCGCTATCTGTAATCTGATATGTAACATATTCCCTACTATCTGTAATCTGATATGTAACACACTCCCGCTAACTGTAATCTGATATGTAACATATTCCCTACTATCTGTAATCTGATATGTAACACACTCCCGCTATCTGTAATATGATATGTAACACACTCCCGCTAACTGTAATCTGATATGTAACACACTCCCGCTATCTGTAATACGATATGTAACACACTCCCGCTAACTGTAATCTGATATGTAACATATTCCCTACTATCTGTAATCTGATATGTAACACACTCCCGCTATCTGTAATATGATATGTAACACACTCCCGCTAACTGTAATCTGATATGTAACACACTCCCGCTAACTGTAATCTGATATGTAACATATTCCCTGTTATCTGTAATCTGATATGTAACGCACTCCCGCTATCTGTAATCTGATATGTAACACACTCCCGCTAACTGTAATCTGATATGTAACATATTCCCTACTATCTGTAATCTGATATGTAACACACTCCCGCTAACTGTAATCTGATATGTAACACACTCCCGCTGACTGTAATCTGATATGTAACGCACTCTCACTATCAGTAATATGATATGTAACATATTCCCTACTATCTGTAATCTGATATGTAACACACTCCCGCTAACTGTAATCTGATATGTAACACACTCCCGCTATCTGTAATCTGATATGTGACACACTCCCGCTAACTGTAATCTGACATGTAACGCACTCCCACTATCTGTAATATGATATGTAACATATTCCCTACTATCTGTAATCTGATATGTGACACACTCCCGCTAACTGTAATCTGATATGTAACACACTCCCGCTATCTGTAATCTGATATGTAACATATTCCCTACTATCTGTAATCTGATATGTAACACACTCCCGCTAACTGTAGTATGATATGTAACACACTCCCGCTAACTGTAATCTGATATGTAACATATTCCCTACTATCTGCAATCTGATATGTAACACACTCCCGCTATCTGTAATCTGATATGTAACACACTCCCGCTATCTGTAATCTGATATGTAACACACGCCCGCTAACTGTAATCTGATATGTAACATATTCCCTACTATCTGTAATCTGATATGTAACACACTCCCTCTAACTGTTATCTGATATTTAACACACTCCCGCTGTAATCTGATATGTAACACACTCCCGCTAACTGTAATCTGATATGTAACACACTCCCGCTATCTGTAATACGATATGTAACACACTCCCACTAACTGTAATCTGATATGTAACATATTCCCTACTATCTGTAATCTGATATGTAACACACTCCCGCTATCTGTAATATGATATGTAACACACTCCCGCTAACTGTAATCTGATATGTAACACACTCCCGCTAACTGTAATCTGATATGTAACATATTCCCTATTATCTGTAATCTGATATGTAACGCACTCCCGCTATCTGTAATCTGATATGTAACACACTCCCGCTAACTGTCATCTGATATGTAACATAATCCCTGCTATCTGTAATCTGATATGTAACACACTCCCGCTGACTGTAATCTGATATGTAACACACTCCCGCTGACTGTAATCTGATATGTAACACACTCCCGCTAACTGTCATCTGATATGTAACGCACTCCCACTATCAGTAATATGATATGTAACATATTCCCTACTATCTGTAATCTGATATGTAACACACTCCCGCTAACTGTAATCTGATATGTAACACACTCCCGCTATCTGTAATCTGATATGTAACACACTCCCGCTGACTGTAATCTGATATGTAACACACTCCCGCTAACTGTCATCTGATATGTAACGCACTCCCACTATCAGTAATATGATATGTAACATATTCCCTACTATCTGTAATCTGATATGTGACACACTCCCGCTAACTGTAATCTGATATGTAACACACACCCGCTATCTATAATCTGATATGTAACATATTCCCTACTATCTGTAATCTGATATGTAACACACTCCCGCTAACTGTAGTATGATATGTAACACACTCCCGCTAACTGTAATCTGATATGTAACATATCCCCTACTATCTGTAATCTGATATATAACAAACTCCCGCTATCTGTAATATGATATGTAACACACTCCCGCTATCTGTAATTTGATATGTAACATATTCCCTACTATCTGTAATCTGATATGTAACACACTCCCGCTATCTGTAATATGATATGTAACACACTCCCGCTATGTGTAATTTGATATGTAACATATTCCCTACTATCTGTGATCTGATATGTAACACACTCCCGCTATCTGTAATCTGATATGTAACATATTCCCTACTATCTGTAATCTGATATGTAACACACTCCCGCTAACTGTAGTATGATATGTAACACACTCCCGCTAACTGTAATCTGATATGTAACATATTCCCTACTATCTGCAATCTGATATGTAACACACTCCCGCTATCTGTAATCTGATATGTAACACACTCCCGCTATCTGTAATCTGATATGTAACACACGCCCGCTAACTGTAATCTGATATGTAACATATTCCCTACTATCTGTAATCTGATATGTAACACACTCCCTCTAACTGTTATCTGATATGTAACACACTCCCGCTGTAATCTGATATGTAACACACTCCCGCTAACTGTAATCTGATATGTAACACACTCCCGCTATCTGTAATACGATATGTAACACACTCCCACTAACTGTAATCTGATATGTAACACACTCCCGCTAACTGTAATCTGATATGTAACATATTCCCTATTATCTGTAATCTGATATGTAACGCACTCCCGCTATCTGTAATCTGATATGTAACACACTCCCGCTAACTGTCATCTGATATGTAACACACTCCCGCTAACTGTAATCTGATATGTAACATATTCCCTACTATCTGTAATCTGATATGTAACACACTCCCGCTATCTGTAATATGATATGTAACACACTCCCGCTAACTGTAATCTGATATGTAACACACTCCCGCTAACTGTAATCTGATATGTAACATATTCCCTATTATCTGTAATCTGATATGTAACGCACTCCCGCTATCTGTAATCTGATATGTAACACACTCCCGCTAACTGTCATCTGATATGTAACATATTCCCTACTATCTGTAATCTGATATGTAACACACTCCCGCTGACTGTAATCTGATATGTAACACACTCCCGCTGACTGTAATCTGATATGTAACACACTCCCGCTAACTGTCATCTGATATGTAACGCACTCCCACTATCAGTAATATGATATGTAACATATTCCCTACTATCTGTAATCTGATATGTAACACACTCCCGCTAACTGTAATCTGATATGTAACACACTCCCGCTATCTGTAATCTGATATGTAACACACTCCCGCTGACTGTAATCTGATATGTAACACACTCCCGCTAACTGTCATCTGATATGTAACGCACTCCCACTATCAGTAATATGATATGTAACATATTCCCTACTATCTGTAATCTGATATGTGACACACTCCCGCTAACTGTAATCTGATATGTAACACACACCCGCTATCTATAATCTGATATGTAACATATTCCCTACTATCTGTAATCTGATATGTAACACACTCCCGCTAACTGTAGTATGATATGTAACACACTCCCGCTAACTGTAATCTGATATGTAACATATTCCCTACTATCTGTAATCTGATATATAACAAACTCCCGCTATCTGTAATATGATATGTAATACACTCCCGCTATCTGTAATTTGATATGTAACATATTCCCTACTATCTGTAATCTGATATGTAACACACTCCCGCTATCTGTAATATGATATGTAACACACTCCCGCTATGTGTAATTTGATATGTAACATATTCCCTACTATCTGTGATCTGATATGTAACACACTCCCGCTATCTGTAATATATGTAACACACTCCCGCTATGTGTAATATGATATGTAACACACTCCCGCTATCTGTAATATGATATGTAACAGATTCCCTACTATCTGTAATCTGATATATAACACACTCCCGCTATCTGTAATCTGATATGTAACACACTCCCGCTAACTGTAATCTGATATGTAACACACTCCCGCTATCTGTAATATGATATGTAACACACTCCCGCTATCTGTAATCTGATATGTAACACACTCCCGCTAACTGTAATCTGATATGTAACACACTCCCGCTAACTGTAGTCTGATATGTAACACACTCCCGCTAACTGTAATCTGATATGTAACACACTCCCGCTATCTGTAATCTGATATGTAACACACTCCCGCTAACTGTAATCTGATATGTAACACACTCCCGCTGTCTGTAATCTGATATGCAACACACTCCCGCTATCTGTAATCTGAAATGTAACACACTCCCACTAACTGTAATCTGATATGTAACACACTCCCGCTATCTGTAATATGATATGTAACATATTCCCTACTATCTGTAATCTGATATGCAACACACTCCCGCTAACTGTAATCTGATATGTAACACACTCCCGCTATCTGTAATCTGATATGTAACATATTCCCTACTATCTGTAATATGATATGTAACACACTCCCACTAACTGTAATTTGATATGTAATATATTCCCTACTATCTGTAATCTGATATGTAACACACTCCCGCTAACTGTAATCTGATATGTAACATATTCCCTACTATCTGTAATCTGATATGTAACACACTCCCGCTAACTGTAGTATGATATGTAACACACTCCCGCTAACTGTAATCTGATATGTAACATATTCCCTACTATCTGCAATCTGATATGTAACGCACTCCCGCTATCTGTAATCTGATATGTAACACACTCCCGCTAACTGTAATCTGATATGTAACATATTCCCTACTATCTGTAATCTGATATGTAACACACTCCCGCTAACTGTAATCTGATATGTAACACACTCCCGCTAACTGTAATCTGATATGTAACGCACTCCCACTATCAGTAATATGATATGTAACATATTCCCTACTATCTGTAATCTGATATGTAACACACTCCCGCTAACTGTAATCTGATATGTAACACACTCCCGCTATCTGTAATCTGATATGTAACACACTCCCGCTAACTGTAATCTGACATGTAACGCACTCCCACTATCTGTAATATGATATGTAACATATTCCCTACTATCTGTAATCTGATATGTGACACACTCCCGCTAACTGTAATCTGATATGTAACACACTCCCGCTATCTGTAATCTGATATGTAACATATTCCCTACTATCTGTAATCTGATATGTAACACACTCCCGCTAACTGTAGTATGATATGTAACACACTCCCGCTAACTGTAATCTGATATGTAACATATTCCCTACTATCTGCAATCTGATATGTAACACACTCCCGCTATCTGTAATCTGATATGTAACACACTCCCGCCGTCTGTAATCTGATATGTAACACACGCCCGCTAACTGTAATCTGATATGTAACATATTCCCTACTATCTGTAATCTGATATGTAACACACTCCCTCTAACTGTTATCTGATATGTAACACACTCCCGCTGTAATCTGATATGTAACACACTCCCGCTAACTGTAATCTGATATGTAACACACTCCCGCTATCTGTAATACGATATGTAACACACTCCCGCTAACTGTAATCTGATATGTAACACACTCCCGCTAACTGTAATCTGATATGTAACACACTCCCGCTATCTGTAATTTGATATGTAACATATTCCCTACTATCTGTAATCTGATATGTAACACACTCCCGCTATCTGTAATATGATATGTAACACACTCCCGCTATGTGTAATTTGATATGTAACATATTCCCTACTATCTGTGATCTGATATGTAACACACTCCCGCTATCTGTAATATATGTAACACACTCCCGCTATGTGTAATATGATATTTAACACACTCCCGCTATCTGTAATATGATATGTAACAGATTCCCTACTATCTGTAATCTGATATATAACACACTCCCGCTATCTGTAATCTGATATGTAACACACTCCCGATAACTGTAATCTGATATGTAACACACTCCCGCTATCTGTAATATGATATGTAACACACTCCCGCTATCTGTAATCTGATATGTAACACACTCCCGCTAACTGTAATCTGATATGTAACACACTCCCGCTAACTGTAGTCTGATATGTAACACACTCCCGCTAACTGTAATCTGATATGTAACACACTCCCGCTATCTGTAATCTGATATGTAACACACTCCCGCTAACTGTAATCTGATATGTAACACACTCCCGCTGTCTGTAATCTGATATGCAACACACTCCCGCTATCTGTAATCTGAAATGTAACACACTCCCACTAACTGTAATCTGATATGTAACACACTCCCGCTATCTGTAATATGATATGTAACATATTCCCTACTATCTGTAATCTGATATGTAACACACTCCCGCTAACTGTAATCTGATATGTAACACACTCCCGCTATCTGTAATCTGATATGTAACATATTCCCTACTATCTGTAATATGATATGTAACACACTCCCACTAACTGTAATTTGATATGTAATATATTCCCTACTATCTGTAATCTGATATGTAACACACTCCCGCTAACTGTAATCTGATATGTAACATATTCCCTACTATCTGTCATCTGATATGTAACACACTCCCGCTAACTGTAGTATGATATGTAACACACTCCCGCTAACTGTAATCTGATATGTAACATATTCCCTACTATCTGCAATCTGATATGTAACGCACTCCCGCTATCTGTAATCTGATATGTAACACACTCCCGCTAACTGTAATCTGATATGTAACATATTCCCTACTATCTGTAATCTGATATGTAACACACTCCCGCTAACTGTAATCTGATATGTAACACACTCCCGCTAACTGTAATCTGATATGTAACGCACTCCCACTATCAGTAATATGATATGTAACATATTCCCTACTATCTGTAATCTGATATGTAACACACTCCCGCTAACTGTAATCTGATATGTAACACACTCCCGCTATCTGTAATCTGATATGTAACACACTCCCGCTAACTGTAATCTGACATGTAACGCACTCCCACTATCTGTAATATGATATGTAACATATTCCCTACTATCTGTAATCTGATATGTGACACACTCCCGCTAACTGTCATCTGATATGTAACACACTCCCGCTATCTGTAATCTGATATGTAACATATTCCCTACTATCTGTAATCTGATATGTAACACACTCCCGCTAACTGTAGTATGATATGTAACACACTCCCGCTAACTGTAATCTGATATGTAACATATTCCCTACTATCTGCAATCTGATATGTAACACACTCCCGCTATCTGTAATCTGATATGTAACACACTCCCGCCGTCTGTAATCTGATATGTAACACACGCCCGCTAACTGTAATCTGATATGTAACATATTCCCTACTATCTGTAATCTGATATGTAACACACTCCCTCTAACTGTTATCTGATATGTAACACACTCCCGCTGTAATCTGATATGTAACACACTCCCGCTAACTGTAATCTGATATGTAACACACTCCCGCTATCTGTAATACGATATGTAACACACTCCCGCTAACTGTAATCTGATATGTAACACACTCCCGCTAACTGTAATCTGATATGTAACACACTCCCGCTAACTGTAATCTGATATGTAACATATTCCCTATTATCTGTAATCTGATATGTAACGCACTCCCGCTATCTGTAATCTGATATGTAACACACTCCCGCTAACTGTAATCTGATATGTAACACACACCCGCTATCTATAATCTGATATGTCACATATTCCCTACTATCTGTAATCTGATATGTAACACACTCCCGCTAACTGTAGTATGATATGTAACACACTCCAGCTAACTGTAATCTGATATGTAACATATTCCCTACTATCTGTAATCTGATATATAACAAACTCCCGCTATCTGTAATATGATATGTAACACACTCCCGCTATCTGTAATTTGATATGTAACATATTCCCTACTATCTGTAATCTGATATGTAACACACTCCCGCTATCTGTAATATGATATGTAACACACTCCCGCTATGTGTAATTTGATATGTAACATATTCCCTACTATCTGTGATCTGATATGTAACACATTCCCGCTATCTGTAATATATGTAACACACTCCCGCTATGTGTAATATGATATGTAACACACTCCCGCTATCTGTAATATGATATGTAACAGATTCCCTACTATCTGTAATCTGATATATAACACACTCCCGCTATCTGTAATCTGATATGTAACACACTCCCGCTAACTGTAATCTGATATGTAACACACTCCCGCTATCTGTAATATGATATGTAACACACTCCCGCTATCTGTAATCTGATATGTAACACACTCCCGCTAACTGTAATCTGATATGTAACACACTCCCGCTAACTGTAGTCTGATATGTAACACACTCCCGCTAACTGTAATCTGATATGTAACACACTCCCGCTATCTGTAATCTGATATGTAACACACTCCCGCTAACTGTAATCTGATATGTAACACACTCCCGCTATCTGTAATCTGATATGCAACACACTCCCGCTATCTGTAATCTGAAATGTAACACACTCCCACTAACTGTAATCTGATATGTAACACACTCCCGCTATCTGTAATATGATATGTAACATATTCCCTACTATCTGTAATCTGATATGTAACACACTCCCGCTAACTGTAATCTGATATGTAACACACTCCCGCTATCTGTAATCTGATATGTAACATATTCCCTACTATCTGTAATATGATATGTAACACACTCCCACTAACTGTAATTTGATATGTAATATATTCCCTACTATCTGTAATCTGATATGTAACACACTCCCGCTAACTGTAATCTGATATGTAACACACTCCCACTATCTGTAATATATGTAACACACTCCCGCTATCTGTAATATGATATGTAACATAATCCCTACTATCTGTAATCTGATATATAACACAGTTCCGCTATCTGTAATCTGATATGTAACACACTCCCGCTAACTGTAATATATGTAACACACTCCCACTATCTGTAATCTGATATGTAACACACTCCCGCTATCTGTAATCTGAAATGTAACACACTCCCGCTATCTGTAATCTGATATGTAACACACTCCCGCTATCTGCAATCTGATATGTAACATATTCCCTACTATCTGTAATATGATATGTAACACACTCCCACTAACTGTAATATGATATGTAACACACTTCCAACTATCTGTAATCTGATATGTAACACACTCCCGCTAACTGTAATCTGATATGTGTCACACTCCCGCTAACTGTAATCTGAAATGTAACACACTCCCGCTAACTGTAATCTGATATGTAACAGACTTCCCACTATCTGTAATATGATATGTAACATATTCCCTGCTATCTGTAATCTGATATGTAACACACTCCCGCTAACTGTAATCTGATATGTAACACACTGCCGCTATCTGTAATCTGATATGTAACATATTCCCTACTATCTGTAATCTGATATGTAACACACTCCCACTAACTGTAATCTGATATGTAACACACTCCCGCTATCTGTAATATATGTAACACACTCCCGCTATCTGTAATATGATATGTAACATAATCCCTACTATCTGTAATCTGATATATAACACAGTTCCGCTATCTGTAATCTGATATGTAACACACTCCCGCTAACTGTAATCTGATATGTAACACACTCCCGCTATCTGTAATCTGATATGTAACACACTCCCGCTAACAGTAATCCGATATGTAACACACTCCCGCTATCTGTAATATGATATGTAACACACTCCCGCTATCTGCAATCTGATATGTAACATATTCCCTACTATCTGTAATATGATATGTAACACACTCCCACTAACTGTAATCTGATATGTAACACACTCCCACTAACGGTAATATGATATGTAACACACTTCCAACTATCTGTAATCAGATATGTAACACACTCCCGCTAACTGTAATCTGATATGTAACACACTCCCGCTAACTGTAATCTGAAATGTAACACACTCCCGCTAACTGTAATCTGATATGTAACACACTTCCCACTATCTGTAATATGATATGTAACACACTCCCGCTAACTGTAATCTGATATGTAACACACTCCCGCTAACTGTAATATGATGTGTAACACACCTCCCACTATCTGTAATCTGATATGTAACACACTCCCACTATTTGTAATCTGATATGTAACACACTCCCGCTAACTGTAATATGATATGTAACACACTTCCCACTAACTGTAATCTGATATGTAACACACTCCCGCTAACTGCAATCTGATATGTAACACACTCCCGCTAACTGTAATCTGATCTGTAACACACTCCCGCTATCTGTAATCTGATATGTAACACACTCCCGCTATCTGTAATATGATGTGTAACATACTCCCGCTAACTGTAATCTGATATGTAACACATTCCCGCTAACTGTAATATGATATGTAACACACTCCTGCTATCTGTAATCTGATATGTAACCCATTCCCGCCTACTGTAATATGATATGTAACATCCTCCCGCTATCTGTAATCTGATATGTAACACATTCCCGCTAACTGTAATATGATATGTAACACACTCCTGCTATCTGTAATCTGATATGTAACACATTCCCGCCTACTGTAATATGATATGTAACACATTCCCGCTAACTGTAATATGATATGTAACACACTCCCCACTATCTGTAATCTGATAGGTAACACACTCCCAACTGTCATGCTCGGCCCCCACCTGCCATGAATGAGCCACATTAATTTCGTCATGAACATTGATTTTAAACTGTTACTGGAGTGAAGAAAGGACTTGTTAAACAGATCAGCCATGGCTGCAAAACCATTTGCATCTTAACAGATGGTGTTTGGAAGGACATTATGCAGTATAATGTAAATAAATGTGAGATTATCCACTTTGGTAGCAAAAACAGGAAGGCATATTATTATCTGAATGGCTATAAACTGAGAGAGGGGAATATGTAGCGAGACCTGGGTGTTCTCGTACACCAGTCGCTGAAGGTAATAATGCAGGTGCAACAGGCGGTAAAAATGGCAAATGGTATGTTGGCCTTCATAGCGAGAGGATTGGAGTACAGGAGCAGGGATGTCTTGCTGCAATTATACAGGGCCTTGGTGAGGTCACACCTGGAATATTGTGTGCAGTTTTGGTCTCCTTATCTGAGAAAGGATGTTCTTGCTATAGAGGGAGTGCAGTGAAGTTTTACCAGACTGATTCCTGGTATTGTTGGACTGACATATGAGGAGAGATTGCGTCGGTTAGGATTATATTCATTGGACTTCAGAAGAGTGAGGGGGGATCTCATAGAAACCTATAAAATTCTAACAGGACTTGACAGGGTAGATGCAGGAAGGATGTTCCCGATGGTGGGGGAGTCCAGAACCAGGGGTCATATTCAAAGGATATTGGGTAAACAAAGCAAAGGGCAGTGGAGTAGAAACCCGTGATGTTGCGTCTCTGACCCTTGGCGATTCCCAGGGATTCCCTGATTTGGGGAGAGTATGGAGTGTTTGACCATAAATAGGTACAGCATCTAAATGAGGTGGGAGGGACATAGAACATTCCCACATTGTTTTCTCATGTGATCTCCTGGCAGGTGCCTAAAAGACCACCAGAAGACATTTTTGTAATGTTTGCCCCTCACTGGTCAGATTAGTGAATAGATGACCCCAAAAACTAGGTGCCCTTTCTTATGGGTTCCTGCATTGACTATCATTGTGTCGTGCTGGGCCCCCACCTGCCAAGAATGAGGCATATTAATTTCACCACATGGACATTAAATTTCAAATTGTTGCTGGGAAGAAGAGAAGGCCTGTTACAAGGGCTGCCAGACACTTGGCTTGAAGACATTTACATACCAGTAGGGACAAGAGATGTTACTCCCCTTATCCATTTAACCTACAATAGACTTTCAGCACCAGACATTAAAGGCAGGGAAGCGCATTCCAGGCCCCACTAAAATGATACAATCCACAGAGCCAAGACGTGGTCAGAACAGCTAGTCATATCACTAACCTGCTTGGCAACCTGGGGTTTTCTGAATGGCACAAACAGTTTGAACTCAGAGTGTCTGTTTGCTCCTAGACTGAAAAGACCTCTCCTGGTTAGCTCGCCACAGCCTCTCCTGTCTGCTCTCATCTCTTTCTCACGGAACTCCAAATCCACTGAAGACACATGAACCCCAATAGAGAAAAGTCTCCAACAGCGATCAAGGTTTAAGAAGAATAATGGGCCCCAATGAAAAGCGAGATCTACCTAGAATCAAGGACTCGCCAGTGAGCTTGAAGATCCGTAACAAAAACCCTCTTCATAAATTGCCTCAAACTTTTCCACTTTATTTCTTCTGCTCTGTTCTGTCTCTATATGCATGTGTGTATCATGTATGCATGCTAATGTGGGCATGGCGTGTATCCGTAGGCATTTACCGAATTCGAGTTTAAGTTTAATAAATTCGGGGCAGCACAGTGGCGCAGTGGTTAGCACCACAGCCTCACAGCCCCAGCAACCTAGGTTCAGTTCTGGGTACTGCCTGTGCAGAGTTTGCAAGTTCTCCCTCTGTCTGTGTGGGTTTCCGCCGGGTGCTCTGGTTTCCTCCCACAGCCAAAGACTTGCAGGGTGATAGGTAAATTGGCCATTGTAAATTGCCCCTAGTGTAGGTAGGTGGTAGGAGAATGGTGGGGATGTGGTAGAGAATATGGGGTTAACGTAGGATTAGTATAAATGGGTGGTTGTTGGTCAGCACAGACTCGGTGGGCCAAAGGGCCTGTTTCAGTACTAAAAAAAAAATGTCACCTTTTCTTCTTTAAACCTATGAAAACCTGTCTGTGCTGGTTTCTTTGTCTTTTAATTGGAAAGCAGTGAACAAGGATTCACCAAAGGGGAGCTAAAAACAGTGTGTTTAAAATGAAACCCTGTTACGGTATGACCAGGTGAAGGCTAAGAGGGAACCCTAGACCCCTTTCTCACCGGATCGTAACAATGGCTTCTCACTGCTGCTATTTGATAGAAACCTGAAGACCTGCTTCAGCAGCAACTACTTCTTGAGACTTCCTGCAAGGCCCGGATCTGTGGTTGGATTTCCATTTCTATTGGCAGGCACTAGGCCCTGGCAGATGTCAGGCCTGTCCCAGGGGTGTGTTGGGCCTCGGGTAATGAACCTTAGCCCAGGAGGATCAGGCCAGCTGA
Organism: Heterodontus francisci; assembly: GCF_036365525.1. Lineage (NCBI taxonomy): Eukaryota > Metazoa > Chordata > Chondrichthyes > Heterodontiformes > Heterodontidae > Heterodontus > Heterodontus francisci. The sequence goes on from NC_090403.1 coordinate 14,840,420, forward strand.
TGAGCAGGACACTTTGGGGCTGCTCTGTCTGGCATCAAGCAGTCAGAGTGATGTGGAAAATCGGTCCCTGAGAAGATTTCAAGCACCTGTAGCAAAGGAGAAAACCAGCCCCTCACCCAAACACGTTCCGCAATCCTGCATAGTCGGTCAAACTGATTTCTGTTAAAAGATGAAAGCTTTGTGCCTCAGAACCGAATATGGTCACTGTTGCGGTCACTGTCACCATGGTGCTCGCTGCTGCAGTGACTATCACCATGGCGATCACTGTGATTGTGGTGGTCACTGTCACCAAGGTCCTCACTGTCGTGGTCACCCTCTGATAAGGTGCCATCCACCAAGCTGTGTTTCGGTGCGATCACTGTGCCTCTGGTGCCACCTGGCGGACAGTATGAGACACTGCCTTCTCACTGCAATACGCAGCGTCTGGGAGGCAAAGTTATCGTTAAAGGAAAATCTCAGCCTTGGATTTATTCACCCACTTCTTCTTTATGTCGCAGACCACACCCGGTCATTGCATGGTTCGACCTGGAGCCATGGTAATTCTGCAGCACAGGGTGCCAGCCTGCTAGCATGGAGTGCTGCCCTCTACCTCAAACAGTCTGCAGCTGGGAATATCTCTACACAATATCTCAGTGTTACAATATTGAGAAGAGTCTCTGTAGACATCAAGGAGAATAATTGCAAGTTCACCTGCTCTGGGACACGTTGAATGCAGGCTACGGTCTGATTTCGGTGGTTTTTCTGGCCAGAGGGTTGGAAGGTGTTGGGATAGGAACCTGTCAGACTGCAGATAACTGTTATGAAAGGTCTAGTTTCAAACAGGAATTTCATTATTCTGTTGAAACAGAAAAAATACTTCAATTAATTGAACAATTCAAATCTCACAAATGGAAAGAATAAACAGAATTTCTCGTAGCTTTACAAGAAATGTTACTATGTCAACTATAGGAATGTTGAAGCCAGGATTCCCAAACCTGGAAAGGTCGGGCAGCTTCTTCCAGAACAGCCCAGTCAGACTGTCCGGGATCAGGGAGATATCCCACAAGGGACAATAGCTGGGGTGGGTAGAAATAGAGAACCATCAACCTCATGGAGGCAGAGACATGCAGCACTGAGGAGGATGCTGGGAAAGCACATCAGCAACTGTTAGAGCTGATCGGCAGCAGCTGATCAATGAAGCCCTCACAACAGTCCTCCAATCCCGCCCTCCATACACGAACCCCACCCTCCATACACTAACCCCGCCCTCCATACACGAACCCCACCCTCCATACACTAACCCCGCCCTCCATACACCAATCCCGCCCTCCGTACACTAACCCCGCCCTCTGTACACTAACCCCGCCCTCTGTACACTAACCCCGCCCTCACACCAGTACTCCAATCCTGCCCTCCGTACACTAACCCCGCCCTCCGTACACCAACCCCGCCCTCCATACAGCAATCCCGCCCTCCATACACCAACCCCGCCCTCCATACAGCAATCCCGCCCTCCATACACCAACCCCGCCCTCCATACACCAACCCCACCCTCCATACACTAACCCCGCCCTCCATACACCAATCCCGCCCTTCATACACAAACCCCGCCCTCCGTACACTAACCCCGCCCTCCGTACACTAACCCGCCCTCACACCAGTACTCCAATCCCGCCCTCCGTACACTAACCCCGCCCTCCGTACACTAACCCGCCCTCACACCAGTACTCCAATCCCGCCCTCCGTACACTAACCCCGCCCTCCGCACACTAACCCGCCCTCACACCAGTACTCCAATCCCGCCCTCCGTACACTAACCCCGTCCTCCATACAGCAATCCCGCCCTCCATACACCAACTCCGCCCTCCATACACTAACCCCACCCTCCATACACCAACCCCGCCCCCTCCGTACACCAACCCCGCCCTCAGTATTAACAGACCTGCCAACCAGTCCTGCCTTAAACCCACCCACCACACCACAATCAACATCTACTGCATAACTTAAGCAGACCACTGATTGCTGCTCCAAGTCCAGTCTGCACTGTCATTCCAGAAGCAATCTGCAGAGTACGTGGCAAGTGCCATCATGTCTAGTGGCCTTTCTTGCTCACACAGATGGAGGGAAGCACAATGGTGCAGAGGTGGTGTTTTCCACAGTGGCAGCAACATCATCCTGCCTGTTGCAGGCCTACTCCCTCTGCCAACGTCTGTGCCAACACCCACTCATCTGCGGAAGATCAGACCACTGATCTCCCAGCCTGTCTATGATGGAGAAGATGGCAGAACACATAGCTGCAGTATGAATACCTGGAGAGATGGAGGGAATAGTCTGTCATGTGCCTGGAAGGGGGTTGAGTGACCATGTGCTCCACGATGGATAAAATATTTCAATGCTTTGCATCAGAACCTCAATCAGACAGGTTGTGGATTTCTGCAGACTAGCTGCTGTCGCATCCGAATAAACACTCACATCAGTGGGCTAATAACTAACTGCTTTTATTTCCAGCCCCTCTAGAACATGCTAACAAAGAGTAACAAATGTAACACAAGAGATATTCAGGATTCTAATTACTAATATGGGCGGCACAATGGCGCAGTGGTTAGCACCGCAGCCTCACAGCTCCAGTGACCCGGGTTCAACTCTGGGTACTGCCTGTGTGGAGTTTGCAAGTTCTCCCTGTGTTTGCGTGGGTTTCCTCCGGGTGCTCCGGTTTCCTCCCACATGCCAAAGACTTGCAGGTTGATAGGTAAATTGGCAATTGCCCTAGTATAGGTAGTTGGTAGGGAAATATAGGGACAGGTGGGGATGTGGTAGGAATATGGGATTAGTGTAGGATTAGTATAAATGGGTGGTTGATGGTCGGCACAGACTCGTTGGGCCGAAGGGCCTGTTTCAGTGCTGTATCTCTAAACTAATATGTACTTACTACCATCAGGGGACAATCTAGTGTTCAGTTGGACAATGTGGACATAACAGATATATAATAAATATGGGCAATCCTATTAGACACACTGTCCAATACCTTCACCAATCTCTCATACTTAGAGAGCACCTTTGTAGGAACTAAGGGGTTAACAACTGCCATTTTTTTATATGTTGGATGAATCTCTGTAAGGTATGGTCTGATACAAATTCACATGAGATACTATGTTTTAAAGTAGAATGATTTTAAGTGATATTGTCATTATGCTCAGAAATAGTTATACTTTGTATATGTATCAATGTATTAGATTAGAACTAAGCTTGTATTTAGAATCATGTTATGTGAAATGTATTTTTATTTATTTATTTAGAGATGCAGCACTAAAACAGGCCCTTCGGCCCACCGAGTCTGTGCTGACCAACAACCACCCATTTATACTAATCCTACATTAACCCCATATTCTCTACCACATCTCCACCATTCTCCTACCACCTACCTACACTAGGGGCAATTTACAATGGCCAATTTACCTATCAACTTGCAAGTCTTTGGCTGTGGGAGGAAACCAGAGCACCCGGCAGAAACCCACACAGTCACAGGGAGAACTTGCAAACTCCACAGAGGCAGTACCCAGAATCAAACCCAGGTCGCTGGAGCTGTGAGGCTGCGGTGCTAACCACTGCGCCACCCTATTTGTATACTGTAGTGGGGAGCTGGTGGATGACGATGTTTACTGTAACAACAATAGCAGAAATGGCTTTGCTATGAGACTGGATGTCTTGATAACTGCCTATTCTGTGTTTCAATTAAGACAGACTCAGAGTCACAATAAGGGAGAGACTTGTAGACCCCATGAGGATGGCAATGCAATTAAAGGTATTCGGAGGCCATTCAAGACTGGAATGTTGATGGGGATAGCAAACATTCCCCAATGTGTGACAATAACTTGGGTCATCAAGCTGTCTGTAGAGACAAAGTATAGAAAGTGAGGTCGTACCTAACCAATCAAAAGGGTTAAGGTGGAATGTAACCTAATATGAAAGGAAGGAAGCCTTTGAGAGGGGCCATAAATGGCAGGTGCTGAGACACATCAGGGCACACCGATTCAAGAAGATGCCAACCTACAGTCAACATAACACCTCAAGAAAGAAGACTGCACCACAGCAACTCAGAAAGCAAGAACCGAGGATACTGTGCTATGTAACTACTGCTGTTGGTTAACTATTTCTTGCATATTCTTGCTGTGCTTAATAAACTCTCTATCTTGGTTTAAGAAACCAGAGCCTGTACCTTGTGGGTCAAAGGCTGGTCAATGTCTCACCTAAACACAAAAATCTTACACCTTCTTTGAACAGCTGGGTGGCTAAAGTCTTCTTCAGTAGACAAAGGGCATGCAGGGGCCTCCAAGAAGCTGGTTCCTTCTCCTCTTTGGCTCCTGCCCTCCCTATCACCCAGTGTACTCCTGCCCTCTCCATCACCCAGCGCACTCCTGCCCTCTCCATCACCCAGCGCATTCCTGCCCTCCCTATCACCCAGCGCACTCCTGCCCTCTCCATCACCCAGTGCACTCCGGCCCTCTCCATCACCCAGCGCACTCCTGCCCTCCCTATCACCCAGCGCACTCCTGCCCTCTCCATCACCCAGCGCACTCCTGCCCACTCTATCACCCAGTACACTCCTGCCCTCCCTATTACCCAGTGGACCCTTGCCCTCTCTATCACGCAGTGCACTCCTCTCTAAGCCTCTGTCCAAATCCTGTGAGCTGTGCATTTCTGAGCTGCTGCTTAGCAGGTTCTGAATGAGCAACACTGCATCTTCAGGAGGATCAAACACTTGGAACCCAAGTCCAAGTCAACCCCGGGAAAGAGAAAATGGACAAGGGTTAAGACCACTTGGATGGGAGGAATATATCAAGCATTTTCTGCACAAGGCCAGCTAGGGTTTAAGGTACATTTGGATGATGTGGTTGAGGAGCAGGACATTAAATAAAGGTACAGAAAGGGTAGAGACACAATCTGAGGTGGGATTGTTTGTGGTGGATTATAATCCTAGCCCTTTTTTGGAGCTATCTTGGATCAGGCGTACTTCTCAGATGATCACTCACATTTAAGATTGAGAAAGACAGGTCCCAAAGGCACTTGAATGGGTCTGAAGGACTGATCTAACTCTCTCTAAAGGAAAGGAACCAGCTAAGAATATTACCGTCCTCAAGATAGCCTTTTAAACAAGTTTCAGCCAGATTATAATAACCCAGATAATATGAGTGTCCAGGAATCTCTCCTCAGTAATGTACCTCCCCACCAAAGAGTGTATGGAGATAGGTTCATGAGTTAGTGATACAGAAGACTATACGATGCAATATAATTGTTAATTTATATAAAGGTTTATTAAAGAATCAAACATGCAATTCACAGTTGGTGAGACTGTCAATCACAACATTAATAGTTCTAGGAAAAGAAAGTACAATCTTGTTTCTGATAGAGAATCCAATTTTTAAATCTAAATATTGTTACAGTAAAATATTTAAGTAAGATATCCATCAATTATTGAAGTAACATTTACCCTAAATCCCTGAGTAGAAGAGTACAGAGTTACTGAGATACCTCTGTCCTAATTATGGGCAGAACTATCATTGCCTCACCCCAATAGCCGTACCTTTACTGTGAGAGACATTGGAGTTTTAATATTTATATTGTGTTTCAAGTTGCATAACTAATTTCTTACGTATGGAGGTGTTACCTTTTCTGCAAGTAAGTCTGTCCTTCTTTATTTCCCAAATAAGATTGTATAACTGTTAATTTCTAGTTAAGATCCACCTTCTTTGATTCCTAAGAAAGCTAGGCTAGTAGCAAACTGCGAGCTTCACGTTCAATTTTCATTAGTCATGTGTTTCAAGATTATAATTCCATTTTTGGCTTTGGTCAGTTTTGTTAAAAATTCAGTTGACTGCGGTTTAGGGCTCTCCATTTAAAACCACCTTTTTAACTATTACACTGTGGTAACTTTCGAGACCATTTGTAAAACTATGTTATCAATGTTTTACCGTGTGATGAGGTTTGTGACTTTTGGGAGTGAATCCCTCTTATCAGAAGCTGCCTTTATAGTTCCAAGTTGAGGCAAACCCTTCAAAACAGAGGCATGTCCACCCAGTACCATAGAGTTGAACTTTATTTTAACCTTTTCGGAAGATGAATCCTTTTTTAAAAACTTTTTAATCCTTCATTCATAAGAAAATAATTATTTTAACCTTATAAACCCTCATTATGGCCAGATTCCTTCACGTGTTTTCCAGCTTTCCCTCTGTCCTCCTTATTGCCCTTGGCCATAGTTTGCTGTGTAGCCTCAGTAAGAGGGGTGAGAATGAACAGCCTGAGGACCTCCTCCCATGCGGATTCCCTTCCTCTTGTTATGGGCTGTCTTTTGCCTGGTAGAGGAGTGAATATTGGGGTAGATATTGACTTTGTGTAAAAATATAAAACAGGCGATAGTGGGTCAGAAGTCCATCCACACTATCGCACCAAGTCAAGATCTACCCCAACGAATCTTAGTAACAGAGCTTTTAGTTTAACCATGTATTAGCTTGCTGACCATAGTCTGCACAGCAACAGGAACGTATCTTGCTGCTACTGTAGATGGAAGTACTTTGTTGGTGGGGAGAACAGCTTTCTAGACTATGAGGAAATGTAGAGGGAAGGAGCAGTAAAGTCTTCACTGTTGCCTAATGGGAAACCATGGGACGTTTCCAAGGAGGTGAGGGCACAGCTGAAGCAGTGGTGGATGTGAGCAGGGTTTCCTACCCTAGAATACCCAGTGAGGCCATTCAATTTCTTTCTGCACTGCAGCCAGATGCTGGGGTACTTGCTGCCAGCATTGACGTGGTTGGCAAACTCCTGCCAACCCCCTTGCCTGAAGTATGCTGCCCATCCATTGGGATCAGGCCATTTCCCCCTCTCCTGAACCTAATCCATCTGGATCTTTGCCTCGCCTGTTGTAAAGATGCCCTGCGGCTGGGATTGCCAATCCTCCAGGGTTACTCTGAAGTTTCCAGGACCCTGCTATGAACAACCAGGAGAAAAATCAATGGGTCTTTAAAAATTGTGCATTTTCTTTCAACAGTCTTGTTTCTTAGTTATAAAAACATTGGAGATGTTGGTGCAGGATGGGGGGGAAGGCTGTTTTTCTGGGTTGGCATTTGACGATGGAAGGTCGTGTGATGAAACCTCCAGGAATACGTCCAACCAGAGTTGGCAACCATACCTGCTGTTTTGTGAACTCCAGCTTGACATCATAGTGAACCTGGAGACACTTGCTGCTGTTCTTTGCACAGGAAAGGTGTATTGTTCCTCTCAGCTGCTGCAGACGTTTAAGAGCAGTAGCAGCACCTGATTTCGCTGCCCCTTATAGTTGAGCAGCCAATCTCTGGGGCTATTTGCCAATGATGCAGAAGCTGGTATCTCTCAGTGAGGGTAACACACCCTCCATCTAGCCAATCCAAAGCTAGTTGACTAAAGCCAGCCTTGTTGAGAGGCAGGTGGGAAGAGTGTAACTGATTCCTTTAATCAGTGGTCAAGTGATGTTTCTGAGCCAGTAGCCCTGGAGCCAATGGCTGCCTCAGCATATCAAACAGATTGAAAAATAGGCTATTCACAAATTCAACAACTGGATGATAATAAAGCATCAGGGCCAGATGGAACAAAGCCTAGAAAGCAGCAACAAACGAGAAAGGAAACATGGTCTGAATGTGATAGTGTTGGCCCAGCAACGGTGCAAGATCAGAAAGTAGCCAAGGTGACTTCAGTCTTCAATTGAAAGAGTTTTGATTTGAAGCCAGTTGGCTCAGTATTGATAATGGGGAAAGTAATGAAGGAAGCTGTACAAGGAGATTTATTATGACAAAAGGAAATATACCAGAGGAGTCCTAGGTTCACAAAAGATTCACTGGAACTCTCTGAGCAGGGAATTTAAGGTTGAAATGTCAATCATCATACAATTTCCCTACAGAAAAGTGGCAGGGAAAGACCTGGGAACTGGGATTCATTGGAAAACTCATTCAAAGAGAAGGTACATGCACCATAAGCTAAATGGTGAGCTTCAGTGTTGTATCATTCTACGAATATTTAATCACATCCATTAAAAAATACACAGTCCTTGGGAGGCAGGACAGAATACCCCTTCTGCAAGAGTGCAAAGCAGGGGTTAGCTCTTTGATTACCCATTACACACCCACCCATTACACACCCTGACCATCATACACTCGCCCATTACACACCCTCCCCATTACACACACTGCCCTTTACATTCCCCGCCTGTTACAAACCCCGTCTGTTAGCACCCGCCGTTACACACCTGCCTGCTACACAACTACACAACACACCCACTTGTTACACACCACTTCCATTACACACCTGCCCACTCTTCTCTATGTTATTGGTCCCAACAAGGATCACAATGTCTGGATCCTCCCCCTCCTTCTCCAATATCCTTTCAAGCCGGTTCAATGTGTCCCTCACCCTGGCACCAGGAAAGCAAAAAACCAACTGGGAGTCTCGATCCTGCTTACAAAAGATTTTATCTGTCCCCCTGATTATTGAACCCCCTACAGCCACCACATTACACTTCCCCTCATCCTCCCCATCCCTTTGGACAACCTCCTGCTCCAAGGTGCCATGGTTCCATTCTGTCTGTCCTTCCGACAATCTTTATCCTTATCTTCACAGGCAGCAAGTACATTGTGCCTATTGGATAGGGTCAGTTACTGCGATTCCTCATTCTCTATCTCACCTAGTTCCCATTACTCTCTACACTATCAGTCACACTAGCCCCATTCTTAATTTGCACCTCTCTATGAGGTGTGTCCGAGGTCTCCAACAAACTGTGCAGATACTGTTCCCCCTCCATTATGTGTCAGAGTGTCTCCAACTCACACTCCAGTTCAATGACTCTGAGCCGGAGAGATTCAAGATGGAGACATCGACTGCAGATGTGTTCACTCGGGACAGTCTCGCTGTCCACAGACTCCCTCATACTGCAGTCCAGATGCATAACCTGTTCTGTCATATTTTAGTCTAGATTATTTAAATCTACTTTTTGTTTTTATTTCAGTTTTTTCTTTTATTCACACTAACTTGCAATAAGCACTAAACACTGGACAAAAATGCTAAATACTTACTGCCTCAAGCTTACCCGAACCAATACAAGTATTGGAAGCAAAAAGCAGCCCCTCCTTTTCCCTATGCACTGAATTCCCATTCTCAACCAATTCCTGACATTTACACTATATTTACTCTGTTTACACTGTCTTCTGTTCTGTGCTGTCAACACCAGAGGCTCGTTATCAGCCTGGGGCTCAGCATGGGCCAGGCCACCCACAGTCCTCTCAGTGTCAGAGGCCTCGGCTGTCTCAGCCTCAGCCAGCTGCTCAGGTGTGTGTGGTGCGCTCACCAGCTTGTAACCCTGAGGGGAAAGTATCTGCATTGGTGGTGAGTGCAAGTGAGTCATGGGATGGTGCATCTGCTGAGTCGTCTTCCTCGTCAGAGGTGGACGCTGTCCCCCAGTGGTTGCGCACCCCTGAAAATGGCTACCTGCTTGAGAGAACACAAACGTATGTGGGATAGGCTGTGCAGTTCTCCTGATGTCAACCACGCGTTATGTGGGTCTCCAACATTGATGCACATGCCAATGGAAGACAGTCCTCACTCTCTTGCACAGGGACTCCAATCTCCCCATTGGCTATTGAGCAGCCACCCTGGGTGCCTGCCAGCTCCAAGACCTCTTCCTCAGAAAGGTAAGTGGATGTACATCTGGGAGTCCTCCATCTGTCCGGGACATCTCCCTCCTACTATGGGCCCTCTTGTACTGAAAGCCGAAGGATGAAGATGGTAGAGAATGGCACAGAGATCAACATGACAAATCTGCTCACTTCAGCCCCACATCCCATACTGGAGAGTTTGATGTCTCTCATACGGGGAAGATGGTGGCATAGTGGTAATGCTGACACTCGCTGTCAGGGGAGTTAAGGTGGGTGAGTTATTAAGAAAGATGTGTGTGAGGGGGCTCTGTGAGGAGGAAGGTGCTGTTTGGGGAGGGGGCAGAGTGAGGGGAGGGTGCTGTGGGAGGAGGGGAGCAGATTCCCAAGGGGTTTGAGCATGGGCTGGCAGTGGGCTGTTGGGTTTTTGTGGAGCCCGGAGAAATACATTTGTTCTGCCTCGCCTCATAAAAATAAAAGGAAAAATAATTTGTGGGGAATTATGTGGAAAAGCTATGAGCAGTCCCTTTAAGGATATCCACTCACCACCTGGAACAAATGGGTGGAGCTTTACAGCATTTCCTCCGCCCACTTGCACTGCAGAATGGGATCCGTGGTCCAAAAATGGTATTGGATGTCGATTGCATATTGAAACAGCCTCCCGCCCAGAACAGGCCATTCTGACAAAAGGTCAGCTTGAGGGCAATTTTAACCCCAAAAACTGGTGTGTTTGGGTCGGCTGGGAAGTAAAACCAGCCTTGAACTCGCCCACTTCAGGTTCAACATGTGGCTGTATGTGGGAAGCCGGGAACAATTCCAGTGCCCGGGACCAGCTTGTGCGCAGGAAGTGTCTCCAGCTGCAGCTTCTGGAAGCCCGGGTTTCGGAGCTGGAGCGGCAGCTGGGGATACTGTGGAGCATCCATGAGGCAGAGAGTATCGTGGATAGCATGTATAGAGAGGTGGTCACACCGCAGGCTCAGACTCCACAGGCAGGAAGGGAATGGGTGACCACCAGGCAGCGAAGAGGACTAGGCAGGCAGTTCAGGAATCTCCTGTGGCTATTCCCCTGCAAAACAGATATACTGCTTTGGATACTGTTGGGGGGAATGGCCACTCAGGGGAAAGCAGCAACAGCCCAATTCGTTGCACCACGGATGGCTCTGCTGCACAGGGGAGGAGTAAAAAGTGTAGGAATGCAATAGTTATAGGGGATTCAATTCTAACGGGAATAGATAGGCGTTTCTGTGGCCGTAAAAGAGACTCCAGGATGGTATGTTGCCTCCCTGGTGCTAGGGTCAAGGATGTCTCAGAGCGGTTACAGGATATTCTGAAGGGCGAGGGTGAACAGTCAGCGGTCGTGGTACACATTGGTACAAACGACGTAGGTAAAAAAAAGGATGAGGTCCTAAAAGCAGAATATAGGGAGTTAGGGATTATGTTGAAAAGTAGGACCTCAAAGGTAGTGATCTCAGGATTACTACCTGTGCCACGTGCTAGTCAGAGTAGAAATAGCAGGATATATTGGATGAATACGTGGCTGAAGAGATGGTGTGAGGGGGAGGGTTTTAGATTCCTGGGGCATTGGGGGAGGTGGGACCAGTACAAACTGGACAGGTTACACCTGGGCAGGACCAGGACTGATGTCCTAGGGGGAGTATTTGCTAGAGTGGTCGGGGAGGGTTTAAACTAAAATGGCGGGGGGTTGGGAACCTTTGCAAGGAGTCAGAGGAGGGGGGATCAATGGCAAGAACAAAAGACAGAAAGGGGAATAAGAAAAGTGATAGGCAGAGAAATCAAGGGCCAGAATCAAACAGGGCCACAGTGAAAAATAGTGGGAAGAGGACAAGTAATGTTAAAAAGACAAGCCTTAAGGCTTTGTGCCTTAACGCGCGGAGCATTCGCAATAAAGTGGATGAATTAATCGCACAAATAGATATAAACGGGTAAGATATAGTCGGGATTACGGAGACATGGCTGCAGGGTGACCAGGGATGGGAAATAAACATCCAGGGGTATTCAGTATTTAGGAAGGACAGACAAAAGCTGATGGAGGTGCATTGCTGGTTAAAGAGGAAATTAACGCAACAGTGAGGAAAGATATTAGCTCTGACGATGTGGAATCTATGGGTAGAGCTGAGAAACACTAAGGGGCAAAAAGCGTTAGTGGGGGTTGTATATAGACCCCCAAACTGTAGTGGTGATGTTGGGAATGGCATCAAACAGGAAATTAGAGACGCATGCGATAAAAGAACATCTGTAATTATGGGTGAATTTAATCTGCATATAGATTGGGAAAATTAGTCACAATACCGTAGAGGAGGAATTCATGGAGTGTATATGGGATGGTTTTCTGGACCAATTTGTTGAGGAACCAACTGGAGAATAGGCCATCCTAGACTGGGTATTGTGTAATGAGAGAGGAATAATTGACAATCCAGTGGTGCGAGACCCCTTGGGGATGAGCGACCATAATATGATAGAATTCTTCATCAAGATGGAGAGTGACATAGTTGATTCTGAGACTAGGGTCCTGAATCTTAATAAAGGAAACTACAAAGGTATGAGGCGCGAGTTGGCCATGACGGATTGGGAAACGTTACTTAAAGGGATGACGGTGGATAGGCAATGGCAAACATTCAAAGAGCACATGGATGAACTGCAACAATTATTTATTCCTATCTGCCGCAAAAGTAAAATGGGAAAGGTAGCCAAACCATGGCTTACAAGGGAAATTAGAGATAGCATTTGATCCAAGGAAGAGGCATACAAATTTGCCGGAGAAAACAGCAGACCTGAGGATTGGGAGCAGTTTAGAATTCAGCAAAGGAGGACCAAGGGATTGATTAAGAAGGGGAAAATAGAGTAGGAAAGCATGCTTGCGGGGAACATAAAAACTGACTGTAAATGTTTCTATAGGTATGTGAAGAGAAAAAGATTGGTGAAGACAAATGTAGGTCCCTTGCAGTCAGAAACAGGGGAATGTATTATGGGGAATAAAGAAATGGCTGACCAACTAATGCATACTTTGGTTCTGTCTTCACAAAGGAGGACACAAATATCATACCAGAAATGTTGGGGAACACAGGGTTTAGTGAGAGGGAGGAACTGAAGGAAATCAGTATTAGAGAAATGGTGTTGGGGAAATTGATGAGATTGAAGGCCGATAAATTCCCAGGGCCTGATAATCTACATTCCAGAGTACTTAAGGAAGTGGCCCTCGAAATAGTGGATACATTGGTGGTCATCTTCCAAGATTCTATAGACTCTGGACCAGTTCCTATGGATTGGAGGGTAGCTAATGTAACCCCACTATTTAAAAAGGGAGGTAGAGAGAAAGCAGGGAATTATAGACCAGTCAGCCTGACGTCGGTAAGGGGGAAAATTCTAGAGTCCATTATCAAAGATTTTATAGCAGAGCACTTGGAGAACAGTGGTAGAATCGGGCAGAGTCAGCATGGATTTACGAAAGGGAAATCATGCTTGACAAATCTACTAGGATTTTTCGAGGATGTAACTAGTAGAGTTGATGAGGGGAAGCCAGTGGATGTGATTTATTTGGACTTTCAGAAGGCTTTCCACAAAGTCTCAGATAAGAGAAATTAAAGCGCATGGGATTGGGGTTAGTGTATTGCAATGGATAGAAAATTGGTTGGCGGACAGGAAACAAAGAGTAGGAATAAATGGGTCTTTTTCCGAATGGCAGGCAGTGACTAGTGGGGTACCGCAGGGATCGGTGCTAGGACCCCAGCTATTTACAATATATATTAATAATTTAGATGAGGGAATGAAATGTAATATCTCCAAATTTGCAGATGACACAAAACTGGGTGGGAGGGTGACTTGTGAGGAGGATGCAGAGAGGATTCAGGGTGATTTGGACCAGTTGAGTGAGTGGGCAAATGCATGGCAGATGCAGTATAATGTGGTAGCAAAAACAGGAAGGCAGATTATTATCTGAATAGTTATAAACTGAGAGAGCGGAATATGCAACGAGACCTGGGTGTTTTCGTATACCAGTCGCTGAAGGTAAGCATGCAGCTGTAACAGGTGGTAAAAAAGGCAAATGGTATGTTGGCCTTCATAGCGAGAGGATTCAAGTACAGAAGCAGGGATGTCTTGCTGCAATTATACAGGGCCTTGGTGAGGCTACATCGGGAATATTGTGTGCAGTTTTGGTCTCCTTATCTGAGGTAGGATGTTCTTGCTATAGAGGGAGTGCAGTGAAGGTTTACCAGACTAATTCCTGGGATGGCAAGTCTGACGTATGAGGAGAGATTGAGTCGGTGAGGATTATATTCGCTGGAGTTCAGAAGAGTGAGGGAGAATCTCATCGAAACCTATAAAATTCTAACAGGACTTGACAGGGTAGATGCAGGAAGGATGTTCCCGATGGTGGGGGAGTCCAGAACCAGGGGTCATAGTGTAAGGATACGGGATAAACCTTTCAGGACTGATTTGAGGAGTAATGCCACCTGACTGGCATTTTCTGTTTTAATCTGAAACTCTCGTATTGAAAAAAGTCTGGGTGTGTTGCCCACCTGGGGTCCATATCAGAGGCTCAGACACACACTCCCCATGATTTTCCAACCATTACCATGGCTTTCCGAATTCCCAATATTCCTGTATGTAAAATCGCTACAGATCTGAAAAGACAAGTTAGTGTGGTGCACCATATAGTTAAGGTTGAGTGTGGCTTCAAAGCTCACTTGGAATTGGATTGAAGATAAAGGTCATTTATTTGCCTGGTCTGGACTGAGTCACTAATCCCTCCTGGGGCTAGATGGAGGCTTCAGTTGACTGCAACATCCACTTGATAGAGAAAGGACAATCAACTGGGGATCCAGCTCCTGATCCCCAACCAGCAGCTCCATTACTGGGAAATCATTTACGTGGACATGGGTGTGGATAGACTGGGGTCAGCTGTGAGACCTTATCACATGGTCGAATACCTTGCTTACACTCACATATGAAGAATGTCCCATTGACTGAGGTGCAGAAAGATAATCACCCATGAAATGTAGACAAGAGACAGCATCTTGAAGAAGAGGGAATAAAGACAATTTTAAGCGGTATGCATTGAACTGGTTGTTTTGAAAAGATCATTGCTCAAGTCATTGAGAGGCACCTCCTGCCAGTAAGCAAGTGTGAATTAACATGAACTTGCATATTGCCAAACTGATTGTACCAATTTTGAAACAGGATTTACAATGCTGTGCAACAGCCTCCATTCAAAACAAGTCAAGCTGAAAACACACATAGCTTAACACACAAGCAGGATCTCCCTCCCTAACAGCACAGTGGAGCACCTTCTTTACATGGACTGCAGCGGATCAAGGAGAAGACCCAGCACCATCTTCTCAAGGGCAATAAGTGCCAACCTTGCCAGTAAAGCCCACATCCCGTGAATTATTTAAAAAAATAAGGCCAGCTCTTCACTTAAGCTCACTCGTCTGACATAGAAACATAGAAAATAGGAGCAGGAATAGGCCATTCAGCCCTTTGGGCCTGCTCCGCATTCAAAAAGGATCATGGCTGATCACCTAATTCAGTACCCTGTTCCCGCATTTTCCCCATATCCCTTGATCCCATTAAGGCTGTGCAGGTTTGATCAGACATTTCTGTGATTGATAACATAGGTGACACTAGGCCTCAGGCCTCATCCGGGCCATCAAGAAAGTAAAACCTAGATTCTGAATAGAAAGACTTGGATTTAGTTACTGCGTCACAGAGACAGTGAGCTGGGATTTTTCATTTCCTGTGACTCAGACTGACTCCTACCTGAATTTCAGTTACACAGTGAAAACTATGGGGCTAAATTTGGTTTTGATAGGTAAAATGGGTGATATCAGATCAGTTGCGTATCACACATCTCTCCCGATTAAGTCATAGAATCTTAGAATCATAGAATAATACAGCACAGATGGAGTCCATTCAGCCCATTGTGTCTGTGCCAGCTCTTTGAATGGTTATCCATTTCTCCCTCTCTCCCTGTCTCCTGCTCTTTCCCCATGTCCAATTCTCTTTTGAACGTTACTATTGAATCTGCTTCTACCATCCTGTGTATTCCAGATTACAATAATTTACTGTGTAAATAAATGTTTCCTCATGTTGCCTCTGGTTATTCTGCCAATCACCTTAACCGACTCTTCGGCTATTGGAAGCAGTTTCTCCTTATTTACGCTATCAAAACCTTTCATGTTTTCTAGCAAATACCCTCTTAACCTTCTCTGCTCTAAGGAGAACAATCCCAGTTTCTCCAGTTTTTCCACATTACTGAATTCCCTCACCCCTGGTACCATTGTAGTAAGAAAGAAAGACTTGCATTTGTACAGCACCTTTCACGACTCCTGGACATCGCAAAATGCTTTGGAGCCAATGAAGTATTTTTGAAGTGTAGCCACTGTTGTAATATAGGAAATGTGGCAGTCAATTTGGATATAGTAAACTCCACAAACAGCAATACGATAATGACCAGATTTTTTTTTTTGTGATGTTGATTGAGGGACAAATATTGTCCAGGACACCGGGGAGAACATCCCTGCTCGTCTTCAAAATGGTGCCATGGGATCTTTTTATCTACTGGAGAGGGCAGATAGGGCCTGAAATGGGATTTAAACCCACAGCTTTCTGACTCAGGTGAGAGTGCTACAAACAGAGCCACAGATGACACGAAGCACATTACTTCCATACCCTCTCCGAGGCCTTGGCACTCTTCCTATAGCGTGGTGCCCAGAATTGGACACAACAGTTCAACTGGAGAGGGTGGTCGAGGCAGATTTAATTGTGGTTTTTAAAAGGGAATTAGATAAGCACTTGAAGATAAAAGATTTGCAGGGTTATGGGGAAATGGATGGGGGAGTGGGACTAGCTAAAATGCTCTTGCAGAGAGCTGGTGTAGACTCGGCAGACAAATGGCTTTTATCTGTGCTGTAACTGTTCTATGTTTCTATGATTCTACGAGCTGGGACCTCACCAGGGTTATAAAGGTTTAGCATAATTTCCGGACTTTTGTGCTCTTTTCCTTTACATGTTTTTTTACAGCCCTTTCAACCTCTTTCGATGGCTTGTGCAGAAAGTAAGCTGCAAGTTCATCAGTTGTTTACCCTGTCATCTGATATTAATACTAACATGCAGTAACAAACTGCTTTTATTCATTCTTGGGCTGTGGACATCACTGAGAAGATCAGCCATCCTTAGTTGCCTTGAAAAGGTATTGACAGGCCTGCTTAACAGTTTGGTGCAAGTAAGTCACTTCAGAGGGCAGTGTGACCGGTCACACAAAGGGCAGACGTAGTAAAGAATGTCAGGTTTACACAAGTCCAAGTCCATCCAGGACAGCGTTTATGCTCCCCTCGACTCTCCTGCTTTCCTTCCTCATCTAACTCTATCTGTATAACCTTCTATTTCTTTCTCCCTCATGTGTTTATAGAGGCTCCCTTTAAATGCATCGGTACTATTCATCTCATCCACTCCCTGTGGTAACAAGTTCCGCATTCTCACCACTCTGGGAGAAGAAATCTTTTCTGAATTCACTATTTAATTTCTTGGTGACTGCCTCTAGTTTTACTCTTCCCGCATGTTGAAACATTCTCTTTGTTTCCCTAAAGGACATTAATGAATGAGTTAGAGTCTTTACAACAATCTGATAGCTTCATAATCACTGATAGTAGCCTTTGATTTTTGAGAGTTTTTTTTAAAATTGAATGTAAACTGGGATAATAGTGCAAAAGGCTTAAAGGGGGCGGAATTCTTAAAATGCATACAGGAGAGCTTTTTGAGTCAGTACGTAGAAAGTCCGACAACAGAAGGGGCAGTACTGGACCGAATCCTAGAGAATGAAGCTGGACAAGTGGTAGAAGTGGCAGTGGGGGAGCATTTCGGGGATAGTGACCATAACTCTGTAAGATTTAAGGTATCAGGATCTGGCCAAAGTGGACTGGGAGCAGCTACCTTTGGGAAGGTCTACATCAGACCAGTGGGAGTCACTTAAAGAGGAAATAGTGAGAGTTCAGAACCAACATGTTCCCGTTAAGGTGAAGGGTAGAACCAATTAGTCCAGGGAACCCTGGATGTCAAGGGATATAGAGGATTGGAGAAGGACAAAAAAGGAGACTTATGGCAGATTCGGAGCGCTGAAAACAGCGCAGGCACTAGAGGAGTATAGAAAGTGTAGGGGGGTACTTAAAAAAGTAATTAAGAGAGCAAAGAGGGGACAAGAAAAAACACTGGCGGGCAAGATAAAGGAAAATCCCAAGGCGTTTTATAAGTATATTAAGGGCAAGAGGATAACAGGGTAAGGGTAGGGCCCATTAGGGACCAAAGTGGCAATCTGTGTGTGGAGCCGGAGGACATAGGTGAGGTTTTAAATGATTACTTTTCATCTGTGTTCATTATGGAGAAGGATGATGTAGGGGTAGAGATCAGGGAGGGGTTTGTGATATACTTGAACATATCAGCATTGAAATGGAGGAAGTATTAGCTGTTTTAATGGGCTTTAAAGAGGATAAATCCCCATGTCCACATGAGATGTATCCCAGGCTGTTATGTGAGGCAAGGGAGGAGATAGCAGGGGCTCTGACACAAATTTTCAAATCCTCTCTGGCCACAAGAGAGGTACCAGAGGACTGGAGGACAGTGAATGTGGTACCATTATTCAAGAAGGGTAGCAGGGATAAACCAGGTAATTACAGGCCGGTGAGTCTAACATCAGTGGTTGGGAAAATATTGGAATTAATTCTGAGGGACAGGATTAACCTCCACTTGGAGAGGCAGCGGTTAATCAGGGATAGTCAGCATGGCTTTGTCAGGGGGAGATCGTGTCTAACTAACTTAATTGAATTTTTTGAGGCGGTGACAAGATGTGTAGGTGAGGGTAAGGCAGTTGATGTAGTCTACGTGGACGTCAGTAAGGCTTTTGATAAGGTCCCGCATGGGAGATTGGTTAAGAAGGTAAAAGCCCATGGGATCCAGGGCAATTTTGCAAATTGGATCCAAAATTGGCTTAGTGTCAGGAGGCAGAGGGTGATGGTCAGGGGTTGTTTTTGTGAGTGGAAGCCTGTGACCAGAGGTGTACCACAGGGATCGGTGCTGGGACCCTTGCTGTTTGTAGTGTACATTAATGATTTAGACGTGAATATAGGAGGTATGATCAGTAAGTTTGCAGATGACACGAAAATTGGTGGTGTTGTAAACAGTGAGGAGGAAAGCTTTAGATTACAGGATGATATAGATGGGCTGGTAAGATGGGCGGAGCAGTGGCAAATGGAATTTAATCCTGAGAAGTGTGAGGTGATGCATTTTGGGAGGACTAACAAGGCAAGGGAATATACAATGGATGGTAGGATCCTCGGAAGTACAAAGGTTCAGAGGGACCTTGGTGTACTTGTCCATAGATTACTGAAGGCAGCAGCACAGGTAGAACAAAGAACAAAGAAAATTACAGCACAGGAACAGGCCCTTCGGCCCTCCAAGCCTGCGCCGATCCAGATCCTCTATCTAAACATGTCGCCTATTTTCTAAGGGTCTGTATCTCTTTGCTTCCTGCCCATTCATGTATCTGTCTAGATACATCTTAAAAGACGCTATCGTGCCCGCGTCTACCACCTCCGCTGGCAACGCGTTCCAGGCACCCACCACCCTCTGCGTAAAGAACTTTCCACGCATATCCCCCCTAAACTTTTCCCCTCTCACTTTGAACTCGTGACCCCTAGTAATTGAATCCCCCACTCTGGGAAAAAGCTTCTTGCTATCCACCCTGTCTATACCTCTCATGATTTTGTACACCTCAATCAAGTCCCCCCTCAACCTCCGTCTTTCTAATGAAAATAATCCTAATCTACTCAACCTCCCTTCATAGCTAGCGCCCTCCATACCAGGCAACATCCTGGTGAACCTCCTCTGCACCCTCTCCAAAGCATCCACATCCTTTTGGTAATGTGGCGACCAGAACTGCACGCAGTATTCCAAATGTGGCCGAACCAAAGTCTTATACAACTGTAACATGACCTGCCAACTCTTGTACTCAATACCCCGTCCGATGAAGGAAAGCATGCCGTATGCCTTCTTGACCACTCTATTGACCTGCGTTGCCACCTTCAGGGGACAATGGACCTGAACACCCAAATCTCTCTGTACATCAATTTTCCCCAGGACTTTTCCACTTACTGTATAGTTCACTCTTGAATTGGATCTTCCAAAATGTATCACCTCGCATTTGCCCTGATTGAACTCCATCTGCCATTTCTCTGCCCAACTCTCCAATCTGTCTATATTCTGCTGTATTCTCTGACAGTCCCCTTCACTATCTGCTACTCCACCAATCTTAGTGTCGTCTGCAAACTTGCTGATCAGACCACCTATATTTTCCTCCAAATCATTTATGTATATCACAAACAACAGTGGTCCCAGCACGGATCCCTGTGGAACACCACTGGTCACATGTCTCCATTTTGAGAAACTCCCTTCCACTGCTACTCTCTGTCTCCTGTTGCCCAGCCAGTTCTTTATCCATCTAGCTAGTACACCCTGGACCCCATGCAACTTCACTTTCTCCACCAGCCTACCATGGGGAACGTTATCAAACGCCTTACTGAAGTCCATGTATATGACATCTACAGCCCTTCCCTCATCAATCAACTTTGTCACTTCCTCAAAGAATTCTATTAAGTTGGTAAGACATGACCTTCCCTGCACAAAACCATGTTGCCTATCACTGATAAGCCCATTTTCTTCCAAATGGGAATAGATCCTATCCCTCAGTATCTTCTCCAGCAGCTTCCCTACCACTGACGTCAGGCTCACCGGTCTATAATTACCTGGATTTTCCCTGCTACCCTTCTTAAACAAGGGGACAACATTAGCAATTCTCCAGTCCTCCGGGACCTCACCCGTGTTTAAGGATGCTGCAAAGATATCTGTTAAGGCCCCAGCTATTTCCTCTCTCGCTTCCCTCAGTAACCTGGGATAGATCCCATCTGGACCTGGGGACTTGTCCACCTTAATGCCTTTTAGAATACCCAACACTTCCTCCCTCCTTATGCCGACTTGACCTAGAGTAATCAAACATCTGTCCCTAACCTCAACATCTGTCATGTCCCTCTCCTCGGTGAATACCGATGCAAAGTACTCGTTTAGAATCTCACCCATTTTCTCTGACTCCACGCATAACTTTCCTCCTTTGTCCTTGAGTGGGCCAATCCTTTCTCTAGTTACCCTCTTGCTCCTTATATATGAATAAAAGGCTTTGGGATTTTCCTTAACCCTGTTTGCTAAAGATATTTCATGACCCCTTTTAGCCCTCTTAATTCCTCGTTTCAGATTGGTCCTTCATTCCCGATATTCTTTCAAAGCTTCGTCTTTCTTCAGCCTCCTAGACCTTATGTATGCTTCCTTTTTCCTCTTAGCTAGTCTCACAATTTCACTTGTCATCCATGGTTCCCTAATCTTGCCATTTCTATCCCTCATTTTCACAGGAACATGTCTCTTCTGCACGCTAATCAACCTCTCTTTAAAAGCCTCCCACATATCAAATGTGGATTTATCTTCAAACAGCTGCTCCCAATCTACATTCCCCAGCTCCAGCCGAATTTTGGTATAGTTGGCCTTCCCCCAATTTAGCACTCTTCCTTTGGGACCACTCTCGTCTTTGTTCATGAGTATTCTAAAACTTACGGAATTGTGATCACTATTCCCAAAGTAGTCCCCTACTGAAACTTCAACCACCCGGCCCGGCTCATTCCCCAACACCAGGTCCAGTATGGCCCCTTCCCGAGTTGGACTATTTACATACTGCTCTAGAAAACCCTCCTGGATGCTCCTTACAAATTCTGCTCCATCTAGACCTCTAACACTAAGTGAATCCCAGTCAATGTTGGGAAAATTAAAATCTCCTATCACCACCACCCTGTTGCTCCTACATCTTTCCATAATCTGTTTACATATTTGTACCTCTATCTCACGCTCGCTGTTGGGAGGCCTGTAGTACAGCCGCAACATTGTTACCACACCCTTCCTATTTCTGAGTTCTGTCCATATTGCCTCACTGCTCGAGTCCTCCATAGTGCCCTCCTTCAGCACAGCTGTGATATCCTCTTTGACCAGTAATGCAACTCCTCCACCCCTTTTACCTCCCTCTCTATCCCGCCTGAAGCATCGATATCCTGGGATATTTAGTTGCCAATCGTGCCCTTCCCTCAACCAAGTCTCAGTAATAGCAATAACATCATACTCCCAGGTACTAATCCAAGCCCCAAGTTCATCTGCCTTACCTACTACACTTCTTGCATTAAAACAAATGCACCTCAGACCACCAGTCCCTTTGCGTACATCATCTGTACGCAGGTAGATAAGGTGGTTAGGAAGGCATATGGGATACTTGCCTTTATTAGCCGAGGTATAGAATATAAGAGCAGGGAGGTTATGATGGAGCTGTATGAAATGCTAGTTAGGCCACAGGTGGAGTACTGTATACAGTTCGGGTCGCCACACTATAGGAAGGATGTGCTTGCACTGGAGAGGGTGCAGAGGAGATTCACCAGGATGTTGCCTGGGCTGGAGCATTTCAGCTGTGAAGAGAGACTGGATAGGCTAGGGTTGTTTTCCTTAGAGCAGAGAAGGCTGAGGAGGGACCTGATTGAGGTATACAAAATTATGAGGGGCATTGATAGGGTAGATAGGAAGAAGCTTTTTCCCTTAGCGGAGGTGTCAGGGGGCATAGATTTAAGGTAAAGGGGAGGAGGTTTAGAGTGGATTTGAGGAAAATTATTTTCACCCAGAGGGTGGGTGGAATCTGGAATGCACTGCCTGATGGGGTTAGTAGAGGCAGGAACCCTCTCAACATTTAAGAAGTATTTCGATGAGCACTTGAAATGCCATAGCATACAAGGCTATGGGCCAAATGCTGGAAAATGGGATTAGAATAGATAGGTGCTTGATGGACTTCACAGAGACGATGGGCCGAAGGGCCTGTTTCTGTGTTGTATAACTCTGTGACTCTATAAATCTCAATCTTGTGGGCTTTGAACTCATACTCTCAGGATTATTAGTCCAGGCCTCTGGAAGCATAATCACTACACTATCTTCTTCTTCTTTGGCCTCCTTGTCTCGAGAGACAATGGGTAAGCGCCTGGAGGTGCTCAGTGGTTTGTGAAGCAGCGCGTGGAGTGGCTATAATGGCCAATTCTAGAGTGACAGACTCTTCCACAGGCGCTGCAGATAAAATTGGTTGTCGGGGGTGTTACACAGTTGGCTCTCCCCTTGCGCTTCAGTCTTTGTTCCTGCCAACTGCTAAGTCTCTTCGACTCGCCACACTTTCGCCCCGCCTTTATGGTTGCTCGCCAGCTCTGGCGATCGCTGACAACTGACTCGCACAACTTGTGGTCAATGTCACAGGACTTCATGTCGCATTTTACAGACGTCTTTAAAATGGAGACTTGGACGGCTGGTGGGTCTGATACCAGACCCAGTTAATGAGAAAGGTAAGGATAAGCATATGACCTAAATAAACTGTACAGAGTCTTGGAAAAGTTTCATTATATCAGTGGAGATTTCAACAATGCTCATTATGTCTTTTGATGAGTCATTCTCCAAATAGGAACTCATCAAACAAGTTATACGACGTCTCCATAATCACATGTACAAGACTGTGCATGAAAGCAGCATACATTCTGTTCCAACGTAAGAGAAATTGCTTACAGCACAAAATAATGACAAGCTACAGGAGGAGATGGTGGAGTTGTGGTAATGTCACTGGACTAGAAATCCAGAGTCCAGGCTAATGTCACTGAGGACACGGGTTCAAATCCCACCAAGACAGCTGGCAGAAATTAAATTCAATTAATTAATTTTAAATAATCTGGAATTGAAAACTAGTCTCAGAAGCTCTTTCAACGATTCTGCATGGACACAGTGGACTCCTTCTATTTGTCAGATTCTATGATGACACTTCGTTGAGGAAATAAGGGAAGGGAACACAGGAATCCTGCAGGTAACTTGTGCAGAAGAAGTGCCAATGTTTAAAGCTCCTGGATTGATTTCCCTTTTCTGAGATTCAGACTTGTAAGGAGACCCTCATCGGAAAAAAACTGGAAGGAGGCAATGTTTATCTGGAAGCTGCATACATCACAGGAGTGCAAGAAGAAGCAGAGAGAGAAAGGGAGTCAGTGACAGAGCCCTCAACAGAATGGATATCATCCTCTCACAATATACATTAATGATTTAGATGACAGAACTAAATGTAATGTCTCCAAATTTGCACATGACACAAAATTGGGTGGGAGGGTGAGTTGTGAGGAAGATGCAGAGAGGCTTCAGGGTGATTTGAACAAGTTGAGTGAGTGGGCTAATGCATGGCAGATGCAGTATAATGTGGATAAATATGAGGTTATCCACTTTGGTAGCAAAAACAGGAAGACAGATTATTATCTGAATGGCTATAAACTGAGAGAGGGGAATATGCAGCAAGACCTGGGTGTTCTCGTACACCAGTCGCTGAAGGTAAGCATGCAGCTGCAACAGGCGGTAAAAAAGGCAAATGGTATGTTGGCCTTCAGAGCAAGAGGATTCGAGTACAGAAGCAGGGATGTCTTGCTGCAATTATACAGGGCCTTGGTGAGGCCACACCTGGAATAGTTTGTGCAGTTTTGGTCTCCTTATCTGAGGAAGGATGTTCTTGCTATAGAGGGAGTGCAGTGAAGGTTTCCCAGACTGATTCCTGGGATGGCGGGACTGACATATGAGGAGAGATTGAGAAGAGTGAGGGGGGATCTCATATAAACCTATAAAATTCTAACAGGACTTGGCAGGGTAGATGCAGGAAGGATGTTCCCGATGGTGGGGGAGTCCAGAACCAGGGGTCATAGTCTCAGGATATGGGGTAAACCTTTCAGGACTGAGATGAGGAGAAATTTCTTCACCCAGAGAGTGGTGAGCCTGTGGAATTCGCTACCAGAGAAAGCGGTTGATTCCAAAACATTGTATGTTTTCAAGAAGGAGTTAGATATAGCTCTTGGGTCTAAAGGGATCAAAGGGTGTGGGGAGAAAGCGGGAACAGGTTACTGAGTTGGATGCTCAGCCATGATCATAATGAATGGCGGAGCAGGGTCAAAGGGCCGAATGGCCTACTCCTGCTCCTATTTTCTATGTTTCTATGTTTCTTACAGTCACCAGCCTGGATACAGTCATTCAAGGGAAGGGGGCTTTTTTTAAATTGTTTTTGGGATGTGAGCATTGCTGCCAAAGCCAGAAATTATTGCCCATCCCTAATTGCTCTTAAGATAGTGGTGGTGAGTCACTGTCTTAACCATTGCAGTCCATGTGGTGTAAGTACACATTGCTGCGGAAGTGGAGTCACATGTACGCCAGATGAAGTAAGGACAGCAGATTTCCTCCCCTGAAGGGCATTAGTGAACCAGATGGGTTTTTACAGCAATTGAGTAGTTTCATCATCATTATTGATGACACTTGCATTTTATTCCAGATGTATTAATTAATTGAATTTAAATTCCCCCAGCTGCCATGGTGGGATTTGAACTCATGTCACCAGAGCATTAGTCTGGGCCTCTGCATTACTAGTCCAGTGACATTACCATTAAATATAGTATAAGCTACAGATAATTCAGGCGAAACTGGGAGCTGAAGTGTTCAATTAGACTCACGACAGTGCAGTCCCCATCTGACTTTTCACCTTTATCCCATTTTTCTTCTAATGCTTATGTCCAGGTTGTGGATAGCTGTTCCACTTGATTATAAGTCTCCTGGGATGGAGCTGACCCTCCCCTCAGAACTTCTGGGTCCTGGAATGGAGCTAACGCTGCTCATAGAGTTGGAGTCCAGGATGGAGCTAACCCTCCCCACAGAGTTGGTGGGCACTGGGATGGAACTGACCCTTCCCTCAGGGCTGGAGTCTTGGGATGGAGGTGTCCCTCCCCACAGAGCTGCTGGTTCCTGGGATGGAGATGACCCTCACCACAGACCTACTAGGTGCTGGGATGGAGCTGACCCTCCCCACGGACCTGCTAGGTCTTGGGATTGAGGTGAGCCTCCCCTCAGATCTGCTGAGTCCTGGGATAGAACTGACACTCCTTACAGAGTTGGAGTCCTGAGATGGATCCTTCCCAAAATATTAATTTACTGCACTACCCAGTCTCCTGGCACTCCTTCAATTAAAGGCTGTTCAAAAACCAGGCTCACACATTTCAGAGTAACTTTTTGCTGCGAGCAGAGAGATTAATTAAACTTCTCAGAAGTGCTGTCAGGATGAGGAGCTGAAGATTATTGTTTTTAAGTCTGACTGAATCATGAAACTCAGTTCAACCAACTGCTTGCACTGTGCAAGAGAGGGTTCAAGAGGAGTGAGGGAAGGAGCCTGTGAGCCGATCACTTGGCTGTCATTTGAAGGGATTAATGTATGAATTAAAGTTGCCTGTTTCTCCACCTAACCCAGCTTAATCTGCAGATGTGGAAACCTGGCTCCAGATCAGTATGAGCTCATCAATTTAAATAGAAGATACACTCAGACGACAATACCCACAGTATGATGGACACAGCAGTTGATCCACTGGTGGGATATGGCTTTGGGGAAATAAAAATTAGAAATGGGATGGGGGTAAGGATGGAGACTGCCTTTATTTGCTGCACAAGCCTTGTAGGTCGACAGTCTGTGACATCTCACCCTGGTATAAATCTCCACTCCTCCAGCCTTCTCTCACTGGGAACTGGTCCAGCTCAATTTTGGCTTTCACTCAAGGGGCTGGATTTTGTTCTCCCCTAGGTGTCTGGCTCCGTGGCGGGGGGTTGGGGGGGGGAGGGCCTGATGATGGCTCAGGATAAGGCCCGCCACAGACCACAACGCCGTGAGAGCACAGCCCTATCCTCCTGGTGGCAGCAGAACTCTGTGTCAGCCCTTCGCTGCTGGGAGGACAGCACCTCAATTAAAATATTCAAATCAATAAAATGCATACATTTAAATAGACTTACCTGCGATCTTGAGGGTCTGCTGGGATCTTCGGCATGGCGGCCAGCACTCCCAAGCCTTCAAATCCCCGACCGGGTAAACGTGGTGCCATACTGGTGAGGAGTGGGGAGGAGGTAAGATTTTCAGTGCGGTGGCAGTGGGTGTGGGGGATGGTGGGAAGGGCTGACCTTTAACCTTTGTACAGTTTGATGGGGAAGATCACATGTACAAAGAACAAAGAACAAAGAACAGCACAGCACAGGAACAGGCCATTCAGCCCCCCAAGCCTACACCGATCTTGATGCCTGCCTAAACTAAAACCTTCTGCACTTCTGGGGACCGTATCCCTCTATTCCCATCCTATTCATGTATTTGTCAAGATGCCTCTTAAACGTCGCCATCGTACCTGCTTCCACCACCTCCCCCGGCAGCAAGTTCCAGGCATTCACTACCCTCTGTGTAAAAAACTTGCCTCGCACATCCCCTCTGAACTTTGCCCCTCTCACCTTAAACCTATGTCCCCTAGTAACTGACTCTTCCACCCTGGGAAAAAGCTTCTGACTATCCACTCTGTCCATGCCGCTCATAACTTTGTAAACCTCTATCATGTCGCCCCTCCACCTCCGTCGTTCCAGTGAAAACAATCCGAGTTTATCCAACCTCTCCTCGTAGCTAATGCCCTCCAGACCAGGCAACATCCTGGTAAAACTCTTCTGCACCCTCTCCAAAGCCTCCACGTCCTTCTGGTAGTGTGGCGACCAGAATTGCACGCAATATTCTAAGTGTGGCCTAACTAAAGTTCTGTACAGCTGCAGCATGACTTGCCAATTTTTATACTCTATGCCCTGACCGATGAAGGCAAGCATGCCGTATGCCTTCTTGGCTACCTTATCCACCTGCGTTGCCACTTTCAGTGATCTGTGGACCTGTACGCCCAGATCTCTCTGCCTGTCAATACTCCTAAGGGTTTTGCCATTTACTGTATACTTCCCACCTGTATTAGACCTTCCAAAATGCATTACCTCACATTTGTCCGGATTAAACTCCATCTGCCATTTCTCCGCCCAAGTCTCCAACCGATCTATATCCTGCTGTATCCTCTGGCAATTCTCATCACTATCCACAACTCCACCAACCTTTGTGTTGTCCGCAAACTTACTAATCAGACCAGCTACATTTTCCTCCATATCATTTATATATACTACAAACAGCAAAGGTCCCAGCACTGATCCCTGCGGAACACCACTAGTCACATCCCTCCATTCAGTAAAGCACCCTTCCACTGCTACCCTCTGTCTTCTATGACTGAGACAGTTGTGTATCCATCTTGCCAGCTCCCCTCTGATCCCATGTGACTTCATCTTTTGTACCAGTCTGCCATGAGGGACCTTGTCAAAGGCTTTACTGAAGTCCATATCGACAACATCCACTGCCCTTCCTTCATCAATCATCTTTGTCACTTCCTCAAAAAACTCAATCAAGTTAGTGAGACACGACCTCTCCTTCACAAAACCATGCTGCCTCTTGCTAATAAGTTCATTTATTTCCAAATAGGAGTAAATTCTGTCCCGAAGAATCCTCTCGAATAATTTCCCTAGCACTGTCATAAGGCTCATCGGCCTATAATTTCCTGGATTATCCTTCTTAAAAGGGGAAAGGGCAAATAATTACTGTAATTGTTATTTGGGGGTGGGAAAGAGGTGTGATTGTTGTGTGATCGCCTTTAAGAATGATGTCCCTTTAAGATCTTAGCATGCTAATGAACCAAGTACCAAGACACAGTCATGTGACTACATGCCAGTCTCACTCTGTAACTGTAACACCAAGAGGCATGTTCTATAATAATTAGCTTTGTGCTGTATGTATTAGTTAGCTGCTTAATAAATCTGTTTGAGATCTTCAATCAACCTGAACTCCACACATCTCATTTATGTTGCATCAGACAACATAAAAAAGCTTCTCATTGCATGGTGGTAGCTGTGGTGAGAAGAAAAAAATTCAAGTTTGAAATACACAGGAAAACAATTTTAAAAAACTACCTCCCTACAGTGTTAAAGAAAAATAACAGCCAAACAGGGAAAGTAGAAAACACTTACCTCAAGCTGCAGGAGACAGAGCTGAACAACAGGCTGCAAGAAAATCAGGTGAGTCATTCTGCTGACGGGCAAGGGATACTGCTTTAGAAAAAAGCTTTGAAGTCCTTCAGCAGATCGATTTTTTTCAACAAGTTATGAAATGCTTAAAAAATGATCTTTTTCAAAGCCTCTGTTGAAAAAAAAGTCCTGACTCCTCTCCCATTGGTTCCATTACAGGAGGCACCTGACAGCAAAAAAGCACGGGAATCCTCCATTCACGCAGCTTGCAGCTGAAGCGATAAACTGAAACCATTAAAACCACTCAAGCATGAAGGGCTTTCATTCACTCAGCCAGAGTTAAAAAAAATTCATAAAACCACTCAAGCATTAAGAACGCAAGCTGATACATGAGGTCCACAGCAAAACAGATCTGGGACAAGACCCAGGGAGAAGTAAGTCTTCAATTAGAAGATGAGCAAGCCTTCCATATGGTGACCCTGATACTAAAGGCCTGCTCGGGTCTGCAAATGAGACCTGACCCGAGCCCGACGGAACCCCATCTGAACCCAAACCTGACCCGAGCCCAAATGCCGGACCTGGAAGTGCGACCCGACCTGACCCGAACCCGACACATGTCGTCGGGTCCCGTTGGGCTCGGGTCGGGTAGCAGGCCTTTACCTGATACACCATGTTTGTGAAGCTTTCACCACCATCTACGTCACCTGCCCAAAGAAAGCTGGCAAACATACACTTAGGGTCAAGATTGATAGCGGCACTTGTGCAAATATCCTACCAGTCTGAATCCTCAAAGACATTGTTATGACCACGTGAGGAGAGAGTCTCAGGTTCCCCTCTTGTCTTCCCTCTTATTTGACCGCAACAGTTTTTATTCCTTTTTAAGCCGTGGTTGTGCTTACCACTTCTGTGACTGCTTTTCCTTTACTGCGACTGTGAAAGAACCAATCAGACAGGTTTTCTTGAGTTTAAACAAGAAAGAGGTAAATTTATTAGACTTAACGCTCTAACCTGATTTTAAAATACTAAAAATACGCTAACATTCACACACACATTCACACGAGAATCACACATACACAAATAGATTACAGAGGGAAAAATAGATTTGGTGGTTGGGTTCAAGTCCAGAACAAATGGAACTTAAATACACAGTCTGTGTAGTGGATGATCCGGTAGTTCTCGGCTGAAGCCGTACTCTTGAAGTCCTCGCTTGTCAAAGTGCACTTTGTCTGGCTTGCTTTGCTCAGGGTTTTCCTGAAGTCAGAATTGTAGTTGGCTTTCTTCCCCTGGCTGCTGGCCGTAGCAGTCTGCAGGCTTGGAGTGTACCCCAGTCACAGATGGTTTTCAAACTTGATGTTTTCTGGGGAGACAGAAAGAGAGAGTGTGAAAGGGAGGCCTGCAGCCTTCTCTGTTGCTGCCCACTCAGTTACTGTTTGTCTCTTTGTCCGTGTAACAACTCCCCTGAGATGGTCAGATGGTCACATGGTTGCTTCAGGTTTTTCTGGAACCTTCTAATGAAATTTAAAGTTCCACATGCCCCAGGATGTCAATTTACACTTGGAGGGTGTTTGCTTTTTCAAAGTCAATATGTGAGGACTGCCTTGACTGCCATGGTAATGAAGCCATTTTAGGTAATTCAATCACTTAAAGCAAGCCATTGTCCTGGCTAGGCTTCTTGTTAGACTTTTTGTCTCCAGTTCAATCTCCTGGTATTTCAAATGCAAATTGCAGTGGCCATCTTGGCTGCTAGTTTTTAAAAAGTTACTGTAGGATTTTTCCCACTAAAAGTCTAATGTAAGTTTCCAACTGAAGAAATTAATATTTCTCATTTGGCATATAGGGTTTTCTTGACAATATGTAGCAGAGTTGTTGGAGATCAATGATACAACCGACAACTGTCAAACTATCTGCATACAACAGGTCAGCCATCCCTTGCAGTGGCACATTAACAATGCAATACAAATATGGCAAGTCGGCTTGGAAACCACAAATGTTCTATCTAGTAGACAGGAGCGGATCAGCGTGTAAGGACCTCAACATCATAACTATCCATGAGAGCATTGCCAAGGGGAAATCTCCAAGGACCGGAATCCGCTCGCAAACTCTGACCAGCATCAAATGGTGCAGTCTGAAAACCCAGCAACAGCACCACCATGCCACGCCTTCATTTCTGCTTATAGAGAACCGCCAGCACCACAATGAGCCAGAACGGACAGGTACCTCCGTGAGGCCAAATACTCTTCCCGCAACAAGCCCTCGACTTTGAGCCCCCAGCCTTCAGACACGGAGGATGAGAAGCAAAGGACACACAATGTTCTGAAGAGGCAGAGGAGGAATGAGTTGAAGCAATGTCTGCTGGCTCTTCGAGATGAGGTGCCGGAACCTTCCAAGAACAACAAGACCCCAAAAGTGGTCATCTTATGAAAAGCAACAGAGTATGTTAGCAGGCTGAAGGCAGAGCAACAGAAACTGAATGCAGAGAGGGAGAGACCACAGAAAGAACAGCAACAGATGAGACGCAAACTCCCCGAGCAAGAGTTGTCAAACCACTGAGGCGATCTATGGAACTTTGAGCCTCTATTCTTGTAAAGTTCATAATCACCACCCATATGTAAATAATTTTGATGTTATCTAATTTTGAGTGTTTTTTACTTACAGCAAACAAGACATATCTTTGGAAAAAAGAGGGATATTGTGTGATTGCCTTTAAGAGTGATGTCCCTTTAAGATCTTAGTATGTTAATGAGCCAAGTACCAGGATGTAGTCATGTGAGTACATGTCAATCTCACTCTATAACTGTAACATCAAGAGGCATGTGCTGTAATAATTAGCTTTGTGCTGTATGTTTAGTTTAGTTTAGAGATACAGCACTGAAACAGGCCCTTCGGCCCACCGAGTCTGTGCCGACCATCAACCACCCACTTACACTAACCCTACACTAATTCCATATTCCTACCACATCCCCACCTGTCCCTTTATTTCCCTACCGCCTACCTATACTAGGGGCAATTTATAATGGCCAATTAACCTATAAACCTGCAAGTCTTTGGCATGTGGGAGGAAACCGGAGCACCCGGAGGAAACCCATGCAGACACAGGGAGAACTTGCAAACTCCACACAGGCAGTACCCAGAATTGAACCCGGGTCGCTGGAGCTGTGAGGCTGCGGTGCTAACCACTGTGCCACTGTGTATTAGTTAGCTATTTAATAAACCTGTTTGAGATCTTCAATCAACCTGAACTCCACGCATCTCATTTATGATGCATCAGACAACATAAAAAAAGCTTCTGATTGCAGTTATACATAACAGAATCACAGAATCATTGCAACGCAGAAGGAGGCCATTCGGCCTATCATGTCCGCACCGGCTCTCTGAAAGAGCAATTCCCTCAGTTCCATTCTCCTGCCTTCTCCCCCATAACCCTCCACATTTTTCCTTTTCATATAACTGTCTAATTCCCTTTTGAATGCTTCAATTGAACCTGCCTCCACCAACTTCCAGACCTTAACAATTCGCTGCATGAAAAGGTTTTTCCTCGTGTCACTTTTGCTTCTCTTAACAAATACTTTAAATCTGTGCCCTCTTGTTCTCGATCCTTTCATGAGTGGGAACAGTTTCATTCTATCTACTCTGTCCAGATCCCTCATGATTCTGAATACCTCGATCAAATCACTTCTCGGTCCTAACTTCTCCAATCTATCTTCATAACTGAAATTCCTCATCCCTGGAACCATTCTCGTGAATCTTTATTCTGAACTCTCTCCAATACCCTCACGTCTTTCCTCAAGTGCGGCGCCCAGAATTGGTCGCAATACTCCAGTTGAGGCCAAACTAGTGTCTTATACAAGTTCAACATAACTTCCTTGCTTTCGTACTCTATGCCCCTATTAATAAAGCCCAGGATACTGTATGCTTTATTGACCGATCTCTCAACCTGTCCTGCCACCTTCAATGACTTATGCACATATATACCCAGGTTCCTCAGCTCCTGCACCCCTTTAGAATTGTACCCTTTATTCTATATTGTCTCTCCATGTTCTTCCTACCAAAATGAATCACTTCACATTTCTCTGCATTGAACTTCATCTGCCACCTGTCTGCCCATTCCACCAACTTGTCTATGTCCTTTTGAAGTTCTACACTATCCTTTTACTTATTTAGTGATACAGCACTGAAACAGGCCCTTCAGCCCACCGAGTCTGTGCCGACCAACAACCACCCATTTATACTAATCCTACATTAGTCCCATATTCCCTACCATACCCCCACCATTCTCCTACCACCTACCTACACTAGGGGCAATTTACAATGGCCAATTTATCTATCAACCTGCAAGTGTTTGGCTGTGGGAGGAAACTGGAGCACCGGGCGGAAACCCACGTGGTCACAGGGAGAACTTGCAAACTCCGCACAGGCAGTACCCAGAACTGAACCTGGGTCTCTGGAGCTATGAGGCTGCAGTGCTAATCACTGCACCACTGTGCCGCCCAAAGTTCACAATGCTCCCCACAGTTCACAATGCTTCCAAGTTTCATATCATCTACAAACTTTGAAATTGTGCCCTGTAAACCAAGGTCTAGGTCATTAATATATATCAGGAAAAGCAAGGGTCGCAACACTGATCCCTGGGGAACTCCACTACAAACCTGCCTCCAGCCCAAAAAACATCCATTAACCACTACTCTTTGTTTCTTGTCACTCAGCCAATATCATATCCATGTTACTACCATCCCTTTTATTCCATGAGCTGCAAGTTTGCTCACAAGTCTGTTGTGTGGCACTGTATCAAATGCCTTTTGAAAGTCCATGTGCACCACATCAACAGCATTGCCCTCATCAACCCTCTCTATTACCTCCTCAAAAAACCGCAGCAAGTTGGTTAAACGTGATTTTCCCTTAAAAAATCCATGCCAGCTTTCCTTAATTAACATACATTTGTCCATGTGACTATTGATTTTGTCCCGAATTATTTTTTCTAGAAGTTTTCCCACCACTGAAGTTAAGCTGACTGGTCTGTCGTTGCTGGGCTTATCTTTACACCCTTTTTTGAACAAGGGTGTGATGTTTGCAATTCTCCAGTCCTGTGGTATCACCCCCGAGTCTAAGGAAGTGCCTCTGCAATTCATTTTTTAATTTAATTTTGGGGGTTTACTTCTTTAAAAATTTAAATGTGCCAGTAAAAACGGCGTCAGTGTCTGCGCACAGGCAGCTGATGTATTGCTGGTGACGGACAGCTCGCCCTCTCCATGTGATTGAGGAGGGGTGGGGGGTGGGGGGCGGGCTGCCTGCACAGGCAGACCGCCATTTTTTGAGCTCGCTGCCAAGATCGGCAGTGAGCTCTTAAATCCAGCCCCTGGTTTAGTTTAGTTTAGGGATACAGCACTGAAACAGGCCCTTCGGCCCACCCAGTCTGTGCCGACCATCAACCACCCATTTATACTAATCCTACACTAATTCCATATTCCTACCACATCCCCACCTGTCCCTATATTTCCCTCCCACCTACCTACACTAGGGGCAATTTATAATGGCCAATTAACCTATCAACCTGCAAGTCTTTGGCATGTGGGAGGAAACCGGAGCACCCGGAGGAAACCCACGCAGACACAGGGAGAACTTGCAAACTCCACACAGGCAGTACCCAGAATTGAACCCGGGTCACTGGAGCTGTGAGGCTGCGGTGCTAACCACTGCGCCACTGTGCCGCCCCATGCACCTCAAGTGCCGTAACCTGCAGGGCTATGGATCAAATGCTGGAAGGTGGGATTAGACTGGGTGGCTCATTTTTCCTCTGGCACAGACACGATGGGCTAAGTGGTCTCTTTCTGTGCCGTAAACTTTCTATGATTCTATGAAATTGGGTTTCTCCCAGAAACTCCCTTGTTAAATGCAGTGTGTTTACATTTTCCCCAAGCTGTCATTAGTTTTTCATAATTACAGTTTTATGAAGATCTTGTCTACATCTGCTGGAGGCTTAACACCACAATGCAGACAGTTCAGGAGCACCACCAGTGTTAAGGACATCACAAATGTTGCCTAAAACTATACAGGCCAAACAGTGCCAGGTCTGATTTCCTGTCTGTGTTCTCTTAAATGACCTCAGAGGTTCCTCACCTTTAATTACTAACTGCAAAAATTGGCCAGAGTTTCAGCTCTTGTTTACTACTCCGTGAATTCTACTGGAAAATGTACACATGTAGACAGTGGATGAAAACAAAATTAGGCCAGCTGTGATGCATACTGCAGTCAAAGAGCTTGCTAACATTCACTCTCATGTATCACTGAGCTTTTGGTGCCTGAAGAACTGTATCCAGCAAGGGGTCAGTGTGTCCAGGACTGTTCATTGACACCAACTCATATGCCATGCTGAGGAAGTAGGACTGAACAGCACCAAAGCCAGCTGTCAAAGCTAGTGATGTTCTGACGTGTGAAATAGACAAGGACTACTTAACCTGTGAATATCTAGCTACATTTGTGTACAGAAATTAAGATAAACACAGAAAATATCTCAAGCTTGCATTGTGATAACAATTTGCCTTAAAGATGAATGGTGAAAATGTAAAAAGTAACTAGATATAAAAACGATCCTCACCCACTTTGCTATCACAGACACATGGTGTGTCCAGTCAGTGGAAATCCGATGGCCATCTTCCCTTAATGATCAGTTCAAAGCTGAAACAGTTAGGATTTATTTAATCTGTCTGTATTTTTCTGACTGACTCTAATCTTTCTGCTAAATCCAGTTGCAACATGACAGAGACATTTAATAACTGGCTTCTCTGCAGCAGATGCCTTTCTCTTTAATTACATCATCTGGTCTGTGCAGTAATTTCCACATAGACAAATAAATGATGTGAGTCACACTGTACCCTACAGTGACTCACACTGAACCCACACTGTACCCGACAGTGACTCACACTGAACCCACACTGTACCCGACAGTGACTCACACCGAACCCACACTGTACCCTACAGTGACTCAGACCGAACCCACACTGTACCCTACAGTGACTCAGACCGAACCCACACTGTACCCGACAGTGACTCAGACCGAACCCACACTGTACCCGACAGTGACTCAGACCGAACCCACACTGTACCCTACAGTGACTCAGACCGAACCCACACTGTACCCTACAGTGACTCAGACTGAACCCACACTGTACCCGACAGTGACTCACACCGAACCCACACTGTACCCTACAGTGACTCAGACCGAACCCACACTGTACCCTACAGTGACTCAGACCGAACCCACACTGTACCCGACAGTGACTCAGACCGAACCCACACTGTACCCGACAGTGACTCACACTGGACCCACACTGTACCCGACAGTGACTCACACCGAACCCACACTGTACCCTAACGTGACTCAGACCAAACCCTCACTGTACCCTACAGTGACTCATACTGAACCCAAACTGTACCCGACAGTGACTCAGACCGAACCCACACTGTACCCAACAGTGACTCACACTGAACCCACACTGTACTCTACAGTCACTCAGACCGAACCCACACTGTACCCAACAGTGACTCACACTGAACCCACACTATACTCTACAGTGACTCACACTGAACCCACACTGTACCCTACAGTGACTCACACCGAACCCACACTGTACCCTACGTGACTCACACTGAACCCACACTGTACTCTACAGTCACTCAGACCGAACCCACACTGTACCCAACAGTGACTCACACTGAACCCACACTATACTCTACAGTGACTCACACTGAACCCACACTGTACCCTACAGTGACTCACACCGAACCCACACTGTACCCTACGTGACTCATACTGAACCCACACTGTACTCTACAGTGACTCAGACTGAACCCACACTGTACCCTACAGTGACTCACACTGAACCCACACTGTACCCTACAGTGACTCACACCGAACCCACACTGTACCCTACAGTGACTCACACTGAACCCACACTGTACCCTACAGTGACTCACACCGAACCCACACTGTACCCTACAGTGACTCACACTGAACCCACACTGTACTCTACAGTGACTCACACCGAACCCACACTGTACTCTACAGTGACTCACACTGAACCCACACTGTACTCTACAGTGACTCACACTGAACCCACACTGTACTCGACAGTGACTCAGACCAAACTCACACTGTACCCTACAGTGACTCACACTGAACCCACACTGTACACTGCAGTGACTCACACTGAACCCTACTCTGTACTCTGCAGTGACTCACACCGAACCCACACTGTATCCTAGTGACTCACACTGAACCCACACTGTACCCTAACATGATTCAGACCGAACCCTCACTGTACCCTACAGTGACTCATACTGAACCCAAACTGTACCCTAGTGACTCACACTGAACCCACACTGTACTCTCGAGTCACTCAGACCGAACTCACACTGTACCCTACAGTGACTCACACTGAACTCACACTGTACCCTCCAGTGACTCAGACCAAACTCACACTGTACCCTCCAGTGACTCAGACCAAACTCACACTGTACCCTACAGTGACTCACACCAAACCCACACTGTACTCTACAGTGACTCACACTAACCTCACACTATACCCTACAGTGACTCAGACCAAACTCACACTGTACCCTACAGTGACTCACACTAACCCCACACTATACCCTACAGTGACTCACACCGAACCTACACTGTACAGTACAGTGACTCACACTAACCCCACACTATACCCTACAGTGACTCACACCAAACCTACACTGTACAGTACAGTGATTCACACTAACCCCACACTGTACCCTACAGTGACTCACACTGAACTCACACTGTACCCTCCAGTGACTCAGACCAAACTCACACTGTACCCTACAGTGACTCACACTAACCCCACACTATACCCTACAGTGACTCACACCGAACCTACACTGTACAGTACAGTGACTCACACTAACCCCACACTATACCCTACAGTGACTCACACCAAACCTACACTGTACAGTACAGTGACTCACACTAACCCCACACTATTCCCTACAGTGACTCACACCAAACCTACACTGTACAGTACAGTGACTCACACTAACCCCACACTATACCCTACAGTGACTCAAACCGAACCTACACTGTACACTACAGTGACTCACACCGAACGCACACTGTCCCATACAGTGACTCATACTAACCCCACACTATACCCTACAGTGACTCACACCAAACCTACACTGTACACGACAGTGACTCACACCGAACCCACACTGTACCCTACGTGACTCAAACCGAACCCACACTGCACCCTACAGTGACTCACACTGAACCCACACTGCAGCTCACTGAGTCACACTGTACCTCCACTGTAGCCATACTGTGAGACACACTGTACCTCACTGTGGCTCACGCTGTGCCCACACTGTATGTTACTGTGAGTTTCACTGTGCCCACACTGTACCTCACTGTGAGGAACACTGTACCCATACTGTACCTCTCTGTGAGTCACACTGTACCCACACTGTACCTCCAGTGTAGCCATACTGTGAGTCACACTGTATCTCCACTGTACCTCACTGTGGCTCACACTGTGCCCATAATGTACCTCACTGTGAGTCACACTGTACCAACACTGTACCTCACTGTGAGTCACACTGTGCCCACACTGTACCTCGCTGAGTCATACTGTACCTCGCTGAGTCACACTGTACCTTGCTGAGTCACACTGTACCTCGCTGAGTCACACTGTACCTTGCTGAGTCACACTGTATCTCACTGTGAGTTACATTGTACCTTGCTGTGTTTGCTCCAAGATCTGTTTGGAATCAGACAGAACACACCCAGGGTAAATACACTAAAGGCAGTATTGAAGTACCAAACAGGGCCAGGTACCTAAAAGTTGTGTACAACAATGTGTTGCATTTATATAGTGTCTTGAATATAGAAAGATATCCCAAGGTACTTCACAGGAGCTTAATAAGGTCAAAATTGCCACGGTGATTTGCCCAAATGCTTGGTCATAGAGGTAGGTTTTAAGGAGTGTCATGAAGGAGGGAGAGGCAGAGATCTAAAGAGGTTTGGATGGGAATTGCAGAGCATAAGGCCTAGACAGCTAAATGTATGGCTGCCAATGGTGGGGCTATGACAGCAGGAAATGCATAAGAGGCCACAACTGAAGGAACACAGAGTTCTCAGAGAGTGGTGAGTGAGAGGATGTTACAGAGATAGGGTGGGATGGAGTTGAACAAAACAATGAGAATGTTAAAACTGAGGTGTTAGTGGACTGGGAGCCAGTGTAGATCAGTAAGCACAGGGGTGTTGGGTGAGCGGGACTTGGTGGGAGTTCGGACACGGGCAGCAGGGATTTGCATGATCTCAGTATATGGAAGGTAGCAGGCTGACCCGGAGAGTATTGAAAAAATTATTTTACAATATAGTTACCTCCAGTTCTTCATTTAAGTTACTTTTTCTTCTACATCTCCTAACGTCAGTGTTTTCCTCTACTATCTGCCTTGGCTCTGCAATCAGGCCTCTCCATTTTAAAAGGCTATGGATATATCAGAATTTGAATGTAACCTGCTGTGTGATGACTGCTGCACCCAGCAACTTCAGACTAATTTGGTCAACTCAATGTTCTCAGATTCACGCTCTATGGAAAGATTCTTTCAGGTTCAATCATAAACTCACAGGAGTAGCCTTAACATTTCTGGACTATGTACTGAGAACTGAAGGATTTTCCCTCCAGTGAAATTGTAACATATTGGATCACAACCCATTAATCAATTCATACATTAATTCAATGTGGATTCAGTGAATAAAGACACTCAAGAAAAGGTCATCAATGTCACACCATAAACATGCTGGTTCATCTGGAAGGCTCTGTAAGTGGGTTGGGGCCAAGAGAGGCTGGTCCAGGCCTTTACTCTGCCTCCCAGGGAGTCCGTTCTCTCCAAACCTGAGCATCCACTGCAGAGAGGAGATTGCAGATGGAGACTCCCGACAGTGGAGTTCCTGCTTCCCTGACCTCAAAGAAACCCAACGTAACATCAAAAGCTGGTAAGCCCAGTGAGAATGGGCACAGCCTTCAGAATGGCGAAGGGAATGCAGGGCAGGGAAGGGAAGACCATTGAAGATGAAACCCTTCTTTTTCCAAAAGATCATTTCTTAGTATCAGGGCCATGCTCAAAGTTCCTAAACATAATTTCCTTGGAAAGAGAAATAGGACACCCCTTTCCTGATTACATCAGATGCAGTATCCCTTTGCGCTGGCAGGTGCTGGTGGCATGCTCGTAGTGGCATGGGAGCCCAACATCATTATGCTAATAAGATTCCCTCTGATCCCACAAACTCTGGCAAGGTTAGTTGATCCATAAGAATTCTAGACAATGGGAATGCATTGGAATGGAATTTTCCCATTAGAACACTGCATAGCAATAGGGTTTGGGAAGGTGTTTGATCCATTGGAATTATGTACAATGGGAGGGAATGGAAATCTGTCTATTATTCAGCCTTCCCCAGATACCCTTTCTGCTGTTTATGTAAAAGCTAGCTTCCTTGGATAAACCTGCACTTCCCATCAACTGAAGCAAGAACCTCTGTGAAAAGCCCCTGGATTGTACTTTGCATATTAACTGGCCATGTTCCATGCGCCTCAATACATGGAGGATTTTCATTATGTATCTACATGTACAGAACATGATTAATAGTCACACCAGACACTTCTGAATGGTCTAAACTGCCAAAGAGGCTAATTTCCAACAGATCAAACACTAACATGAAAATTACATAGAATTTACAGAATAGAAACAGGCCATTTGGTTCATCAGATCTATGCCAGTGATTATGCTCCATGTAGGTCTCAGACCACCTTATTTCATCTCACCCTGTTAGCATAACCCTGCTAATTTCTCCCTCATGTACTTCTCAAGCTGTTCTATAAATGTGTCTATGCTATTCACCTCATTACTCCTGGTATGAGTTCCACATTCTGACCACTCTCTGGGTAAAGCAGTTCCTCCTGAATTCATTAATAGATTTATTAGTAACTATCTTATATTCATGGCCCATGGGTTGTTGAAGACAGTCTGAACAACAGCAACTTTGAATCAGGTCATGAAAAAATTGGTTTACTTAGTTTGACACTGTAACAAACACTTCTCGTGAGGGATGTAACCACTCAATCCCTGCCTATCGCTGTCTTTATCTCTCTCTCCCTACAGTGCCGCAACAACACACCTTAGCCTCAGCCTCAGACAAACACCGGACTATGGCACCAATGCAACACTTATTCACCACCCCCATGCACTGTCCTCTCTGAGACTGCCAAATAGAGACAGTTTTGAACTGAGGGTCGATCCCAACTTGCAACTAGTCGAGACTAGAGAAACACATTTCACATCCGACTCTTACAGCCAACGTATAGAGGAGAGTTCCATCTCATCAGCCTGGACTGGAACTGAACTCAGTACAGATAGTGTCTCAGTAGATGTGAGGGTGACAGTCATTATTACCCTACATTTCTGCATCATTGAGGTGCGGGGGAAGGACTAATGGTCCTGCACTGAAGGGTCTGGTGTTTCCCAACTGTGGAGTGCCAGGGAGATTGTTACTGACAGAAGAGGTGCTGCAAAGCTGATTCTGTCCTATCACTGGAAACCAAGGAA
The DNA here is from genome assembly GCF_036365525.1 of Heterodontus francisci. NCBI lineage: Eukaryota > Metazoa > Chordata > Chondrichthyes > Heterodontiformes > Heterodontidae > Heterodontus > Heterodontus francisci. The sequence goes on from NC_090403.1 coordinate 14,881,741, forward strand.
CGGATCCACCATGGCTGTGGAATTTTTTTTAGTAAAGGCATTCAGCACAGGAAAATGCCTGTACTGGCTCTTTGAAAAAAGTGAAGTGCACTAGTATAGCTAATACTCTTGAAAATTATTATTGAATCTGCTTCCATGGCCCTTTCAGACAGTGAATTCCTGATCATAACTTCCAGAGTAAAAAAGACTCATCTCCCCTGGGCTTTTTTTGCCGATAACCATAATTTTGTGTCCTTTGGTTACTGGCCTTCCTGCTACTGAAAGCAGCTTTTCTCTCCAAACCCTTCCTAATTTTGAACACCTCGATTAAAAATCTCGCCTTAACCTGCTTTGCTCGAAGGAAAACAATTTATGAAAAATTAAGTTTCAATGTGGTAATTTGCACGAGCCACAGTTATACTGTCACAAGTGGAGAGCAAAACATGAGTGGGCGAGGGTCTGTTCTGAGCTGACCCTGGGCTCTAACAGCTTTAGATGCATTGAAAATATTAACATGGCAACAAGCCAAAGAGCCAGTCCAAGGCTGCCCTTTATATTGCAGAGTGAATGAGAGCATTGAGGATATCGGGTGAAAAAAAAAATCTATTGAAATTGCTGAAGATATTTTCTTTCCCATTGGACGACAACCCTTTCCTACTTTCGAGGCTGAAAGTCACATGAGCTAAATTCCTGGATTATAAACGAAGGGTAGATGACAAGAAGCTTCTCATTAACAGGAGCCAGGCGGCAGCTTCAACAACCCTGCAGAGGAGGAGACTGTGCAAAGAACCGACAGCTGAGAGGAGGTGGCTGGTGGCGAGAGAGAGAGAGTCCAGTCCACCGGCACATTGCAGCTGCGGGCACCGAGACAAGGAGCAGGAAGGAGGGAGAGAGGCTGAGGCCAGCGCAGCCCCACCCCGCCGGCAGTCAGTGAGAGGCCGGCTCTGTGTGTGTGTGTGTGTGTGTGTGTGTGGGGGGGACTCGGAGCTCAGCAAACGGCGCAAAGCACAAGGCAGGGAGAAGGCAGACCATGATCGGCACCAGGTACAGGGGTTCGGAGCTCCCAGAGCCGGAGCCAGATGGCAAGAAACTCGCTCTGAAAGCCTTCAAGAAAGTTGGTAAGGATCGGTGGGCACTGGGTAGAGTGGGCATGGTTAATGGGAGGGGGCAGGAATTGTGGCCAGTCAGGAGGGGAAGGGTTTACTGGGCAGTTTAAACAGTGAATGTGAACAGATTCCTTTCCTGCGATTTCGCTCAAGGAATAAACTCCAGGAATATTCAGCTGCACCGACAGCGCATTGTTTCGAAGTTTGTGCTTCATCGTCAATCTGACTTAGTTGTCAACAACTTTGCCTCGGCGTCAGTTTTCTGACTTTTTACAAACACAGCAGTCACTGCACTGTAAAAAGTATTTTCTTGATAATAAAGTCCATGGGGACGTCCTGAGGATAAGATGCTCCTTACTATTTCCAGAATATCAAACCTGAAACTTTCTCCTGGCCTCAGTGGTTATCTGTGGAGTGCTGTGTGTCAAAACACAAGTTATACTGCTGGCTACAGGCAACACTGAAGTCAATCATAAAGGGAGATTTGGGCTAATTTTGAATTTAGAGAATAGGCAGGAATGTCCTCTTTCTGTTAACTTTGGCAGCAAGACTTGAAGCCCCTTAATATCCTAACAGGCAGTCCAAGACTGTAGTCATACTGCATGTAGTGTGAACTCAGACGATGATGAGATAATGATGGAAGGAGGGTCTGTCACCACTCGGATTTACTGCTGCCAGGATTCAGACTAGCACATGTCTTTCATGTTGTACTGCCACAATTGTGTTGAACAGCATTCAAATGGAACATCTGTAATTATGGGTGAATTTAATCTGCATATAGATTGGGCAAATCAAATTAGTCACAATACAGTAGAGGAGGAATTCATGGAGTGTCTACGGGATGGTTTTCTGGACCAATATGTTGAGGAACCAACTAGAGAACAGGCCATCCTAGACTGGGTATTGTGTAATGAGAGAGGAATAATTGACAATCTAGTTGTGCGAGACCCCTTGGGGATGAGTGACCATAATATGATAGAATTCTTCATCAAGATGGAGAGTGCCATAGTTGATTCTGAGACTAGGGTCCTGAATCTTAATAAAGGAAACTACAAAGGTATGAGGCGCGAGTTGGCCATGACGGATTGGGAAACGTTACTTAAAGGGATGACGGTGGATAGGCAATGGCAAACATTTAAAGAGCGCATGGATGAACTGCAACAATTGTTTATCCCTGTCTGGCGCTAAAGTAAAATGGGAAAGGTAGCCAAACCATGGCTTACAAGAGAAATTCGAGATAGCATTTGATCCAAGGAAGAGGCATACAAATTTGCCAGAAAAAACAACAGACCTGAGGATTAGGAGCAGTTTAGAATTCAGCAAAGGAGGACCAAGGGATTGATTAAGAAGGGGAAAATAGAGTACGAGAGTAAGCTTTTGGGGAGCATAAAAACTAACTGTAAAAGTTTCTATAGGTATGTGAAGAGAAAAAGATTGGTGAAGACAAACGTAGGTCCCTTACAGTCAGAAACAGGCGAATTTATTATGGGGAACAAAGAAATGGCTGACCAACTAAATGCATACTTTGGTTCTGTCTTCACAAAGGAGGACACAAATATACCAGAAATGTTGGGGAACACAGGGTTTAGTGAGAGGGAGGAACTGAAGGAAATCAGTATTAGAGAAATGTAGTTGGGGAAATTGTTGGGATTGAAGGCCGATAAATCCCCAGGGCCTGATGGTCTGCATCCCAGAGTACTTAAGGAAGTGGCCCTAGAAATAGTGAATACATTGGTGGTCATCTTCCAAGATTCTATAGACTCTGTAGTAGTTCCTACAGATTGGAGGATAGCTAATGTAACCCCACGATTTAAAAAGGGAGGTAGAGAGAAAGCAGGGAATTATAGACCAGTCAGCCTGATGTCGGTAGTGGGGAAAATTCTAGAGTCCATTATCAAAGATTTTACAGCAGAGCACTTAGAGAACAGTGGTAGAATCAGACAGAGTCAGCATGGATTTACGAAAGGTAAATCATGCTTGAAAAATCTACTAGAATTCTTCGAGGATGTAACTAGTAGAGTTGATGAGGGGGAGCCAGTGGATGTGGTTTATTTGTACTTTCAGAAGGCTTTCGACAAAGTCTCAGATAAGAGATCAGTGTGTAAAATTAAAGTGCATGGGATTGGGGGTAGTGTATCGCGATGGATAGAAAATTGGTTGTCAGACAGGAAACAGAGTAGGGATAAATGGGTCTTTTTCCGAATGGCAGGCAGTGACTAGTGGGGTACCACAGGGATTGGTGCTAGGACCCCAGCTATTCACAAAATAAATTAATGATTTAGATGAGGGAACTAAATGTAATATCTTCAGATTTGCAGATGACACAAAACTGGGTGGGAGGGTGAGTTGTGAGGAGGATGCAGAAAGGCTTCAGGGTGATTTGGACAAGTTGAGTGAGTGGGCAAATGCATGGCAGATGCAGTATAATGTGGATAAATGTGAGGTTATCCACTTTGGTAGCAAAAGCAGAAGGCAGATTATTATCCGAATGGCTATAAACTGAGAGGGGAATATGCACCGAGACCTGGGTGTTCTCGTACACCAGTCACTGAAGGTAAGCATGCAGGTGCAACAGGCGGTAAAAAAGACAAATGGTATGTCGGCCTTCATAGCGAGAGGATTTGAGTACAGTAGCAGGGATGTCTTGCTGCAATTATACAGGGCCTTGGTGAGGCCTCACCTGGAATATTGTGTGCAGTTTTTGATCTCCTTATCTGAGGAAGGATGTTCTTGCTATAGAGGGAGTGCAGCGAAGGTTTACCAGACTGATTCCTGGGATAGCGGGACTGACATATGAGGAGAGATTGAGCTGGTTGGGATTATATTCGCTGGAGTTCAGAAGAGTGAGGGGGGATCTCATAGAAACCTATAAAATTCTAACAGGACTTGACAGGGTAGATGCAGGAAGGATGTTCCCGATGGTGGGGGAGTCCAGAACCAGAGGTCATAGTCTAAGGATACGGGGTAAACCTTTCAGGACTGAGATGAGAAGAAATTTCTTCACCCAGAGAGTGGTGAGCCTGTGGAATGCGCTACCACAGAAAGCAGTTGAGGCCAAAACATTGTACGTTTTCAAGAAAGAGTTAGATATAGCTCTTGGGTCTAAAGGGATCAAAGGATATGGGGCGAAAGCAGGAACAGGCTACTGAGTTGGATGATCAGCCATGATCATAATGAATGGCGGAGCAGGCTCGAAGGGCCGAATGACCTACTCCTCCTATTTTCTATGTTTCTATGCCCTTCAACAAAGCAAGAAATGTTTTATTCTTTCCTGGGATGTGGGTGTCACTGACAAGGTCCGCAGTTGTTGCCCATCCCTAATTGTCCTTAACTATCTTGTCAGGCCATTTGAGGGCAGTTAAAAGTCAAGGTGGACCAATAAAACATTGGGGAGGGGAGGATTCAGGCAGAAATATAAATAAGTGAAACTAGCCTAAAGGTAAAAAAGTTGATAACATTATCACTGTTATGATCATTGTTTCATATAAATACTTCAGGTTCAGAGAAAAATAGAGGAAATAATGAAATAGCATTACTCTTGTATTTTTAATGCAAAGCCATGAGTGTGATGAGTTAAAATGTAGGAGAAACAGCATCAGGGCAAAAGGCATGTTCGTATTAATTGCTGAAATTAGTACTGTGTACAGTTCTAGTTTCCATATTACAAAAAAGGTAGAGGTACTGGAAAAAGATTTACAAGGATTATGCTAGAACTGAATAGTTATAACTATCAGGAAAGATTGAACAGGATGAAGCTCTTTTACTTTTCTAGAAAAGAGGAGGTTGAGGGATAACCTGATAGAGATGTTCAAAATTACCAAGGGTCTTGAATAGGGTAGATGTCAGGAAGATGTTTCCACTTGTTGGACAATACAAAATAGAGGACACAAATATAAGACAGTTACTAATAAATCCAATGTGGAATTCAGGAGAAACTTCTTTACCCAGAGAGTGGTGAGAATGTGGAACTTGCTACCATATAGAATAGTTGAGATGAATGGCAAGAGGAAACTAGATAAATAAATGAGGGAAAAAGGAATAGAAGGATATGTTGTTCGAGTTAACTGAAGTAAGGTGGAAAGAAGCTTCTGTGTTGCATAAGTACTGTATGGACCGTTTGGCCGAGCAGCTTGTTACTGTGCTGTTCTTTCTTTTGGGCCTCCTTATCTCGAGAGACAATGGATACGCGCCTGGAGGTGGTCAGTGGTTTGTGAAGCAGCGCCTGGAGTGGCTATAAAGGCCAATTCTGGAGTGACAGGCTCTTCCACAGGTGCTGCAGAGAAATTTGTTTGTTGGGGCTGTTGCACAGTTGGCTCTCCCCTTGCGCCTCTGTCTTTTTTCCTGCCAACTACTAAGTCTCTTCGACTCGCCACAATTTAGCCCTGTCTTTATGGCTGCCCGCCAGCTCTGGCGAATGCTGGCAACTGACTCCCATGACTTGTGATCAATGTCACACGATTTCATGTCACGTTTGCAGACGTCTTTATAACGGAGACATGGACGGCCGGTGGGTCTGATACCAGTGGCGAGCTCGCTGTACAATGTGTCTTTGGGGATCCTGCCATCTTCCATGCGGCTCACATGGCCAAGCCATCTCAAGCGCCGCTGACTCAGTAGTGTGTATAAGCTGGGGGTGTTGGCCGCTTCAAGGACTTCTGTGTTGGAGATATAGTCCTGCCACCTGATGCCAAGTATTCTCCGAAGGCAGCGAAGATGGAATGAATTGAGACGTCGCTCTTGGCTGGCATACGTTGTCCAGGCCTCGCTGCCGTAGAGCAAGGTGCTGAGGACACAGGCCTGATACACTCGGACTTTTGTGTTCCGTGTCAGTGCGCCATTTTCCCACACTCTCTTGGCCAGTCTGGACATAGCAGTGGAAGCCTTACCCATGCGCTTGTTGATTTCTGCATCTAGAGACAGGTTACTGGTGATAGTTGAGCCTAGGTAGGTGAACTCTTGAACCGCTTCCAGAGCGTGGTCGCCAATATTGATGGATGGAGCATTTCTGACATCCTGCCCCATGATGTTCGTTTTCTTGAGGCTGATGGTTAGGCCAAATTCATTGCAGGCAGACGCAAACCTGTCGATGAGACTCTGCAGGCATTCTTCAGTGTGAGATGTTAAAGCAGCATCGTCAGCAAAGAGGAGTTCTCTGATGAGGACTTTCCGTACTTTGGACTTCGCTCTTAGACGGGCAAGGTTGAACAACCTGCCCCCTGGTCTTGTGTGGAGGAAAATTCCTTCTTCAGAGGATTTGAACGCATGTGAAAGCAGCAGGGAGAAGAAAATCCCAAAAAGTGTGGGTGCGAGAACACAGCCCTGTTTCACACCACTCAGGATAGGAAAGGGCTCTGATGAGGAGCCACCATGTTGAATTGTGCCTTTCATATTGTCATGGAATGAGGTGATGATACTTAGTAGCTTTGGTGGACATCCGATCTTTTCTAGTAGTCTGAAGAGACCACGTCTGCTGACGAGGTCAAAGGCTTTGGTGAGATCAATGAAAGCAATGTAGAGGGGCATCTGTTGTTCACGGCATTTCTCCTGTATCTGACGAAGGGAGAACAGCATGTCAATAGTCGATCTCTCTGCACGAAAGCCACACTGTGCCTCAGGGTAGACGCGCTCGGCCAGCTTCTGGAGCCTGTTCAGAGCGACTCGAGCAAAGACTTTCCCCACTATGCTGAGCAGGGAGATTCCACGGTAGTTGTTGCAGTCACCGCGGTCACCTTTGTTTTTATAGAGGGTGATGATGTTGGCATCGCGCATGTCCTGGGGTACTGCTCCCTCGTCCCAGCACAGGCATAGCAGTTCATGTAGTGCTGAGAGTATAGCAGGCTTGGCACTCTTGATTATTTCAGGGGTAATGCTGTCCTTCCCAGGGGCTTTTCCGCTGGCTAGGGAATCAATGGCATCACTGAGTTCCGATTTGGTTGGCTGTATGTCCAGCTCATCCATGACTGGTAGAGGCTGGGCTGCATTGAGGGCAGTCTCAGTGACAGCATTCTCCCTGGAGTACAGTTCTAGGTAGTGCTCAACCCAGCGGTCCATCTGTTTGCGTTGGTCAGTGATTATGTCCCCCGATTTAGATTTGAGGGGGGTGATCTTCTTGATGGTTGGCCCAAGAGCTCTCTTCATGCCATCATACATTCCTCTGATGTTTCCGGTGTCTGAGGCCAGCTGAATATGACTGCATAGGTGTTGCCAGTAGTCGTTTGCGCAACGCCTAGCTGTTCTTTGTGCAGTACTTCTGGCTGCTTTAAGTGCTGCGGATGTTAAATCGCTGGGGGCTTTCTTGTAGTTCAAAAGTGCAATGCGCTTAGCGGCTATGACAGGTTCCAGCTCTTCATTATGAGATTGAAACCAGTCTGCATTTCTCTTCGCACTTTTGCCGTAGGTGGTCAAAGCTGACTCATAGATGGCGTCTCTGATGTGGGCCCACTTGGTCTCAGCATCCCCTGTGGGAGTGTTTTGAAGGGCTGTTACAAGTGAATTTAGAAATTTTTGTAACAGCTGTGGGTGAGAAATTCTGCTCGTGTTGATGCGCGGGTGGCCCTTCTGCTTGGAATGATGCAACTTCTTTGGTCTGAGTCTAACCTTGCTGCACACCAGGGAGTGGTCGGTGTCGCAGTCCGCACTGTGGAAGCTGCGTGTGATTTGAACACTGTTTAAGGCGGCTCGCCTTGTGACAATGAGGTCTAGCTGGTGCCAACGACGTGATCTTGGGTGCCTCCATGAAACCTGGTGACAGGGTTTAGTGTGAAAGAACGAGTTGGTGATGCAGAGGTTATGATAGGTACACAACTCAAGCAGTCTCTGCCCGTTCTCATTCATCCTTCCAACGCCATAGCGCCCAAGGCAGGAGGGCCATGAGTCATGGTCGGCCCCAACCCTGGCATTAAAGTCCCCCAGCAGGAATAGGTGTTCGGTGTTGGGGATGCTGCTAATGATGTTATGGAGTTGTTCATAGAACTGGTCTTTAGCTTCAGGTGCGGAGCAGAGTGTTGGAGCATAGATGCTGAGTAGGTGTACTGGACCAGAGGTGGTGAGCAGTCGGATGGACAGTATGCGTTCCGAGCCATTTGAGGGAGGCTCTATCATGCTGAGCAAGGAGTTTCTGATGGCGAAGCCCACTCCATGCTGTCTTGGTTCTTCAGGATCCCTGCCCTGCCAGAAGAAGGTGTAGTCTTGCTCTGCTAGAGAGCCACTCGCGGGGAGGCGAGTCTCCTGAAGTGCTGCAATGTCCACATTGAATCTACTGAGCTCGTTGTTAATGATGGCGGTCTTCCGAGAATCGTTGATTTGTGTAAGGTCTTCCGACAGGCCAGGACACATAGTTCTGACGTTCCAGCTTGCAAAGCGAAGGGCTGGTACCTTCTTTCCTTTTTTCATGTTGTTTGGTGCGGTGTATCAGTACTGTGCTGTACATCTATGTAATATACACTAATGCACGGAGCATAAGGAAGAAAACAGGTGATCTAGAAGGGCACGTTCAGCTGTAACGATATGATTTAGTGGCCATCACATAGATCTGGCTACAAGCTGGCTGTGATTGGGAGATAGATATGCCAAGTTATAAGGTCTTTAGAAAGGAGAGGGGAATTGGAAAAAGAGGAGGAGAGCAATATTGACAAATGGATATTGATGCCTCTGGGCATCGCTGTGATCACAGATGAGGTCGCAGTGTTTCCACAGTACATGGTGAACAGGGGAACCGTGTTCTTTGTGTTGTTGTAGGGTGATGACCCAGACTAATTTAAGGGCAGGTCACAAACTGAAATAAAGTGACTAGTATTCTTTCTAAATTTATTATAAGTTTGGGAAGAGCTCCTCCAATCATCTAGAGTTAAAGGCACTGACTGGGGCAGCACTGAACCTCACAGACCAGGGGAAGGACCAGGGTTTGAACCCAAGTCAGTGTTGAGCTGACTGATCTAACTAATAACAGTAGAAGTGCTTTAGTCGGCTTCAACACCTTGGGCCAGAGAAGAGAAAATCCTATTCGGCAGCTGGTGCTGGACAGTATGTGTATGTGAAGAGTGGGTGAGGACAGGTTTGGATCTGGCAGTAATGCCCCACATGACCAAATAGTCCCACTCAAATTCACTGACCATCAACCATGGGATAGGAGAGCAACTTTCATGAGTTGAAGCTCCTTCAAGGCAGTGTTGAAAGTGTTACACTGAGATCAGTAGATTTTTGTTAGGCAAGGGTATTAAAGGGTTACAGAACCAAGGCAAGCAGATGGAGTTTAGACATGATGTAATTGAATGGCAGAACAGGCACAAGGGGCTGAATGGCCTCCTCATCTTCCTAGAAAAGAGTCTGACTACATTTACCAGCACTTGTAGAAGAGGAGATGACTAAAGGAGAACAAGAAATAATTGTGGAAATATTTTGCTGCAGGGTCTGTCTAGTTGAAGTGAACTGTGTTGATTGGGGGCAGTTATCTGTGTCATTCGTGCAGTGTGAATCCTTTCCTAGACATTACTTCTATTCAATGTAGCAGCAATAATTCTCTTTAAAACATGGAGCTTACATAAATCATTGCTGCCAAATTAGGTTACATCAGAAGGTAGCTATTGGAATAGATATGAACTTGTAGTAATCACTTCAAGGAATATTGTCTGAATGTGGAGTGGGACAGTTTACTTGGTGCAAGAGAAGAATTAAAAGGACACACATGGGGAGATGTCCCTACTGCACATTCCAGGTGCCTGCCTCGACTGTGGAACTGCACACTGGGAAATCACATGCCTGAATTCCTGGAATGCTGTCCGTGGGTGAGTCCACATCCAGAGCATTCAGTCAGAAAATGTAACCTCAGATGATTCTCTTGAGTATCAGTACAGTGGTGTTCCTGGCAGCAATTTGCTCGTAACTTTAGTTCTATGTGCAATATTTTTCCGTGTAAGTTTCACACTTTTTATTCCCTTTTGTTTTACCCTTTTTCCTTCGTTTACCTGATATGATGCCCAAAGTGCCCAGGCTGGCTTCCTGGGCCCAATCCCATTCAACACAATAATAGAATATAAAAGCAAAATACTGCAGATGCTGGAAATCTGAAATAAAAACAAGAAATGCTGGAACCACTCAGCAGGTCTGGCAGCATCTGTGAAAAGAGAAGCAGAGTTAATGTTTCGGGTTAGTGACCCTTCTTCGGAACTGACAAATAATAGAAAAGTCACAGGTTATAAGCAAGTGAGGTGGGGGTGGGGCAAGAGATAACAAAGGAGAAGGTGTAGATTGGACCAGGCCACATAGCTGACCAAAAGGTCATGGAGAAAAGGCAATAATTGTGATAATTGCTTCTCTTTTCACCCATTCACCACAACATTTCTGCAGCTACTGATTTGCTCAACCACACCCTCACCTCCCCCTTTGATGTCCCAGTTCCTAATAAAACCATTACCTCTCACCCTGCCCATTCTCCCTGGTATGGTTCTCATCTCCTCTCCCTTAAGTCTAAGGGATGCAGACTTGGATTTGGTGGACAACTGGTTTAGCCATCCACCGCCAGATCTGGCTGGACCACATAAAACACTGTTGGGTCCTGCTTTCATCTGCTAAAACTGCTCACTATTCCAGGATCATCCTGGAATGCAAAGATAACCTCGGCTTTTTTTCTCTTCTGAAAACCATCTTCTTAAAGCCCTCTCCCTGCCACCCTTGCCTCCAACAATAGGTGTGAGCAACTCATGGACTTCTGTCAGTAAGATCGAGACCATCCAATCAGCTACCTCTGCTGCATCCCTCCCTTCCACTAGCCCACCAGGTCAAACATCCTCTAAAGATCCCCTCTGCCCGAGCTCTGAACTCCTGCCTTTCTCTAATTTCTCTCCTATCCATCCTCATGCCCTCTCCGAGTCCATAATGTCCATGAGACCCACCTCCTGCTGCCTCGATCCTATTCCCCCAAACAATAAAAAAGGGAGAAATTAGAATGAAAGTAAACTAGCAAGAAATATGAAAGCAGACAGTAAGAGCTTCTCCATGTATATAAAAAGGAAGAGAATAGCTAAAGTAAACATTGATCCCTTAAAGGATGAGACTGGGGAATTAATAATGGGAAACAAGAAAATAGCAAAGACTTTGAACAAGTGTTTTGTATCTGTCTTCGCGGAAGAAAACACTGTTACAGCCAGGTGAGGAGGGGGTCTTGGGCTCCCCTTTCGCCCCTTCTCTGATTTGACCACAACAGGGTTTCTCCATTTTTTTTTAAGTGATTGAACTTCCCACCTCAGTGAGCGCTTGCTCTTGTTCTTCTAATGTTGTTGCGAATGAATCAGTCAGACAGGTTTTCTTGAGTTTAAACAAAAAAGATGTAAGTTTATTGCTCTTAACACACTAAACGGGTTAAAATTAGTAAAAAGACACTACGCATTCACAACACATTCACACGAGAGTCTCACACACACACACACACACACACAAATAGATTACAGAGGGAAAACAGCTTTGGTGATTGGGGTAGAGTCCAGAATAAATGGAATTTAAATACAATTTATCAGTCCCAGAGTCCTCAGTTGAAACTGTAGTCCTGAAGTCCTCGCTGAGCCACATTCACTGTTGCGGGTTTGCTTCTCAGGGCTCCAGAAGGCAGAAAAGGGGGTTTGATCCTTGTCCCCTAGTTGTTGGTTGTGATGGTCTGTAGGCTTGAGGCTATACCAATTGCAGCCAGGTCTTCTCTGGATCTTTACTAGAGAGAGAGAGCTGCTCTGTGGATGGCTTTTCGGTTACTACCCTCTGCTTTCTGTCTGAAAGAGCTTAGTCTCTCCAGAGCTACACAAGCAGTCATGTGACATTACCAAACCTCTTTGTGGTGTTAATGAGGTCCTTCTGGAATCTTCTGTGAGATTCAAGGCTCTACCCCTCAAGTTGTCCAGTCACAGTTGGTGGGGTTGCTCTTTCAAAGTCAATGAGTGTCGATGGCCCTTGAAGACTGTATTGATAAGGCCATTCTGGGTAGGTTGAGTCAGTCTTGTTGCCTCCAGTCTGATCTTTTGTTGTTTCAAATGTAAATTGCAGTGGCCATCTTGGCTGCCAGTTTACTTTTAAAAAAAAGTTATTTGGAAGAATTTTCAGCAAAAGTCTAAGGCAAGGTTCCAATCGATGAAATTAATATTTTCTATTTGGAGTGTAGGATTTTCATAGCACAAAAAATCCCAAGTATAGTAGAAAATTGAGGGGAAAAAGGAAGGGAGAAACATAAAACCATCACTAGAAAAAAAAAGTACTAGGAAAACTAATGGGAATGAAGACTGACAAGTCCCCTGCACCTGATGGCCTGCATTCCAGAGTCTTAAAAGAGGTGACTGCAGAGATAGTGGATGCATCGGTTGTAATCTTCCAAAGTATCCTAGATTCTGAAAAGGTCCCAGTGGATTGGAAAATAGCTAATGTAACGTCTCTATTCAAGAAAGGAGGGAGACAGAAAGCAGGAAAATATAGGCCGGTTAGACTAACATTTGTCATTGGGAAAATGCTGGAATCCATTATTAAGGAGGTAGTAGCAGAACATTTAGAAAATCATAATACAATCAGGCAGAGTCAACATGGTATTGTGACAAGAAAATAGTGTTTGACAAATTTATTTGAGTTCTTATGAGGATGTAACAAATAGGGTGAATAAAGGGGAACCAATAGATGTGGTATATTTGAATTTTCAAAAGGAATTCGATCTGGTGCCACATAAAAAGTTACTGCACAAGATAAAAGCTGTTGGTGCTGGAGTAATATATTAGCATTGTCAGAGGGTTGGCTAACTGACAGGAAATAGAGCCAGGATAAATAGTCCATTTTCAGGTTGGCAAACTAACTATTGGGGTGCCACAGGGATCAGCGCTTGGGCCTCAACTATTTACAGTCTATATTAATGACTTGGATGAAGGGATTGAGTATATTGGAGCTAAATTTGCTGACTATACAAAGATAGGTAGAAAAGCGGGTTGCGGGTATTTACGAATGAGAAGGGGTGTATTACTGAAGAGGACGGTGTGAAACAGACTGGTAAGCTCGAGGAAGTGCTCGTTAGGAGGGAAGATGTGTTGGGGTTTTTGAATAACTTGAAGATAGACAAGTCTCCCGGGCCTGACGGGGTATATCCAAGGATGTTATGGGAAGCAAGGGATGAAATTGCAGAGCCACTGGCAATGATCTTTTCATCTTCTCTGTTGACGGGGGTGGTACCAGGTGATTGGAGGGTGGCAAATGTTGTGCCCCTGTTCAAGAAAGGGAATAGGAACAACCCTGGGAATTACAGGCCAGTTAGTCTTACTTCGGTGGTAGGCAAGTTGATGGAAAAGGTGCTGAGGGATAGGATTTCTGAGCATCTGGAAAGACACTGCTTGATTCGGGACAGTCAGCACGGTTTTGTGAGGGGTAGGTCTTGCCTCACAAGCCTGATTGAATTCTTTGAGCAGGTGACCAAGCAAGTGGATGAGGGTAAACCAGTGGATGTGGTGTACATGGATTTTAGTAAGGCATTTGATAAGGTCCCCCATGGTAGACTTATGGAGAAAGTCAGGAGGCATGGGATAGTGGGGAATGTGGCCAGTTGGATTAATAATTGGCTAACTGATAGAAGGCAGAGAGTGGTCTTAGATGGTAAATACTCAGCCTGGAGCCCAGTTACCAGTGGCGTGCCACAGGGATCAGTTCTGGGTCCTCTCCTGTTTGTGATTTTTATTAACGACTTGGATGAGGAAGTCGAAGGGTGGGTCAGTAAATTTGCAGATGATACAAAGGTTGGTGGAGTTGTGGATACCGAGGAGGGCTATTGTCGTCTGCAAAGGGACTTGGATAGGTTGCAGTGCTGGGCTGAAAAGTGGCAGATGGAGTTTAACCCTGAAAAGTGTGAGGTCGTCCATTTTGGAAGGACAAACACGAATGCAAAATACTGGGTTAACGGTAGGGTTCTTGGGCATGTGGAGGAGCAGAGAGACCTTGGGGTCTATGTGCATAGATCGTTGAAAGTTGCAACTCAAGTGGATAGGGCTGTGAAGAAGGCATATGGGGTGTTAGCGTTCATTAGCAGAGGGATTGAATTTAAGAGCCGTGAGGTGATGATGCAGCTGTACAGGACCTTGGTAAGGCCTCATTTGGAGTACTGTGTGCAGTTCTGGTCGCCTCATTTTAGGAAGGATGTGGAAGCCTTGGAGAGGGTGCAGAGGAGATTTACCAGGATGTTGCCTGGAATGGAGAATAAGTCTTACGAGGAAAGGCTGAACATTCTAGGCCTCTTCTCATTAGAACGGAGAAGGATGAGGGGTGACATGATAGAGGTTTATAAGATGATCAGGGGAATAGATAGGGTAGACAGTCAGAAACTTTTTCCCCGGGTGGAGCAAAGCGTTACAAGGGGTCATAAATTTAAGGTGAAGGGTGGGAGATATAAGGGGGATGTCAGGGGAAGGTTCTTTACCCAGAGAGTGGTCGGGGCATGGAATGCCTTGCCTGGGGAAGTTGTTGAGTCAGAAACTTTAGGGACTTTCAAACGGCTTTTAGATAGGTATATGGATAAAGGAGAATGATGGGGTATAGATTAAATTGTCCTTGACAGAGGACAAAGGATCGGCACAACATCGTGGGCCGAAGGGCCTGTTCTGTGCTGTATTTTTCTATGTTCTATGTTCTATGTGAGGAGGACAGAGTCTGGCAAGGGATATAGATAGGTTAAGTGAGTGGGGAAAAATTTGGTAGTGGGAGTATAATGTGGGAAAATATGAGGTTGTTCACTTTGGCAAAAGAAGAGAAAAACAGAATATTGTTTAAATGGAGCGAGACTGCAGAATGCTGCGGTACAGAGGGATCTGGGTGTCCTTGCACATGCATCACAAAAAGTCAGCATGCAGGTGCAGCAAGTAATTAGGAAGGCAAATGGAATGTTAGCATTTATTGCTAAGGGGATGGAGTATAAAAGTAGGGCAGTCTTGCTACAACCGTACAGTGCTTTGCTGAGACCATATCTAGAGTACTGTTTATAGTTTGTCTCCTTATTTAAGGAGGGATATACTTGTATTGAAAGCAGTTCAGAGAAGGTTCACTATGTTGATTCCTGGGATGAACGGGTTGCCTTGTGAGGAAAGGTTGGGCCTATACTCATTGGAATTTAGAAGAATGAGAGGCGATCTATTGAAACATATAAGATTCTGAGGGTCTTAACAGGGTAGGAGCTGAGAAGATGTTTCCCCTTGTGGGGGAATCTAGAACTGGGGGCACAGTTTCAAAATAAAGGGTCTGCCATTTAAGACTGAGATGAGGAGGAATTTCTTCTGAGAGGGTTTTTCTACCCTCTGCTCTATTCTCTATCCCAGAGAGCAGTGGAGGCTAGGTCATTGAATATATTCAAGGCTGAGATAGACTTTTGATCTACAAGGGATTTAAGAGTGATGGGGGTCAGGCAAGAAAGTACAGTTAAGGCCATAATTAGATCATCCATGATCTTATTGCATGGTGGAGCAGGCTCGAGGGGCCAAATGGCCTCCTCCTGCCCCTACTACTTATGTTCTTATGGAAGTTGCTGACCACCCAACTTCCCCCTCCTGGTCCCCATGTTGGGTGATTGTGTTAATGGTTCACTGTCTCTTCAGATGTTGTCCCACTCTCATTTAAATTTTCCGTCATCACCCCTCTCCTCAAAAAAACGACTCTTGATCCCACCGTCATTGCAACCTACCGCGCCATCTCCAACCTCTATTTTGTCTCCAAAGACCTTGAACGTGCTCTCGTCTCCCAAATCCGTGCCCATCTTTCCCAGAGCTCCATGTTTGAATCCCTCCAGTTAGGTTTCTGCCCCTTCCACTGTACTGAAACTGCCCTTATCAAAGTCATGAATGATATTCTGTGACTGTGATAAAGGTAAACTTTCCCTCCTCGTCCTCCTTCTCGATCTGTCTGTATCCTTTGACACAGTTGACCATACCATCCTCCTCCAACGCCTCTCCACTATCATCCAGCTGAGTGGGACAGAACTCACTGGGTTCCATTCTTATCTATCTAATCGTAGTCAGAGAATCACTTGCCATGGCTTCTCTTCCTGTTCCTGCACCGTTACCTTTGCTGGCCCCCAAGGATCTATCCTTGGCCCCCTTCCTATTTCTCATCTACATGCTGATCCTCGGTAACATCATCTGAAAGCAGAGAGCTAGATTTCAACATGTACGCTGACGACACCCAGCTCTACCTCACCACCACCTCTCTTTACTCCTCCGCTGTTGCGAAATTATCAGACTGCTTATCTGACATTCATTTGCCTGTGCGGAGTTTGCAAGTTCTCCCTGTGTCTGCGTGGGTTTTCGCCGGGTGCTCCCACCGCCAAAGACTTGCAGGTGATAGGTAAATTGGCCATTGTAAATTGCCCCTAGTGTAGGTAGGTGGTAAAGAATATGGGATTACTGTAGGGTTAGTATAAATGGGTGGTTCTTGGTCGGCACAGACTCGGTGGGCCGAAGGGCCTGTTTCAGTGCTGTATCTCTAAATAAATAAGTACTGGATGAGCAAAAGTTTTCTCCAATTAAATATCATGAAAATTGTTTTTGGTCCCCAATCCGAGCTCCATTCCCTAGCTACCAACTCCATCACTGTCCCTAACAACTGTCTGAGACTAAACCAGTTTGTTTGCAACCATGGTGTCATAATTGACCAAGATGAGCTTCTGACCATGTATTTGTGCCATCACTAAGACTGCCTTTTTCCACCTCCATGACATTACCTGACTTCACCCCTATCTCAGCTCATTTGCAGTTGAGGCCTCATTCATGCCTTTACTACCTCTAGACGTGACTATTCTAACACACTCCTGCCTGATCTCCCACATTCTACCCTCCATAAACTTGAGGCTATTCAAAACTCTGCTGTGTGTGTCTTAACTCACTCCAAGACCTGTTCACCCCTATGCTCGCTGACTTACATTGGCTCCCAGTCAAGCAACATCTTGATTTTAAAATTCTCATCCTTGTTTTCAAATATCTCCATGGCTTGGCCCTCCTTATCTCTGTAATCCCATCCAGCTCCACAGCCTTCCAGGATATTTGCACCCCTCTAATTCTGGTCTCCTGAGCATCCCCGATTTTAATTGCTGTACCATTGGAGGATGTGCCTTCAAGTGCCTAGGCCCTAAGCTCTGAAATTCTTTCCCTACACCTCTCTGCCTCACTGCCTCTCTTCCCTACTTTAAGATGCTCCTTAAAACCTACTTCTTTGACCAAGCTTTTGGTCTTCTGACCTAATATCTCCTTATGTAGCTTGGTGTCAAATTTTGTTTTATAATGGGATGTTCTGTTCCATTAAAGGTACTATAAGTTTCTGAAAAGGCTGGGTTTGTGGGCCCTTACAAAGTCAAATAATCCAATTGCTGGAAATCTAAAATAAAAACAGAAAATGCTGTTCTGGTCTGGCAGCCTCATTGGAGAGTCAAACAGGATTAATGTTTCAAGTCGATGACCTTTGAAAGGCTGGGAACAGAATGCAGCGGCTTTGAAAGCTGCCTCTGTCCTCCCCTGTGGTGCTGAATGTTGGTTTCCCAGTGTTGAGCTCCTGCACACTGCCCTGTGATGCACATCGCATCGCAAACAATTGGCACAGAAACGTGTGACTGGAAATCAGATTTATCAGGGCACTGTGAAATATTGTTTGTCTCGAGGCACTCAGCCATTTACTCACAGGATTTTCTCAGTTCAGTCAGCAAAATAATCTGCAATGACTTGTGATAGCCACATTTCCTGTCACATAGTGTGATGTGAATGAGAGACAGAGCGAGGGAGAGGTAGGGACAGAGGTGAGACAGCAAGAGAGAAAAATAGCTAGATACAGAATGTAGGAGATAGAGAGCAAGAGAGATTACAGTTTGGTTTAGCACGATTACAGTTAGGGAGGTTTCTATTCAATGTGTTACTAATTTTCTAGGATGTAGTATTCCTCTGGGGATATGAATATAATATAAACAGCCTTGTCCTTTAAAGCTGGTTCTCTAGTATTGGTCAGTTCTGCCCAGTTTAGGGACATGTGGCATCACCTCCATTTGGGGCTGTTGAGAGCCTCTCTTCCTGACTGTTATGTTTCTGCAATTCCTGTCCTAGCTTTGCTAATCTTCAGCAAGAACTTGTATTTTTATAGTCCCTTTAATATAATAAAACATCCCACTTGTACACAAGTACATAAATTTCATCTTTAAACCACAGGAAGCTTGTTTGTGCTCTTTTCTTTGCCTTATAATTGGAAAGTTGTGAACAAGGAATCATAAAGGGGGAGCTCAAAATACAGTGTGTTTAAAATTAAACCCTGTTACAATAAGAGCAGGTAAAGACAGCCAAAGACCCCGAGACACCTTTCTCACCTGGTCATAACACCATTCTTAATCTTGCATGTGTCAATAGTTCTATTAACCTTCTGATTAGTTGTGGAAGGGATGACCTGGTGTAGCTTTTTATTTACCAAGCACATCTCATTCAAGGGATGCAGCCATCAATGACCAATCGAAATGACCAATTCAACTCAAAACAGAATAATCTGATGGAGGTCTTGAAAATGATGAAAGAGTTTAATAGGATACAGGTAGAGAAGGTGTTTCACTTGTGAGGAGACCAGAGCTAGGGGCATAAATATATAAATAAATAAATGGTTACCACATGGACTGCAGTGGTTCAAGAAGGCAGTTCACCACCTTGAGGTCAATTAGTGATGGGCAATAAATGCTGGGCTTGCCAGCAATGCCACATTCCATAAATTAATAAATAATAAGCTAGTCAATAATAAATCCAATGAAGAATTCAGGAAAAACTTTATCCAGAGCGGGGTGAGAATGTGGAACTCACTGCCACAGTCAGTAGTTGAGATGAATAGCATAGATGTATTTAAGGGGAAGCTAGATGAATACATGATGGAGAAAGGAATAGAGGTTTTGTTGATGGGGTGAGATGAAGAGGAGTGGGAGGAGGGTCATGTGGAGCATGTATACTGGCATAGACCAGTTGGGTCAAGTGGCATGTTTGTGTTGTAAACTCTATGTAAATCTAGGTAATTCTAAGGTACCAGTAAACTTAACAGGCATGTGCCATAGCCCATAATATGAGTTTTAATTAGTTTAATGAAGAGCATGTTCTCCACTTAAGTGTGACGTCACTTTGCTGTTCTGTTCTTAAGCCACATTGGTCACAAACTGAGCTCTGAAACACTGCTGGTGTCGGCGCTATTGGAGCCTGGAAGTGCTGAAAATGGCGGCCAATCCATTTCCAGCCACTCCTTGCATGGCCCATGCGGCCACTGTACTAGGAAAAGCATTAGTGCAGGCATGCAACAGGAGAGGGCAGGTTGTGATGTCACTCAGCATCTAATGCTGGTTTGAGTAGAGGAGTAGTAAAGTCTTGCTGCAATTGTATAGAACCTTGGTTAGACCGCACCTGGAGTACTGTGTGCAGTTTTGGTCCCCTTACCTTCGAAAGGATATTATTACCATTGAGGGAGTGCAACGAAGATTCACCAGACTTGTTCCTGGGTTGGGGGGACTGTCCTATGAAGAGAGATTGGGGAAACTGGGCCTGTATTCCCTAGAGTTTTGAAGAATGAGAGGTGATCTCATTGAAACTTACAAAATGCTGAAAGGGATAGACAGGGTAGATGCAGCTAAGACTGGGGAGTCTAGAACCAGGGGAGACAATTTCAGAATAAGGGGGAAGCCACTTAGGACAGAGATGAGGAGAACTTTCTTTGCTCAGAGGGTTGTGAATCTTTGGAATCCTCTACCCCAGAGGGCTGTGGAAGCTCAGTCATTGAGTATGTTTAAAGCAGAGATTGACCGATTTCTAAATACAAATGATCTAAGGGGATATGGGGATAGTGTGGGGGAAAAAGACATTGAAGTGGATGATCAGCCATGATCATATTGAATGACGGGGCAGGCTGGATGGGCTGAATGGCCTACTCCTGTTCCTGTGGTGCCTGACCTGCCATTTTGGATCTCGCAGGTCCTGTTAACGCCCTCTCTTAAACTCAACCTCATGTGTGTTCAGCTCCATGAGGGAATCCCCGCCAGTGCTTTTGAAAGACATCGACATGGGACATCCAGCTGAGGTGCTTTTGACTTTTTGTTTTGCGACTGCAGAGTTAGTGGGTGTATTGTGTACTGTGTTTGAGGAGCTCCGAAAAGTTGTTGCTGTCAGAAGAGTGTAGTGCAGGGCTTTTCCAAGATGTCTATTGGAGTTAGAAGGCCTCTGAGCAGAAAGCCCGCTATCACGAATGGGGGAGACCGTTCCAACCCCTCTTGGGCTGCAACATGACAGGGAAATGGCACACAGGCAGAAGAGAAGATAGAGGGAGGTCTCTCAGCAGAAGGCCCTATCCATGTAGGGTCTTCAGGGAGCACTTCTACCTCTACCTTAGTCACGGCCAGTGTCTGTGACAGCAACAACTCACCCTGAAGTGGTCACTGAGCTGTGCCACCTCCTTGAATGGGACCTGCAGCCACAGAGCAGGGTGAGAATGGTGCCGTCAGTGGTTGTCAAGGCCACCATAGCCCTTAATTTCTACACCAGTGGATCCTTCCAGACTGGATCTGGTGACATTACCAACATCTGTGTTAGCTGTACATTACTGCATCAGGGAGGTCACAGAGGCTCTGTACACAAGGAGGGGGGGGGGACTTCATTGTTTCCTCTCTAACCAGAGAGAAGCAGGGGGAGCTGGAATGTGGCTTTGCCTGGATAGAGGGATTCCCAATGGTGCAGGGAGCCATTGACTGCATGCACGTGGCTCTGTGGACACCACATTAATGAGGGAGATGTACCAGAACGGCAAAGGCTTCCACTTCCTGAACGTGTCGATGGTGTGTGACCATGCACAGAACATGTTGGTGAATGCCTGTTATCCTGGCAGCAATCACGATGCTTTGATCCCGCGCCAGCCAGCTGTTCCCACCATATTTGAGCCTCCATGACAGGGTTGCTTGGCAACAAGGGCTACCTGCTTGTCACATGGCTCATGACTCCCCTCTGTCACCCACCCACACGTGGACAGCACGCGTGTAATGAGAGTCGTGCTGCGACCAGGAGCAAACCATCGGCGTTCTCAAACAATTGTTTTACTGCCTGGACTGATTGGGAGGGAATCTCTCTAATACCCGCCAGAGTGTGTCTCCAGATTTCTGGTGGTCTGCTGCATCCTACACAACCCAGCTCTCATAAAGGCACAGCCTTTGTTACCAGACCTCCAGTGAGGGCCTCAGGTGGGGTGGGGAGGAGGAGGTGGAGAAAGGGAGGAGGCATCTGGGACACTCTCTCTTTGGCTGGGCTGTCTGTGAGTGGCTTATCAGACTCCAGTTCCCCTGAAAACATGCCTATGTCACTGCTGCTCCACTGTTTTCCACCCTCTATCTCTCTGTTAGGGACCATCATAGCGTCCTTGGTCAAAATCCTGAAATAAAAAACACCACAAAAATATCATTGCATAACAGCTTTATCCAACAACACTTCCAATAATACATACAAAACTGAACTATTTGCCCTTGTACCTTCCCTTTTTGCCTGACTTGTCGATGCTTTTGCCTGTCTGCAGTTCTATCCCACTGTTTGCAGCATGACTGGTGGAAGGCTGTTGACGTTCACAGGAGAGGACTTGTAGGATGACCGCGAGCAGATTTGGGCCCTGAGGGCCCAACCTTTGCATGGGTGGCAGTTATCTGGGCTGGCTGACAGGCAACAGAAAGGGCACTGACAGAGTGGGAGTGGCAGGAGCACAAATTGCTGGACTGCTGCAAAAGCCTGCAAGCCCCTTTGAGCACTGGTATCCTCAGCCATGATGGCAGCAGTCTGAGCCTGCATGGTAGCAAGCAGAGATCTCATGACTTCAGTCTGAGCTTTCACTGCAGCATTCAGACCTGAGTGACTTCTGCCTGCGCTGCATTGGAAGCTGAGATATCGGCCATTAGACACTCCTGGATCCATAAGTGTCCTCATGGACTTGGCCACCACTTCCACACTGGAAAGGATGGGCTCCAAGCTCTGTGTGAAGCCCTGTGCCAAATGAGAGTGGGACTCTTCCATGCTCTCCAGCCAACTAATGTGCCAAGCATCTGTGTCTATCAGCCTTTTCCTATACACTATCCCAGCTGCGTCGTGTTCAGCAGAACTTGCCTGCAACCTCTCCCTCTGGTGATTTGGCACACAAGCTATCCTTTACCCCCTAGCTGTGTGTGCAATCATGCCCAGTGACTCACCACATGCAGATCCCATCTCTAATATATGCACAGTGCCAGTATCTGAGCTCGTGTCTGAGTGTCAGATCAAGTGACAGTGCTTCTTCATCAGATGTGATCTCTGGGAGCGGAGCTGGCGGACCTGCGAGGAAGCTGATCCGGAGTGGCGGCAGGCTCCCTGTCTCGTTCTCTCTCTGCCGACGCGCGCTGAGACTCAAAAGAGGAGAAAAAAGATTTAGTGACATCATGGGAAATCTGCAAGGTGATTGGTTGGGTAAGTAACAGCTGTCAGTCAATGTAAATAGCTTAAAAAAAAGGGGAAAGTTGTTTTTTTTAAAAAAAATACTCAAATGATGAAGTGAGTGCTACTAAAGTGTGTGTTTTTAAATTAGTGTAATTTAGATTGCAGTGGGTAGTTTGGAGTAGAACAAGGCCTCTCGTGTAATTAGTATTTTTTAATTAAGGAGTAACTAAGTAAACTAAAGGTAAGTCATGGCAGGAGAGCTCGCACCTGTGATATGCTCCTCCTGTGCTATGTGGAAAATCAGGGACACTTCCAGTGCCCCTGACAACCTTGTGTGCACGAAGTGTATCTAGCTGCAGCTACTGGATACCCGCATTACGGACCTGGAGCTGCGGGTGGATTCACTGTGGAGCATCCATGATGCTGAAGACGTGGATAGCACGTTTGGGTGGAGTAGTAGGCGCAGGCAGGTAGCGCAGGAGTCCCCTGTGGTCATCCCCCTCAAACAGTTATACCACTTTGGATACTGTTGGGGGTGGGGGGGGGATGACCTCTATGGGGAAAGCAGCAACAGCCAAGTTCGTGGCACCACAGATGGCTCTGCTGTACAGCAGGGGAGGAAAAGGAGTGGGAGAGCTATAATGATAGGGGATTCTATCGTAAGGGGTACAGATGCGTTTCTGTGGCCGCAGACGTGACTCTAGGATGGTATGTTGCCTCCCTGGTGCTAGGGTCAAGGATGTCACTGAGCAGCTGTAGGACATTCGGGAGGGGGAGCAGTCAGAAGTCATGGTACACATTGGTACCAATGACATAGGTAAAAAGAGGGATGAATCCTGCAACAAGAATTTAGGGAGCGAGGTAGCAGATTAAAAAGCAGGACCTCAAAGGCTGTAATCTCTGGATTACTCCCAGTGCCATGTGCTAGTGAGTATAGAAATAGGAGGATAGAGCAGATGAATGCTTTGCTGAAGAGATGGTGCAGGAGGGAGGGCTTTAGTTTTCTGGATCACTGGGTCTGTTTCCAGCAAAGATGGGACCTGTACAAGCTGGACGAGTTGCACCTGAACCGGAACAGCACTAACATCCTTGCTGGGAGGTTTGCTAGTGCTGTTGGAGGGGGTGGGGGGGGGGGGGGGGGGGGTTTAAACTAATTTGACAAGAGGATGGAATACAGAGTGGAGGTACAGTAGGGGGTGATGCACAGTCAAATATAGATGAGAAACGGAGTCAGTCTGGAAGGCAGAACAGATTTCAACCTGTTAAGGCACAATTGAAAAATGCAAGGCTGAATTGCATCTATTTTAATGCAAGGAGTCTTACTAGTAAGGTAGATGAATTGAGGGCATTGGTTAGCACATGGGATTATGATATTGTTGCTATCACAGAGACATGGTTGAGGGAGGGGCAGGACTGGCAGCTCAATATTCCAGGGGAGAATCTTCAGGCGTGACAGGGGAGGGGATAAAAGAGGAGGTGGCATTGCACTGTTGATCAAGGAGTCAATTACTGCAGTAAGGAGGGATGATATCTTAGAAGGTTCCTCAAATGAGGCCATATGGGTAGAACTTAAAAACAAAAAGGGACAGTCACTTGGCTGGGAGTGTACTACAGGCCTCCAAACAGTCAGGGAGAGATAGAGGAGCAGATATGTAGGCAAATCTCAGAGCGGTGTAAAAATAATAGGGCAATAATAATAGGGGATTTCAACTTACCTAATAGCAACTGGGATAGTCTTCGCATCAAAGGCTTAAAGTGGGTGGAATTCTTAAAGTGCATACAGGAGAGCTTTTTGAGCCAGCACGTAGAAAGTCCTACAAGAGAAGGGGCAGTACTGGACCGAATCCTAGAGAATGAAGCTGGACAAGTGGTAGAACTGTCAGTGGGGGAGCATTTCAGGGATAGTTACCATAACTCGAAGATTTAAGGTAGTTCTGGAAAAGGACAAAGATGGACCGAAAATAAAGGTGCTGAATTGGGGGAAGGCAGATTTTAAGATGATAAAACAGGATCTGGCTAAAGTGGACTGGGAGCAGCTACTTGTAGGAAAGTCTACATCAGACCAGTGGGAGTCATTCAAAAAGGAAATAGTAAGAATTCAGGGCCAACATATTCCCAATAGGGTGAAGGGTAGGCCCAACAAGTCCAGGGAAGCCTGGATGTCAAGGGATATAGAAGATTGGATCAGGAAAAAAAAAGGAGGCTTATGGGGGTACTGAAAAAAGTAATTAGGAGAGCAAAGAGGGGACATGGAGAAAAGACTGGTGGGCAAGATAAAGGAAAATCCTAAGGCATTTCATGTTAAGGGCAAGAGAATAACCAGGGAAAGAGTGGGGCCCATTAGGGACCAAAGTGGCAATCTGTGTGTGGAGCCGGAAGACGCAGGTGAGGATTTAAATGATTACTTTTCATCTGTGTTCACTATGGAGAAGGACGATGTAGGTGGAGATGAGGGAGGGAGATTGTGATATATTTGAACATATTAGCATTGAAAGGGAGGAAGTATTAGCTGTTTTAGTGAGCTGAAAAGTGGATAAATCCCCAGGCCCCGATGAGATGTATCCTAGGCTGTTATGTGAGGCAAGGGGCCTCATGATAACAGGGGCTCTGACACAAATTTTCAAATTCTCTCTGGCCACAGGAGAGGTACCAGAGGACTGGAGTACAGTGAATGTGGTCCCATTATTCAAGAAGGGTAGTAGGGATAAACTGGGTAATTACAGGCCAGTGAGTCTAACATCAGTGGTTGGGAAAACTATTGGAAAAAATTCTGAGGGACAGGATTAATCTCCAGTTGGAGAGGCAGGGATTAATCAGGGATAGTCAGCATAGCTTTGTCAGGGGGATTGAATTTTTTGAGGCAGTGACCAGATGTGTAGATGAGGGTAAAGCAGTTGATGTAGTCTACATGGACTTCAGTAAGGCTTTTGATAAAGTCCCACATGGGAGATGGAACTTTGCTAAGAAGGTAAGAGCCCATGGGATCCAGGGCAATTTGGCAAATTGGATCCAAAATTGGCTTAGTGGCAGGATGCAGAGGGCAATGGTCGAGGGTTGTTTTTGCGGGTGGAAGCCTGTGACCAGTGGTGTACCGCAGGGACTCTGACTGTTTGTAGTGTACATTAATGATTTAGATGTGAATATAGGAGGTATGATAAGTAAGTTTGCAGATGACACGAAAATTGGTGATGTCGTAAATAGGGAGGAGGGACGCCTTAGATTACAGGACGATATAGATGGGCTGGTAAGATGGGTGGAGCAGTGGCAAATGGAATTTAATCCTGAGAAGTGTGAGGTGATGCATTTTGGGAGGACTAACAAGGCAAGGGAATGTACAATGGATGGTAGGACCTTAGGAAGTACAGAAGGTCAGAGGGACAAACAAAGAACAAAGAACAGTACGTCACAGGAACAGGCCATTCGGCCCTCCAAGCCTACACCGATCTTGATGCCTGCCTAAACTAAAACCTTCTGCACTTCTGGGGACCGTATCCCTCTATTCCCATCCTATTCATGTATTTGTCAAGTTGCCTCTTAAACGTCGCTATCGTACCTGCTTCCACCACCTCCCCCGGCAGCAAGTTCCAGGCACTCACCACCCTCTGTGTCAAGAACTTGGCTCGCACATCCCCTCTAAACATTGCCCCTCTCGCCTTAAACCTATGTCCCCTAGTAACTGACTCTTCCACCCTGGGAAAAAGCTTCTGACTATCCACTCTGTCCATGCCGCTCATAACTTTGTAAACCTCTATCATGTCGCCCCTCCACCTCCGTCGTTCCAGTGAAAACAATCCGAGTTTATCCAACCTCTCCTCATAGCTAATGCCCTCCAGACCAGGCAACATCCTGTACAACCTCTTCTGTACCCTCTCAAAGCCTCCACGTCCTTCTGGTAGTGTGGCGACCAGAATTGCACACAATATTCTACGTGTGGCCAAACTAAAGTTCTGTACAGCTGCAGCATGACTTGCCAATTTTTACACTCCATGCCCCGACCGATGAAGGCAAGCATGCTGTATGCCTTCTTGACTACCTTATCACCTGTGTTGCCACTTTCAGTGACCTGTGGACCTGTACGCCCAGATCTCTCTGCCTGTCAATTCTCCTAAGGGTTCTGCCATTTACTGTATACATCCCACCTGCATTAGACCTTCCAAAATGCATTACCTCATATTTGTCCGGATTAAACTCCATCTGCCATTTCTCCGCCCAAGTCTCCAACCGATCTGTATCCTCTGTCAATCCTCCTCACTATCTGCAACTCCACCAACCTTTGTGTCGTCTGCAAACTTATTAATCAGACCAGCTACATTTTCCTCCAAATCATTTATATATACTACAAAGAGCAAAGGTCCCAGCACTGATCCCTGCGGAACACCACTAGTCACATCCCTCCATTCAGAAAAGCACCCTTCCACTGCTACTCTCTGTTTTCTATGACCGAGCCAGTTCTGTATCCATCTTGCCAGCTCACCTCTGATCCTGTGACTTCACCTTTTGTACCAGTCTGCCATGAGGGACCTTGTCAAAGGCTTTACTGAAGTCCACTGCCCTTTCTTCATCAATTATCTTTGTCACTTCAAGTTAATGAAACACGACTTCCCCTTCACAAAACCATGCTGCCTCTCGCTAATAAGTTCGTTTGTTTCCAAATGGGAGTAAATCCTGTCCCGAAGAATCCTCTCTCATAATTTCCCTACCACTGACGTAAGGCTCACCGGCCTATAATTTCTTGGATTATCCTCGCTACCCTTCTTAAACAAAGGAACAACATAGGCTATTCTCCAGTCCTCTGGGACCTCACCTGTAGCCAATGAGGATGCAAAGATTTCTGTCAAGGCCCCAGCAATTTCTTCCCTTGCCTCCCTCGGTATTCTGGGGTAGATCCCATCGGGCCCTGGGGACTTATCTCCCTTAATGCTTTGCAAGACGCCCAACACCTCCTTTTTGATAACGACATGACTGAGACTATCTACACTCCCTTCCTAGGCTCATCATCCACCAAGTCCTTCTCTTTGGTGAATACTGATGCAAAGTACTCATTTAGTACCTCACCCATTTCCTCTGGCTCCACACATAGATTCCCTTCTCTGTCCTTGAGTGGGCCAACCCTTTCCCTGGTTATCCGCTTGCTCTTTATATACATATAAAAAGCCTTGGGATTTTCCTTAGTCCTGTTTGCCAATAACTTTTCATGACCCCTTTTAGACCTTGGTGTACTTTCCCATAGATCACAGTAGCAATTTGGGGTGGCACAGTGGTTAGCTCCAGCGACCCGGGTTCAGTTCTGCGTACTGCCTTGTGGTGTTTGCAAGTTCTCCCTGTGTCTGCGTGGGTTTCTGCCGGGTGCTCCGGTTTCCTCCCACAGCCAAAGACTTGCAGGTTGATAGGTAAATTGGCCATTGTAAGTTGCCCCAAGTGTAAGGAGGTGGTAGGAGAATGGTGGGGATGTGGTAGAGAATATGGGGTTAATGTAGGATTTGTATAAATGGGTGGTTGTTGGTCGGCACAGACTCAGTGGGCCGAAGGGCCTGTTTCAGTGCTGTATCGCAAAATAAATAAATATAAATATAGATCACTGAAGGCAGCAGCACAGGTAGATAAGGTGGTTAGGAAGGCATACGGGATACTTGCATTTATTACCCAGGACGCAGAATATAAGAGCAGGGAGGTTATGATGGAGCTATATAAAACGCTAGTTAGGCCACTGCTGGAGTACTGTGTACAGTTCTGGTCACCACACTATAGGAAGGATGTGATTGCACTGGAGAGAGTGCAGAGGAGATTCACCAGGATGTTGCCTGGGCCGGAGCATTTCAGCTATGAAGAGAGACTGAAAAGACTATGGTTGTTTTCTTTGGAGCAGAGAAGGCTGAGAGGGGACATGATTAAGGTATACAAAATTATGAGGGGCATTGATAGGTTAGATAGGAAGAAACTTTTTCCCTTAGCGGAGGGGTCAATAACCAGGGGGCATAGATTTAAGGTAAGGGGCAGGAGGATTAGAGGGGATTTGAGGAAAATCTTTTCACGCAGAGGGTGGTTGGAATCTGGAACACACTGCCTGAAGAGATGGTAGAGGCAGGAACACTCACAACATTTAAGAAGTATTTAGATGAGCGCCTGAAATGCCATAGCATACAAGGATACGGGCTAAGTGCTGGAAAATGGGATTAGAATAGTTAGGTGCTTGATGGACGGCACAGACTCAATGGGCCAAAGGGTCTGTTTCTGTGCTTTATAACTCTGACTCTATGAACTTTGCTTGTGTCCTTTATCGGGCTGCACTGGCTAGATAGGTGCCAGTTCTCTGAAAGCATATATGCTGAAGGGGAGGGTTGGAGTAAGGGAAGGGGGATGGGGTGGAAAGCAAGAGGTCCACAGTCACACCATCTGCATCTTAAGCTTCATGCCAGATTGCGAGATAAGTTTGAAGTGGGATTTGAGAATGTGCATAAGGCAGGAACGTACCGCCATCTTTGATAACTCAGTGATGCCAATTGCAATGGCCCCAGTCACGGCCAGCCCAATAATTCATAGCACCATCTCCTCTAAGTGGCTCAGGAGATGCAGGCGTGCCTATCCACTGTTAGTCCCTCCTGTCATGTGTGGCCTTATCCTGCAAGATAGTGGGAAGCTGTCAATGAGTGTGTTGCAATGTGTTTGGGTGCTATGACTGCCATAGCTGAATAGCTGGAAGTGTGTGGAAGCTGTGAAATGTGGGTGTGAGGCTTGCAGCTGTGGTAGGTGTGTGAAGAATGAGTTGGAGTATATGAGTATCAGTTATGAGTCCTGATTGCTAGAGAATCTTCATGGTTGAGTGATGGGGATGTGGTACATTGAGCAGCGTGTGAGATTGTGGTGTGCTGGGTAGGCAATTGGCATTTAAAGATGCATTCAGTGACCTTGTTTATTCATGTGAGGGCACTGCAGCCAGGTCCTCAGGGCCAGACTCCTTGAATTGACCTCCATAGCTACCGATCCCATCATGCTGTGTGCCTTGAGGGCCTCCAGGCCTCTGACAAAAATATGACGTGACTCCTTTCCATCGCCTTCACTAAGGCCTCCATCAGAAATCCTGGGAGCCCTCTCTCTGGCCTGCTGCTCCATTGCTAATCTGTATGTCTTCTCAAACGCTTTTTGATACAATTCCAGCCCTTGCAGCAGCCAGAATGCACTTCCCTTTTAAGAAACACAGGCTGGCTTTAAGAAGTTCAGGTTAGCCTTAATTCGTACTAGTCATGTAAACACCTGGAGCCTGTGCTGAGCGTGCAGTGTGTTCAGCACTGGGCTGCACACTGCGATCGCAGTGATGTGCAGGCAGCATGAAATTTGTGTGCTTCTTGTGTTGCCTTGATCAGGCAGAATATAATCACCCATCACGATTCCCAAAAACCAGCCCTGTTTGAATTTTAGCCTATTAAGACTGAGGGGATTGAAGATTGAGGTGTTAGGTTTTGATAGGGTTGATGGAAGGAAATAATTTCCTCTGGTGGCTGGAGTCGGAAACAAAAGGACAGCATCTTAAAATCGAAGCTGTGCCATTCAGGAGTGAAATCAGGGAGCACTGTTTCATACAAATGGTAGTGGAATTCTGGAACTCACTCCTCCGAAAGGCTGTGAATACCGAGGGAACAATTGGACAGTTCAAGATTGAGATCGATAGATTTTTGTTAGGCAAAAGATGTGGAGCAAAACATTAAATGTGTATTAGTTTTATCTGTTTGAAGGCCATTTGTGTTTATTTGTCTATAGTTTTGCTTGGGCTCCAGTTGAGGTGAGCAGCTGACTTTAGTTGGACTGTCTGTGTGAGTCGTCTGTGGCACAGGACTTCCCAGAATGGGAGGATTAATCCTCAGTGCAGTACTGAAGGAGTGCTGTCTTTCTGCTCAGGTGGATGTAAAAGATCAAAGGGCACTTTTTTGAAGTAGTGCAGGGAGTTCTCAGTGTCCTGGTCAGCATTTACTCCCCAGGGGCACCTGTGGGGCCCCATATGGAATTACACCTCTCAGAACAAGAGATGTTTCTATCCAGTTGGTGCAGTCAGTCCTCCCTCTCCTCAGTGAATCCAGATCCTAAAAATCTTTGGTGTTCGAGGAAAAAGACCATTCCATTGAGCAAAGAAGCAGGAAAAATAGAATAGTTGTGGGCATTTACAGTGGGATAAATGTTAAATGAAGAAGAAACAACATGGCAATGTCACAACAATACAGATCACTTCCGATATTATCGATGGAGTCTTAAAATAGTCAGAAATGATTTTACGTTTATATTTTATCATTTTGTGTTCTCTTTTTTTCCCCCCTTCCTAGACTGTTGAGGCCCACCCCCTGGAAAACATACTCTGAAATTAAACTGAGGCCCACCTTCCTTTTCACGTGAACGTGAAAGATCCCATGATACTATTTCAAAGAAGAGCAGAGGAATTCTGCCATCCCTCAATCAAAGCCTAAATCAAATTATGTGATCACTTATTTTATTGTTCGTGGGATCTTGCCACGTACAAATTGTTTGCTCTGTTTCCTACATTACAACAGTGACTACTGTCATGCTTGGCCCCCACCTGCCAAGAATGAGGCACATTAATTTTGTCATGAACATTGATTTTTAACTGTTGGAGTTAAGAAAGGACCTGTTAAACAGATCAGCCTTGGCTGGACGAGACATTTGCATATTAACAGACCGTGCTTGGAAGGACAAAGGACCATTCCCAGACACATTCAACTCACAATGGATGTTGATCTTCAGACAGTGAGGGGTGGCGAAGCACATTCCAGGGCCTGCTGGGGTGATGCAATCCACAGGGGCCAGGACTGGTTGGATCAGCTGGTTACATGACTAACTGGCTGCTCCAATGTTTTTGAACTAGCCAGAGTTTGGGCAGAAAGACTGTTTACTCCTGGACTGAGAAAATCTCTACTGTCTGCACTCATCTCTTTCTCACAAGCCTCTGAATCCACTGAAGACACATGAACCCCAAGAGAGAAAAGTCTCCTACAGTGAACAAGGTTTAAGAAGAATACCGGACCCCAACGAAAAACTTGATCTACTTACAATCAAGGACTCTACAGTGAGCTCGAAGAACCGTAACAAAAACTCTTCAGATATTGCCTCAAAATTTTCCACTTTATTTTTGTTCTCTCTTCTGTCTCTATTTGCATGTGTGTATCGTGTATGCATGCTAGCGTGGGCACGTTGTGTATCTGTAGGCGTCAACCAAATTAGAGTTTAAGTTTAATAAATTTCAACTTTTCTTCTTTGAACCTAAGAAAGTCTGTTTGTGCTGGTTTCTTTGCCTTATAATTGGAAAATAGTAAACAAGGATTCACCAAGGGGGAGTTAAAAACAGTGTGTTTAAATTAAACCCTGTTACGGTCAGACCAGGTGAAGGCTGAGAGGGAATCTTAGACCCCTTTCTCCTGGTCGTAGCATTACACTTCAAAAGTCCTTTAAATAAAAACAGAAATTGCTGGAAACTCAGCATTTCAGGCAGCATTTATGAAGAGAAAAACTGTTAATGTTTCAGGTCGGTGACCTTTAGTCAGAATTTATTTCAGATTTCCAGCATCTGTATTATTTTACTTCAAGTATTTCATTGGATGCAAAGCGCTTTGGGATATCCGGAGATTGTGAAAGGCACTATATGAATGCAAGTTTTTAACTTCTAAACTGGTTGGAAGGAGGGGTGCAGCAGTAGCCCGGGACAATCTTAGTTACAGTGAGCATCTCTCCCCAGCTTAAAACCAAACTGTGAAGGAGTATTGAAAAACATGGTGTATTTATAACGAATGCAAATGTCATTACACAAAATGGGTTGTTCATTTGTGCCTGAAAATATAATCAGTTTCCACTCACTAGCCGCTGCCCTGTAAAGTGCTGGGATTACTCTGTACATAATGAAACACTACAGAAAAGCAAGTTGTAACTAGGTTTGTGTACCGTTTCTTTCTAAACACAGCAATCCCATGGAATGTCACAGTCTGGTTTCCAATGATCAAAATTACCAGGCAGCCTTTTTCTGGAACCAGACTGATTCTAAACCAACAGACAGGCCACATTACTCTTGTTCCAATTTTATAGAACTGTCATAGAAATTTATGGCATAGAAGGAGGCCATTCAGCTCATCGTGTCCGTGTTGGCCGAGAAAGAGCAACCCAGCCTAATCTTACTTTCTAACTCTTGGTCCATAGCCCTGTCGGTTATGGCACTTCGAGTGTTTTTTAAATGCAATGATGATTCTGCCTTTACCACCCTATCAGGCAGTGAGTTCCAGACCCCCACCATCCTCTGGGTGAAAAACATTTCTCCAACTCCCCTCTAATCCTTTGAACAATTCCTTTAAATCTGTGCCCCTGGTGATTTACTTCAAGAGGGAGAGAAAACCAAGGGGGGAATTTTATCCTGTCCCCTACAGCAGGTTTGGAGGCAGGGAGAGCATAAGATCTGGTGGGATGTTGGTGGGGGGAGGTTCCTGCTACCATTCTGCCACCACCAAAATTTAGGCTGGGGTGGGAAGGCCTGTGGACAGCCTTCTCACCCCACCACCAATCGAGGCCCTTAACTGGGCAATTAACCCTGATTTAAGGGCCCCATCCACCGCTGCTGCAATTAGCTGTGCGGCAGGCAGCACTGTTGCTGCACAGGAAGCACGGCACGATGACCTGTGCGGACTGCTTCCCGGCTCTGTGGGGGGAGGGGGGGCTCCCTCGTTAAAAGGTACTTGGTGCCTGACAGAGGAACCCAGCATTAGGGAGTGGGGGGCCTGCAGAGAGCCACCACCATGCCCCCTACCCCATGGGATCCCTCCCACCCTGGCCTACCTGTGGCCTGGATTCAGCGCTGCTCCTGGACCTCGGTAGGTGCTCCTCCAGCCACCGCCACTGTGGTTGTGCTGCTCAGTAGAAGAGCTGCCGACCCTCTGATTGGCTGGCAGCTCTCGAACAGCATGACTTTCGGTGACTAGGTCCTTGATCCAGTGGAAGGCCCACGGCTGTCAACTTAAGTCCCTGATTGGCACTAGATTGGGTAGGCCTTCCAGAGGAGAGGCGACACTGAGTTCTAGGTGTCACTTTTTCCAGACATCGAGAACACTGTCACCAGCATAAAATCCTGGGCCAAGTATCAGAGAAAAGGTGTGCAAGTAGGGTGGGGGGGGGGTGGGGCTATCGGAAGGAAGACTGTGAAAAAAGTGAGTGGCAGGGACAGAAAAAAAAAAAGCAGAGTGACTGATAAATAGCCAGAAAATGGATGGGCACAGAAAGACAACTGGAATAATGGGGTGTGTGACAGAAAAAACACAGTGATGGAGGGAGAGAGACTACAGTGATGGGGAGAAAGAGAATAAAATGATGGACAGATAGAGAGGGAGAGGGTCTGAGAGGAGAAAGAGAGAGACGCATGGCACAGGCACTGCCAAGCATGTGTCCCTTTGCAGAGCTGTGAACTCAAGGCTGCTGAGTAGGAGAGGTTATAATTCATGAATCATTGAAGATCTGTCCATGCATCAGGGAGAGGGAAAGTTACCTGGATACTTTTGTTCTGGACGGCAGTCACAGCCCTTAGGCTAGGGTCTTATGATTTGGTCAGTGGACAAGCACAGCGGGGTGTGACTGCAAGTGAGGTAGGTAAGGGGATCCAGAAGGTACAGGTGGAGGAGCCTCAGTCCTTGCAATTGTCCAACAGGTTCGAGGTTCTTGCAGCTTGTATGGATGACAGTAGGAGCTGCTGGCTGGATGAGCAAACTGACCATGACACTGTGGTGCAGGAAGCCATTCAAGTGGTGGGGGAATGAATAGGAAGGTAGTATTAGTAGGAGACAGTATAGTTAGGGTGATGGCCAAAATTCTCTGCAGCCAAGAGCGTGTGTCCAGAAGGCTGTGTTGCCTGCCCAGTGCCAGGATTCAGGACACCTGCGCAGGGTTGGAGAGGGACTTGCGGTGGGACAGAGAGGATCCAGTTGTCGTGGTCCACATGGGTACCCACGACATAGATAGGACTAGGAAAGAAGTTCTGCTTGGGGATTATGAGCAGCTAGGGGCTAAATTTAAAAAAGCAGAATCTGCATTACTACCTGAGCATTGAGCAAATTGGGGTAGGGTTAATAAGATTGGACAGTTAAATGCATGGCTCAAAAACTGGTGTGGGAGAAATGGGTTTCAGTTCATGGGGTACTGGCACAGTTCTGGGGAAAGTGGGAGCTGTACTGTTGGGATGGTCTTCACCTGAATCGCGCTGGGACTAGTGTTCTGGCAAGTTGTGTAACTAGGGCAGTAGAGAGGGCTTTAAACCAAATAGTTGGGTGGGGGGCAAGAGATCAGGTGAGGGGAGATGTGGTAAATGAAAGGGACAGGACAATGCAATAGGGCAGGGTAGCGACGTGGCAGGAAGGGACAGAGCACAAGCTGAAGAGTGCAGCAGCAGATAAGGCCAGAGTTTGCAAAAATGGTGAAAAGGCTCTATCTAAATGCACACAGCATTCATTAAAAAAAAACCAGATGAATTGTTAGCACAAATAGAAATAAATACGTATAACCTCGTAGCCAAGGGTACTTGACATTTTGGAAGAACAGGAAGCTTGGAAAAGGTGGTGGGGCAACTCAGTTAATTAAGGATGTCATTAGTACAGTAGTGAGAAACGACCTTAGTTGAAAAAATCAAGATGTAGAATCAGTTTGGGTGGAGATAAGAAATAGCAAATGAAAGAAGTCAGTTGTGGGAGTAATTTTATAGGCCCCTGAACAGTAGCTATGCTGTAGGACAGAGTATACAGGAAGAAATAACGGGGGCTTGTAAGAAAGGTACTGCAATAACCATGGGTGATTTTAATCTTCTTATAGATTAGACAAATCAGATTGGCAAAGGTAGCCTGGAAGATGAGTTTTTAGAGAGTGTATTCAGGATAGTTTCTTAGAGCAGTAGGTTCTAGTGCCAACCAGGGAGCAGGCCATTCAAGATCTGGTAGTGTGCAATGAGACAGGATTAATTAACGACCTCATAGTAAAGGAGCCTCTAGGCAGCAGTGATCAGTGATTGAATTTCACATTCAGTTTGAAGGTGAGAAATGTGGGTCTAAGACTAGTGTTTTAAACTTAAGTAAAGGCAATTATAAGGGTATGAAGACAGAGTTGGCAAAAGTGAACTGGGAAATCAGGTGAAAAGATGGGACAGTAAAGAAGCAGTCGCAAACATTTAAGGAGATATTTCATAACTCTCAGCAAAGATATATTCCAGTGAGAAAGAAAGATTCTAGTAGAAGGATGCACCATCTGTGTCTAACAAGGAAGTTAAAGATAGTATCAAATTGAAGGAAAAGGCATACAATTCTGCGAAGATTAGTGGTAGGTCAGAAGATTGAACAGATTGTAAAACTTGCAAAGAATGACCAAAAAAAAGGGGAGAAATTAGAGTATGGGCAAGCTATTTCGAAATATAAAAACAGATAGTAAAAATTTCCGCAAGTATTTAAAAAGGGGGTAAAAGTAACTTTAGTGAGCGTTGGTCCTTTTAGAGAGAGGGTCTGGGGAATTAATAATGGGTAACAAGGAAATGGCAGAAGCGTCGAACAGGTATTTCGTGTCTGTCTTCACGGTACATGACATGAAAAAAATCCCAAAGATACTTGAAAAGAAAAGGTAAAAGGGAGGGAAGAACTTAAAACAATTACAATCACCAGGGAAAAGGTACTGGGAAAATTATTAGAACAAAAGGCTGACAAGTCCCCAGGACCTGATGACCTGCATCCTAGGGTCTTAAAAGAAGTGGCTGCAGAGATAGTAGATGCATTGGTTTTGATCTTCCAAAATTCCCTAGATTCCAGAAAGGTCCCAACAGGTTGAAAAATTGCAGATGTAACACCTCTATTCAAGAAAGGAGAGAGACAGAAAGCAGGAAACTATAGGTCAGTTAGCCTAACATCTGTCATAGGGAAATTGCTAGAATCCATTATTAAGGAGGTTACAGCAGGAAACTTAAAAATTCTTAATGCGATCAGGTAGAGTTAACATGGCTTTGTGAAAGGGAAATCGTGTTTGACTAATTTATTAGAGCTCTTTGGGGAAGAAACAAGCAACATGGATAAAAGGGAACCTGTAGATGTGGTGTACTTGGATTTCCAAAAGGCATTTGATCAGGTGCCACATAAAAGGTTGCTACACAAAATAAGAGTTCATGGTAAAGGGGTAACATATTAGCATTGATGGAGGATTGCTTAGTTAACAGGAAGCAGAGAGTAGGGATAAATGGTTCATTTTCAGGTTGGCAGGATAGAGCTAGTGAAGTGTCACTGGGATCAGTGCTGGGGTCTCAACTATTAAAATCTACATCAATGACTTCGATGAAGGGTAGCTATGGTAGCTAAATTTGCAGATGACACAAAGATAGGTAAGAAGGTAAGTTGTCAAGAGGGTTTAAAAGGGATATAGATAGGTTAAGTGAAGGGCAAAAAGTTGGCAGATGGAGTATAATATGGAAAAATGTAAACTTGTCCACTTTGGCAGGAAGAATAGAAAAGCAGTATTTTATTTAAATGGAGAGAGAATGCAGAACTCTGCGATGCAGAGGGATCTGTGTCCTGGTACATGAATCACAAAAATAGTAATTTGGTAGTAGAGAATTTGAATATTGCTGAAAATAGAGACATGTTATTGAAGCTTTTCGCCTAGCACTCATCAGGACAATCCACAAGAATATCAATGTAAGGGAAAACAACAACTTTATACTGTATCAGAAGAGAGTGCTGATTGGTTGGCAAGTGAACTTCGATTGGTACCAATCGGAGTTAAATAGATTCTTGATAGACAAGGGACTTTAGTGTTATTGGGGGCAGACCAGAAAGTGGAGTTGAGGCCACAATCAGATCAGCCATGATCTTATCAAATGGCGGAGCAGCCTCGAGGGGCTGAATGGCCTATTTCTGTTTCTAGTTTGTATGAGCTGAGTGTTTGGATATGCTGCGATAAATAAATACAAAGCTAGAAAATAGATTTTTATCTGATACAAAGCCTTGAACTGGTTGTGTCTACAATACTGTGCACCGTTTCAGCCCCTCCCCACAGTGGGGGCTCTGGGAAAAGCTTAGAGGAGCGGCACACAATTCATTAAACTTTCTGCTTTTATAACTTATCTCCCAATCCTCCACTGCTGCACCCAATCCTTCCCTGTAGCACCACCCACCCCCCCCATCCCCCAGACCTCCCCCACTGTCACCACATCTCCGTGCCCTGCATCAGCCAGTATGAACAGCCTCTCTGATATCAAAAACAGTATTGTCTTTTTAATATCTTCTGTTTCTTTGTTGTACCATTGAAAGATATGAGGTGCTAAAATGATGGAATCATTTTCTTTAGGACACTGGCTCTCAGACACAAAGAAAACTTTGTCCCCTACCTCTGCCCTCAGATTACTCGATCAATGGGCCAGTGTGTCCAGTCAACAGTTTCCAGGTCTGGAGCTGGCTGCAGCTTATTGTAATGTCAACCATCCATTTTATCAAATCACACTGACAGAGACTACAGTCTGATATTAAACATGGTGTTGGAGTCACGGGACTCCCTGTGTCACCGGAGAGTCTGACAGTCCCAAAACTCCATGTAAATCTGCAGTTTGTCAGGGTAATATTCTGACTGCCAGTGGGGTGTTTTGTACTTGGAGTATATATCAAAAATTCTGAGTCTTGTCAGAAAATTGTGTGGCGTGTACTTAAAATTGCCAAAATGTGCTATTGGTAGTCAGAGCATCCTGTAGGGAGCACAGAGTCAGAAAATGAACCTTTTGTGTATTCAAGTTTTCTAGTGATCGAGTGAGTTACTGGCACATTGAAGTTACCTGTCTCCCCACCTCTCTCCTCTCCTCTCCTGCCCAGCCCAGACAGATATGTCCCCTTGCCCAGACAGTTCTTTATTATTCCTGGTAACTTTTTTTTTGCCTCAGCGGTCTTGACCTTTGCTCTCCTGTCTCTCAGGACTGCATGAAGATGAAGATGTAAAATTCATGCTGAAAGGCAGCAAGTTAAAAAAAGTCAAGTCGGCTACATGGAAGAAGAATCGATGGATGAAACTGCAGGAGGATGGACTGTCCATCTGGTGTGAGTCCAGGAATAAGGCACCCACCTGTGAGTATCTCCGTGTGGGTACAGCACTGTGTTCATTACTGCTTTCGCAACCATGTGTTATCCTGAGGAACCGAGGACAGAGAGATCCTGTGAAGAAGGGGATGGTCTCAGCATTTGCTTCCCCTGAGTTCCCTGAGATGGCACAGGCCATTGTCAACATTTGCTTTGGCATTTCTAGAATTTATTCACCCATTATGACAGTTCCAATTTTGTCTTCTGATATAACCAGCTTTGTTATATGTGCTTTCATTACCATTCTGCCTGTCTGTCATCCTTCCATTGCATTGATACCTGTGTCCAGTATCCGGACTGTTTCAAAACCTGGTAACCATTGAGCCTTCTGTTCTGTTCTTTGTAATATGGCAGAATGTGTCATTTGTTTCATGAAGGTTTCCCCAGGATTTTCTTTTAAGATAGCA
The DNA here is from genome assembly GCF_036365525.1 of Heterodontus francisci. Classification (NCBI taxonomy): domain Eukaryota; kingdom Metazoa; phylum Chordata; class Chondrichthyes; order Heterodontiformes; family Heterodontidae; genus Heterodontus; species Heterodontus francisci. The sequence continues at coordinate 14,920,785 of NC_090403.1, forward strand.
GACATCTGATTCAACAGAGTCTCTTTCTCGGAGAACTGTATGCCAGATAGGACCAGATGAGACCCCTTAGAACAATCTAGTGATTTTAAACGCTGGGTCAAATCCAGGGATTGCAAACTTGAGCTTTGTCAACCTTTTATACAATCCGTTAAAGTCCATGATATACACTTTCGTGGATTGACCATTCATTTTTAAAAAGTTGTCAAATTCTGACCAGGCCTCATAGGTATTTCACAGGCCACCTTTCATCCAGGAATGTTATTAGAAAGTTCAAACCTGTGTCCACATATCAACCTCATTCTTCCACTGGTCATATGGTTCAGATTCTGAGAATATCAGAGGGTAATCATACCCTAACAATTTAAACCTGCTTTCTGCCATTTTCCCCCTCACCACTAGGATTTTAATTTTATTTATAACTTAACAGAAAATAAATATTGTTGTTTCCAACCTCCACCTTCTAGGCAACCACCATCTGCTACCATGTTCAAACTCAGATAGCCAGGCAGCATCCGATAGAACACAGGAGCCCAGTCTTTACAGAAACACACATTGTACACCTCCAACCAACAACCCCTCTTTCAGTCTGCTGCTATTTATTTAGCACATGTGAGGCCCCAATTAATGCCAACCACCAAATATAATTAACATCCAATTGATTTACAGTTAACAACAGGGGAGGTGGTATGAGTTGAACGAGTGTGTGTTTGTGTACCAGGATGGTAAATATTGTCGTTCTCAGGTAAACCCTTCCTCTTCATTGCCCGGGCAGTAAGCTGACAGTGCCAACTGCCCAGCTGTTGGAGAGCCTGCCTGATTTTTCAGTCCAGATTTTTGGCCAGTCCATGAAGACTTTCCTGGCTGATTTTCAGCTCTTTGTCTATTGTTATTCTCTTGTGTGATATTTCAGTTTCGGTGATGGATATCCGGGATGTCCAAGAGGGCCACCAGTCAGAGGTGATGAAGAAACATGGCAGCAGCTTCTCCGAGAAACAATGCTTCACCATCGTGTTTGTGAGCAGTCGGACCACCCTGGACCTGGTGGCAGCATCGGAGGAAGAAGGGAGGCGATGGGCTCAAGGACTCAAAAAACTGATTAGAAGAGTAGAAACCATGAGCCAGCAAGAGAAAATTGAACAATATCCTTTGTAAAGTTCTTTAGACAGAGAATGGGGAAGATGTAGGCTGGGAAGTAGATTGGGTTCCAGCACGGTCATTGTACATCAAGGACCTGCTGCTATTTTAAATGATTCTGGGTGCTGATGATGCTCAGCATCATGAATTGAGTCAGTGGTAAACCATATAAACACAGCTGAAAACAGCCTCCAACTCGACATCAATGTGGTAAACTTGGCCAAGAATAAACCAAACAGACATTTCAGAATTGCTTCTATTGTGCTACTGCAAAGGGTGTTTAGTATGGCCCAGGGTTATCCCTGTCTAATTTCCACTCTCTCTTCTGTGACTGAGCACCTAACCTACACCTCCTGATGACCTGGTTTTTGTTGAGTGTTGTATCGATTTGCCTGGAGTTTCTGTTCATCTTGCATAAAATTTCCTCAGATGTGGGAATCCAGAACAAAAGCATAACCTTAAAATTGGAGACAGGCTGTTGAGGGGTGAAGACAGGAAACCATTCTTCACACACAAAGGGTCCTGGAAATGTGGAATTCTCTTCCCCCAAAAAGTTGTTGAGACCGGGGGTCAATTGAAAATTTCAAAATTCAGATTGGTAGATTTTTGTTCAGCAAGCGTATTAAGGGATATTAGAAGATCCGACCATGATCTAATTGAACGGCAGAACAGACTTGAGGGGCTGAATGGCCTCCTCATGTTTCTATATTCCTAAATTGTTTCAGTTAATGCTGCATAAGGAAACCATGGGATTCCAAACTCCAAAAAGAGGCACGAGCCATCTGATGAACAGGGCTGGATTTTATGGGGCCCCCGAGGTGGGGTCAGAACCAAGGGAGGGGAGGGGGGGGGGGGGGTGGGGAGAATTGCAACAGAGGGGGGGGCGGAGCGCCCATTGCCACCCCATCGCCAAGTGATTGCCCTGGGGGCAGGGTAGGCCGACGATGGCCTTCCCTCCCCGAGGGCAATTGAGGCCCTTAAGTGGCCTATTAATGGCCACTTAAAGGCTTCTTCCACCCGTCACTGGGATCTTACCAGCGGTGGGGGTGGGGGTGGGGGGGGGGGGGTGGGGGGTTGCCATTGCCACAAGGGGAGAACACCTTGCAAAATGAGGTGCCCTCCCTGCGGGTTTGAGGAGGGGGTGTCCCTCCTCCATGGCAATCTGTGGCCCAATCACCACACCCTTCACGGGCCTTCCGGCCTGGCTCCGGCGATCTCGCCTCACTTACCAGAGCTCCGGGTTCCAGCCCTGGGCCTGGTCCTGGGTCCGAGGCCCCTACAGTACTGGCAGTGGCCACCGCTCCTGGTAGTGCTGTTGATACTGCTGAGGAGGCGAGATCCCCGTCTTTAAAGGGATGGAGATCCCAGCGCCAGAAATGTTGCCTCCGTAACAATGGATATCACGCCGGGGAGAGCGAAAGGCCGAGGTGGGGTTCCCACCGCCTTTTTGGCCCGGCACCTGGAGCCCCACCTCCTGCACAAAACCTAGGCCACACGGTGGAGAAAGCAGGTTAAATCCCCCAATGAGTGTGTACGAGTGTCACAGCTTCTTTAGCAACTGGGTTCAGCAGATGCTAAAATTAAGGAATGACCATAGAAGGTCTGAGAGGAAAGACTTTTTCTGTCTCTTTAACAGTACACTCTGATTTCTACTGATAATTTTCATGAATATGGTATTTGTTCAAAGCTCCACAAGCCAAGGCCTGGCCTAGTACAAGTGTAACATGAAGTCTTTGCCTTTTATATTCCATGCCCCTGGTTGTGAGACCCACATCTCAGCTGTGCTTTGTTACCTGCACTCCCACCTTCAGAGATCTGCAGTGGATTTACAAATGAGGCCTATGTTACAGAACACCTTAAATCTACCCCAGAGGGGAACAGGAACAGCCCCTTCATTTCACTGGGCTGCCTGCTGCCAAATATATTATAACCCAGATGGCCTTCCAGAGGCTGCGAAAAGGAATGTTGAGAAAAAAAATAAATTACAATGCAGAGGCAGGGCTGTCAGTACATGTTGGGGATGAAGTTCGACTTGTGCAGTGAAGGGTATTATAGCATCTGCTACATTGGAACTAATTATCAGACAGCAGGTGCGTAACCGCCATTGGGTGACACCACCCGCACCCCTCCCCCACCCCTTGTCGAATTTCACCCCTGTACTGGTAAAATGATTTAAGAGAACACGTGAGCACGAACATTCTGAGTTGTTGCTGGCAGAAAGGTTTCTCACAGACTTGGTAAATTTATCCCATGGTATCTGTTTCTGGCTCCAGAGATTGATGCACTAAATCCACACAGACATTTTTGCTCTGTTCTATATCTGTGCACAATTTTCTTTAAGTAATGGTGAAATGAGCAGAGGACAGTGGGCTGCATTGTAGATATGGAGGGAAAATATTCAGTGCGATGATTTTGGGGGAGTATGGAAGTGGAAGCAGGTACAGTGGCGATGTTTGAGAGGCATCTTGACAAATACATGAATAGGATGGGAATAGAGGGATATGGTCCCCGGAAGTGCAGAAGGTTTTAGTTCAGACAGGCATCAAGATCGGCGCAGGCTTGGAGGGCCGAATGGCCTGTTCCTGTGCTGTACTGTTCTTTGTTCTTTTGGAGCTGGTGGGATTTCGCTGCTTATCGAAGAAGGATGTCTCTTTAAGTTTGCAGAAGTATTTTCAGACAGAAGGTTATAAAAACATGGTTTGCTTCAGAGGCTATATTATTCATTAAGAGGCAATTGGATTAATATCAAAAGAAAGGATGAGATGGGATTAGAGTAGAGAGCTGCAGCTGGAGATCGAGCACCTACGTGAGCATGATGGACTAAATGGCCTCCTGTGCTTCTGTCAGCCAGTGCAATGTATCAGCACTTACTGGGCCTATCGCTCTCCTTCAAGCCTTGCAGCCAGTTGTGTATTCGTGCATGCGCTGTGAGCACTGCTGTTCCATTTTAAATTCCAGTACAGTTTCCTAACTAAGTCTCTGCTGGTTTAGTTAGAGTCAGAGTTATAGAGCACAGAAATAGGCCCTTCGGCCCATCGTGTCTGTGCCGGCCATCAAGCACCTATCTATTCTAATCCCGTTTTCCAGCACTTGGCCCATAGCCTTGTATGCTATGGCGTTTCAAGTGTTCATCTAAATACTACTTAAATGTTGAGGGTTCCTGCCTCTACCACCTCTTCAGGCAGTGCATTCCAGATTCCAACCACCCTCTGGGTGAAAACATTTTTCCTCAAATGCACTCTAAACCTCCTGTCCCTTACCTTAAATCTGTGCCCCCTGGTTATTGACACCTCCGCTAAGGGAAAAGTTTCTTCCTATGAACTCTATCTATGCCCCTTATAATTTTGTACACCTCAATCGTGTTCCCCCTTAGCCTTCTCTGCTCTAAAGAAAACAACCCTAGCCTTTTCATTCTCTCTTCATAACTGAAATGTTCCAGCCCAGGCAACATCCTGGTGAATCTCCTCTGCATTCTCTCCAGTGCAATCTCATCCTTCCTATAGTGTGGTGCCCAGAACTGTACACAGTACTCCAGCTGTGGCCTAACTAGCATTTTATACAGCTCCATCATAACCTCCCTGCTCTTATATTCTATACCTCGGCTAATAAAGGCAAGTATCCCATATGCCTTCCTAACCACCTTAACTACCTGTGCTGCTGCCTTCAGTGATCTATGGACAAGTACATGATCCCCTGTACTTCCTATGGTCCTACCATTCATTGTATATTCCCTTGCCTTGTTAGTCCTCCCAAAATGCATCACCTCACACTTCTCAGGATTAAATTCCATTTGCCACTGCTCTGCCCATTTTACCATATATATATATATATATATATAGTTATTGCCTTAAATCCAGCCACCTTGATCCATCAACATCTAGTGAAGGCTGATAAAAATAATGACAACAAAATCAGCTTCAAGGAAGTGAAAAATCTGCTGAAGATGATCAATCTCAAAGTAAATGACGATTATGTCAACTCACTCTTTCAGGTAAGATCCAGCAATATATCAATGAGTGTTTATCCATCATTGTACATTTGTCCTTTCATGCAGTGACACCTGACCCTTTGCTTGTGTGATATGTTGCTGAAATAAAAACAAGAAATGCTGGAACAACTCAGCAGGTCTGGCAGCATCTGTGGAAAGAGAAGCAGAGTTAATGTTTCGGGTCAGTGACCCTTCTTCGGAACTGACAAATATTGGAAATGTCACAGGTTATAAGCAAGTGAGGTGGGGGCGGGGCAAGAGATAACAAAGGAGAAGTAGATTGGATAAGGCCACATAGCTGACCAAAGGTCATGGAGCAAAGGCAAACAATGTGTTAATGGTGTGTTGAAAGACAAAGCATTAGTACAGAAAAGGTGTTAACGGACTGAATATTGAACAGCAGCAAGTGCAAACATGAAAAAAAACAGTGGGTAAGCAAACTGAACAAACTAAGATGAAATGAAATTAATTCCAAAAAGGGTTGTAAAAAATGTAAAGAAGAAAAAACAACTAAAAATGAAAGTAAAATGGGGGGCTGTCATGCTCTGAAATTATTGAACTCAATGTTCAGTCCGGCAGGCTGTAGTGTGCCTAATCGGTAGATGAGATGCTGTTCCTCGAGCTTGTGTTGATGTTCACTGGAACACTGCAGCAATCCCAGGACAGAGATGTGAGCATGAGAGCAGGGGGGAGTGTTGAAATGGCAAGCAACCGGAAGCTCAAGGTCCTGCTTGTGGACTGAGCGGAGGTGTTCCGCCACGCGGTCTCCCAGTCTGCTCTTGGGCTCCCCAGTGTAGAGGAGACCACATTGTGAGCAGCGAATACAGTATACTACATTGAAAGAAGTACAAGTAAATCGCTGCTTCACCTGAAAGGAGTGTTTGGGGTCTGGGATAGTGAGGAGAGAGGAGGTAAATGGGCAGGTATTACACCTCCTGCGATTGCAGGGAAAGGTGCCATGGGACGGGGATGAGGTGGTGGGGGTAATGGAGGAGTGGACCAGGGTGTTGCAGAGGGAACGATCCCTTCGGAATGCTGACGGGAAGGGAGGGGAAGATGCATTTGGTAGTGGCATCATGCTGGAGGTGGCGGAAATGGCGGAGGATGATCCTTTGGATATGGAGGCTGATGGGGTGGAAAGTGAGGACAAGGGGAACCCTGTCATGGTTCTGGGAGGGAGGGGAAGGGTTGAGGGCAGAGGTACGGGAAATGGGCCGGACACGGTTGAGGGCCCTGTCAACCACAGTGGGGGGGAAATCCTCGGTTGAGGAAAAAGGAGGTCATACCAGAAGCGCCGTCATGGAAGGTAGCATCATCAGAGCAGATGCGTCGAAGACGGAGAAACTGGGAGAATGTTGCTGGGCTGATTAGAGTGAATAGTGCCACGGGGGATCCAACCTTAACCCCGGGTGTCTATTGGTCTAATGCCTCAGCATCCAGCCTGAGGGGAGAACTGGGGAGCTGGTCGATACAACAGTACTACAATATTTGTTACAAACTGGTCTGTTTAGTAAATATTAGAAAAATTGCATTTCTGTAGCATCTTTCACAACCTCAGGAGGTCCCAAAGCACTTAGCAACCAATGAGGTATTTCTGAAGTGTAGTCACTGTGTGCAGGAAATATGGCAGCCATTTTGCACACAGTTTGGTCCTGTAATGAGAAGCTATTTATGTTGTCTAATGCAACATAACTGAGATGTGTGGAGTCCAGTTTGTTAAACATCTCAGATAGGTTTATTACAGCTAAACTAATATCTAGTGCAGAGCTAACTATTTGCAGGACTTGCCTGTTGGTGTCAGTTATCGAGTGAAACTGGCAAGTAGTCACATGACTGCATCTTGGTATTCAGCTCATTAGCATACTAAGATCTTAAAGGTGCATCACTCTTAAAGGCAATCACACAACAGGTCCCACAAATATTAGTGGGATAATGACCCAGATAATTTTTTAGCAATGTTGATTGAGGGTTAAATATTGGACAGGGAGAACACCCCTGCTCTGATCAAAATAATGTCATGGGATCTTTCAAGTTAACCTGAGGAGGAAGAAGGGATCTCTGTTTAATGTTTCATCTGAAAGACGGCACCTCTGACAGTGTAACGCTCCCTCAGTACTGGCACTGGAGCGTCACCCTTGATTATTTTTTTTTTAGATTAGAGATACAGCACTGAAACAGGCCCTTCGGCCCACCGAGTCTGTGCCGAACATCAACCACCCATTTTATACTAATCCTACACTAATCCCATATTCCTACCAAACATCCCCACTTGTCCCTATATTTCCCTACCACCTACCTATACTAGTGACAATTTATAATGGCCAATTTACCTATCAACCTGCAAGTCTTTTGGCTTGTGGGAGGAAACCGGAGCACCCGGAGAAAACCCACGTAGACACAGGGAGAACTTGCAAACTCCACACAGGCAGTACCCGGAATCGAACCCGGGTCCCTGGAGCTGTGAGGCTGCGGTGCTAACCACTGCGCCACTGTGCCGCCCGGTCCCTGTGCTCCGGTCCCTGGAGTCGGGGGGACGAGAACAGCAAAATGCTGTTACTGAGCCTCAGCTGACACATTTTATTGCTGTATTGCACCTATATAGGTTCATATCTGAAGGATGATAACCTGGACTGTCAACATTGGACAGACTCTGGGGGCAGGATTTTTATTAGTTTGTGAGGGCGGGCAGTCACTTCAACCCACCCTGGGATCGCCAGCTGGTTTCCCCAAAGCAAAGCTGGCGCGCTCCATGTCCAAATGGTAGTTTCAGGAGTGGGAAGAGGCAACCTGCCTGCTCTATACTGATGGCCAGTTAAGCCCATTAATGTTGCCAGTTTTGTATTTTGGTTAAGATGCGAGTTCGACACACTGTCAGAACCACACCATGCAGAAGGAGGGGGTGACGCAGCAGGAGTGAGCTGGAAAGGGACAAAAGCAGAAGGCAGCATTGAAGAGGGAAGGCTGAGGGAAGGCCTTCATTCACGGGTGGCCAGTTGTGCTGAGTGAGAAGAATTATCTTTCGTATCTCTGCACTTTTGACAAGGGTATTTTTGAGGGGTGGTGGTGGGGGGGGGGGGGGTGGAATCGGGTCCTTCTAACAGGTCTCATTGGCTCATGTTGGGAATGGGGGGGGGGTGGACACAGAAGTTTCATAAAGACCCCACATTCCATTGCCAACGAAGGAAGGGCATTAGAATAAATGGGATGAAGCTTCTCCAAGCTTGCTCCGACTAGTGATGAGGAGCAGCATCTGCCTGGTTAACTGGGGTGAAGGGGACAGGAAGGAGGGCCAGGAAGGCTGCAGACTCTCCAGCTTACACAATCTGCACCAGCATGCACCATCACTCTACCAACCTTCACTTCCCATTCTCCTGTCTCTTGCCAACGTGAAAGGGAAACACACAAGTCAGCCTTATTGCAGCACTTTTTCTAGTGCTTTATCGCTTAACATCTCACTATTATTTACATCAGAAACACCCAAGTGACCCACAAGGTGACATCAGCGATGCAGTAGCCTGTACACATGGCCACTCCTACAAGTTGCTTCCCCTGTGGCGGAGGGTGAGGTGGAGTCAGACTGCTCACTAGTGCCTGTCTGAGACTGGAATGCCTCTGGCCATCGAGCTCAGGGTGGAGGGGCTGCAGGGCCCTAGCAGGGTACTAGCAGCACTGCAAGGACCACTTCTGTCACAGGGTGTGACTCCACAGATGCTTCGCCCATTGTTTCCTCAGCCCTTTCATGGCACCCTTGATTGCTGGAAAGGACCACCAGCTGGGTGCAGCTGGCATCCACTCCATGCTTCATTGCACCATTTTGACCACTGACTAGTCACTGCTACAGACTGTGGCATACACTCCGTGCATGTCAGTACATGGTTCCTGCATCCACTGAGAGTGATGCCGCATATGGTTCTCCATGAGGTTGGCCAGTTTCTCAATGGAGGAATTCATGCACTCAAAGCACAGAGACATTGTGGAGCACATGACTCCTCCATCCTCATCCCATGACTCTTCAATGCCTCAGGTAACTCTAACATGTAGGAACACCTCTCATGCTGATTCTCCAGGTAGAGCTGCATGTTTTATGACTCCCTAAGCTCTGCATCTGCTGTGCCTGTCCTCCATCCTCTGAAGCAGAGTATTACTTAAACGGAGAATGATTGCAGAATTCCGAGGTGCAGAGGGATCTCGGTGTTCTAGTGCATGAGTCACAAAAAGTTAGTACACAGGTACAGCAAGTAATAAAGAAGGCGAATGGAATGCTATCCCCTATTACAAGAGGAATTGAAAATAAAAGTAAGGATGTTATGCTTCAGTTATACAGGGCATCTGTGAGACCATCTCTCGAATACTGTGTGCAGTTTTGGTCTCCTTATTTTAGGAAGGATGTAAATGCATTGGAGGCGGTTCACTAGATTGATACCTGGAATGAGCGGGTTGTCTTATGAGGAAAGATTGGATGGACTGGGCTTGTTTTCACTGGAGTTCAGAAGAGTGAGGGGAGACTTGATTGAAGTTGATAAGATCCTGATCGGTCTTGACAAGGTGGATGTGGAGAGGATGTTTCCTCTTGTGGGGGAGTCTAGAACGAGGGGGCACTGTTTTAAAATTAGGGGTCGCCCTTTTAGGACAGAAATCAGGAGAATTATTTCTCTGAGGATTGTGCGACTTTGGAACTCTCTGCCTCAGAAGGTGGTGGAGGTGGGGTCATTGAATATTTTTAAGGCGGAGGTAGATAGATTCTTGTTACGCAAGGGGATCGAAGGTTATCGGGGATGGAAGGGAGTTTAGAATTCGAGACACAAACCGATCAGCCTTGATCTTATTGAATGGTGGAGCAGGCTCGAGGGGCCGAATGGCCTACTTCTGCTCCTAACTCGTATGTTGGTATGACTCTGCCTCCTCTCAATCTCCCAATTCTGATGTAACGTACACTTCACACTCTAATAAAGCACGAAGTCCCGCTGAGGTAAAGGTCTGACGACGTGTCTGGTTCGGGTCGAGTCGGTCTTCCGGGTCCAGCTTTCAGGGTCGGGCCAGGTCCGGATTGGTTTGGACTGGGCTGGGTCTGGGTCACACACAGTACTACCTTTTGCTCTGCTGGGAGGAAAAGGGAAGTTGAGTAAGCAAGCATCAAAATTTGAAAAGCCTGCCTGAGCTGAGAGTCTGGGACGTCAGGGAGGGAAACATACCTCGGGGTTCCATAGACTCTGAGTTTGCGCAGTAAGCGAGTGAGCGTCTCTATGACATCATCGCGCTCATGCTGGAGCTTCCTTCCATTCCATCCAACCAAAAGTGGTAAGTACAATGAGTGCACTATGGATGTAAAACGAATGCTGTTAACTGGAGAAAGTGAACATTCCGGTGGTTGGGTCGGGTTGGGCACGGGAAAAAATGGAAGGACTCTGGCCAGGTTGGGCTCGGGTCCAAAGAGGTTCTGTCTGGTTCGGGTCGGGTTTTTTTTTTCCAAACCTGAGCAGGCCTTTACACTGAGGTGCGAGTATCTACGCTAGTGGAGAGGTTCAGGAAAGATGTGACTGGGCAGACTCCAAAATGTCTTGCCGCTCTGACTCCTCGGAAACCTGTTGTCTTAGTCTGGCCTCCTGTGCTGCTTTCCGGCTGACCCTATATGGGAGATATAAGAGTAGATGGGATGAGAGATCAGGACAGTCACAGATGCTCATGCCGCTAAATACAATGAAATGACAGCTTCGGCATTGACAGCTCGTTGCACGGGGAGCATTGCCGTGCATCCCCTGAACCTAGAGATGTTGAGATATTTTCACTCTGTGGCGGACCTCTGTTTCTCCATCCCCAGTGTTAGAGTCATAGAGTCGTACAGCATAGAAACAGGCCCTTCGGCCCACTGCATCCATGCCGACCATTATGCCTATCTATACTAATCCCATCTGCCTGCATTAATTCCATATCCCTATATGCCTTTCTCATTCAAGTACCTGTCCAGATGCTTCTTAAATGTTGCTACAGTTCCTGCCTCCACCACCTCCTCAGGCAGCTCATTCCAGATACCCACTATTCTTTGTGTGAAAAATTTACCCCTTTGATCCCCTTTTAAACTTCCTATCTCTCACCTTAAATCTATGCCCTCTAGTTTTAGTCACCCCTACCATGGGAAACAGACTCTGGCTATCTACTCAATCTATACCTCTCATAATTTTATATACCTCGATCATGTCCCCTCTCAGCCTCCTTCACTCCAGGGAAAACAGACCCAGCCTATCCAATCTCTCTTTATAACTCAAGCCCTCCAAACCAGGCAACATCCTTGTGAATCTTTTCTGCACCCTCTCTAGCTTAATCACATCTATCCTGTAGTGCGGTGACCAGAACTGCACACAGTACTCCAAATGTGGTTATGGTCACTGATCTGAAAGTGCTCCCCCACTGACACATCAACCACTTGCCCAGCCTCATTTCCTAAGAGGAGGTCGAGTGTAGCCCCTTCTCTAGTAGGGCCATCCACATACTGCTTCAGAAAACTATCCTGGACACACTTAACAAATTCTTCCCCATCTGATCCCTTAGCACTAAGGCAGTCCCAGTCAATATTAAGGAAGTTAAAATCACCTACTATTACAACCCTATAATTCCTACACCTATCTGTGATTTCCCTACATATATACTCCTCCACTTCCCTCTGACTATTAGGGGACCTATAGTATAATCCCGTCAAAGTGATCACCCCTTTCTTATTTCTAAGTTCTACCCATATGGCCTCGCTGGACATTCCCCCCGGGATATCCTCTCTAAGTACTGCCGTGATGTCCTCCCTAATCAATAGTGCAACTCCACCTCCTCTCTTACCTCCACCTCTGTTACGCCGGAAGCATCAGTACCCCGGAACATTGAGCGGTCAGTCCTGCCCATCCCTCAACCATGTTTCCGTAATAGCTATAATATCACAATCCCATGTACTGATCTGAGTTCATCTGCCTTACCTGTAAGGCTTCTTGCATTAAAGTAAATGCAGTTTAGCCTACCAGACCTTCCACGCTCTCTGTCCTGCCCCTGCCCGGCCTGCCTACTGACTTGCTTGCTTTTACCTCTACATTTGCCTCAACTATCTCATCTGAGAGACTGCTACTTTGGGTCCCAGCCCCCTGCAAGACTAGTTTAAACCCTCCCGAGTAGTACTAGAAAACCTCCCCGCAAGGATATTGGTCCCCCTCCAGTTTAGATGCAACCTGTCCCTCTTGTACAGGTCACTTCTGCACCAGAAGAGATCCCAATGATCCAAGTAGCTGTCCTTGTGGCTTGACACTCTGGCCAGGTCAAGGGTCGGCTCCAGAAAGTGTCAGTGGCGCTATCTGTGGCAGCCCACCTTCCAGGCATGCTGTCTTATTCTCCCTGGTATTCAACTCCCTTTTGGCCTGTAAGGTGAATGAAGATGCAGTCAGGACAATGCCTCTCTCCCTCACCACTCTCAGATTTTCATCTTGTACACTGCTGCAGTTTACACTCCAGCCTCCCGTCCAGCAGCACCAAGATCCTGAACTATGCTTATGGGTCATCAGGGCAGCTGAGTACACATCTCTCCCATGGTCTGGAAACCTTTATGCGCACCAGCATGCCTCTCTCTCTTTTGCACTGGTGACCAGGAGGCATGCCATCTGGGTCTATCTTTGGACTCGCCTTTCCAGACCTGTAGCCAGTTCCTTCTCACCATTCCTCTGCTGCTGACCTCATGAGTCACCTCCAGCCATGCCCTCTTGGTGAGCCTTGCAGGCTTTCTGTTGCCACTGGCAGGGAACAGGATGTTTCTGCGCTCAGTCATTGCCTGCAATAGCACCTCCAATTTTATTGTAGTTTTAAAAAAAAAATTGTTCTTGGGATGTGGACTGTGTTAACAGGGTTGCATTTACTGTGCATCCCTATTCCTAGAGGAGCTGGTAGTTGGCTTGCTGCTTAACCTGTTGCTCCCATGGTGAAGATGGTGCTTCCACAATGGTGTTAGTTCGGGAATTCCAGGTTATCGACCCAGCGATAATGAATAAATACCAATCGATGTTTGAATATAAAAATACTCTTTTGATATTCCAGCAATATATGCCACTGAAGCAGATGAATTTTAACATACTTAATTTCTCCTTGGTAATGAACCGTCTAGGGTTGTAGCCCTCCATTTAGGCCTAGGAGTGAGTGATGTCTGAGCCAGTTCATTTAATTACCTTTTTATATTAACCAGTTTGCATTAAATTTAAATTTTAGATTTTGATCTTCAGAGTATAAACAAGCTACAGAATGAATGAATCAATGCCTTGTTGAATAATCAAGGACAGAGTCAGACAACTGGTCATGTACTAATAACCATTTATTGGTTACAACATCACAACTTAAGGCTAAAGTTGGGTACATAAACTTTATGTGTAAATGTAGTCAGAGTTCCCTAACAGTTAATGGACAGAATCACTGACCTGAAACGTTAACTCTGCTTCTTTCTCCACAGGTTAAGTAAACATTGAGTTTTTAACAGGATAACCTGTATCCAGATCTCTTTATACAAGCTCAAACTAGAGAACAATGAAATTTCACTAATGCTTTTTAATCACATTGTACTAACTGTGACTGAGATTACTGGTTCAGACAGATACTCAAAGGGAAAAGTTGTTAAGTGCACGACCGTAGCTGCCTTGTGCTGCTTGAAGCAAGATGTCATATTGAGCTGTTGTGTGTTGTACCACTTCTAATATTCTACTAGCATGCTGATAACACGACAATATGTGCTGGTTATTTTTATTCAATATGGAACACATGAACCATTAAATTATCTTGTCCTCTTTAGTGCACCTGCACTACACAATCATTGCTTTGTCACAATTTGTACCCTACTATCTCTACAATGACAGACACTTTGTTCCATTGAACCATCAGCAAGTTTGTAGAAACCCATTCAGAATGTCTAACTGGGAGTGGTGGCAGGTTGACTTAATGCAGCTTTAAATTAGATGCTTTTGATGTTTATTGTGCTAATAATTTTTTAAGGTATATGAAATGTATATTGGCTGCAGTCAATAAGCCATCTCCTTCTCTGTAACATGAAACCTGGGCCATATCTCGTCTCTGTCTGCTTTCAGCAATGTGACAAGTCCAAAACAAACAAATTGGAAGAGCACGAGATCGAGGAGTTCTGCAAGCTCCTGATGCAGCGACCAGAGTTGGAGGAGATCTTTCAGCGTTTCTTGGGCAAGGAACAGTGGCTGACTGTTGATGAGATGGAAAATTTCTTGAAGGAACAGAAGGAGATGGTTACGAAAGAAAATTGTCTGAGCATCATACAGAAATACGTACTTAATGATAATGGTATGGCCACTGTGTGTTCAACTCATTTTTAAACAGTAGCCGATCTTTTGTGGCAGTGCTATTTTTTAATCTGTTCGTGGGATGTGAACATCACTGGCAAGGCCAGCATTTATTGCCCATCCCTAATTGCCCTTGAGAAGGTGGTGGTGGGCTGCCTTCTTGAACGGCTGCAGCCCATGTGGCATAGGTACACACACTGTTATTAGGGAGGTGTGTGATCCTGAGTACTGTTGTCAAATTTAGCTGCTAATTTACCTGTTCCTCTAAGAGTACTGATAAGTATTTCCTGATAATTATGCGGGAGAAATGGGGAAGGTGTTTTGGAGTAATGGGATGATTTGGGCATGGGATGGCAGGATTTGGAAGGTGTATCCCAGGGTCTGAGACTAGTGTGTGTATTATGATAAAGAAGGGCAGAGATTAGAGGGTGTTTACTGTGAGTAGCTTACTGTTGGGATTATAGATCACAGAATTGGTCCCATATTGTGTAAATGTTGCAGGATGGTGATGCATGTCATAAAGTAGAAAGTTGTCCATTGTCTATTTTACAATATAATGCTGGTAACATGCTTGTGATGGAGATGGAGTTGGGTGGGGTTCCAGCGTATAGGTTCCTTGCGCTTCCAGATCTCAGGTCCACCCTCCTATTGCTGCAGAACCATGGACTGACCATTGAGCTCCCATCCCTGGGACTGACTTGATACTGCTACATTCTGGGACCCTTTTTCTTCTTGTCCTGCCAAACCCTGGGACCTTCCCAAGTTATGGCCAACCTATAGTCCTTCAAAAGTTGGATTTGGCTTAATGAGAGACTGGTCTTGCAGTTCTAGGATATGATCCTGTCATATTTTCCTGAGTAGTAATAACCTTGAATCTGTTTCCAATCTTCAGCCAAACAGAACCAGCTCTTAACCCAAGATGGCTTCATGATGTACCTGTTATCTCCTGATGGGGACATATTTAACTCGAGCCATGACCAGGTTTACCAGGACATGACCCAGCCACTCAGCCACTACTTCATTTCAACTTCCCATAACACCTATCTGATGGAGGACCAGCTGGGAGGACCAAGCAGTACTGAGGCATACATTAGGTAATTGCATGGTATTACATAGTGCATCGAATATACTGCACAGAAATAAGCCATTCAGCACAACAGGTTCATACTTGTGTTTATGTTCCACATGAGCCTCCACCCACCTTACTTCATCTAACCCCATCAATATAACCTTCTATTCCTTTCTCCTTGTATTTATCCAGCTCCCCTTAAACACATCTATGCTATTCAGCTCAATTACTGCTTGTGGTAGTGAGTTCCACATTTTAACTACTCTCTGGGTATCAAGACCAACTGCAGCAACTTGAGTATCAAAATCTAGGCTGATGCACCAGTGCAGTGCTGAGGGAGTGTTGCACTGTTAGAGGTGCCATCTTTCAGATGAGATGTTAAACCGAGACCTGGTCTGCACTCTCAGTTGGGCAAACAAGATACCATGGCACTATTTTGAAGAAGAGCAGGGGTGTTATCACCTGTCTCTTGGCCAATATTTATCTCTCAATCAACATAACTTTTTAACAAAACAAAAACCGATTATCTGGTCATTATCACATTGCTGTTTGTGGGAGCTTGCTGTGTGCAAATTGTCTGCTGCATTTCCTACATTATAACAGTGGCTACACTTCAAAAGTACTTCATTGGCTGTAAAGTGATTTGGGATGTCTTGAGGTCATAAAAGGTGCTATAGAAATATAAGTCTTTCTTTCTCAAGAACTTTTCTCCTGAATTCCCTGTTGGATTTGTTACTTACACTCTTGATTCATGGCCCCTAGTGCTGTTCTCACCCACAAGTGGAAACCTCTCTCTGTCTGTCTGATCAAAGCCTTTCATAATCTTAAAGACCTCTATCAGGTCTCCCCTCCATCTTCTCTTTTCTAAAGAATAGATTCTCAGCGTGTTTAATCTTTCCTGATAGATATAACCTCTCAGTTCATCTTCGTAAACTGTTTTTTGCAACTTGCCCAGTGCATCTATAATAATTTTTATAATATGGAAACCAGAACCAAACACACTACTCCAAGCGTGGTCCAACCAAGGTTCAATACAAGTTTAACATAACTCTTTTGCTTTTCGATTCTATCCCTCTACAATTGAAGGCCAGAGTTTTGTTTGCTTTTGTTATGGCCTTATTAATTTGTATTGCTACTTTGTGATTTGTCTATCTTTACCCCAGATCCCTCTGCTCCTCTACCCCATTTAGACACTTAATTTTCAGCGAGCAGAGCCATAGAGTCATTACGGCACAGAAGGAGGCCATTCAGCCCATCGAGTCCATGCTGGCTCTCTGTAGAGCTCTACAATCAGTCCCAGTTCCCTGCATGCACCCCGTAGCCTTGTAAGTTTATTTCCCTCAAGTGCGCATCCAATTTCCTTTTGAAATCGTTCATCATCTCCGCTTCCACCACCCTCGTAGGCAGTGAGTTCCAGATCATTACCCCTCACATAAACAACAGCTGTTTCTCACATTCCCCCTGCATCTCTTTCCCAAAACCTTAAATCTGTGTCCCTTATCCTTTATACCATCAGCTAATGGGAACAGCTTTACTTTGTCTGCCTTAGCTAAACCTGCCGTAATCTTGTACACTGCTATCAATCTCCCCTCAATCTCCCTTATTCAAAGGAGAACAACCCCAGCTTCGCCAGCCTAACCTTGTAGCTAAAATCCCTCATCCCTGAAATCATTCTAGTAAATCTCCTCAACACCCTCTCAAGGACTCTCACATCCTTCCTAAAGTGTGGCAACTGGACTTGGATGCAGTACTCCATTGAAATGTATAAGATCCTGAGGGGTCTTGACAGGGTGGATGTGGAAAGGATGTTTCCCCTTGTGGAAGAATCCAGAACTAGGGGTCACTGTTTAAAAATAAGGGTCATCCATTTAAGACCGAGATGAGGAGAATTTTTTTCTGAGGGTCGTGAGTCTTTGGAATTCTCTTCCTCAAAAGGTGGTGGAAGCAGAGTCTTTGCCTTAAAAATATTCAGAGGTAGATAGATTCTTGATAAGCAAGGGGGTGGAAGGTTAGTGGGGGTAGATGGAAATGTGGAGAAATCAGTTCAGCCATGAACTTATTGAATGGCGGAGCAGGCTCGAGGGGCCGAGTGGCATACTCTTGCTCCTAATTCATATGTTTGTATGTCCAATTGTGGCCTAACTAGAGCTTTATAAAGGTGCAGCATAACTTCCCTGCTTTTATATACCTCTATATATAACGCTCAAGATCCTATATGCTTTGCTGACTACTGTCACAATTTGTCTTGCCACCTTCAAACATTTATGCACATAAACCCCCAGGTCTCCCTGTCCCTGCACACTCTTTAGAACTGTGCCTTTAGGTCTATATTGCCTCTCCCTATCCCTTTTGCCAAAATGCATCACCTCACAGTTCTCTGTATTAAATTCCATCTGCCACTTGTCTGATCATTCTTCTAGCCTATCTATGTTGTTGCAATCGATTTGGCATGGTCCTCACTGTCTGCCACACCTCCAAGTTTTGTACTATGTATTCCAATATCCAAATCAAAAAAGCAGTGGTCCTAGCACGTAACTGTGGGGAACACCACTGTCTACCATCCTGCAGTCTGAGAAACAACCATTTACTACGACTTGCTGTTTTCAGTCCTTGAGCCAATTTTTTATCAGGCTGACACTGAACCTCGTATTCCATGAGCCTCAATTTTGTTAACCAGCCTTTTATGTGGTACTTTGTCAAAATCCATATAGACAACATCCGTTGCTTTCCCTTCATCAATCTGCTCTGTCACTTCATCAAAAAATTCAATTAGATTAGTCCAGCATGATCTACCTTTTACTAACAGTAGTATAAGACACCAGTTCGGCCTCAGCTGGACTATTGTGTCCAGTTCTGGGCACCGCACTTTCGGAAAGATGTGGGGGCATTAGAGAGAGTACAGAAGAGTCATGAGAATAGTTCCAGGGTTGAGGAACTTCATTTATGAAGATAGATTGGAGAAGTTAGGACTGTTTTGCTTGGAGAAGAGAAGGCTGAGAGGTAATTTGATAGAGATATTCAAAACCATGAGGGGTCTGGACAGAGTAGATAGAGAAACTGTTCCCACTTGTGAAAGGATTGAGAACAAGAGGACACACATTTAAAGTATTTGGTAAGAGAAGCAAAAGTAACATGGGGAAAAACTTTTTCTCGCAGAGTGTGGTTAAGGTCTGGAATGCACTGCCTGAGAGTGTGGAGAATGCGGGGGAATGGAACTGAGTGAATTGCTCTTTCGGAGAGCTAGTTCAGACATCATGAGCTGAATGGCCTCCTTCTGCACTATAACGATTCTGTGATTCTTCTGTGCTGGCTCTCCTTAACTCAAACCTCTCCAAGTGCCTGTTGAATATTTTCCCTGTTTTATTGTTTCTAAAGCCTTACCCTGATACGACACTGATGTTAAACTGACCAGCCTGTAGTCACTAGGAATGTCCTCCCCCCCCGCCCCTTTTTTCTTGGATAAGGGCTTGCCACTTGCCAATCCTCTGGCTCCCCCCCCCCCCCCCGCCGCCCCCCCGCACTCCATAACTAGGGAAGATTGGAAGGTTATGGCAAGCCCTTCCATTATCTCCATCCCCACTTCCTTTAGCAGCCTAGTTTGCAAGCCAGCCAGACCAGGCAACGTATCCACTCTAAGCTTAGCCAGTCTTCCCAGCACATATTGCTTATCAATTTTCACCCCATCTATTACCTCTACCATCTCCGCTGCTACCGATATTTTGTCAGCATCCCCTTCCTTCGTAAACACCGATACAAGTATTCCAGCCTTGCCCACGAAGCATATATCACCCGCTTTGTCCCAAATAGGACCTACTTTGCCTCTTAATACCCACTTACTATTTATATTCCGGTAGAAGATTTTTGGGTTTATTTTTATGTTAACTGCCATTCTATTCTCATATTCTCTGTCGACCAGATTTACTTTCCTTTTCACTTCCCCTTTCAAAATATTGTATTTAGCCTGGTTTGCACTTGAAGAATTCACCTGACATGCAACACACACCCTCTTTTGTTTCATCATATTCTCCATCTCCCTCATCATCCAAGGAGCCCTGGCTTTGGTTCCCCTGCCATTCCCTCTTGTTAGAATGTACCTAGCCTGTACCTGAAACATTTCCTCCTTGAAGATCACCCATTGTTCCATTATAGTTTTTCCTGTCAACCCTTAGTTCCATTTTACCCTGACCAGATGCCCTCTCATTCCGTTGAAGTTGGCCCTCTTTCAATTGAGAAATTGTACTTTAATAATGGAGAAGTGCAAGGAACAGTCTAATCTAACCCTTCTGATACAATGATCACTGTTACCTAGGTATTCCCCCACAGACATTTGGCTTACACACACACACTCTCTCTCTCTTTCTCTCTCTCTCTCTCTCTTTTTCTCTCTCTCTCTCTCTCTCTCTCTTTTTCTCTCTCTCTCTCTCTTTTTCTCTCTCTCTTTTTCTCTCTCTCTTTTTCTCTCTCTCTTTTTCTCTCTCTCTTTTTCTCTCTCTCTTTTTCTCTCTCTCTTTCTCTTTTTCTCTCTCTTTTTCTCTCTCTCTTTTTTTCTCTCTCTCTCTCTCCTTCTGAATACCCCCAGTAGTGTGATCTCTTGCTTCTGAACTCTAACCAAACGGATTATGTCCTTGCACCCTGAAGAATATCCTCTCACCAACAATACAGTCAGTATTTAATCAGTACTGCCACCCCACCTCCCTTTTTTCTTTGGTTCTCTTTTCTGAATACTTTGTATCCTTGAATATTAAGTGCCCAGACCTTTTTAAGCCATGTTTTCATCATTGCTACAACATCATATTCCCACACAGCTATTTGTGCGTGTAGCTCACCAACCTTAATCCCCACACTTTGTGCATTCACATACATGCATTGCCTTTGTATTCCTCGTAGTCCTTCTCCGTCTTATTTTTTTAGAGATACAGCACTGAAACAGGCCCTTCGGCCCACCGAGTCTGTGCCGACCAACAACCACCCATTTATACAAACTCTACAGTAATCCCATATTCCCTATCACCTACCTACACTAGGGGCAATTTACAATGACCAATTTACCTATCACCTGCAAGTCTTTTGGATGTGGGAGGAAACCGGAGCACCCGGCGAAAACCCACGCAGACACAGGGAGAACTTGCAAACTCCGCACAGGCAGTACCCAGAATCGAACCCGGGTCCCTGGAGCTGTGAGGCTGCGGTGCTAACCACTGCGCCACTGTGCCGTTCCTATTTAATATGTTACTACTTCCTTCTCCAGTACTGTCCAACCCTCTCACTTTCATCTTATTCCTCTTTTCTACGTCTGTATGCTGATGCCCATCCCTCTGCCAATTTAGTTTAAACCCTCCCCAACCACACTAGTGAATCTCCCCGCGAGGACATTGGTCCCAGTCTTGTTGAGGTGCAACCCGACCCTGTTGAATAAGTGCTTCCTGCCTCAGAACTAGTCCCAATACCCAAGAATCTGAAGCCCTCCTCCTGCGCCATGTCTCAAGCCACGCATTGATCATTCCTATCTTCCTATTTCTGTTCTTCACTAACTGGTGGCACTAGGAGTAATCCAGAGATTGCTACCTTCAAACTTCTACTTTTTAAATTGCCCCCTAGCTTCTGAAAATCTGACAATTGGACCACAATACCTGCCCTCTCTGTCATTGGTACTAATGTGTACCACAACCTCTGTCTCACTCTCTTCCCCCCGCAGAATGTT
The DNA here is from genome assembly GCF_036365525.1 of Heterodontus francisci. Taxonomy (NCBI): domain Eukaryota; kingdom Metazoa; phylum Chordata; class Chondrichthyes; order Heterodontiformes; family Heterodontidae; genus Heterodontus; species Heterodontus francisci. The sequence goes on from NC_090403.1 coordinate 14,941,997, forward strand.
CTGCACCCTCTCCTGGAACCAGGGAGGCAACACAATGCAGGACTCACAATGACAGTTACAGAAATGCTTGTCTGTCCCCCTAACTATGGAATCTCCGATTACAAGTGCATTTCTACTCTTGCTGTTCCCTCTTGTGCAGTCCTTTACTCATTGGCTCCATGGTCTGGACTGGACTCCTTCAAGGTGTCGGTCACTCCCAGCAGTTGCCAATGCTGAGTACTGGTTTGAGAGTGGCACACACCCTGAAGACTGCTGCACTTCCTACCTCTTCCTATTCTTCTGGACAGCCACCCATCTACTATCCTCAACTCTCACTGCCTGTGAGGTGACCAGCTCCTGAACGTACGATCCAGAAAACTCTCATCTTCCTTAATGCATCGCAGTGACTCCAGCTGCCCCTCAAGCTTGGAAATCCTGAGCTTGAACTCAAGTAGCTGGAGACACTCCTATACACCTGTTCCCCCAGGACACATGAAGTGTCCTGAAGTTCCCACAGGGATATTATGGAGGAGGTCTTTATGATGGAGATGATATGGAGTTTGAAGTTCAAATACGATGTTAGGATTGTGGACAGACTGGCTCAGTCTGAGGCAATGGCTAGAGAGGAGGATGGAACTGACGGCCAGGGGAAGAGAATTTGTGGCCAAAGGCAGTGGCTTCAGTCCTCCCAAAATTTAAATGGAAGGAATGCTCAGCGCAGCCAAGACTGGGTATCGGACACAGGCTGGCAACACCGAGACAATGAAGCGGTCACGAGAGGTGGTGCTGAGGTATAACTAGGTGTTGTCAGTTTACATGTGGAACCTGACATCCTGTAGATGAGAGGGCCAAGGGTGACAGAAGTAATGGTCCGGCAGCAGGAAGAGAAGCCATTGCAGGTGATTCTCTGGCTATGACTGGATAGATAGGAATGGAACCAGGCACGGGCAGTGCCACCCAGCTGGACGACCTTGGAGAGGCATTGGAGGAGGATGGTGTGGTCAACCGTGCCAAAGACTACTGACAGGACGAGAAGGAATTGTCTACCTTTGTTGCAGTCACATCGGATGCCATTTGTAGCCATGTCAGTACTGTAACAGGAGCGGAAATTAGACTGGAGAGATTCAAGCGTGAAGTTGCAAGAAAGGTGGGCACGGATTTGGGAGGCAACAGCAAGTTCAAGGACTTGAGCGAGGAAAAGAAGGTTAGAGATGGAGTGGTAGCTTTCAAGGACAGAGGGATCAGGGACTTTGAAGGGGGAATAATGACGGCAGATTTGAAAGGGAGGGGGACAGTACCTGAGGAAAGGGAACTATTTAACAATATCCGCTAACGTGGGAGCCAGGAAGGGAAGTTGGGTGGTCATTATAGTGGGAATAGGGGTGAGGGAGCAGGAGGTGGGTGTCATTGATAAAATGAGGGGTTGGTAGGGGGAATACAAGGATGTGATCAGAGATGGCCTTACCTGTGATTGAGACATTGGGAATAGAGAGGCCTTGTGAGATGGTGTGGTCATGAATATGAGTTTATCTGGAGGGAGAGGTTAAGGGTGGACAGGAGGTCAGTGACCACACAGGAGAGAGAGCAGGATGCATTGAAATGGAGGTGGAAATCATCTAAGAAGTTGCTTGGTGCAGTTCTCTCATGAACAATAATGTTTTTTTCCTCACCTACATATTTCACCTTGTGAGAGGGGGATAGTATTGTGAATTTAGTAATTTTTAATATTCTGACTTTGGATGTGAGACTCTCGGTGGTTTTCAGAGCTCTTCTGAGAGGCTGTCGTTGTGTGGAGTTGGACTGCTGGGAGGGGCCAAATGGAGAGCCAGTCATCTACCACGGATACACCCTCACCTCAAAAATCCTCTTCAAAGACGTCATCACAACCATCCGGGATTATGCCTTCACGGTGAGTCAATAAGGATCATTCCCAGTGTCTGACAGTGAGACGACAGGGATCATTCCCAGCGTCCGGAGAAATTGCACACTGGTAAACATATTCTGGAAGTCTACATTCCCATTTCAGCTTCTGAAGTCTTCCAGCTTTCATGTTTTAAACCACACAGCTTCCTGTTTTAGACACATTTTATGCCATTCCTGTGTTTCACACTTGCATTTGGTGTGTGGTGAACTAGTTCAGAATGGATACATCAATCCCTTTCTTGCCAGTAGTTTCCCTATCCTCCCGAGGTCACTAATTCTCTCTGGCATACAGTTCCCTCCTCTCATAAAGGTGCTGACTCTTACTGGGATACACAGTGCTGCACAATCACACACTAGTATATATTGCACACTAGTGTATAATTACAGATTGTAGTGTATAATCACATGTTATAGTATAATTATACTGCTGTACATTCAGACGCTCTGTATAATCACAGACTGCACACAGTACTTATTAAATGCTAAGTTTTCTGGGATTGCCTACATTTGGCTGATAGAATCCTCTTGAATTCTCGCCCCAGGTTTCTCCGTATCCTGTTGTCTTGTCCCTGGAGAATCACTGTGGTGTCGAGCAGCAGACAGTCATGGCCCGGCATTTAAAGGAAATCCTCAGCGACATTCTGGTAACTGCAACGATAGACGGCAAAATCCCAAAGGAGCTTCCCTCACCCGAGGTAACTGTGTGGTCAGAGACTGTTGTCTCTCTCTGTGTAATGACTTTGTACAGATGTATTTACATACATAATGGAGGGAAGTGATTGTTATAGACCGTTACTCATCTTTTGACTATCTTGGGCACGTGTGTTTAATTCTAAACACTGCTAATGTCTGAAGGCTTGATGGAAATGGATGTTATACTCTGCATCAGATGCACTTTTCAGGTTAAATGCAGTTATATACCAAAGGAAACATTGTATTCCATGTAGTCGTCATCAGAAACTGTCTGGCTTTAAGGAAAAGTGAAGTAGCCAATATCTGCAGTAAGTTTCCCAACAAATTCCGGGTGATAGTGGAACGCTATATTCTGGACAGCTCCCTGCCTTGGTTTGACAAGTCCAATTACTGTGTACCACTGGAGCTCAGCCTGTGTCAGTTCCTATTCATTGTCAGGAACTGAATGTCTGTCACTTCGAGGCCAGCTTTTTACCTGATGGTGAATAACCAGTTTAGCCACATGACCGAGAGCTACACTGCGTATTAGGAGAAGGCTGGCTTCCTCGTCAAGACTTATGGCACTCCGGAAATGGTTGGTCTCCGCTGTTGAAGGCCTGAAAATGGCATCTCACCGTTTGGCTTCCCATTCAAATGTATTGAGGGTGTGAATTTCCTGTACTGATGTAGATACAGAGCAAACTGGGCACATTTCTCAGTGAATGTCTTGAACTGTGACTCCCAGGAACAGCTGAACACATCAGAACATAAGAAATAGGAGCAGGGGTAAACCATACAGCCACTCAAGACTGCTCTGCCATTCAATATAATCACAGCTGATCTTCTGCATTAACTCCACTTTCCTTCCTGTTCCCCATATCCCTTCATTCACTGAGGGACAAAAATCCATCCCAGCCTTAAATGTATTCAATGACTGAGCATCCACAACCCTCTGGGGTAGAAAATTACAAAGATTCACAACCTTCTAAGTGAAAAATTTCTCCTCATCTCCGCCCTAAATGATCGACCCCATCCCTGATGCTGTTCCCCGTGTTCTAGATTCCCCAGCCAGGAGAAACAACCTCAGGGTTTACCATGTCAAGCCCCTTCAGAATCTTGTGTGCTTCAATAAGATCACCTCTCATTCTTCTAAACTCAAGAGTATAGGCCCAATTTACTCAGCTCCTCATCATAGGACAACCCTTTCATCCCAGGAATGAATCTAGTGAACCTTTGCTAGTCTGCCTCCCAAGGCAAGTATATCCTCCCTTAGATAGAGAGCGAAACTGGGCACAGGACTCCTGGTGTGGTCTCACCAAAGCTTTTGTACAATTGTAGCAAGACTTTCTTGTTCTTGTACTCCAGTCCCCTTGCAATAAATGCCAGCATGCTACTTTCCTTCCTAATTGCTTGCTGCACCAGCGTGCTAACCTTTTATGTTCCTTGTACGAGTATGCCCAAGGCCCTCTGAACATCAACATGCAGAAGTTTCACGTCTTTTAAAAAAAAAAATATTCTGCTTTTCAATTCTTACTACCAAAGTGAATAACCTACAATTAGTCATGGAGTTATACAGCACAGAAACAGGCCCTTCGGCCCATCGTGTCTGTGCCGGCCATCAAGCGCCTAACTATTCTAATCCCATTTTCCAGCACTTGGCCCGTAGCCTTGTATGCTATGGCATTTCAAGTGCTCATCGAAATACTTCTTCCACTTATAATCCATCTGCCACCTTGTTGCCCATTCACTTAATCTGTTTATATCCCTTTGCAACCTCTTTGTGTCCTCCTCACAGCTTACATTCCAAGCTAGCTTTGTATCGTCAGCAAACGTGGGTACATTACTCTTGCTGTCTTCGTCTAAGTCATTAATATAGTTTGTAAATAGTTGAGGCCCCAGCACTGATCCTTGTGGCACTGCACTAGTTTGAAAATGCCCTGTTTATCCCAACTCTGTGCTTCCTGTCCTCCACACATGATTGTATATTACCTCCAAATCCATGAGCCCTTATCTTGCATATTACCTTTCGTCCTTATCGAATGCCTTTTGGGAATCAAGAATACTACATGTACTGGCTTCCTTTTAGCTACCCTACTAGTACATCCCCCCAAAAAATTCTCCAATAAATTTGTCAAACAGCATTTCCCTTTCATAAAACCATGTTGTCGTTTTAGTCTCCATATTTAACAATAGATATACTTGCCTTGGAGGTGGTACTGAGAAGGTTCACTAGATTGGTTCCTGGGATAAGAGGGTTGTCCTATGATGAGAAGCTGAGTAAATTAGGCATACCCCCTGGAGTTTAGCAGAATGAGAGGTGAAACGTACAAGGTTCTGAATGGGCTCGACAGGGTCGACGCTGAGAGGTTTTTTCCCCTTGGCTGAGAAATCTAGAATATGGGGCCACCATCTCGGGCTAAGGGATCACTCATTTAGGACATAGGAACATAGGAAATAGGAGCAGGAGTAGGCCATTCGGCCCCACGAGCCTGCTTGCCATTGAATTAGATTATGGCTGATGTACCTCAAAGCCATTTTCCTGCACTATTCCCATATTTTTTAACATCTAGAAATCGATTTCTGTCTTGAACATACTCGATGACTGAGCCTCTACAGCCCTCTGGGGTAGAGAATTCCAAAGATTCACCACCCTCTGAGTGAAGAAATTACTCCTCATCTCAGTCTTAAATGGCCTATCTCTTATTCTGGACTGTGTCCCCTAGTTTTAGACACCCCCCAGCTAGGTAAAACATCCTTCCTGCATCTACCCTGTCGAGCCCTGTAGGAATTTTGTATGCTTCAATGAGATCACCTCTCATTCTTCGAAATGCTAGAGAATATCGACCCAGTCTCCTCAATCGCTCCTCATAGGACAATCCTGCCATCCCAGGGATCAGTCTGGTGAACCTTTTGTTGCACTCCCTCTATGGCAAGTATATCCTTCCTTGGGTAAGGAGACCAAAACTGTACACAATACTCCAGGTGCGGTCTCACCAAGGCTTATACAATTGCTGGACTGAGATGAGAAGAAATTTCTTCAGCTTGGAAGTTTGTGAATCTTTTGGAATTGTCTACCCCAGAAGGTTGTGGATGCTCCATTGTTGTGTATACTTAAGGCTGAGATAAACGGAGTTTTGAACTTTTTGGGAATCGAGGGATATGGGGTGCGGGCAGGAAAACGGAGTTAAGGCAGAAGATCAGCCAGGATCGTATGAATGACGGAGCAGGCTCGAGAAGCCGAATGGTCCACTCCTGCTCCTATTTCTGTGTTCTTGCGTTCAGCTGTTCCTGATTGTGAGCATCTTGAACCATGACTCAGAAATGTGGTATGTTTCCTCCATATCTACGTCAGTACAGGAACTTCATACCACTCAATGCATTTGAATGGGGAGGTAGACAGTGAGATGCACTTTTTACACAACTTGTGGAAAGACAGTGTATCACAGACAGCATCTTCAAGTTTAACTGCTCATCTGAAGTAGCTGTCCAATTTTGAGATAAATACTGGTGAGCACCATTGGTTTCACCATTATTTTACAGTAAATTCTGGCCCACTATGCAATCTTTCACTGTAACATGTCATATACTGCACTATTAAGCTCCGTCCTGATTTTGGGTGGACTTTGCATTGGAATTGATGGTGATCATCGAATATGTTTGCCCAAATATGGGTGAACGAATGCCTGGGCACCAGATATGCCTAAAAGTTAATGGTGTCTGGTGTTGCGTACGTTAGAGTATTTTGACATATGGTACACAGACCCATTGCTGTCTGTATATAATGGCATTTTGATAATTCAATGAGTTTGGTGACTGCAGTACCATTTAGCACTGCTTGAGTGTGCTTAATGATAGCACTCTTGCCTCAGAAGGTTGTGGATTCCAATCCCACTCCAGAGAGGGAGTACTGCATTGTCAGAGGGTCCGTCCTTTAGGAGAGATGTTAAGCAGAGCTCCATCTGCCCTCTTAGATGTATGTATGGGCACTATTTAAAGAAGAGCAGGGGCATTATCCCAGTATCTTAGCCAAAATATATCCCTGAATCAATATCACAAAAACAGATTATCTGGTCATTATGACATTGCTGTTTGTGGGATCTTGCTGTGCACAAATTAGCTGCTATGTTTCCTACATTACAGCAGTGACTAGACTTCAAACACACTTATAGTTAGCTGTCAGCACTTTGAGACATCCTGAGGTTGTGAATGGTGCTATATAAATGCAAGTTTTTTTTTATTCTGAGAAAGATCTTAGAGAGAGAGATACAGCACTGAAACAGGCCCTTCAGCCCACCGAGTCCATGCCGACCATCAACCACCCATTTATATTAATCCTACATTAATCCCATTTTTCCCTCACATCCCCACCTTCCCTCAATTCTCCTACCACCTACCTACACTAGGGGCAATTTTTACAATGGCCAATTTACCTATCAACCTGCAAGTCTTTGGAATGTGGGAGGAAACCGGAGCACCCGGAGGAAAACCACGCGGTCACAGGGAGAACTTGCAAACTCCACACAGGCAGTACCCAGAATTGAACCCGGGTCGCTGGAGCTGTGAGGCTGCAGTGCTAACCACTGCACCACTGTGCCGCCCTAAATCTTGATACTCAGTAATGGACAAGTGTTTCATAAGTGTGGTTAGTGATATAAATAGAGAGTCAGAAAGCTTCTGTCAAAACTCTCTACAGCTGAAACCATGCTGGAAAGGGAGAGGTTTTGACAAAGCATATAGGGTTCAGTTTTGGCCTATTTGTTGCCCTTTTGAGCTTGCACAGACCTAATTTCCTGATTGGCCTGTGGAGTATGTTTCAAACTGGCAGCTCACCTCATTGAAACAAATGACAAGTGGCCTGCAAGTTGAGAGTTCCCTTGCTGACTGCTGCAAGTTGCCGTTGCTCTTGCTCAACCCATGTACTGGGAGACCAAGATCAACCCCACGATTGGAAAGCCCATCAGCTCCCTTGCTTTACTGCAAAAATTCTGTTCTGCTCACTGAATGCATGAGAAGGAGCTGTGGATTATGAGCGGCTAATTAGTACAATACAGGCAGGGGACGTTTCCAATGAATATTGGTTTCATGTAAAACCAGTACATACCCCTGAAAGGTAAAGGCTCCACTGGACAGATAAGAACCATGGTCAGAAAATGAGGTAAGAGACAATATCAAGCTAAAAGAAAGGCTAGTGAAATCAAAGTAGAAATACAGTGGGCTGGGAGAGCTATAAAAATACAGGAAAGGGATACAAAGTAAGTAATGAGAGCTACAAAAAGGAAATATGAACAAAATCTTGTAAAGAATATCATCGCTAACAGTAAAGGTTTTGAGAAATATATGGAGAGGAAGAGAGTATTAAGGGGGAATGTGGGCCTATTAAAGGCAGATGCAAGGGGGTTTGAGTACAGGAGTAAAGATGTCTTGCTGCAGTTGTCTGGGGATCCGAGGCGGAACACTGGTGGGGAGGGGGGAGCAGGTAAGTTTTCAGGGCGGGAGGTGGGGGTACCGTGGTCAAACTAATCTGATTGGTCTAGGGAGTGGTGGGAAGGGGTAAAGTTTCAAAGTTTATGAACTTTGGGGGGGGGTGGGGTGGGGGATGGAGGGGAAGTTCGGGATCACAAGGCAAGTTTTTTTTTGGGTGGGGGGGGGCAAGTAATGAATTTGATGGCTATTGGGAAGGGGGTGGGAGAGGGTCTGGATAACTTTATTTAATTTTTAAAAGTCATTTGTCTTTAAACATTTAAATTAAATGGAAGGACTGGAATCCCTTTCAAAATGGCGCCTGCGGCTGCACAGTGGCACCTGACACCCTTGCCAGGGACGGACCACCCGCCCGCTCCACATCATTGGGGGGAGGGGGGAGGGGGCTTCCCCCCACAGCCATTAAAATGAGCCGCCGCGTTTAATATCACGGTAGCTCCGCGACGAGCGGTCCACACATGCAGACCGCCACAGTTTACGGCAGCCATGGATTTCAGCAATAGTAATGTAAAATCCAGCCCCAGGAGATCTCAAAACAATTTACAGCCAATAAAGCACCTTTTTGAAGTTTAGTCACTACTGTAATGTGGGCAAAAACTTTTGCACAACAAGATCCCACAGAAATAAGATAAATGCCCAGTTCATCTGCTTTTAGTTGATGAATAAATATTGACCAGAACACTGGGGAGATGGCCCCGGTTATTCAAAATACTGCCATGGCATCTCCTATCCACCCAAGTAGGCAGGCAGGGCCTCAGTATCACATCTCTCCTGAAAGATAGCACCTTCGACCTTGCAGCACTCCCTCACTACTGCACTGGATTATGTACTCTTGGCTCTGGAGGGAGACTTGAATCCATGAGCATCTAACTCCCAGGTGAGAGTGCACTGCACACCGAGCCAAGCTGACAATTCTAACAGCATGCAAATGAGGGTGGTGCACCATATGATTGTTTTTCAATAGTTCATCTATGTCGGCTTAGCCTGTGATTCATTGCATTGTGAAACTGGGCTTTCAAATTTTAAATTTCCTTTGGATGCAAATGATGCAAAATAAATCCTTCTCTTAGGCAGTCCCTCGGGGTCGACGATGACCTGCTTCCACTCCACTTCAATGGGTTCCGAGATGGCTGATAAGTCCATGCATGATCTGCAGACTCTGCCACAAGGGGCAGCTGGTGCTTGAAGGGTCGGGTAGTTTGGAGGTTTGTGCGCTCCTTCCAATGTCTCGACTTAGTCTCCGCATGTTCCTGACAAAGTCTCTTGAGGTGGCTTGGACAACTGACAGCAAGAACCTCAAAGTACTGGAGAAGTACCACCCGAGGTGCCTCCGCAAGATCCTCCAAATATGGTGGCAAGAAAGGCAGTCCAATAGCAGCGTCCTCTCCCAAGCCAACCTGCCCAGTATTGGGGTGCTATTATGTCATTCGCAAGCCTGACACCAGAGTCCTGAAGTTGCTGTTCTACTCAGAATTTAGTCACAGGAGGAGATTCCCAGGAGGACAGTGGAAATGCTTTAGAGATGACCTCAAAGCATCCCTGAACAGAACAAACATCCCCATCAACTCGTGGGAGTCCCTGGTTCGTGACTGTCCGAGATAGAGAAAGCTCATTCGGGAAGGCATCATACACCTCGAGGGACTTTGTCAGGAACATTTGGAGGGAAAGTCGAGGGATCGCAGAAACCTGCAAATTACTCATCTACCTGACCCTTCAAGTATCACCTGCCCCTC